>NC_138753.1:35492416-36092416 GCF_965113315.1 Podarcis vaucheri
TGAGGAGAGAGGATGAGGGAGGAAAGAGGGAAACCAGACTGTTTACACGATGCATGTTGGGATCTACTTTGTTGTTTGTTTAATTACAACAACAACAGCAATCTTTATTACGGTCCAGAGACCCAAGAAATCGTTACAAAGCAGTGTACACAATTCATACAG
Organism: Podarcis vaucheri; assembly: GCF_965113315.1. NCBI lineage: Eukaryota > Metazoa > Chordata > Lepidosauria > Squamata > Lacertidae > Podarcis > Podarcis vaucheri. The sequence goes on from NC_138753.1 coordinate 35,492,579, forward strand.
CCTACCTCCAAGTTAAACAAGCATTTTGTTCAGAATCATAGGGATCAGTGGTTCTTGCAACCACCGATAAAAACTTTGCCACTGCTAATGTTCTAGCATTTGTCCGGTCTTCCAATAGGACCTGACATAGTGAGTCTCTGATTTTCCCGGGAAAGGTACCAGCAAGGGTAGTATCAGTTCAGCCCGGCTTGCTCATATTTTGCACAGTGCAACAAAATATGTTTTATGGAATCGATGTCTTGAGCACACGAGCAAAGTCTGTCCTGGTAGGGAACTCCTCTCAACCTGCCATCCAACACTGCAGAGGGAAAGACGTTTAGTCTGGCTTTGGTGAAAAGCCTTCGATAGTTTGGTACTGTCAGGTTTTTAATGTAAGATGTTAACTTAAAGACATGCCCATATTGTACTCCTACTGCCAGCGGACTACAGACTGTGTGTGATCGAGATCGCAAGTGTTTAATTAGCATCTCAAGGTCCTTGAGCTGGAGTCAGATGCAAAAATGGTAGCACAGTGGTAGTAGAGCCAATTACCTTCTGAACCTCAAACTGGGGAACCTTCCACTGAGGAACAAACTATGGGCGCTTCCTGACGACCTGTTTATTGAACATTCATCCCAATTTGTCTGCAGGAAGATTTGATTAGTATTTCTTCTGATTTGTTTTGCAGGGAGGTTAGATGACGTTGTGTCAAACATTCCACACTTTCCAGGGCATTTCCACATCATTTTCCTTATTGCAAAAAGTCCAGTATTTCGGAGGAGTGGGTTTGTTGCGCAAGACCTCCCAACCAATTATAAATGTGCAACTTAAATTTACCCGGTTCGTGATTCCATCCACCCGAAAACAGCAACAGTCTGGGAGTGCCCTATATAGTAAACAAGCTTTTATTATTATTATTATTATTATTATTATTATTATTATTATTATTATTATAAGGTGTTTAAATTAGCCAGTTTTACATTAAATCAAACACAGTTCCAGGGAGCCTGTCTGGAACATGCTGTTGGATGGGCAGTGAAAAAAGTTCATTACCTTTTGGGATTGCTGTGTACATGGTTCCAGGATCTGCAGAGAAAGAAACATTTCAGGGTTATCACGCTTGGAACAGAGCAGTCCACCCACAGATTGCTATCACCCTGAATGAGACAGAGGGGACATAGCTCAGTGAGACTTGTATGCTTGGCAAGGAGAATATTGAAGGTTAACTGTTGAATCAGCGGTGCGGTTAAGCAATTTTTGATTTTGGACCACATGTCTCTTTGGGTGCACTTGAGATGACAATGTGTATCAAATATTTGGGGGGGAGGAGAACCCCACTCCTTCCCTACATTCCCTCTTGCATGTTAAGATCAGCAGGGGGTACCTTCTCATAGTTCATTTGCCCTTGAAAGCTCAGAGATGGCCTTCCTTGTGGCAGGGCCTTCCTTGTGGCAGCCCCTTAGCTGTGGAATTCCCTATCTACATAGTTGTGTCTGCTACCTTCACTATACAGCCTTTGTCAATTTCTGGAGATACAGCTCTCGCACTGGCCTTTGACACCTAACAGATACAGTATGTGTGAGTGTAAACTGGTTGCAAATTGCTTCAACTGATATTATAGGTAGCTGGCCTACAGCTTCCGGGTCATGTGGCCAAGGGAGTTGGCCTACAGCTTCCGGGTCATGTGGCCAGCATGACTAAGCTGCTTCTGGCAAACCAAAGCAGTGCACGGAAACGCTGTTTACCTTCCCGCTGGAGCGGTACCTATTTATCTACTTGCACTTTGACGTGCTTTTGAACTGCTAGGTTGGCAGGAGCAGGAACCGAGCAACGGGAGCTCACCCCATCACGGGGATTTCAATCGCTGACCTTCTGATCGGCAAGCCCTAGGGCTCTGTGGTTTAGACCACAGCGCCACCCACGTCCCTAACTAATATTATATATATATAAAGGCAAAGGGACCCCTGACCATTAGGTCCAGTCGTGACCGACTCTGGGGTTGCGGCACTCATCTCGCTTTATTGGCCGAGGGAGTCGGCGTACAGCTTCCAGGTCATGTGGCCAGCATGACTAAGCCACTTCTGGCGAACCAGAGCGGTGCACGGAAACGCCATTTACCTTCCCGCTGGAGCGGTACCTATTTATCTACTTGCACTTTGACGTGCTTTCGAACTGCTAGGTTGGCAGGAGCAGGGACCGAGCAACAGGAGCTCACCCCATTGCGGGGATTCGAACTGCCAACCTTCTGATTGGCAAGTCCTAGGCTCTGTGGTTTAACCCACAGCGCCACCCGCATCCCATATATATATATATATATATATTCTGTTTGTTACAATATTGTAGCTTTATATTATTGTAATTGGGACCTAATAGTGAAGACCTGGTAAGAAATCCAATTGATGCTGATGATACAACTGGAACATCCCAGGTTCCCCATCCTTGGTCGACTCTCTTTCTTGATCTTCCTTCCTTCCTCCGTTATGTAAATATTCTGTGCAGCATGGAATACCTGGCCACTAATATAGAGACATTGCTGGCAAATAAACTTACGGAAAGTAGCGAGGGCCACTGGTTCAAAGGGCTTTCCGATGGGGATTAGGCAATTTCAATTACTTCAATTACTTCAATTAATTAATTAATTCATCATTCATTCATGAATCGCTTCCCATGAAACACCCCAAAGCAATTCAACAATAAAAAACACCCCATCAACAATAAAAACATATATATAAATACAATTCCTAGCCCAATGAAGAAAAAAGCTGGGATAATAAATCTCCACTGGTTGGAAAAAGTAGGTCCAAAAGGCACCAAAAAGACAAATATGGCCCTGTCTGAGATATAATAAGAGGGAGTTCTGAAGGGTGGGTTTCACCACACTAAAAGGTCCCATAACTATATCATACAGAACAGGCTTCCTGATATGATGGTATCTGAGGTGTCCTTCTCTCCTGCAGAGAACAGTGATCAGTTGGGTACACAGGGGATGACATTTTAGGAATCCTGCTTCTGAGCTGTATAAGGCTTTGGGTACCAGCGTTACCACCTTGAACTTAGCCCAGCAAGAAATTGGCCGCCAGCGTGCTTTCAGCAGTGCTGCAATATTCTGCCCCAATGAGCAGTCAGAACACGCAATTTTGCACGAGGTGAAGCTTCTGGGTCAACCTAAGGGGCAGCCCCACATAGGGTGCACTGCAGTAGTCTAGCCTGGAGGTGGATGGCAGTGGCCAGGTTTGTTTGTGATCATTGGCTACAATGGCTAAATGTCAACGTCAAGGGGAGCATTTTTGCACTCTATGGGGGGGGGGTGATCTTCATGCTACCCTTAGAATTTCCTTGAAGCATTTGACTGGTTGCCGTGGAAGGCAAGACTCTGGGCCAAAAAGACCTTGATCTAATTCAGCAGGGCTCATCTTCCTAAGTCCTTGTTTAAGTACTGCCTTCCAGCCTGCTGAAGCAATTTACAGTGGTGCCCCGCAAGACGAATGCCTCGCAAGACGGAAAACTCGCTAGACGAAAGGGTTTTCCGTTTTAGAGGTGCTTCGCAAATCGAATTTCCTATGGGCTTGATTCGCAAGACGACAATGTCTTGCGAGTTCCTGCTGGTCCCCCCCCCCTTTGCTAAGCCGCTTATCAGCTGATCCGATCAGCAGATAAGCCGCTAAAAGCCGCTAATAGCGCTAATCCGCTAATCCTTCAATGGGCTTGCTTCGCAAGACGAAAAAACCGCTAGACGAAGAGAATCACAGAACGGATTCTTTTCGTCTTGCAAGGCACCACTGTATTTGCAAAGTTAGCAGCCAGCTGTGGCTGATCATGTCCCAGGGGCATGGAAATGACTCAAGCAGCCAGCCTTGGGTTTCGTAATGCGCTTTAAGCTCGGAAAAGTATGCTTAAGTCACATGCCACCCATTGCCACATTGATAGCTTCTGATGGCTGTGTGTGTGTGTGTGTGTGTGTGTGTGTGTGTGGAATGCCAATCTGTTGCAACGGGGAAGGGCAGTTGGGCCAGTTGAGGCTAACTTCCCCATTTACTTACTTACTTACTTACTTATTTTAAAGCAAGAAAGCTCTCAGCTGGAACAGACGCCTAGATCAGGGGCAGATCTCATGCTCTGCGCATTGTATTCAGGCAAAGATCCTCTTCACACCTAATAGGGGAAGGGTCTCTGGAGGCTGGCACATTAGGGCAAAACTCTTTCTCTTCATCTCCTACCTGATCCTTTTAATGCAGCCGGGAAAGGCCTCAAGGAATAGGAACGAAGAAAACTCGTCCCACTTGATCCTATCTGCAATGGGCTAAGAGGCTCCTCTTGTTCCAAGCTACTGCTTGGAACTGGGGATATACTGCAAATTGTTGCAAGTCCCCACTTGTTTCGATCTTTTCTGAAAATGGGGAAGCTGTGATGAATCAGCCAGCCACAAAAATGGAAATACAGATGGAGGTTATGCTAGTACTTGAATTACCAGGGGCAGAGAAATGACAGGGGTGGGCAGCCCCCTTTTTTGTGATGGTCCCATTAGCTACTCTTTTTTAGAAAGCTTAAAGGAGGGAGGAATGACTGACTACAACTGGAAGGATTTGCAGGGTGGCTTGTGAATTCATTTGCCCCACCCTAGACACACACACACACCCCTTTCCCCTCAGATTATTGACTGGAGATTTGCTGAAGGAGGGAGGCGTTGGACGCACCAAACATTTAAAGTGCACCCCCTGCAATGAATCCTGGGAACTGTAGTCTACTCCCCCCAGAGGTACAATTCCAAGAATGCTTGACAAGCAACTGTTCCCAGGATTCTTGCGGAGGGATGTGCAAGGTGTTGAGAGACAGAACAAAGCGGCCAGGAACTGCTTGTGCAAATTCAGCCGGGCTGTTTGCAAATATCTTTGCCTGCAAGCCTAATCTTTTCCACAGCCACCCCGGCACAAGCAGCCTTCCAGCCCTAGCTTAAGTTTTAAACATCTGCACAGCGCAGGAGAAGACGTTTGCATCCACTCACCAAGACGGGTCCACTCCCCGGCAGCCTCTGCTAAAGCAAAACTTTTCAGAAGAGGGGATGTAATGTTAGATTTCCTGGGCGGGGACTTTCCTGTCTATTGAAGCTTTTCATTGCCTCACTTCTTTCGTGGCTGCAGGAGAAAGGGGGAAAAATGCGGGCGAGGAGATGAGTGACTCACTTCACTTGTGATCTGCCATCATTCTGCTCTTCCTGTCCTGCGTCCTCGGGCTTCACTTGCTTTGCTGATGCCCTTTGACCCTGCCAGCATCACTTTGCCATAGGGCAGCCGCGGACAGTGGTCAAGGGCACCTCGAACAATGTCCAGCCGCAAAGCCTTGTTGTTCGCTCGAGCAGAGACTGGGGCTCGCCTCTTTATGCAGGCCACCAAAGTGGAACAGTTACAAACATCCTGCAATTTTTATGCCTGGAAATGAGACACTTCTCCCTCGCAAAGCCAAGAGCGGAAACCCAATCGGCTCGCGTTTCAGGTCTCCTCTTTAAGCGCCATCACATTCCAGGGTTGTTGGTTTTTGGCACACCTATATTCCGAGCCGAGCCCCACCGTAGATAACATGGAAATATTTACAGAGAGCCCGTGGACATAGCCAAGAGGGGGGATATTTTATTGAAAATATTATTGAAAAAAATGAAAGTACTCAATAATCTGAGGTTCTGTGTGTCCCCCCCCAGCAGAAACCTGCTCCCCACAATGTCCTATTTATTTTTACCTGTGATTTCCCAGGAAAAACTCAACAACTTTGGCTGCCCCCCCCAATCCCGTCTATGTCCATGAGAGAGCCTGCCAAAGACACCACCAGGACTCATTCATCGCCTCGGGAAAGTTGACTTATGTTTCAGTAGTTCCTGCTCACACAATAAACTAGAGGTCCAGTAACAAGAACTGAACCCACAGAAGGTATTGACTTACGTGTTTTGTTGTGTCTCTTATTTTCTGGGCTCAACACCACATCAGCATTTACTGCCCAGGGCTGGTTCAAACTATTTTGCTGCCCAAAGCTAAAATAATGGGTAGTATCCAAACCATTTCATACTCTGGGTAGATCTATTAAAATTGGCGGACCCTACTAACTTAGGCCTGTTAGTTTCAGTGGATTTGCTCTGAGTAGGTGTTAGTTGGATAAAGGTAAAAGTAAAGGGACCCCTGACCATTAGGTCCAGTCGTGGCTGACTCCGGGGTTGCAGCGCTCATCTCACTTTATTGGCCGAGGGAACCGGCATACAGCTTCCGGGTCATGTGGCCAGCATGACTAAGCCGCTTCTGGCGAACCAGAGCAGCACACGGAAATGCCATTTACCTTCCCACTGGAGCAGTACCTATTTATCTACTTGCACTGGTGTGCTTTCGAACTGCTAGGTTGGCAGGAGCAGGGACCGAGCAACGGGAGCTCACCCCGTCGCGGGGATTCGTACCGCCGACCTTCTGATCAGCAAGCCCTAGGCTCTGTGGTTTAACCCACAGCACCACCTGCAACCCCTTAGTTGGATACAACTCTGTAATTTTACTCTCTTTCATCTTGTTTGTGAGTAAGTGTCAGGCCTGGTGTTTGGGGTGGGCCAGAGCAGGCACGGATCAGGAGCCCTAGGAGCTGCCCAGGTCACCTCCCTGGTCTGACCACCTCCCTGGGCCCCCAGAAGCGGCATAGGGAGCCCTGCCAGTACCTGGGGTGGGCAGGTGCACTGCGCCATGGGGATGGGGCACGCATGGGAGTGGGGTGCGCACCAGAGCAACGTAGCATTCCTTAGCTCGACTGGCGCAGCTACGTTGACGGGAAACTGTCACCTTTGTCATCATCATCAAACTTTTTATAGTCATACCTTGGGTTGAAGTAGCTTTGGGTTGAGTGTTTTCAGGTTATGCTCCGCTGCGACCCAGAAGTAACGGAACGTGTTACTTCCGGGGTTCGCCGCGCGCACATGCACAGACACTCAAAATGACATCACACGGATGCGCGGAAGCGGCAAATCGTGACCCGCAGGTTGCATTTGCTTCAAGATGTGAATGGGGCCCCAGGACGGATCCTGTTCGCATCCAGAGGTACCACTATATTGGCATCACATACAAAAATCCAAAACAAATCAATACAGAATTACCACTTCCCCAGTGGTAAAAACATTTGCTAAAAGAAAGGAGGCAGAGCAGTCTATTGTCACATGTCTAGGTCTCCAGAGAGATCAGACCTCTGCAGTGTATTTCGATGACAAATAGAGATATTTAGCCACTAAGTTGGTGAGCTCCTGATCATTCCCCAGTAATAGAAAATGTATGACCTCCAACTCTGGTTTCCATTTGGGGATACAGAGTTGATCTAGAAACTGCTGACGGAGATCAGCATATAGTTTACAATTAAGAACCATATGTGTGAGGGTTTCCACCAGGGGGTCTTCACATGGGCAATGTCACCTTTGTGGGCATGGTGAGGGTTGCAGTTGCAGCACAGCAGAGAGACTGGGTCAATCTCAAACTTGGGTCTCCAGCTGTTTTTGGACTACAACTCCCATCATCAATAGATAGCAGGACCAGTGGTCAGGCATGATGGAGACTCATGTTTGAGAAACACTTCACTGGGTCAATGACCACCTTTGTCTGAAAGTTCTCCTGGTGGCACTTGAGGAAGTAGTGAGGGACAGTCCAGATTCTGCTGCCTAGACTCCTTTTGTCGCTGTGATTTATGACAACAACCCACAAATTTCTATGGCTTTCGGTTGCTGCTGGTAGGGAAATGACTGCTTATGTGTTTCTCAACACCATGAAGGTCCAGATGCTAATCTGATTTGCTGCAATGATATCAGGGAATCAAGTCTCTTGGGAGCCATATATATCTGTAGCTTCGCGCCAAGGAAACCACACAGTTTTAACTGTAAATGTTTATCTGATACAATGTTATCTAAGTTTTTGCTTTTAAAATTTATTTCTGCATTGCAGGCACCCACGACTTGTTTCTGCTCCCAAGATAAGGGTGAGGACTAGTACCAGAGTGCCTTTTGCATTGTGAATAATGTGGCACATCAAAGACTCTGTGACAACTTTGTTCCAGGCCAGCTCTTCCAGTCCTCTCAACCGAGGGTGGGTACCAGTAGTGCAGTGGCAAATTCAGAAATGCAGATAATTGCAGCCATGCTTCCATTATTATTGTTGTTGTTGTTACAGTGGTACCTTGGGTTACATTTACTTCAAGTTACATACACTTCAGGTTACAGACTCCGCTAACCCAGAAATAGTACCTCGAGTTAAGAATTTTGCTTCAGGATGAGAACAGAAATCGTGCTCTGGCGGTGCGGCAGCAGCAGGAGGCCCCATTAGCTAAAGTGGTGCTTCAGGTTAAGTACAGTTTCAGGTTAAGAACGGACCTCCAGAATGAATTAAGTACTTAACCTGAGGTATCACTGTATTATTATTATTATTAAAATTTATATACAGCCCTATACCCAGGTGTCTCAGGGCGGTTCCCAGAATAAAATCAAGATATGAAACCACAAAATACATAATAAAAGTAAAAACAACAACCCAATTAGCCCCCCCCCCCCAGGTTATACAACCTTCTAAGATTTATACAATAATCTTATAATTATACAATAATACTTATTGTTTGGGATGCATCACAATGATCAGTGCAGATTGTCATGCATTGCTCTTTGACTAGATCTACTATTTTCTCTGCACATAAATGCACAAATGCTTTGGAGTGCTCCTGTATCACCTTCTTCTTTTGAGTAAATTAAGTTGCATTTCCTTTGACATTCCATTGTACATAACAGAACTTGCGCACCATCCACTAGGCCCAAATCTGGACGGGAAATCATTGCCGCACACTTGAAACGGTCCAGTCTAAATTCTTAAGACAGATTCTAGCCGTTCCACCATGCGCACCAAATGCGGCCCTACAGCTGGAGACTGGCCTCCTCTCCATCGAAACCCGAACCTGGTTAAGAACATTTAACTATTGGCTTCGCTTAAATTTAAACCCATCCGGACTACTACCTCTAGTAGCACGAGATGCTCATAGAAGTAGGTGGTCCAAAGTAGTGCATCAAAAACTACTTACATGTGGCCTCCAAGCACAGCATCTCCTGAAAATGGGTCTCCCCAAGGCAAAAACCATTATTGACCAGTGCATGAAGGATATTGAGCAGCAGAATAATCTGGCCTATATTAAGAAATTTAGTGCTTGGTACGCTTATCTGCCCCCCTCCCACTTTGATTTTCGGGCACCTTATTTGTCTACCTTAACCATTCCAAAACTCAGACGGGCCTTTACACTGGCTAAATATGTTACCCTCGGCTGTTCTTGAAGGTAGATATCAAAAAATTTCATTCGAGAACCGGCTCTGCCCCTGTGGAGCTGGATACGTGGAGACTGTGTCACACGTTCTCTTGTCTTGCTCCCTATATAAAGATCTCAGGGACGAGACCATCACGCCGCTCCTATCTGCCATCCCGGGCCGCTCTTGTGAAGCCAAATTGTTCTCACTCCTAGCCGACCAGAACAGCTCGACAACAGAGAAGGTTGCCAAATTTATCGAGAGAGCAATGAGACTGAGAGCTGCTATCTGAATGACATCAGTGTCGTCACCCGGATTCCTCGCCTAGGATCTTATTATTATTATTATCATCATTATGTTTTATTATTATTATTTTATTACCTCTGCCAAGTTTTAAGTACTGAGATTATTAATTTATCTGCAGCTGGTTATTCTTATCTTTCTCCCTGTCCTGACCATCCCTCCGAGGTTATATTTATATTTATAATCTTTCAATTTGGCTGGTCTATTTACTTAACCGACCTGGAACAATCTACCAGAGAAAAGGCCGTCGCCCATGGGACAGAGGGTCATTGATGAATGATAATCCAGCTTCTACCTAGGGTTTTAATAGGTCATAAGATTTTATGGTAACTATATTTGTATTGTATTTTTGTCGGTGTTTGTCCTTTGATGCTATGGCCTGTCGGCTACGCAAATAAAGTCTATTGATTGATTGCCATCCACTAGGAACTGAAACCTCTCGTTTTCAGTGTTCCTAAATGCTGACCTTTGGAGCATAGACAACAACAGCTCCTTGGTGTTCTTCCTGCACTCCTTCTCCAGAATGACCCCAGGAGCCAATTCTCAGTGGCTGACTCACTCACTTCCTTTCACTCTGGTTCAATCAGCACAAAGGGTGCAAAGACTCCCTCTTCGTGGCTTCAAAGCTCTCCATTTGTGCTGACCAGGTGGCTCTTGGGTGCTGGACGCAGGGACCATTCTGGAACCCTTCTGCAGAAATGGTAGTGGGTCTTTGAAAGGGAGAGAAACTAAAATCAACAGATTTGTCCTTCCCTATGTTAAACAAAGAGGGGAAAGTTTGTAAGGCAGAAAACAGGTCCCTGGACTTGCATGTGGATTGGAACGCACTTAACAATTAAACTGTGTCCTGCTCTGAATTTTGCAATGCACATTCAGTTCAAAAATACAAAAATATGTGTTGAAGTGCATAGAAATGTACCGTATTTTTCGCTCTATAAGACACACCAGACCACAAGACACACCTAGTTTTTGAAGGAGGAAAACAAGAAAAAAAATATTATGAATCCCAGAAGCCAGAACAGCTGGCTTTTGCTGCGCAGCGATCCCTCTTGCTGTTCTGGCTTCTGGGATAGCTGCGCAGCCTGCATTCACTCCATAAGACGCACACACATTTCCCCTTACTTTTTAGGAGGGAAAAAGTGAGTCTTATAGAGCAAAAAATACAGTATATTTTAGGAGAAAGTGGGTACAAAAATGTGTACAACTGAAGTGTGGGTTTTTCCCCTTTCGGTTTTTTTTTTAAAGCTGAAATTGCTACAGGGCAGACTTTTGGTTGACTGTAGCCAAAGCTTGCATGGAACAGAAACATACTGTTCTAGCCATCCCTGGCCTTGTCTTTAACCTGAAGCCTCTAAATCTTGAGAGGGCGATGGAAGAAACACTTGCAGTCTTAGTAGGACAAGACCTGAGCCTGACCCTGCTTCAACCACAGAATAGTAGTAATAGTAGTCGTTATCGTCTAACAACATCTGGAATGTGGCAGGTTCTTCACTTCTTGTGTAGGTACAGACTTCGGAAAAAGCAACTCAGGAGGGAACAGTATGCAAGAGGTTCAGCCCCCAGCATCCCCAGGTTGGGGGGGGGATGATACCCCTTCCGAAGCCCTTGAGAGCTGCTGAAAGTCAGTGCTGCCAGTACAGAGCTAGGAAGCTTCCTAAGGCTTCTCCCACACTTCCCATCCTACATCTGCCTTGCAGTTCATCACGTCACATTTCCACACATATGGTCACATGCATTTCTGAGAAGGAGGGTAAAGGTAAAGGGATCCCTGACCATTAGGTCCAGTCGTGGCTGACTCTGGGGTTGTGGTGCTCATCTCGCTTTATTGGCCGAGGGAGCCAGCGTACAGCTTCCGGGTCATGTGGCCAGCATGACTAAGCCGCTTCTGAAGAACCAGAGCAGCGCACGGAAATGCCATTTACCTTCCCGCCAGAGTGGTACCTATTTATCTACTTGCACTTTGTCGTGGTTTTAAACTGCTAGGTTGGCAGGAGCAGTGACTGAGCAACGGGAGCTCACCCCTTCGCGGGGATTCGAACCGCCGACCTTCTGATCGGCAAGTCCTAGGTTCTATGGTTTAACCCACAGCGCCACCCGCGTCCCTCTAAGAAGGAGGGTAAAACCACATAATTATTTCCTCCCCTTTAAGTGTAGTGAAAAGCTGAGCGAACACATCATGATGGAGTGTATCAGAACAACAAAACATACTGGTGGCCGATCTCAGCTGTGGGCATGAACTTCCTTGTACAAAAATCAGGCACAAAATTCAGTCCTCTCCCCAGACAACTTTCAAAGGGCTGTTCACATCGTGGCTCTGCTACTATTCTTTAAAACAATCATTTATACTTTTCAGATTTATACATTTCACTGATTTTACAATCGTTTTGACATTTCAAAATTCAACTTCCTTCCCGCTCTTCCTTTAGTTCTTTAAATTTATTTTCAATATCTTCTGCATATCCAAATTAACTTAATTTGTTCATTTTTTTCATCTTTAAAGATGAAACTGCAGGTTGTTACAATAATCCTGCCAATGTTCTTATATGTTTACAGGTTATTTGTAAATATTCAATGAACCATTTCCATTCTTTTATAAAAGGTTTGCTGTGCTACTATCTTGTGACCACAAGGTGTCGCCCTCCCCCTAAGGAGAAGAGATAGACCAGTGACATCGATATTGCCTGATAATGTCAGGACTGTCTGTGTGATGGATGCGATAGAAGAAGACTGTCTCTTTTGCGTTTGAGGACTGTTCCTTATATTACCTCAAATCCACAGTGTCTCTCCTCTCTTCTCCATGACCCAAATGCAGCATCTAGTGTGGCTCGCTATTTGAAACCTCTGAACGCAGATCTGGGTGAGCTTACTCAGATGATTCCCAGCTTTCTTGCATGCAAGGCCACCTGAACTGTCTCATGTCTACATGTGCACTGGATCACCTCAAACCTTTGAAATTTGGGGATCCTTCTAAACATAAAGGTAAAGGGACCCCTGACCATTAGGTCCAGTTGCAGACAACTCTGGGGTTGCGGCGCTCATCTCGCTTTATTGGCCAAGGGAGCCGGCATACAGCTTCCGGGTCATGTGGCCAGCATGACGAAGCCGCTTCTGGCATACCAGAGGAGCACACGGAAATGCTGTTTACCTTCCCGCCGGAGTGGTACCTATTTATCTACTTGCACTTTGATGTGCTTTCGAACTGCTAGGTTGGCAGGAGCAGGGACTGAGCAATGGGAGCTCACTCCGTCGCGGGGATTTGAACCACCGACTTTCTGATTGGCAAGTCCTAGGCTCTGTGGATCAACCCACAGCGCCACCTGCACCCCATCTTCTAAACATAGTCTGTCTTTAATTCCTCTTCCATGCAGAAGTGTGCATAAGCACTTCACCGCAACATTATTATGGTTAAAAAAAAGGAAAGGCCCCTGGACGGTCAAAGGCAACTATGGGGTGTGGTGCTCATCTCGCTTTCAGGCTGAGGGAGCTGGCGTTTGTCCACAGACAGCTTTCTGGGTCATGTGGCCAGCAGGACTAAACCGCTTCCGTGACGGAAACCAGAGCGTACAGAAACGCTGTTTACCTTACCACCACAGTGTTACCTATTTAGCTACATAATTTTTTTTAATAGCCTTTAATAGCATTTTTACAGATCGGTATAGATCCAGCCCAAGACATCTGGCAGGATAATAGGAACCAGATGGGAACAGAGCAGCAGCGGCAGCGGGTTCTCACAGGTCCAGTTGCAGATTTGGGATTAAGAGCAGCTGGCATGGAGGGGGATGCCATGTGGACAAGAATTATTAAAGAAATTGGAGTTCTTGTTGAAACTGCACTGAAAAGGATATATCAAGAACTCTGGCCAAAAGTTTCAATATAAGGAATAATTCCTACTCAAGAGTTGAAATGAAAAATGTGTATATTCTGCTAAGAATAACAGTTTGAAGCTAGTAGTAAATTTAAACACAACGTGTAAGTACAATAGTTTTAAAGTAATAGTAAGTTTGGATACAACGTTTAAGTATAGAAATAATATAGTTTCAAATATACAGTGATATAGTACAAAGGTACATGAAATACCAGTGTACAACAATTGTTTTATACAAGTCTCAATAGCAGTCAAAAGAATAGAGAATAAAGGATCAAATAGGGTCAAAAAGGAGTATCCGGAGTGTGAATCAGATGTACGACTCAGTAGAGGTGACCAGGACAGGGCCCCGTTTCGGAGTACACCCCTTCTTCAGCTCGGTTTTTTGACGACTATAAATCTGTTGGAAATCTGTATCATTTAATTCTTTTATGTTTCTTTTTCGACATGCGTCTTAGATAATTGCATCCAAGTTTTCTTGCGTTTCTCTGTGCGTTTGGGATTAAGAGCAGCTGGCATGGAGGGGGATGCCATGTGGACAAGAATGGCAGGAAATTAGATGGCAAGTGGTCTGGCTGGTCAGAGCAGGCCATCTGAGTGCCCCATTATATCTGGAGCCCATCTCAGGAGGAGGACGTTCATGCAAGACAATCCACCCAGGGCTTGAACATGACTTCTGCTGGGAGATCTGGTTCTCTCTCTAGCAGGGAGAGGGGCAGCGAGGGCAGGCAGCAAGATGATTCTCTTCCCACACCACATGCAGAGCGGCATCCTGGTAAGGAGGGATGTGGGCATGGAAATGTTTCATGTGGCTCAAGCCGAGATGCCAGCAGTCTTCATTGAAAGCAGGAGCAAACAATGAGTGTTAAACCCCAAAGCAGCTTCAGGGCTGAGATGGAACCAGCCTCCTCAAAACAGAAACGTAAGTGGACCCACTTATACCTGTGGCAAACATCCGAAGCACATTTCCTCCCCTCAAGGACTTCTGGGGGCTGCAGTTTACCGTCACAGAGTTACAACTCCCAGCAATCCTTAACAAATGACAGTACAGTGGTACCTCGGGTTAAGTACTTAATTTGTTCCGGAGGTCTGTTCTTAACCTGAAACTGTTCTTAACCTGAAGCACCACTTTAGCTAATAGGGCCTCCTACTGCTGCTGCACCGCCGGAGCACAATTTCTGTTTTCATCCTGAAGCAAAGTTCTTAACCCGAGGTACTATTTCTGGGTTAGCGGAGTCTGTAACCTGAAGCGTATGCAACCCGAGGTGCCACTGTACCCAGAATTCTTTTGAGGCTGGGAGGTAGCACCTCAAATGTTATTTAAAAGCATGATGCTTTAAAGGCAGCCTTGCCTACTGAGTGCATCTAGCTCCATATTGTCTGCACGGACTGGCAGGAGGCAGTCCAGGGTTATAGACAGGGGGTGTGAATGAATTGTTGAGGTTTGGCTACTTGTGATACTGAAAGTAAAAAAAAAAAAGTAAAGTAAAGTAAAGGACCCCTGGACAGTTGTATCCAGTCAAAGGCGACTATGGGGTTGCAGAGCTCATCTCGCATTCAGGCCAAGGGAGCCAGCTTTTGTCCACAGACAGCTTTCCGGGTTGTGTGGCCAGCAGGACTAAACCACTTCTGGCACAAGGGAACCATGGCAGAAACCAGAGCGCATGGAAACGCTGTTTACCTTCCCGCCACAGCGGTACCTATTTATCTACTTGCACTGGTGTGCTTTCGAACTGCTAGGTTGGCAGGACTGGGACAGAGCAACGGGAGCTCACCCCGTCGCAGGGATTCGAACCGCCAACCTTCCTATCAGCAAGTCCAAGAGGCTCAGTCGTTTAGACCGCAGCTCCACCCGCTGGTGATACTGAACCACCACCTTGATCCCCTGCCCAGGTACTGTCTGGCCTGCTTGTGGAACCAGGAATGTCTGACCTCCCTATCACCTCTCCTGGATGGTTGGCATCCCTAGGACTCTTGTGGACTTAAGGGTACGTCTTTTCCATTGTTATCCCCAGCCCTTTAATGCAGAGTAGCCTGGGTCCAACGCAGACTGGGGAACACCCTTGCAAAGTCTGACTGGGAGGTAACCTGTCATGAGTGGCACGCCTTTGCTTCTAAAACAGGGGTCGGCAAGGTTTACCTTGCCTGGGCTGCTTCACTCCAGCAGAGAACCTTACGTGGGCTGGATCGTGCATGCACATGAGTGCACACTCGCGATTTCTGGCGCAGACACGGTTTCCCGTGGAAGCAAGTCCTGGTTTAGCGCAGCACATGGGGACTCGCCGAGCGAGTAGCTCGGTTCGGGGGTGGCTCGGGACTAGTTAAACCACCCTGTGGGCTGCTTGTGGCCCATGGGCCATAGGTTGCAGACCCCTGTTCTAAAACCTCCCATTCCCTAGTAAAAAGAACCATGTTTCTTCTGCATGTTTCTTCTGCCTGCAAGGACTAACTGGCTTTGACTCCAGAGGGATCAGGGAGCACTGTGAGCTTTCTGGGAGAATGAGCCAGAGCCATGTTGGCCAGCTGTTATGAAAACAAACATGAGAATGCAGAGCGGCAGGAGGTGGCATCGCTGTTGCCTCTGACCAGCACTGCAACAGAGCAGCCAGCCAGGACGCTTGTTCCAAGCAGCTATTGACATTTCTCTTTCAGACCTTTCGGCTTATTCATAACCACCCAGAGGACACTTGCTGTGATGCATCTCAGAGCCAACTCAAATGTTACTCTTCTTTAGCAGAGCAGTTCCCGCCCCCCTTGCTTCTAATTCCCATGACTGCATACATGGAAAAATGTTCTGCATGAATTCATGAGACACGCGACTGAGTCATTCACAGATCCTCGTGATTTCTCAGCCTGTTTGGAGATGCAGATTTCTGCAAATGTGTCCCATGTGAGTCTGGCCTAGGATTGTTCTCTTTATTCAAAGATACCAGGTAATGCTGTCAGGGTAGGGCTTTGGGTTCAGGGCTCCACTCAGCAAAATGAGCTGGAGGGCCCTGCAAATGGAGAATCATAGAATCATAGAGTTGGAAGAGACCACAAGGGCCACTGAATCCAACCCCCTGCCAAGCAGGAAACACCATCAGAGCACTCCTGACATATGGTTGTCAAGCCTCTGCTTAAAGACCTCCAAAGTAGGAGACTCCACCACACTCCTTGGCAGCAAATTCCACTGCCGAACAGCTCTTACTGTCAGGAAGTTCTTCCTAATGTTTAGGTGGAATCTTCTTTCTTGTAGTTTGGATCCATTGCTCGGTGTCCGCTTCTCTGGAGCAGCAGAAAACAACCTTTCTCCCTCCTCTATGTGACATCCTTTTATATATTTGAACATGGCTATCATATCACCCCTTAACCTCCTCTTCTCCAGGCTAAACATGCCCAGCTCCCTTAGCCGTTCCTCATAAGGCATCGTTTCCAGGCCTTTGACCATTTTGGTTGCCCTCCTCTGGACATGTTTCAGTTTGTCAGTGTCCTTCTTGAATTGTGGTGCCCAGAACTGGACACAGTACTCCAGGTGAGGTCTGACCAGAGCAGAATACAGTGGCACTATTACTTCCCTTGATCTAGATGCTATACTCCTATTGATGCAGCCCAGAATTGCATTGGCTTTTTTAGCTGCCGCGTCACACTGTTGGCTCATGTCAAGTTTGTGGTCAACCAAGACTCCTAGATCCTTTTCACATGTACTGCTCTCAAGCCAGGTGTCACCCATCTTGTATTTGTGCCTCTCATTTTTTTTGCCCAGGTGCAATACTTTACATTTCTCCCTGTTAAAATTCATCTTGTTTGTTTTGGCCCAGTTCTCTAATCTGTCAAGGTCGTTTTGAAGTGTGATCCTGTCCTCTGGGGTGTTAGCCACCCCTCCCAGTTTGGTGTCATCTGCAAATTTGATCAGGATGCCCTTGAGTCCATCATCCAAGTCGTTGATAAAGATGTTGAATAAGACCGGGCCCAAGACAGAACCCTGTGGCACCCCACTAGTCACTCTTCTCCAGGATGAAGAGGAACCATTGATGAGCACCCTTTGGGTTCGGTCAGTCAGCCAGTTACAAATCTACTGAGTGGTAGCATAGTCAAGACTGCATTTTACCAGCTTCTTTACAAGAATATCATGGGGCACCTTGTCAAATGTCTTGCTGAAATCAAGGTAGGCTACATCCACTGCGTTCCCTTCATCTACCAGGCTTGTAATTCTGTCAAAAAAGGAGATCAGGTTAGTCTGACATGACTTATTTTTCAGAAATCCATGCTGACTATTGGTGATCACAGCATTCCTTTCTAGGTGCTCACAGACTGTTTGCTTAATGATCTGCTCCAGAATATTCCCTGGTATTGATGTCAGACTGACTGGGCGGTAATTATTTGGGTCCTTTCTTTCCCCCTTTTTGAAAATAGGGACAACATTTGCTCTCCTCCAGTCTGCCGGGACTTCGCCTGTTCTCCAGGAAGGGCTGGCTTACCGCAATTTGAAGTGAGTGGAGTACTGGTACATTGCTATCTAAAGAGGGAGACACTGGTGGAATCTAGACACATATAAAAAAAATGCTGTGAGAATGCATTAAAAAAAAAACACATTGAAAAATATATTGAATTTGCCATACTGTATTTGAACTCACCACCGCCATCTAGTTTCACATTCGAATAATGCACTTAACACACACTTAAAATGTTATATTTGCAGCTGTAGAGCTGAGTCCCCCGTTGGGAAGGGGACTTTTGAAGTCCCGAGCCCCAAGGAGGTTAGATTGGCCTCAACCATGGCCAGGGCCTTTTCACCTCTGGCCCCAGCCTGGTGGAACACCCTACAGCAGGAGATCAGGGTCCTCTGGGATTTGACACCTTTCCGCAGGGCCTGCAAGACGGAGCTGTTCCACCTGGCCTTTGGGCTGGACTCAGTCTAACCCCCCCTTAATAATTGTTATTATTTTATGGAACCCCTTATATGGGATTTGTATATAAATTTTCCCTTGGCTCTTTTTGCTGGCCCATGTAGGACCAGCACGGATAGTTGCCCTGGTGAATATTTGACGTTTTCTCCCCTTATGGCTTTGATCTATAGGCTACCACTTACCGTATTTTTCGCTCTATAACACGCAGATTTTTTCTCCTAAAAAGGAAGGGGAAATGTCTGTGCGTGTTATGCAGCGAATGTGTGGTCCCTGGAGCTGAAAAATCGGGCAAAAATCAAACCGCGCTTCAGGGAGAAGGGAAACAAACCTGAAAAGAGGAAGCGGCTGCTTTCCTGCATTCTGCCTCAGGGTCTTACTGCCCACCCTCCTCTGTTTCATTTCTGTGTTTGCTCAAACGGAACAAAGAGCAGGGAAAGCCCCTCCCCTCCAGGAAAGAAGAGGGGAAAGCAGAGCGTCCTTCCTTCTAATTCCTCTCCCTGCTCCTTGCAGGCAGCCAGAAAACATGCAGGTGGGAGAGAGGGAGAGAGAGAGGGAGAGAGAGGGCTGGCTGGCTTGGGTGGGTGCGTGGGGGAAACTTTTGCCTTCCTTTCCTCCCTCCCGTTATACCCCACTCCTGCATTCTTAGCCCTTCTGTGTTTTTCCTTCCCTCCCCACTTAAAATGTGGTTAAAAAGCATGGATCCACATGGATCCTCAGGATTTTTGCACTGGGTCACCCCAAATTCACCATCAGAGCACATAGCATGTCCATGGCTACAGCCTGCCGCCCCCAAAATCATGCACCCACTGTTGCCTGGGGCTGCAATGGTGCAAAAATGTGGTTAAAAAGGATGGATCCACATGGATCTTTGCATTGGGTCACCCCCAAATTCACCACCAGAGAACATAGCATGTCCATGGCTACAGCCTGCCCCCCCAAAAAAATCACGCACCCACTGTTGTCTGGGGCTGCAATGGTGCAAAAACGTGGTTACATAGCATGGATCCACATGGATCCTCAGGATCTTTGCATTGGGTCACCCCCAAATTCACCACCAGAGAACATAGCATGTCCATGGCTACAGCCTGCCCCCCCCCCCAAATCACGCACCCACTGTTGTCTGGGACTGCAATGGTGCAAAAACGTGGTTACAAAGCATGGATCCACATGGATCCTCAGGATCTTTGCATTGGGTCAGCCCAAATTCACCATCAGATCACATGTCTGTGGCCACAGCATGAAGCACAAAAATGATACATCCACTGTTTCATTCAGAATGTTTTTTCCCTTGTTTTCCTCCTCTAAAAATGATGTGCGTGTTATGGTCAGGTGCGTGTTATAGAGCGAAAAATACGGTAAATGAGGCTGCATTTTAAACTGTGTTCTAACATATTTTAATCAACTGTTTTGGGTTTTTGGGTTTTTTTTAAAAAAAATGCTTTTACTGTATTTATATTCAGTGTTAGTTGCCCTGAGCCCGGTCTTGGCTGGGGAGGATGGGGTATAAATAAATTATTATTATTATTATTATTATTATTATTATTATTATTATTATTATTATTATTATTATTATTAATTGAGATCATCTGAAACAATCGAAGCCTTACACTGAGTGCAGGAGACCTCAGGACTGGGGACTAAATGTGACCCTCCAGAGCAGGGCCGGATTTTGGTTTGATGAGGCCCTAAGCTACTGAAGGTAATGGGGCCCTTTATATAGCAGGAGGGGCCCATTACTTACATCATAGGAGCCTACACAACACAAAACACTGTTGCTGTATGTAGATTTTATTTTATTTGTTTTTTATCTTATAGTTTGGAAATGTTTTTTTTCCTTTAATTTTTTTAGGGCCCCCCAAGAGTGTGGGCCCCTAAGCTATATCTTGTTTACCTTATACAGTGGTACCTCGGGTTAAGTACTTAATTCGTTCCGGAGGTCCATACTTAACCTGAAACTGTTCTTAACCTGAAGCACCGCTTTAGCTAATGGGGCCTCCTGCTGCCGCCGCACCGCCAGAGCACAATTTCTGTTCTCATCCTGAAGCAAAGTTCTTATCTATTTCTGGGTTAGCGGAGTCTGTAACCTCAAGCATCTGTAACCTGAAGCGTATGTAACCTGAGGTACTACTGTATGTAAATCTGCCCCTGCTCCAGAGCACTCCGCCCCTTGGCATTCTCCCTAGGCCACACCCCCTTCTGCAGGCCACACCCTCATTGAGTTCTTTGGCCTGGCTGGAATATAGGAAGTTGCCTTACACCTGGTCAGGCCATTGGTCCATCTAACTCAGTACAGTGGACCCTCCGGATATGAATTAAATTTGTTCCGGGGGTTCATCTGCAACCAGAAAAGTCTGTAGGCAGAGGCGCCGCTTCTGCGCTTCTGCGCGGTACAATGGAGCGCTTCTGCGCGCGCACGCGGCATGCAAATTGCTTCTGTGCATGCGCGCGGGGCGAAACTTGCAGGTATACACTTCCGGGTTTGCCGCGTCCGTAACCCAGAAGTTATGTATCCAGATTGAAACTATTAGTAGTAGTAGTAGTAGTATTTTATTTATGATTTTCAATTTTATACATTTCAATAATTTTACAATCATTTTGACATTTCAAAACTTGACTTCCTTCCCCCTCTCTGCGGTTCCTTAAATTTATTTTAAATATTTTCTGCATATCCAAATTAGCTTAATTTGCACATTTATTCATCTACTTTAAATATATACTGGTACTCTTATAAAACTGCAGGTTATTACAATAACCCTGCTGATGTTCTTATCTGTTTACAGTTTATTTGTAAATATTCAATAAACCATTTCTATTCTTTCATAAAAAGTTTGTTATCTTGATTTCTTATTTTTCGCCATTTCTGCATATTCCGTAAGTTCTTGTATCCATTCTTCTTTCGCTGGGACTTCTTCTTTCCATTTTTGGGCAAGTAGCATGCTTGCTGCTGTAGTCACATACATGAATAAATTTCTATACAGTTTGGGTAGGTCTGTCCCTATAATTCTGAAAAGGAAAGCTTCCGGGTTTTTGTTGTTTACAAACGTTATTTTAAACATCTTTTTCAATTTATTATGTATCATTTCCCAGTAAGCTTTAACCTTATTACAATGCCAAGGATTGAAACTGAAACCTTCTGCATTCAAAACCGGTGCTCTAACATTGAGCTAGGACCCTTAATGTCTTTCGTTGGAATTCTCTGACATCCCTTCCAAGAGCTGCTGAAAAGATAGAAGAATAGTATATGTTATGTACTGAGTTGAATAGGATCCAAACTGCAGCAGTCTGATTGGTCCTAGAACAATAGGATTCAGAATGCAGCAGTCTGATTGGTCCTAGAACAATAGGATTCAGAATGCAGCAGTCTGATTGGTCCTAGAACAATGCAGCAGTATGATTGTTGGCAGGAACCACCCAATCCTGCTCCAGATAGAAGTGAATCCACAACCTGATTGGCTTACAGTAGAATTCCAGAATTAGCCAATCATGTGCAGCCCATTGTGTAAATAATGTATATAAAGCAGATACTGTGAGGGGACTTTCATTCATTCCTCCTCACCACTATGAGCTGAATAAAGAGCATGAAATCACTTTGCGACTCGGAGTATATTTCAGTATAATTCTGTCTCGGCTCTTTTAATCATATACTTTATCCCACCCCTCTTCCACCCCTCTTATCCCTTGAGCCTGGTCATTCTGTCTTGTTCTTCCATTGGACAAAGGAACATTAGCACAGATGTTCAGTTAGGCAAGCAAACAGCTCATGGTGTCAATGAACTGTTTATAGCCAAGCAACGTTGCCGGGTTTTTGTTTTCTGGGTGGCGGTGGATTCCCTTGACATTCCATCCCTCCCAAAGAGCAACGTGAAATGTTATGTTTTTTTTAAAAAAATGCTGCTTACTGCTGTGAACAAAGCACATCTTTATATTTTTAGGTACTGCAAAACATCTGTCAATTCCAAACATGAGTTTTCTTGGGAAATGTGAGCCTGGACTAAGAGAAGAATATTGCTGGTGGATCAAGCAACTCTGTGAAGGCTCCTTTAATAATGATAATGATAATGATAATGATAATGATAATGATAATGATAATGATAATGATAATAATAATATATTTATGCCCTGCCCATCTGGTTTCCCCAGCCACTCTGGGCAGCTTACAGCACATAAAAAATTGTAAACCTTTAGACATTAAAAATTTCCCGATACAGGGTTGCCTTCAGGTGTCTTCTAAAAGTCAGGTGGTTGTTTATTTCCTTGACATCTGATGGGAGGGTGTTCCACAGGGCAGGCGCCACTACCAAGAAGGCCCTCTGCCTGTAACCTCACTTCTCGCAGTGAAGGAACCGCCAGAAGGCCCTCAGAACTGGACCTCAGTGTCCGGGCTGAACGATGGGGAAAGTCTTGGCTTTCTTGGATTAGCTGATAAAGCTCAGGCTTCATAGCTCCCTCATTAGCCTGGACAAGTTATTCCTATATACATGTTCTGGGCATGGTGGGGGAATCTTTGGCCCTGCAGATGTTGGTGAACTACAACTCCCACCAGCCACAGAAATTAATACCAATGACCAGGGATGATGGGAGTTGTAGTTCACCAACATCCACAAGGCCAAGTCTCCTCACACCTGCCATATACCAATAGGCAACCCAGACTGCTCTAACCACTGCACCACCCTGGCCTTCCTTTTCTCCTGTTGTCTTGCCTAGGATTGGTCCAGAGTTCACTACTTCAACCAGAATGCTCTTCAAAGTTCAGCAGAAATGCCTGGAACTGATCATGTTCCTTTCTTCTTTTTCTTTTGTTGCTTTTGTTGCGTGACAAAGTAAACGGCTTGGCCTGCAGGGTTTTGGAGCTGATGGCTGTAAACAATAGGGCAAGGCTCCCGGCAAGAACTGCTAGCCAGCAGCTTCCCCCTCGTGGGTGCAGCGGAAGAGGCTGCCAGCGCTGGATCAGGCCCATAGCTCTTCTGGTCTGGCATCCTGTTCTTAAAGTGGCCAATCAGATGCTTGTGGGAAACATCAGCAGGATTCAAGCACCAAAGCACTCTCTCCTTCTTCCAGCCCCAATGCAGACGCGCTGCACTACCCATTGGTTGTAAATCCCCACCTCCCAAAAAACCCCTATATACACCAGGAACTCAGTTCTGTACAAAACTTGGAATGAACTAGTTCAGCTTAGCAACTTTTACTTAATTACTTCAAGAATCTGGGACCAGATTTGCCAAAAGATTTCAGGAGGAGAAGGGTGTTGTTGTATTTTTCCAAGGGTGCTGAAACTGCTTTGTAATGATTGATTGACTGACTGTGTATTTATTTAAGCAATCCCATCTCAATTTAAGCAGGGCTCAGAATGAGTGAAGTTCGCTGATTTAATTCAAAAATCTCTGAACTACACCTGAAAGTAGTTCCTCTAATTGCCAGGTGAACTGAAGTTTGTTTTGGGGTGGAACTTTCAATGTTTTCTGCTTCATGTTTGAGTTCTTTTTTTCTTACATGTGTACAGTTTTGACTCTTTTGGCCTTTAAACATACAAACCATAATTGTTGGGGAACATAAATCAAATAATTCACATTCCACTGTGGGTGTGTTTTGATGTTTTCTTAATCTTCGTAAGCACATTTTATACTTCAGTGCAGCAGTTTCTAGAATTCTGAATGCAGATTTTTTTCTTCTTGCTGAGGATAATTTGGATGGACTTGAATTGAACTGTGAACCGAACATAAACCAAGCTAGTTCATTTTGTAACAGGACAAACATGAACTGGACTTAGTTCCTTTTTGGACGTGTTGAACTTGCACCAGAACTAGTTCCTTTTAAAATTGAACTTTCTTAGCTCTGGTACTGTAGTAACACCATAGGGCTTTTTATACACACAAATTCTCCCATCCAGGTCACTTTTCTTACCCAGATGTGCCATTTTGCCTCCTAGATGCTGCCAGTGTGAACTCACAATAAATCCAAGGGCAAGTTCACTATTTCTTTCTTTTTCTTAAATTAGTTTTTATTAAGGATTTGTTTGTGTGTTACACAACAGATAAACAGGGAAAGGGACATCTACTGTCTCCACTTTCAATTTATAGAATCTTTTTCAAAGTTGGTTTACATTTACTGAGAGACACTTTTGCGGTTGGAGGAAAAGAATTACAGAATCTCCAAGTGTCATCTAGTTCAATTGCAGGAATCTCAACTAAAGCATCCATGACAGATGACCATCCAACCTCTACTTAAAAGCCTCCAAGCAGGACTTTTCCCAAGGGGAACTCACCAGAACTCAGTTCCGGCACCTCTCGGGTGGGTGACATTGCCAGCTTATGAGAAAGAGGGAGGTGTTCATGGTGAGTTCCGGCACCCCTTTTTCTAGAAAAATAGCATTGCCCCCAGGGAATGTCCACAACCCCCAAGGGAGACTGTTCCACTGTTGAACAGCTCTTACTGTCAGAAAGTTTTTTCGAATGTTAGTCGGAATCTCCTTTCTTGTAACTTGAAGTCCTACCCTCCAGAGCAGGAGAAAACAAGACCATTCCCTCTTCTATATGACAGCCCTTGAGATATTTGAAGATGGTTATCATATCTCAGTTTCCTCTTTTCCAGGCTAAACATACCCAGCTCCTTCAACAGCTCCTCATCAGGCTTGGTTTCCAGACCCTTGATCATCTTGGTTGCCCTCCTCTGTACATGTTCCAGCTTCTCAACACCCTTCTTAAATTGTGGTGCCCAGATTCGGACACAATATTCCAGGTGTGGTTTGACCAAGGCAGAATAAAGGGGGAAGAGAGGGGGGCAGAGAGATGGGGGGTTATTGTATTTCGTTCTCTTGCCTGGTGTTAGTGGTAGGGGTTTATGTCAGCATCACGTGGGTAGGTGACTCATAGGCAGAAGTCGTGGAAGCTGAATGTTGGAAGGTTCAGGACAGATAAAAGAAAGTCTTTTTTCATGCAGCGCAAAGTTAAGGTAGGGACGCGGGTGGCGCTGTGGTCTAAACCACCGAGTCTCTTGGGCTTGCCAGTTGGAAGGTTGGCGGTTCGAATCCCCTTGACAGGGTGAGCTCCCTTTGCTCTGTCCCTGCTCCTGCCAACCTAGCAGTTCAAAAGCACGTCAAAGTGCAAGTAGATAAATAGGTACCACTCTGGTGGGAAGGTAAATGGTGTTTCTGTGCATTGCTCTGTTTCGCCAGAAGCGGCCTAGTCATGCTGGCCACATGACCCAGAAGCTGTACGCCGGCTCCCTCAGCCAATAAAGTGAGGTGAGCGCCGCAACCCCAGAGTCGGCCACGACTGGACCTAATGGTCAGGGGTCCCTTTACCTTTAAAGTTAAGGTAAAGGACCCCTGGACGGTTATGTCCAGTCAAAGGTGACTATGAGGTTGCTGCTCTCATCTCGCTTTCAGGTCAAGGGAGCAGGCATTTGTCTGCAGACAGCTTTCCTGGTCGTGTGGCCAGCATGACTAAACTGCTTCTGGTGCAACAGGACACTGTGATGGAAGCCAGAGTGCACAGAAACGCCATTTACCTTCCTGCCACAATGGTACCTATTTATCTACTTGCACCGGTGTGCTTTTGAACTGCTAGGTTGACAGAGCAAAGGGAGCTCACCCTGTCAAGGGGATTCGAACCGCCAACCTTCCAACTGGCAAGCCCAAGAGGCTCAGTGGTTTAGACCACAGCGCCACCCACATCCCACAGGAGGCAGGGATGTCCACCAACTTGGATGGCTTTAAAAGAGGATTGGACAAATTCAGGGAGGATAAGAATATCAATGGCTACTAGCCTTCATGACATGCTCTGCCTTCAGAGTCAGAGGCTTCTGAATACCAATTGCTGGAAACCATGGGACAGTGGGCGGGGGGAGCTTGCGTTTGTGCTCAGGTCCTGTTTGTGGATATTTACTGTACAGGCATCTGGTTGGCCACTGAGAGTACAGGACGCTGGGCCATTGACTTGATCCAGCAGGGCTCATCTTACATTCTTCTTGTAAGCTTGCCATCATCTTGTGACTAAATGCAGAGCTTGTGGCTTGGATGACAGTGTCCATCCCCCCCTCCTCTGTTCTGACGAAGAGCTCTGGAGAATTTGAAACCTTGCACACTCTGTTTGCAACAGCTCTGGTGGTGCTAATGAAGGTGTTGCCTACCTGTGGCTTTTGGCATTTTTCTTACGGAACTGACACAACGTCTTTCGCCTTCTTCTTCTTCCTCAAGCGAAGGAATCTGCTCCTTATCAAAGAGGCCTGCCTGAAGGGGTTTAACTTGCATATTGGGACAACATTCCCAGGCTCCCAAAAGGAAATTATGGAGTGGTTCCAACTGGACCCTGTGCCGATGCTAAGCCAAAGACTTAGTTCCAGGCTCAAAGCCAAAACATCCTCCTCCTCCTCCTTTTTTCCCTGGTGCCTCAGGCCAGAGCCAAGCTCTCTCTACCTCAGAGGAGAGAATGGTCTTGCCATTCACACCCAGAGAGCCTTCTGGACTCTCGCTCCTACGATTGTTCTGTATTTAAACTGTTCGTGCTTTCTGCAGGGACGCAGGTCCCTGAGTTTCGGCTGCCCCTCTGATTGCTTTAGCTGATGCTCCCGTTTGGCACCAAATTCCTCTGGGGGTCTGGAAGGGACGGGGATCTGCTGCCATTGTCCCGATATCTATTGTTTACATTCCAGCTCCTTGGCAGGGGATCAGGAAGGAATTCTTTTGCATGTAATGTAAAGCCAGAAGTCTCAGGCTTTCTTATGCGTTGCTGGGAGAGAGAGAGAAAAAAACAGTCATTTTCTTTCCTTCACTTTCCTCTCTGTGGACAGCAGGGTTGCATCATTCAACTGACACCTCTGGTATAAGCATTGAAAGAGACCGGAAGACACACAGGCTTGCCCTCTCTTGCAAAAATCTCACAACAAGGCTTTGCTGTGACACCTTGAAGTCAAGGAGATTTATTGTGGCATCAGTCCACTTTCATAGATACAGAAAGGGTTATGCTGGTATCTTTTATAATTTATCTTAAAGCTAGCTTGGTGTCCAAATTCATTTATTCATTCTATTGCTCTTGGGATACATTCTATTGGAGGGTTCAGTAAAGGTAAAGGGACCCCTGACCATTAGGTCTAGTCATGGCCGACTCTGGGGTTGTGGCGCTCATCTCGCTTTATTGGCCGAGGGAGCCGGCGTACAGCTTCTGGGTCATGTGGCCAGCATGACTAAGTCGCTTCTGGCGAACCAGAGCAGCACACGGAAACGCTGTTTACCTTCCCGCCGGAGTGGTACCTATTTATCTACTTGCACTTTGACGTGCTTTCGAACTGCTAGGTTGGCAGGAGCAGGGACTGAGGAACGGGAGCTCACCATGTCATGGGATTCGAACTGCCGACCTTCTGATTGGCAAGTCCTAGGCTCTGGTTTAACCCACAGCGCCACCAGCGTCCCGCAGGATTTTCAGTAGTAATGATCAAATCATCAGCGAAGGCTCTTACTTTATACTCCCTCCCCCATCACAATCCCTTTTATATTCTCATATTTTCTAATTTTATTCATTAATATCTCTAACACCAATATAAAGAATAAAGGAGTTAAAGGGCATCCCTGTCTAGTTCCCTTTGAGATCTCAATATCCCGTTAGTCTACCATTGACAATAATTTTAGCTTTTTGTTTGCAATAAATTGCACCAATCCCTTTTTCAAAATCCCCCCCCCCAGTCCCATTATGTTAATATGTTTTTTCATAAAATACCAAGAGATATTGTCAAACGCCTTCTCCCCATCAATTGACATTAAGGCTGCCTGTTTATCTCTTTGGAACTCAAGGTATTCAAGAATATTAGTGATGTTCCTTGTGTTATTTCTTATCTGCCTTCCTGGCAGAAAGCCTGATTGATTTTCATGCATAATATCTTTTAATATAGTTTTAACCTCTCTGCTAGAATGCCCGCAAATATTTTATAATCAGAATTCAACAAAGAAATTTGCCAATTCTAAATCTGTTCCGTGTTTAGCTATAAGTTATAAATGCCTCTGCCCACGACTCTGGTGCCTTCCCATTATTTACAGTGTTATTCATTACTTCTTTCAATGGTGGTGCTAACAGATCTTCCAATTTTTTATAGTATTGGTAAGCCATCCGGCCCTGGGGACTTTCCTGATTTTGCCTTTTTGATAGCCTCTTGTATCTCCATCGCTGTTATCGGTTCATTTAGCACTTTTATCTTTTCTTTTGCTACTTCTGGAATTTTATGTTGTATTAGGAATTTATTTATTTATTCTTGTTGTTCTTTTCCTTTATAATAAAGCTTCTTATAAAAGTTCTCAAAAATACTATTAATCTCCTTAGAGTCATCTATCAGCCTTTCGTCTACTTTCAATCTATTAATTGCATTCTCATTCCTTCTTTTCTTCAACTGCCAGCATCTTACCTGGCTTATTTGCAAATTCAAAGTTTTTGTATCTCCAAAACTGAATGGTCCCTTCTATCTCTTTTTCTATAATATGGGCATATTCCAATTGCAATAGCTTCATTTCTTGTTTTAATATCTCATTTCCCGATTTTTTCCTATATAACTGTTTTTCTTTCTTTTTAATTTCCTCTAATAAATCTAATTTTTCCTTCTCTCTCTTTTTCCTTCTAATTGAGTTCTGTTGTATAAAATAACCTCTGGCCACTGCTTGTCAACATCCTTCTTAAATTGTGGTACCCAGAATCAGACACAATATTCCAGGTGTGGTCTGGTGTGGTCATGCCTGGGAATTCCCAGATGCCTACTTGTTGAATTTCTACGTGTCACAGCAGGCTCAAGAACCTGGCAGGAAAAATACTGGAAGAAACTCTTGGTTCATTTTGTGGCCTGCTGCCGCAGTTCAGAGTCAAAGCAGTTTAATTTGTTGCTGTCACTGCTGCTGTCACATTTCTGGCTGAAGGTGATCTGAAATAACTCCCCGAGTGGCTTCTGTTTTGACAAAGGCAGCTCAGACGTTCTCTAGAAGTACAAATCGGCCAAATGGGTTGCCGGTCTCTGAATTTACTTACATTTCCTGCAACAGAGGCCTCACCCTGCCAGTGTGTGCGGAGAGATGCCTGAGCCATTTGGAAAAGGTGTAAGCTCGTGTCTGCATGTAAAGCACATGTAAAGCACATGGCTTCCTGCAAAGACTTCTGGGGACCATAGTTCACTCCTTACTGAGCTACTCTTCCTAGCACCTCTAAAAAACCACAGTTTTGAGGATTCATTGGGGATTCTTTGTATGTACTTTAAATATATAGTATGGATATCTCCCAAGTTTACTGTGGTAGCCGGAGGGAAAACCAAGATAAGGAAGTTATCGGTGGGTATATAGTGGAGTAGCAGATTTGTTGCACAAGACCTTCCAATTGCCTTCAGTTGTGCAACTTGAATTTGCTGGTATGTGGTTGAATCCCACTGGAAAATAGTGACAGCAGTGGAAGCGCCCTCAAGTCTCCTAGAACATAACTGGGCCCCTCAATTCTCACTAAAAGATCCACTGTATTTTATGTTCGAAAAATGCTCTCTGGGCACCAACAATATGACGCACTTACGTTGTACTGTTTCGACTGTTTCAAATGAGTTTTGTGTTTCAGATTGTGTGCCAGCAATAAAACGCATTTACTAGGTTCTATTTTATTTTACAGATGTCTTGTACTGCAGAACCCGAAGCCCCAGAACTGCAGTCGTCTTCTTCTTTTTTTATTAAAAAAAATAGTAACTGCTTGCTGTGGTTTATCAGGTAAATGGATGAAACAAGCTTACTTTAAGGGGAACAACACACATTATGTTCAAAGTGCCTTTAAAGAACACTGTCCCCCAAATCCTGGGGACTGTAATTAGCCCCTAGCAAAGCTACAATTCCCAGTATTCTTATCAAACTATAGCTCCCGGGATTTTTTTGGGGGAAGGGGAGCCCTACATGTTATACCTGTGTGCATGTAATTATATTTATTTTGCTCCATTTAACATAATGTGGATTGTAAATACAGTGGTGCCTCGCAAGACGAAATTAATTAGTCCCGCGAGTCTTTTCGTCTTGCGGTTTTTTTCGTCTTGCGAAGCATGGTTTCGGAAAAGTTTTGGAAAAGCTTCAGAAATCACCAAAGTCTTTAAAAACCTCAAAAAAGGCTACCACACCGTGTTCTATGAGTTGCTCCTCGAAGTCAAGTCGCAACTGTATTAACGGTTTTAAGAAAAGGAAACACACTTGCAAGACGTTTCCGTCTTGCGAAGCAAGCCCATAGGGAAAATCGTCTTGCGAAGCAACTCAAAAACCCAAAAACCCCTTTCGTCTTGCGAGTTTTCCGTCTTGCGAGGCATTCGTCTTGCGGGGCACCACTGCAGAACCTCAAAGTGGTTCACAATGATCCAGGCGGGGGGAATGTAACATTGGGGGGAGGGATTTGAAGCAGAGTGGATGGGATGCTTTACCCTTCTTCTACCAACCACTTTCCCTTTGCAAGTCCCCGGCATGTGTACAGCCTGATAAACCGGCATTTGGAATCCTAGGGGGGGGGAGGGAGAGGTTTAATAAATAATAATAATAATAATAATAATTAATAATTTAAAAAAAATTATTTATACTCCGCCCTCCCCAGCCAAGACTGGGCTCAGGGCAGCTAACACCAGGTATAAAAACAATTGATTAAAATACAACTTAAAAACAAGATTAAAATACAACATTAAAATGCAGCCTCATTTCAGTAGAAACTCAAATCAAAAACTTTTTGGGGATGAAAATGTCAAATCTTCGCCAAGGCCAGAGGAAGAGAAAGCAGAGGGGGAAAGCAACTGGTGGGGAGAGGGATAAGCGCCCCTCATTTCCTCCCCCAGCTGCTTTTTCTAAGTGTTTCAGAAATCCAGCCAATCTTGTTTTGCGGTCTGTGATCCTGGATGCCAGCCCAGTCAGTGCGCCTTCATCCTAGAACTGTTTCTCCCAGCTGTTTATTGTTGTCTTCCCTCCCCCCCCCCCATGCTAAAGAAAGCATTCTTTGAACTAAAAAATCAGAGAAACTGCTCTGGGAATTGGGGAGGGGGTGAAATGTGATGTGCCAGAAAGTGTATGTCTTTGTGTGTGTTAAAGATTATTTTCATGTCATGAGCCCTGATCTTTTGTCCTCTTAAAAAAAATCCAATTATTTCCTATCCCACCCCATCCTAATAAAGTAAAGGGACAAACACCAAAAGGGTTATTACAAGAGAAAGCAATTTCTTACTCAAAGCATGCTTACATTCTCACAAAGGTGGCAAACCTGTGCCAGGGCTATACCACTGGAGACTACAGGTAGAGACTCACGTTACCAAATGCTGCCTCATACTGAAAATAAAACAAAATCCTTGGACTAGTGTGCCAGTGAGAAGGGTATGCTGGAACCATTTTCCTTGAACATCTAGTTTTCTATGGGCAGGGAAACCACCCAACCTGCAATCTGAAAAACACAGGTCTACAACCTCAGTGAGAACTAGGCTTATTCCTTTTTTAAAAGACTTGACTAGTCCTTTAATTGAAGCGTAGGTCCGATGTATTAATTTTTCCAAGATAAACCCATTCCAGCTTCCTTGGTATCACAGAGCCAGGATTGCAACCACCAACATTTTGTAAACCCCACCATTCTTGCAGTTCTAACATTCCCAGAGGATGTTCTGCACTGGAGGAGTGACCACCGCCAAAATTTCTGCTTCCTTTCTTGAGTGGATCTTGATCTCTGCCCAGTTCTGACTGCATCCATCCATCCATCCCTCAGATCCTCTGCTGCTGTCTTGGTACTCAAGCCTTGTAAGGATGCGGGTGGCACTGTGGGTTAAACCACAGAGCCTAGGACTTGCCGATCAGAAGGTTGGCAGTTCGAATCCCCACAATGACAGGTGAGCTCCCATTGCTCAGTCCCTGCTCCTGCCAAGCTAGCAGTTCAAAAGCACATCAAAGTGCAAGTAGATAAATAGGAACCGCTCCGGTGGGAAGGTAAACGGCGTTTCCGTGCGCTGCTCTGGTTCGCTAGAAGTGGCTTAGTCATGCTGGCCACATGACCCGGAAGCTGTACGCCGGCTCCCTTGGCCAATAAAGCGAGATGAGCGCCGCAACCCCAGAGTCGGCCAAGAATGGACCTAATGGTCAGGGGTTCCTTTACCTTTAAGGCAACTGTGCCCCTCTAGATTGAACCCTCCAATCTAGCCTGGGGTTGCCCCAGTGAGCTCCAACCCAAATCCACACATCCACAACCAGCGCCTGTTATTTACCTTTAAAAACCATTCATGGGATTGATAATTGCATGAATGGCATCTCATTGAGGTTGGGTAATGGATGGCTGTAGAAACTTCAGACCACTCTGACCCCAGGCAGGATTGTGCAAGATTGAGGATTATTTAGCAGACGTAAATGGAAGTTGATGACAGCATCTCTTTCTCTCCCTGTGGTCTGTTTGGACTAAGGCAACTCTCCACTAAGGTAATTTTTCTTTTTTCTCTTTTTAAGAAGTTTTTATTTATACTTTTCAAGTTTAAACATTTCATTAATTTTACAATCATTTGAACAATTCAAAGTTTGACTTCCTTCCTCCTCTTCCTGCAGTTCCTTAAATTTATTTTTCAATATCTTCTGCACATTGAAATTCATTTAATTTACTCCTTTAATTGTCTACTTTAAATGTGTACTCTTATGAAACTGCAGGTTATTACAATAATCCTGCCAATGTTTTTATCTGTTTACAATTTATCTGTAAATATTCATTATACCATTTCCATTCTTTTATAAAAAGTTTGTTATCTTGATTTCTTATTTTTCCGGTAAGTTTTGCCATTTCTGCATATTCCGTAAATTTTTGTATCCATTCTTCTTTTGCTGGGACTTCTTTCCATTTTTGGGTGAGTAACATTCTTGCCGCTGTAGTAGCATACATGAATAAATTTCTATAAAATTTAGGTAGTTCTGTCCCTATAATTCCAGAAAGAAAAGGTAATTTTTCAGATAGGGATGGTGACAATATATTCAAACAGGGAAAACATACCCGCCCCCCAGTCACCCATTACCCCTGCCCCATCAGTTTCTGTCATCAACTGTGACCCTCACTTTCTCAACAAATGTCCAGAATTTGTCACATTTCCCTTTGTCCTATTAAAGATCTTGCCAGAATGCATTCTCACTGGTAATTTCAAGGGATTTCACACAGAAGAGGGCAAATATGAAGATCACATCCACACCATAAATGTAATCAAAATTAAGAAAAAAAATGTCCAGTAGCACCTTAGAGACCAACTAAGTTTGTTCTGGGTATGAGCTTTCATGTGCTTTCATGTGCATGCACAGATACACTGAAACAGAAGTCACAGACCCTTATATATAGTGGGAGGGTGAGGTGGGGTATTTCTTAGGAGGGTAGTGGGAGATGGGTGATTGACTCAATGGTTATGGTAAACTGGTATCTGAAGAAGTGTGCATGCACACTTAAGCTTATACAGTGGTACCTCGGGTTAAGTCCTTAATTCGTTCCGGAGGTCCGTACTTAACCTGAAACTGTTCTTAACCTGAAGCACCACTTTAGCTAATGGGGCCTCCTGCTGCTGCTGTGCCACCGGAGCATGATTTCTGTACTCATCCCAAAGTTCTTAACCTGAAGCACTATTTCTGGGTTAGCAGAGTCTGAAACCTGAAGCGTATGTAACCCAAGGTACCACTGTACCTAGAACAAACTTAGTTGGTCTCTAAGGCGCTACTGGACATTTTTATTATTATTATTTCGGCTGTGTCAGAGCAAC
This sequence comes from Podarcis vaucheri, assembly GCF_965113315.1. Classification (NCBI taxonomy): domain Eukaryota; kingdom Metazoa; phylum Chordata; class Lepidosauria; order Squamata; family Lacertidae; genus Podarcis; species Podarcis vaucheri. The sequence continues at coordinate 35,526,627 of NC_138753.1, forward strand.
ACGGCTACCTACCTGTACCACAAATGTAAAATACTCCTTTACTGCTTCAACAGTCTTGACTTCCCCCAAAGAATCCTGGGAACTGTAGTTTGTTAAGGGTGCTGGGAATCATTGCTCTGTGGGGTCTCCTAACAACTCTCAGCACCCTAAAGTAACTGCAGTTCTCAAGATTCCTTGGAGGAAGAGAGCTTTAAACACATGGTGTGGATGTGACCTCAAGGCAGAGGAAGGTAGATGTAAGTTGATCCTTACGCAAAACTTCTCAACCAGTCTTCCACAGTCTCTGAGGTGTTTGTGCTCTCATCATCCCTGACCACGCTGTCAGGGGCTGATGGGATTTGGAGTCCAACTACGTTTGGAATCCATCCATTTGGAGAAGGCCATTCTTGATAGAAGAGCAATTTGAAAATGGAGCCAGTTACCTGGTGAGCTCTCCTTCTCTCGATGGAGGTCTTCATGCAGAGGATGGGCAGAATATTCTAGCGCTGAGTTTTTGTCTCTGAGCCAGAGGTCAGATCAAGTGGCCTTCAGGGACACCTCCAACTTTACAGCCTCCTTTGCAAGTAATAGCAAGCCAAGAACGTTAGCATAATAAACAGAGCTCTAGGATGCGGTCTAATAATTAGTCAGACTGTTGGTCCATCTATCTCAGCATATTCTACAATGGCTGGCAGCAGCTGTCTAGGGCCAGGATAGCTCACGTGGTGCCAATCGCATGGGGCTGCTGGACGACATCATCCCATCATTCCTTTTTTAAAATATATTTTTTACTAAATTTTCTGTTATACAATTTAAAGTACTTATTTTTACATCCTTAAGATATCGGTGACTTCCCTTCTTCTCTTTCCATGGTTCATTTTGCATATCACAAATCCCTGCATATTTTACAAAAACCATACCATTCAGTATTCCATTATTACATCCATCAAAACTTATTTACACTGTTGAATTTATCTGAATGTTGCCAGCATTTTCAGCTGTACACCGTTATTTCCCATCTATTCAATAAACGTTTTCCAATCCTTTCTAAACGTATGTTCTTCTTGTTCTCTTATTCTATATGTTAAGTCTGCAAGCTGCGCATATTCCGTCAGCTTAAGTTGCCACTCTTCTTTAGTTGGGACCTCGCTCGTTTTCCATTTTGGGGCTAAGAAAACACTGGCCGCAGTAGCGGCATACATAAATAATCTTTTTCGACACCTGGGAATTTCAGTCTGAATTATTCCCAACAGAAAGGACTCTGGTTTATTTTGGGGGGGGGGAGTACTTTTAAACATCCCCCCCCCAATTCATTATGCATCATTTCCCAATTCTGTTTTATCCTTTTACAAGTCCATCGCATATGAAAGAACATTCCCTCTACCTCTTTGTATCTCCAACACTTATCTGATTCAGCCTTATACATTTTAGCAAGCCTTCTCGGAGTACATCATCCCATCATTCCTGACCATTGGCTATGTTGGCTGAGGTTGATGGGAGTCAGAGACCACTGTTGATCACTGTGATTCCATATGCTAGGTTAAGTGACCTTGAGCTCTTGTCCTATCAACACCATGTGAGGCCTGTCTGTATGGCAAACATAAAATGGGTGGCACATTATTGGTGGGTCACCTCTTATAGCACCCACATACCAGCTTTTTCACGGCTTCTTTCACCATGAACTTAATCTACTGTTTTGCTCCACTCAGCTCCCTGATCTTCAGTGTGAAGATTAGAGTGCACCAACTCTGGGGATCATTCCGTCCCAGAGTTGCCTATTCCAAAGTCTCAAAAAAGTTCATTTTGCAACTTGCTCAATCTGTTTCTGATGTCATCCTGTATTGTGGCTGGAACTATTTTGATGAAATAAACCACATCAGGGAACAAACATAAATCAGAGGGAGCTGAGTTTTCTACTCTTTAGCAATCCATCTTCCTAAGAAATGCCTCTATCTGCACAGCTGAAGAAGTAGGGATCAGGACATCCCATGTACGTTAGACCGTGAGTTTGGTTCACGTTCGGTGGGAAGTTCCGTTCAAGGCATCCAAACAAGCTCTGGCAACAAAAGAAGCAGCAGTTGGGAAATTGCAAGCAGCTGTAAAGAACACCAAAATATACTCAAAAATACTAAGAAACCATCAAAACACTCAGACAGTAGCGTGAATGGCTTAATTCCTTTCCCACAACAATGATAGTCTTTAAGCTTAAAGTCCTAAAGTGTCTAAAGAATAATAATAAAAAACCACATACTTAAAAATACTAAGAAACCATCAAAACACTCAGACAGTAGTGTGAATGGTTTAATTTCTTTCCCACAACAATGATAGTCTTTAAGCTTAAAAGCCTAAAGTGTCTAAAGAATAAAAAATTTAAAAAAAAACACATATAAGAGAATGAACGTGAAGATGAAATAGAAATCATTCAAAGTTCTACACCAAAATGGACTTGATCCACATTCAGCCAACCTGGCAATTATGGGAACTTCTTTCAGGGATAGTTTAGAGATTTTTGAACTATTTCGTCATTCATTCCAAGCACTGGGTGGGGTTGCAGAAACAAACATATGAGCTGCCAGTGGTAAACACACAGCAATCTCAGCACCCTTGAAATAATGAAGCAACAACAACAAAACTCACCTAGCATGGAAATATCTTTGCAGCTCTGTCAGGCAAAATCTAGCCCCAGCACAGGCGCATGCAACTCAAGGTACATTGAAAGATGGCCTTAGAAAGAAACAGTCCAATTATTTATCTGTGATCATTGTGCAGCAGCGACGACTTGTCGATTTGAAATCGAGGGAGAGAGCCCTTTCTCGAATTTGCATAGCGTGGTTGTAACATGGCTCATAACTCAACAAAATTAGAATCAGATGCGACGGGGTGAGCTCCCGTTGTTCAGTCCCAGCTCCTGCCAACCTAGCAGTTCGAAAGCACACCCAAAAAGTGCAAGTAGATAAATAAGTACCACTCCAGCGGGAAGGTAAACGGCGTTTCCGTGTGCTGCTCTGGTTCACCAGAAGTTACTTAGTCATGCTGGCCACATGATCCAGAAGCTGTCTGCGGATAAACGCCGGCTACCTTGGCCTATAGAGCACGCAAGCCCAAAGTCAGCCATGACCGGACCTAACATTCAGGGGTATCTTTACCTTTACAATGCTTTCTCTCCAAACAAAATCTTGGCTGATGTATATTGCACAGATCATATTTATTTTTCACTCTCTCTGTGTGTGTAACTTTGGCTTATCCCCCTATATCTTGGTTTGGGTCATTGGATGTCCTACAAATGTTATTCTTCTCTGCACAAATTGGATAAAACAGGGACAGTTATATCAATGAGACATCACGAGGTGGCGCTATGTCCTTCCACAGCATATAGAATATGAGATATCTACGTTTCTATGCGAAAGCTCTGATGTGGCTTTCCTCATATGCTTGCACAGATGTGGAAATTAGAGCAACGTGGTTGACAGGAAGCAAACTGTAACTCCTGTCAAATAATTGATACTTCAGCTCCAAATGGGGCACAGGAAGACGTTCATGGTGAACTCCCCTGAATCTTAATAATATAACCGCAGGGATATGAAGTAGGAGTGATACCAGATGTAATGAATTCAGTGGAAGACTAAGACCACAATCTGCAGGGTCACGGTTTCACCAAAAATCTGATGTCGTCCAAATCACTCTAAAGCAGTGCCAGATGCCGCAATAAGGCCCACTGCAACATTTGGCATTTAAAACCCCACAATTTACAGCACCCACAAAACGACCCCTTGGTGCCCTAATCCACGGGGTCTAGATTTTGCCGAAAACCCAATGTCATCTGATTCACTCCAAACGGAACCAAACACCAGGACAAGACCCCCTACAACGTTCTGCATACAGCGGTACCTCGGGTTAAGTACTTAATCCATTCCAGAGGTCCGCACTTAACCTGAAACTGTTCTTAACCTGAAGCACCACTTTAGCTAATGGGGCTTCCTGCTGCCACTGCGCCACCAGAGCATGATTTCTGTTCTCATCCTGAAGCAAAGTTCTTAACCTGAAGCACTATTTCTGAGTTAGCGGAGCCTGTAACCTGAAGCGTATGTAACCTGAAGTGTATGTAACCTGAGGTACCACTGTATTCCACAAGTTTTCGTATCCATTCTTTCTTCACTTTTGGGGGAGAAAGAAAGCTCAACAACTTTGTCCCCCTCCAAAAGAAAAGAAAAACTCACTTTTGTATCCAGATTTTCACTTTTTGAAATATGGCAACCCTAGCTTCATTGAATTGGAGTTTGGCATGTGGGAACAAATCAGGGAACACTCACCAGGTAAAGACAATCCCCTCCCCTCCTAGATATGTACAGCGGACTAAGAAAGGAACTAGAAATGCAAAAGGGGGCATGACCTCACTGCATTTAAAGCCTGAGATATCTACGTAGCCCTAGAATTAAAGCATTGCAAGCCTAGGAATTAGTTAGGAGTACTGTACCAGAATTGATTGGAGCTCAAGGCACGACCACACAAAAACCCACTCTGTCTTATCTCAAGCTTTCTTCATTTCAGCGGTATAGCTTAGAGTGGAAGCAAGTATGCGCGGTTTGGTCGTTTTGTTGCTTCCATGGCTAAACTCAGAAATCCTTGCTGAGCCTGTGCAAATCACCCCACTAGACAGGGCTTGGCGAGGCCTCACCTCAGGTGGCAGGCTGGAGACAGCTGGGAGTGGCAGGAGATATGGGCTTCTGAGAAGCGCCCTGCTCACCACCTCCTAGGCTTGTTGCCCCCAGCCGCTTCTGCAACTAATCCACAATGCAACAGCTAGACTGGTGACTGGGGGCGGCTGCCGAGACCACATAACACCAGTCTTGAAAGACCTACATTGGCTCCCAGTACGTTTCCGAGCACAATTCAAAGTGGTGGTGCTGACCTTTAAAGCCCTAAACGGCCTCGGTCCAGTATACCTGAAGGAGCATCTCCACCCCCATCATTCTGCCCGGATGCTGAGGTCCAGCGCCGAGGGCCTTCTGGCAGTTTCCTCATTGCGAGAAGCAAAGCTACAGGGAGTCAGGCAGAGGGCCTTCTCGGTGGTGGCACCTGCCCTGTGGAACACCCTCCCATCAGATGTCAAAGAGATAAGCAACTACCTGACATTTAGAAGACATCTGAAGGCAGTTCAGGGAAGTTTTTAATGTGTGGCATTTTAATCTTTGTTGGAAGCCGCACAGATGGGCGGGGTACAAATAATAAATTATTATTATTATTATTCCTCTTCCCCCCGCCCCCGCTAGCTCTTCTCCAGACTCCTTTTTTCCTCCATTACCACCCACAGTGTGCTGTTGGCTCCTCTGGCTCAGGTGGTGGCAGCAGGGTGGGGTGGCATCATTTTCTGGTTTGCCTCAATCATCAAAACTTCCTGAGCCGGCCCTGCCAGTAGACAGTCCGGATCTACATTCTGCCACTCATAAGAACGTAAGGAAGAGCCTTGCCAATGGCTCAGCTGGCCTAATATCCTGTTCTCACAGTGGCCAGCCAGATAACTCTGGAAAGGCCACAAGCCAGACTGGAGGAACAGAGTGCTTTCTCCACACAGTGGGAAACTGTTTTAACTGCTATCACAAGGGTGTCTCTGGACCTTAAATTGAGGCTCACACAACAAAAAATAATATTTAGGATATACTTGACCCCATTATGTTTGTTTTTTTAAAAGGGCTATCTAAGGTACCTAACTGTTAGAGATGCAATAGGGATAATGCTTCTCTAAAACATGTTTTTTCCATTTTCCTATATTGAAAGATTATTGGCAGAAGGTAACTGAAACAGCCAACAGAACTGTACGGAACAACCTTACATTTACAGAGCAAAATATCCTCTTGAATTATATACCCAGCACATGGAACATTACAAAAGAACAATACGAGTGGACTCTCTGTGCCCTTACTACACGAAAAAGACATACTGATGAACCGGAAAAATAGAAATACTGTACAGCTCCCTTCTGTGATTGGATTGAAGACTTATACAAACTCGCAACATATGAACAACTTGCATATAAACGCAGGCTTGCCATGGACAAATTCAATGATATTTGGAACCCATTCTTACAAATACTGTAATAGGTTAAGATCTGGTGAAGTACAATAAACAGCTTTGTACAGTATACAGTTTTGGGTCCCGCCCCTTTATTTTCCCTTATACATGGGTGCTGTTTCTTTTCTCTCTCTCTCTCTCTCTCTCTCTCTCTCTCTCTCTCTCTCTCTGTTTTATTTACGTCTCACCATGTTTAAGTGTTTACGTCTCACCATGTTTACAGTGGTACCTCGGGTTAAGTACTACATTTGTTCCGGAGGTCTGTTCTTAACCTGAAACTGTTCTTAACCTGAAGCACCACTTTAGCTAATGGGACCTCCTGCTGCTGCCACACCGCCAGAGCACAATTTCTGTTCCCATCCTGAAGCAAAGTTCTTAACCCGAGGTACTACTTCTGGGTTCGCGGAGTCTGCAACCTGAAGCGTATGTAACCTGAAGCATATGTAACCCGAGGTACCACTGTAAAGGTAAAGGTAAAGGTAAAGGTTCCCCTGACCATTAGGTCCAGTCGTGACAGACTCTGAGGTTGTGGCGCTCATCTCGCTTTATTGGCCAAGGGAGCCGGCGTACAGCTTCCGGATCATGTGACCAGCATGACTAAGCTGCTTCTGGCAAACCAGAGCAGTGCACGGAAACACTGTTTACCTTCCTGCTGGAGTAGTACCTATTTATCTACTTGCACTTGACATGCTTTCGAACTGCTAGGTGGGCAGGAGCTGGGACTGAGCAACGGGAGGTCACCAGATCGCCGGGTTTCGAACCGCCAACCTTCCAATCGGCAAGCCCTAGGCTCTGTGGTTTAGACCACAGCGCCACCTGCATCCCCTCACCAAGTTTAGACACATATAACTATGTACTTTTTGAACTTTCAGTAAAGATGTCTATTTAAAAACAAAAACCAGAGTGCTTTCTTCACCTGTGATTCTCAGGAACGATCTGACAGAACACTCCCATAATATATGCCCTGGGTATGTGGAAATCCTGTATTCTGTGCATTAACACACATGACCCCTGTGTAATATGAAAGCAAACGCTTGATCTCCAGTGAACAGCTGGGATTGAGCAACACGCTCTCTTGACTGAGAGAACTGTTGACAAAGCTGGCACGGCCTCTGAAGATTTCCTTTGCTAAGCTGACAGGTGACTCTAGCCTTTCCTCCTTTCCTGACAGATGTGCCTCAGGGTAAAGAGAAGCTAGCATTCCTTCCCGGAAAGAGAGGGAGGGAGCTAGAACCATTTACCTGCCCTGTAGGGGTGGGCAAATGGAAGGTGCATTTTCTGAATGACTCAACTTTAGCCCCAAAGAAAACAGTTGCTGGCATGCAAGAACCAGGCCAGACCGGCGTGGTTGGTGCAAATAGAAAAGAGCATGTGATGTGCGTCAGATTTCAGGAACCTCCATGGGCACATCAGCCAAAAACAGAGAGCAAAAGAGGGAATAACTGTCAGTGAAATTTGCACATGCTAAAGATGCACATTTAAAAACAATTTAACACAGATACAGGGACGCGGGTGGCACTGTATGTTAAACCACAGAGCCTAGGACTTGCCGATCAGAAGGTCAGCAGTTCGAATCCCCATGACGGGGTGAGCTCCCGTTGCTCGTTCCCTGCTCCTGCCAACCTAGCAGTTCAAAAGCACATCAAAGTGCAAGTAGATAAATAGGTACCACTCCAGCGGGAAGGTAAACGGCGTTTCCGTGCGCTGCTCTGGTTCGCCAGAAGCGGCTTAGTCATGCTGGCCACATGACCTGGAAGCTGTACGCCGGCTCCCTCGGCCAATAAAGCAAGATGAGCGCCACAACCCCAGAGTCAGTCGCGACTGGATCTAATGGTCAGGGGCCCCTTTACCTTTAATACAGATACAATATATCTCACCATAGTGGGGAACAAGACCGGGACCTGTATGCCGGCTCAGTCTGCCCTATGTTTGTACCTGGAACCCACCAGGGTTCCTAGAGGCCTGGCAGAGTCCACTAGCACCGATGCCAACCCTGGGCCTGGGGGCATAGTGTGGGAGGTGCCAGGGGTGTCATGACCCCGGGTGCACAATTTTTGAGGGGGCCTCCACACAGGCGACCCCAGTGCAGCCCAGGTTGGTGTTCCTCTCCACCAGCGAAGGGCCACATCAGCCAGCCAGCCCCACTTTGGTCCGGTGGGGGTAGGGTCGCTCTGGTGGCATCAGTGGTGAGGGCTGGGCTGGTGCGCCCTGCTCAGTGCACATGCAGCCCTGCCCCGGGCACCAGCAACTGACGCTACACCACTCCCACCCTGGGCTGCTGGGTTGGTGCAGTTTTACATTTCCCAGGGTGCCCAAGACATAAAGCCCGTTGTTAGGGGACCCCATTCCTCTCACAGAACTGCAATTCACAGAACTTCCTGGAAAGGACAATTGATTGTTAAATGGACTTGAATGAGGCATGGAACCACCTGAATAGACCCAGTTGAGGGCCAAATCTGGTGCATGGTCCTAGTAACCAGTGGCGTAGCGTGGGGGTGCAGGGGGGCCAGCCGCACCGGGCGCAACATCTGGGGGTTAGGGTTAGGGGGCGCAAATCCACGGGTTAGGGGGTGCAAATTACTTGCCTTGCCCCGGGTGCTGACAACCCACGCTACGCCACTGCTAGTAGCCAGACACAGGACCTCATGGAATGGGGAGCCAGCCCTGATGTGCTGCCTGGGGACCAGGAGGGCTTTTATTGTTGTTGTTGTCAAAGTGTGAGCATTCCCCTGATCATTGTCTCTGTGTTGCATGTGTAGAGACAAGACTATCCATGAGGTCAGGGCAGAGCAATTAGTTAGAGTCTAGCGTCTGTTTTTAATTTCTAAAGAATTATGGTCCTAGCTGTCATGACTGCGAGGAAAACATCAGAAACATGCAGAATGTGCGACTCCCTGCCAGAATATGCTGGCTTGCCTTTAATAAGGCTAGCTCTAGAGTCGTGAAAGGCCTCATTTGCAGCAACAGATGCTAACCTAGTCGTACATGCCACTTCAGTAACTCCCAGGTCTTCGCAAGCCTCATTTCTCCCAGACCTGGCAGCAGGAGCAAGACATCCACGGGATACCACAAAGTGGGGAGAGGGGAGAGCCTTTTTCAGCCCGAGGCCCGCATTTCACTCTGGAAAACCTTCCAGGGGCCACATGCTGATGGGCAAAGCCAAATGTAAAAGTGGATGGAGAGATGACTGTAAATTTCACCTTTGTGCACTAGCCTAGTTTTCACACACCCCTCTCTGGAGAAGGGTCACAACTCAGTGGCAAAGCAACTGTGGCAAAGCAAGCATGTGACATGCAGAAGGTTCCAGGTTCAATTTTCAGCACCTCCCGGTGGGGCTGGAAATGTCCCTCTTCTGAAACTCTGGGGAGCTGCTACCAGCAACATCAGAGTTCCAAGACATATGTACACTCAAATGCAGTGTGAAGTAGGTCCAATCAGGGCTGTGACCTAGGGAGAATTCTGAGGGCCAGGCATAGATGCCTGAAGGGCCGTGTTTTGTTTTTTAAAATATATTTTTTTATTAAAGATTTCTTAGTTGACAAAAATACATGCGTTGTCTCTTTCTTCAGGCTGTGTTTTCTACAGATCAGTTCCATTTGTTGTGAGACGTTAGCGTTACATACAGTGTTAGGTTAGGAAGAAAAGAGGGGGAAAGAGGGGAGGGGGAATGGTAATTGGGGTGCGGTCAATATGCTTCTATTCTTCTACTTAGTGTATGTGTGGGGTTTTGTGTCAGCGTCACTTGTGTGGGTTCTCTCCCTATTCGCTTGTTGTATTTCCTTGGTGGTGAGAGAGGTTGGAGGTGGCCTAGGGGGTGGTTGGCTCTGGAGGACCGCATTTGAGGTTCCCCACCATCTGAGCAGTATTGCCTCCTCTGGCTGACAGTGACTCTCCAGAGTCTTAGTGTTAAGTTGTGGGTGAACATATCAAAAGACACAGCGATTCTTCAAACAGCTCTTGTTTATTCACAGGCCAGAACAGAACTGAACTGAAGGGTTCAGCCAGCCTGCTTATATAGAACTCCACTAGAACGCAATAGTAACAATTTTCTGTAACTATCCAATCACTGAACGTCACTTTCAATTCCTTATTTGCATATGTGGACCTGAGTGAAAACTATCTACAGTATCCCCCTGCTGGCCCAGGGTTAGAACTTCAGTACATAACACTTAGTCTTTCCCATCACCATCTTTGCGATCCTTTTCCCTGGAGATACCAGGGACTGAACCAGATTCCTTCTGCATGCAAAGCATGTGCTCTACCCACTAGGGATACCTCAGAAATCTGTTCTTTGTAAAATCCAGTACAAACTGGTGTGAGACTGTATCCAGTGCAGGGCTAAGTTAAAGTGCCTTAGTGGTACACTTGTTGCGTTGATGGAAAGTTGTTGCATAAGGGAAAGCACAAGTACAGTACATTATGAGAGCTCATGGTGCAACGGATCCCACAGCAAAAACCAGCTGTTGTGCAAGGGAAAACATAAGTGCATTACTAAATCTTGAGGTGAATGTAACATATTGGACAACAAGAACTATCTGTTGCACAAGAATCAACTGTTGCACAACAGGTTATTATCATAACAAGAAAGAAAGAAAGAAAGAAAGAAAGAAAGAAAGAAAGAAAGAAAGAAAGGAAGGAAGGAAGGAAGGAAGGAAGGAAGGAAGGAAGGAAGGAAGGAAGGAAGGAAGGAAGGAAGGAAGGAAGGAAGGAAGGAAGGAAGGAAGGAAGGAAGGCTTTGAGTAAAATATGCATTTTGGGGGGAAATGCATATTTAGTTACAATTTTTTAATGGAGTCTTTTTTTACAAAATTATTTTGCATATTAGCATGGAATCAGAAGAGAACTTCTCTGTGGCTGAACTCATGCAAAGCTAACATGAACCGGAAACAGGCTAATCTGTCCATGCTCTCGTTGTCCCATTCTGTAATGAGAATATCAAGGCATAACATTTCCTCTGGAATCATCAGCTATTGGCTTTATCTTTCAAAAGTCCTCATTTAAGAAAATCCACACACTGTGAAAGTTCACTGCGTCCATGTGTTGCCTTGTTTGTAGTTCAACATTTGTCGCCAACTAAGTTACATTTTCTGTCTATGAGGTCATTAAACAACTCTCATGGCAAATTGTTCAAGTTCACACTGCGCTGCAAGTCTGGGCAAAGTCTGGAGGATTTGCTTAGGCTGAAGCGCCCATCTGTTCCCTGCTTCTAATTACAGCTGGATCTAAAAGTGTCATTAGCCATTAACACTAACAACAGGGAAACCACTCAAAACAACACTGTCTTGCAGGAGGGTTCCTGTCAACTCTTTAAGAACATCTTGAGATTGAACCTCCAAGGTAACTGAGGGTCTGACTCTACTAGAGAACAGCAGGGCTTCCTATTAAACTGCGTAGTTTGTCCTTCTGGCTAGTAACTCACAAGCCCGTTTGTATCTGCAACTGTTCAGCATCACCAACAGGGCAGATGTCTAGGGCTCCACACTTGTAGGGTGTAGGGTATTGGGCGAGTGGATGTGGCTTTGCCAAAATTGCCTTGTGAGCTAAGTGGGCAGGCTCATGGGCTGGAGGTTCCCCGCCACTGGCCAAGACTGTATGGGAGATGCATCTGGAAGACAAAATGTACTGTGATGTGACACAGAGTCATTCCTGCCTCTGTTTCTTCCCCTTCCCTCGCTCTTGTTAAGTTCTTTTGATGGTGTGAGAAGTCTTAGATGTCTTGAGAACCTTGGGAGGAGGTAAAGCCCCCCCCCCAGCTGCCTCATCAGTTGTAGAGGATAATGCTGGGTACCTTCTTTGATGTTGGACATTGTTTTGAGAAAGTGAGTGTGATGGCCTGGGATTTGGACTCGGAGGTTGAACCTGAGGGATTCCAGCCTGCACAGGAGTCCCTGCCTCCAGAACCAGCTGAGCCAGGGCTGGGGCTTGAGCCTGAAGGGTCCTCACCTGTGCTGGATCCTCAGGTGCAGGCATCAGCTGAGTCTGCTCTGGCTCCTGAGGTGATGGAGGACCCATTGCCTGCAGGTGCTCCACTCTCAGCCCTGTCAGAGGAAGCTGAGGTTGCCTCTGGGTCCGGTAACCCTCCAGCCTCTCCTGAGCTGCAGAGGCTCAGGGCAGAAAAGCGGAGGGAACTAAGTCCCCACAGGAGGAGTGCTCACCTCCAGGCCAGGAGGGGCGAGTCACCAGAGGATCGTGGCCGCCCTATGCCTCGGGGCAGATAAAAGCCGGCCAGCCCCAGTCCCAAGTTGCGGGAGCAACATTGTTGGTTGCTAGTTCCTGCCTGAACCCTGTCCTGCTCTTCTGCCAGAGTTCCTGACCCGCCCTGGCTCCCTGCTTGCAAGCCTGTTCCTGACTTCACCCGGCTCCCTGCCCTGCACCCAGCTTCAGCTACTATGGACTGCCTCCACGTTGCACCTTTGACCACAGACCGGACTTGGACCTTGCCTCTCAGGTAACCCACGGGACCAGCACAGTGAGGTACTGGGAGGGGGTGGCTAATGGCAGTGGCGGAGGAAGCTGCTCAGGCGCCTGGGGGAGGACGAGCCGCCCATAGGGCCAGGCAAGCTGCTCATAGGGGTGGGGCGCACCGTGGGGCCTCTGGAATCTGCCTGCCACTCAGCTGCCCTACAGCTGGGGTGGGGAGAGGCAACGGCCGGACCGTTTGGGCAGCGTGGAGACTGTGAGCGCCCAAGCCACCACACAGGAGAGATGTGTGGCTCAGGCACACTGCAGGCCACGCAGTGAGTGCCGCCCGGCATTTTGTCACCCCCTTCAGTGGTGACACCCGGGGCGGACTGCCCCCACCGCACCCCCTTCCTCCGCCCCTGGCTAATGGATGATCTGCACATAGCCAGTGTCAGATGATTTGGGCAGAGTTTCTTTGAAGCTCGTACACAGACTGATTGGCCGTAGCAGGGCCGTGCAAACTGAGGTTACCACTTCGCCGCTTCTTGGGGGCTTTTAAGTGGCAAATTGAAGTGCTTGCTTGGTAGGTATACACTGCTTGCTGTTTTAGAATCAAATCTTTAATCTTTTCACTCACTTGTGTATTTTGTATTCCTTCCGAATCTCATTTTAAAAGAACCACCTTGCCTTTGGCAAGACATAAATCCTCAATAATTTTCAAGTGGGTCATGGGAAAAATAGTTTGGGAACAACTCATCTAATGATAAGACTATTTAATGCCTGAATTTAACTCCTGCCTGCCACATGGCCTGCCATGCGCCCCCTAAGCTAGCTGGCTGCTACCCTCAGCTGCAGTGAAGGATTCTCTCATTGCCACAGTCAAAAGATGAGTCCACTCAAAGGGCTAGCCCTGATCTAACTGCACAACTGTGTCTGTTTTCGAGCAGGTGCGAGGAGCCTTTGACCCTCCAGATGTTGCTGAACACCACCCCAGGTCATTGGCTATGCTTGCTGGGGCTGCTGGGAGTTGTAGTTCATCAACATCTGGAGGACCAAGGGTTCCTCACACCTCATTCAACTGAGGTGTGGGGACCCTAGGTCTCTCAAGGGTTAATAGCCCTGATGGCTAAATGGAACCTCCATATCCAGAGGTGTTCTAGCTCAGAAGAACCAGTTTCTGAGGGGAGCAGCACCAGGGGAGAGCTGTCAGCTTCATGCAAGCCTGGCTGGCCACTGTGTGGGAGCAGCAATCTTCATATCTTGCTAGAGATGGGGCAACAATGTTTTGTCTACAGGTTGATATACTTCACAGCAGAAAACTGTACATAGCATCATTTGTAAAGTGTGGCACAAGAGTATATTCCATCATTAGCATGAAAACCAGGAAGAGACTTCATCAGTACAAAAAGTCGTCTCTTGCCTGCCTGAATAGAAGGCAATTACTGTACAGTATATCCCATTAAAAACATATCCATGCAATTATAGTTCTCTCTGACTCTGGTTACTTGCATACTTGTAGCTGGGTCCCTTTAATTAAACTTTACGAGTTTATAACTTTACAAAGCACTGGATATCATTCCTAACCTACCATTGGCCTGTTGGTTTTGTTGTTCTACATTTCTGTTTATATTATTTTAAGGTTGTCAAGGAATGGTTATTCCCCAGGCATGGAACAAAGTCTAATTTTTCTTTCAAGTCCAAGAATTAGCCTCCAGATATGGTGCTGCATTGAATCTGAAGAATGAGGCAGACAAAGCAGTTGCTGATTGTGCTTCCATCAGCATTCAGGAGGAAGAGTCAATAGTTTGGCCTGGTTTGGACTCGGGGCTAAATCATTATTTAGCATTCTCCTTTCCTTAGTCTTCCTTGTGTGTTGTTTCATCCAAAGGGGGAATGACAGCCAATTTTAGCTATATTTCCCCCTCAAACAGGATCAGAAACCATGGTTTAAAGTAGGTTTGCCCAGGCAAACAGTTGCTAAAACCAATAACAGCTTCTAGTTCAGATGAACAGGCCAACAGCTGCTCATTGGCAATGGAAGCAAATGTTTCTGATCTCCTAATTATGGAGGAAAACAAGAGTTCATGAGCCCAAGACTAGTACTCAGCTGCTCCAGAGGGCAAGACTAGAACTAGTAATGGGTAGGTAAAGGGACCCCTGATCATTAGGTCCAGTCGTGGCCGACTCTGGGGTTGCGGCGCTCATCTCGCTTTATTGGCTGAGGGAGCCAGCATACAGCTTCCGGGTCATGTGGCCAGCATGACTAAGCCGCTTCTGGTGAACCAGAGCAGCGCACGGAAACACTGTTTACCTTCCCGCCAGAGTGGTACCTATTTATCTACTTGCACTTTGACGTGCTTTCAAACTGCTAGGTTGGCAGGAGCAGGGACTGAACAATGGGAGCTCACCCCATCGCTGGGATTCGAACCACCGACCTCCTGATCAGCAAGTCCTAGGCTCTGTGGTTTAACCCACAGCGCCACCCGCGTCCCAATAATGAGTAGTACCTCTCATTACCAAGGAAATGTAATAAGCGAATAGAAAGAGAACCTACCCAGTTGATGCTGACACAAAACCACACATGGGAATGGTCATGCGAATGGCCCAACATTTGGCCCCCAGACCTGAGGCTCCCCATCTCAGCTGTAGCTGCATGCTGCACCACAGTGGTACCAACTTGAATAAAACGGGGGGGCAGCCACCCCGCCTGGTCTGCCACCTCCCATCACCAGCCGGGGTACCAACTTGAATAAAATATGGGGGGGCAGGTAAACCCCAACCCGCATAATTGACACAGCACACATACACCATTGGAAAGGCAAAGCCCATCAGCTTTTGGGGGGAGGGGCCTGGACTTCCAAATATTTTATGGGGGGAGACGAAGTGACCTTGGCCCCTAGGAGTTGGCTCCTATGCTTGCCAAACCACACTCCTTCTGAACCAGGGGGTGAGCTGGTGTGCACCCGGACAGGTGCAGGGAGCGCAGGGGCGGCGTCCAACCCCATGCAATGCAGGAATATGCAGCTGTCTCATACGGGGATCGAACCTGCAACCTTCCAAGTACTCAGGCAGCGAAAGACCCTTCCCATCACCTGCCAACCAATCCTTTCAACAGGAAATGCTGGGATTGAAACTGGGACCTTATGTGTGCAATGCATTGGCTCTACCACTGCTGCGTAGCTCAGTTGGTTAGAGTGTGGTGCTGATAATGCCAAGGTTGCAGGTTCAATCCCCGTATGAGACAGCTGCATATTCCTGCACTGCAGGGGGTTGGACTAGATGATTCTCAGGCTCCCTTCCAACTCTATGATTCTATCATAGGAGCATTGTAATTCAAGCACTGACTGGACATCTCCACCGATATATAATCTAAGGAAACGTATCTCTGCTTAGTACATGGTCATAGGGCAGACACCCCCAAACTCGGCCCTCCAGATGTTTTGGGACTACAGTTCCCATCATCCCTGACCACTGGTCCTGTTAGCTAGGAATTATGGGAGTTGTAGTCCCAAAACATCTGGCGGGCCGGGTTTGGGGGTGCCTGCCATAGGGCACCCAGGACATGATTCTGCAATGCTACCCTACGAGTCTTGGAGATGGGTGTCTGGTTTGTTACTTAAAGGCATTGTGCAACACTGCCTGTCTCCTTCCAAGATCGAACTGGCCACATCGCTATAATTTTCAAGCCCACATCTATTTGCAAAGACTTTGCTTTGCTGTGCATTTTGGCCACACTAAAAACCATAGGCTGCCATTTTCTTACACACTATATCTTTAATTGCAAGGTTGGGCAAAACACCATAAGAGACAGCATGCACTGAGCTCAAAGCTGCATTCCTTGCCAGTTGCCAGTGTGGGCACTGATGGCGAGTCTTGTGGCTCCTGGCGGGAGGACAGGGGGAATAAATCGGAATTCCTGAAGATTAAAAAAAGAACTCCGGTAAGGCTGATGATGGTCTGCAGGATAAAAATCAGGAATAAATAAATACATACAAGTTGCATTTCTAAGCCCTGATGGCAACTTCCCGCTCCCGCCTCTGCAAAGCCGTGCTGGGAGGGGCTGCTTTGCCACAGAGAAGCCGTGGCTGGCAGGGGAATTGCTTCCTTAACCCATCTTCCGCCTGCAGATTCCCCTCTGCAGCTTCTCCCTCGACCACTTTCTCCCTGCTGGTGTGCATTGGGGGTGTTGGGGCTGAAGAGGGAAGACCAGCAGCAAGTGGCCCTTGAAACTATGATAGGCAGAGCCGCCCCCTCACTGGTTGCAAGAAGGCAGGCAGGCAGGCAGGAGTTCATAGATGGGTGGGGCAGCGCCCCATTCACCCTCAGGGACCTGCCGCAGGAGGGCGTTGTTCCTGGTGCCAATCTTCACTGGCCGGGTGCATGTGTGCCATTTTGTGGTTCGCTTCAGAGGCCAAAGATCAAGCTCCCTCTTGTGAGTTCCTCTGCCCTCTGAAGCTCTGGGGTGCGCGGCTTAGGAGAGGGCATTCTCTGGCAGCCCCTAAGTCGTGCAGTTCCCATTGCCCTTCCAGGGATGCGCCTGGCACAGTTTTTGTCATTTGCTGGAGACGCATCTTTTCCGGGACATATCTCGAGGGCCCGCTCCAGTTATGATTGTGATTTGTTCTGAGCTTCTTTTTAATGTTGCCTTCTGCATTCCTGCAGGGACCTTCGTTATGAAGGGCAAGCCAGAATAATATTATATTAACCATGAGAAAGAGTGACGACCGCCGCCTCCCGCCGCGCGCGTCTGGCAGGATCCCGTGTATATTTTGGTGCCCTTGTTCTGTCCACGCGTCGCTCGAAGCAGCTTTAGATCCACCCTTCTTTTCTGGAAATGGGATGTTGGGGTGGGGGGTGGAGGTAGGAGGGAGAGAAGGGCTGGGGGTGGAGATCCGACTCGCTTTTCTTTTCAGTGGGTCAGGAGATTCCCCGCGGCTCTTGCCAGGAGCGCTTTCACTGCCACATTTTTATTTGCGCACAAAGAGGAGACGGGACCACTCAGCCAGCTCCGCTACCCCCGCGAAGATAAGCCGCCTTACGACACCCCCCCTCTAAGCCCCCCCTCAGGAATAGCCCCTGCGCTCCCCACCCCCAGCCTCCCTTGCCCAGGATCGAAAGGACTCGCTGGAGATTCGCGAGGAGCCGGAGAAACCGCGAACACGAGCTTCGCTCTTTCTTCTTCTTGGAGATCTCCGAAGGGGCGGGCAGGGAAGGCGCGGAGATGAGTTTTGCCAGACGCTGAGAGGGGAGCGCAGCCGCCTGGGGAGTTCCGGGCAATTTCCGTCCTCCTCCTCCTCCAGCTCTCCCCTTTTTCTCGGTTGCTTTCTTAGGACTTGCCTTCGGACTGCCTGGGCATTGGGAGAGAGGGGAGCGGGGAAGAGGAAACTTCGTATCTGTCTGGTCTTCGCTCTCCTCGGATACTTCAAACGCCGTCGCGGAAACCGCAGGCGCTTCTGGTCTCGATTAGACGACGGTCCTTCTCTGCCTTCGCCAGCGCTTTTTTCCAGCTGCTGAGAAAACCCCCTTCCTGGATTTGCAAGCCCCTGGGGGAGCCTCTGACGGACCCATCGCTTGTTGCAGCCAGGACGGAGTCCCTTGATTTACCCCCGTCACCCCAGTTACCCCAAAACCTCAAATCTCTTCCTTTCTCTGTCTCCCCGCGCGCCTTTTCTTCTCCCTTCCGCCCAACTTCTGAGCTCCCCTCCTTTCCAGTCCCCTCTTAAATAGCAGCCCCCCTCCAGCCAGCCCTTCCCACCAGCAAAGTGACCTACTTGACCTGTCCCCCCCCCATTTAAAAAAGTCATTGCCTACAGTTGCCCTCCCTCCTTCCAGAGGAGCAATCTGTTTCCCCATATCCTCTGATGTGTCAGAAGATAGCCCCCCTATAGAAGAGCCCCCCCAGCAAACTCCACCCCACCTCAAACCCCACCTCCAGCTCCTGCCACAGGTGAGAAGAGAAACCTGAGGATTCCCTTACACCTTCCCAATACACCTCCCCTCACCCTAAGACATTACCTGCAAGGATGGGAGCTATTTGCCCACTGGCACTGGCACTTTGCCTTCTGGTGGGGCTTCTGTGCCCCTTCAACCCTGCCCAGGTGGAGGCGCAGTCGGTGTTGACCGACCATGAAATCGAGGAGTTCTTGAAAGGCTTCCTGGGGGAGGTTGAGGAGGAAGACACAGAAGGTCGGGAGGCTGAGAAAGTGGCCTTGGGCGAGGAGCTTCCCGAAAACCAAGGAAGGCTGGACCCTGCAGAAAGGGGCAAAGCCCCCACGGAACTGGAAGAAGGTGAGAGAGATCATCTATTGTGGGATGGGTGGGTTCATCAGAAGGACGTGTTCTCTTCCGTTCAGAAGGCACCAGATTTGCTCCTGAGCATCTCAAGTTAAAAGAATTTCAGGTGGCAGGTGATGGGAAAGAGATTCTGCTTGAGACCCCAGAAAGCTGCTGGGAGGGGCTGTGGATCAATGGTAGAGCATCTGCCTGCATGCAGAAAGTGCCAAGTTCATTCTCCAGCATCTCTAGGTAGGACTGGGAGAGACCCACCCCCCAGCCTAAAAACGGTGGAGACCTGCTGCCAGTCAGTGTCTTCTTCTTTGGCGATCACTCGTAGCCAAGTAAGATTGTCTTCCATGAACACGGTTTTAACAGTGAGTCCATAAAGGTGTTGAAGCATCACTGGTGAATTTGCTTCTTCCAGTGTAGAGACCTGAGCAAGAGGGACCATTGGTCTGACTTGGTATGAGGCAGCTTTGTATAGCCATTACAATGTGCTTCTAGGAAATGGTGCAGTAGTTTAAGACTCAGGACTTAACAGTTTGGCAGGGGATGCTCTCTTTAGAAAGCAATGTGTCTTACTTAAGTTACATGTGGTAGGCCAGCTCTGCCTACCTTTTTTGTGTGCCTACTCTGTGTAGGGATGCGGATGGCACTGTGGTCTAAACCACAGAGCCTAGGGCTTGACAATTGGAAGGTTGGCGGTTTGAATCCCTGTGACGGGGTGAGCTCCCGTTGCTTGGTCCCAGCCCCTGCCCACCTAGCAGTTTGAAAGCTCATCAAAGTGCAAGTAGATAAATAGGTACCACTCCGTCAGGAAGGTAAACGGCGTTTCTGTGTGCTGCTCTGGTTCGCCAGAAGTGGCTTAGTCATGCTGGCCACATGACCCAGAAGCTGTCTGCGGACAAACGCCGGCTCCCTCGACCTGCAAAGCGAGATGAGCGCCGCAACCCCAGAGTCGTCTGGACTGGACTTAATGGTCAGGGGTCTCTTTACCTTTACTCTGTGTACATCAAGTGCTTGGAGGGGGAAAGAGCTCACTTGCTGGGTGAGAAGAGCAAACATTGGTTTATCTAGCTCAGTATTTGTCCACACACTGACTGGGAGAGGTTCTCTGGGGTTTCAGAAGTGGAGCATTTCCAGACCTACCTGGAGATGCCAGGAATTGAACTTAGGACTTTCTGCATGCAAAGCAGATGCTCTAAGCCTGAGCATCGGCCCTTCCTTTCTTTTAGGAATTGTGATGTGTGGTTCACCCACAGTGAAGCAGACTAGCTTTGTTGGTTTGCCACAGCAGAAACAACAAGGAGTTTTGTGGCATCTTCAAGGCTTAACAGAATAATTTTTAGTAAATGGTTCCACCAGTAAGAATCTACTTCATCAGTGTTAAATTATTATTATTATTATTATTATTATTATTATTATTATTATTATTATTTTGAAGCGTGTGGTGGGGCATACTTCTAAGGATCCCAGACACAAAGCCAAAGTGAACACACACACCAGTTTGAAAGAAAATCTGCAGTATTAAAGCTACCCATATTATCTGTAAGCCTTGAGTTAGATTTTTAAATATTTGGAAAATAGCACTGCAGTGGGAGGAAGGCCCAAGATTTCCCCCCACTTTTCATTACTGTTATTGCCTGCTATTTGTGCAAAGGCTTTTGACCAAAGATGTGTGCATGTGTTTATCAGTTCCTCAACACTCAGGATAACTTAACCGTTTTAAAAATGATTCCCAGCAGGGGGCAGAAAGGTCCACATGTATAACCTCATAGGTCTGTCATTTTTTTATCTAGGATTGTGCAGTATTCTGGATTTAATGAAGGAGAGGGGATGGGGTAAGCTGAGAAAGGTACACTTGTTTCCTGGCCTGTGCCTGTTTTTTAAAAAAATATTTAGTAAAATATTATCATTAATTTCCTTCCTGGAAATTCAAAGCAGCAAGCATAGGTTTAGCAGGCAATATCGCACCCAGACAATAACCAGAGTTAGATCAACTTAGTTTTAGAAAGTTGCTATATCATGTGCCCCGTGATTCTAGGAGAGGAAATAGTATGGGTTGTTTTAAAGGTAAAGGGACCCCTGACCATTAGGTCCAGTCGTGACTGACTCTGGGGTTGCGGTGCTCATCTCGCTTCATTGGCCGAGGGAGCTGGCGTACAGTTTCCGGGTCATGTGGCCAGCATGACTAAGCCGCTTCTGGCGAACCAGAGCAGCGCACAGAAACGCCGTTTACCTTCCCGCCGGAGTGGTACCTATTTATCTACTTGCAATTTGACGTGCTTTCGAACTGCTAGGTTGGCAGGAATGGGTTGTTTTAGCGAGGAATAAATATGCAAGAGTTGCCCCCCAAGCAGCAAAGATGAACTGCATCCCAAAGCAGCTTTCCTGTACGTAGCTGATGTTTGCCAGGTGCAGATTTGCACCTGCACTGCATGGTTTATCTGATCCTTACTGAAAGCGCTTCCTGTGTTCTTTGGCGCCAGCGGTTGCTCATGCTTTGTTGTGCGCAGCCAGAGCAGGAGCAGAGCCCCCAGGTCGGCAGAAGGATGAAAGAATTTAAATTCAAGTCAGCTAATCCCCAAACATTATGACTATCAAGGGGTTCTGCTCATGGTTTACATGTGTTGAGCTGCAGGAAACGCTCACCTGACAGCTCGCTTGAGAGAATATCAGGAGAAACTGTCCCTAGCAGTGATGAGAGACTATATTACATGCATAGTCCTCCTTTCCTCCAAGAAAAATCAAGACAGTGCATGTCATTTTCCACTCCCCATTTTATCCTATCAACAACCCAGCTCAATATTGTTTTTCTGCCTGTAGTGAAGGTCAAGATGGGGTCCCCTCCATTCCATGTTCCCAAGCCATGGAGAATCAAACCTTATTTCTTTTTTTTAAAAAATAAAATTTTTATTAAAGTTTTCACATATTTTTAAGACAAACACAAAAACATAAACAACCACAACACAAATAACAAATATGATTTTAAATCCTTAATTTCTTAACCACTTTCCCTGACTTCCCCACACCTCCCCTTCTTGCATCCCAATTCCAATAGTTAACTCAGCAAGTTCTTATCCCCAACTTTTACCTTATTAATATTTTACTTAATTCATCTTAATTAACCAAATTTAACTTATAGACCTCAGTTAAACCACAGTACTCATCATTTATGCCCTTTTCTAAGGTCGACCCAAATTCCCTTCCACAAATTTCCCAATCTTTATATTAATTACTCTTTATATTAATTACCGAATCGAACCTTATTTCAGTGCTGGCACCTGAGGCCGGCAGGTCAGTTGTAGTGATGCAGAACAGGCCGTGTGGCACACACGGGTGTTGCGACCTGTCCCTCACCCCCCCTAATGGGGTTACGGCTGGGGGCACAAGAGGAATGGCTGAGGGTCTGCCACCACTGCATAGGCGCCGACTCCATGGGGCCTGAGGGGGCCTGAGCCCCCTCAAAAATTTGTTTGGGGGGGCTCTGCCCCCCCAATAATCTCGGGCGCCCCTCCAGCAGAGCGCCACCGCCGCCCCTCCCCCAGCCCAAAATGCACAGGGTCGGGCTGCATGCCTCCTGCCCTCCCTCCTGAGCAAAAGCTCCACCCAATTTCCTTCGGAGCTGATTAATAGGCACAGCACGCTCTCCCCTATTCGCTCACGAGGAGGCGGCGCCACTTTATCTGCATATTCATGAGCTTATTTATTATTCATGAGCTTTCGCGGGCTCCCCCAATATTTTTTATAAGTCGGCGCCCCTGCACCACTGTCTGCCCGCATCTGCTGCCTAAGGTGGTTGCCTCACTCTGCCTAATGACAAGGTTCTCCCTTCCTGAGTTAAGAGACGCTGAGAGATAGAGACTCAGTGGGGATTTCAACTTGGGCCTCCCAAATCTTACTCTGACACTTTAGCCACTATGCCACACTACACTCACTAACAGATTTCTAGGCTGCTTCACCAGGATTCTGTGCCCAGCTTTCCCGGGCGTCTCACAGACCCAGAAAAGCTACGCAGAGACAATTCCCTGCAAGAGATCATACCTTCCGACATTTCTGCGATGGAAATAGGGACGTCAAATAAGGATGCCCCAAGGAAAAGAGAGACATTCTGGGATCAAATCATAAACCGAGGCAGCTTCTGTAGATCCAGGACTGTCCCTGGAAAATAGGGACACTTGGAGGGGCTGAGAGATGCTTGTTGACTTATCAATGTGTTCTGGCAACAGAACTGGCACTAGTGCCATACATCTGATATGACAAATGTACATATTTGTCATGCCATTTACACAGAGATAATACAGTGGTGCCTCGCAAGACGAAAAGAATCCGTTCTGTGATTCTCTTCGTCTAGCGGTTTTTTCATCTTGCGAAGCAAGCCCATTGAAGGATTAGCGGATTAGCGCTATTAGCGCTTTTAGCGGCTTATCGGCTGATTGGATCAGCTGATAAGCGGCTTAGCGGCTTAGAAAAAGGGGGGGGGAAACCAGCAGGAACTCGCAAGACATTGTCGTCTTGCGAAGCAAGCCCATAGGAAATTCGTTTTGCGAAGCACCTCCAAAACGGAAAACTCTTTCGTCTAGCGAGTTTTCTGTCTTGCGAGGCATTCGTCTTGCGGGGCACCACTGTATGGACGTTTCTAACATAGACCTCTAAAACAACTCCACATGCTACCATCCAAGACCAGCCCCATTCTCCCAGGCCCTGAAAATGGAGACATTCAGATATGTTCCTGTGACAGCTACATTCGTAGTTCCTTCTTTTCTTGTCCATATTACCGTTGTATTTGTGTTTTTGTCCACCCCTCTAACGTTGGTCTTAAGGCACCATCGTCTACCAGTCATGCCTCTTGCTTTTCAGGAGTCAATGAACTAGCCTAGGAATCGACGTTTGGAATTACACAACCAGAATCATGTAGGTTGGCATCTGTGTGAGGAACAGGGGACATTTGTGCATGCAGCCTGGATTTTTCCCTGCATAGTGTCACACCTGACAATGAGTCTGTCTGAATGCAGACACTTGTACAGGCTGCTTCAAAAAAATAAGGGTCCCCCCCAATGCTCTTCTGCGTTCCATTCAGATTTCTATTCTCCAGTCACTGGAAATGTGGTTTGGCTCCCAGCACAACCTCCAACAAGATATCCTTGCTTTGCGGCTTGGTTGCAGGAGGAAAACTTTTGAGAGCTGTGACTCCATCTCGTCTTCTGTTCATGTGTGGATTTAGTACAGCTACAGGGATGGTACTTCTCTCCTGGCAGGAAGAGAGGTTGTGAATGACTGTTGCTTGATAGGGTTTCTGTATAGGTGACATAGCAAAAAAAAAAGGAAAAATGTAGGAGTTGCCACTGGTGATCACAGATAAGCTAGAGGCCAGCTAGTGCTTCTCACTCAAAAAGTCTAAAAAAAATAATAATGAAAGTTGAACCTGTAGTTAAGCTATAAAGGGAAAATATAAGAGAGGCAAATTGCCATTCGGTCCTCACATGCTTTGACATGTTTTTCAGCTGGAGATCAGTACAAAATGAAGGGAAGGCAAGCCGGGCGCTACAGCTGCACAAAGAGAGGCATCTGCATTTAACTGGGGGTGGGGAGGCAATAAGCCTCCATTCTCTGTAAACTAGCTTGCTCGTAAGCCACAACCACACCATAAAGTACTATTATGCCGTGTTTCCACCCAAGGAATCCTGGGAACTGTAGTTTGTTAGGGCTGCTGAAAGTTACCGTATTTTTTGCACCATAACACTCACTTTTTTCCTCCTAGAAAGTAAGGGGAAATGTCTGTGCGTGTTATGGAGGGAATGCCTATGGGTGGCATGCCTACGGATTTTCCTCCTCTAAAAACTACGTGCGTGTTATGGTCAGGTGCGTGTTATAGAGCGAAAAATACGGTAGGTTAGCAGTCCCCTATTCCCCTCAGAGAGGTGCAGTTCCAAAGCTCCCTGCGAGGAAGAATGGTTTGTTAAACCTCTCTGGGAATTGTAGCTCTGTGAGGGGAAGAGGGGTCTCTGCATATCTCTCTGCTCCCTTCACAAACAACAGCTCCTAGAATTCTTTGGATGAAGCTGTTAAAGAGTGTTTTAAGTGTATGGGTGAGGACACTATCCTGTTGTCACTGTGGGAGCAACTTCTGGTCCAGGTAAATTCTTTTTTTAAAAAAATTTCTTTTTATTGAGTTTCACTTAAATAACCCAAAGAAAAAACCAAACAACAGTTTCAGAAAAAAGAAAAAAAGAAAAAATATCCATACATAACACGAAAATAACATCAATTTCCGTTACAGTTCTTTGTCTTATTCCTTGAATCTTTATATCTTTAGATGTTTAGATCTTTCCTCTACACACCTATTGACCTCCTTCCCTCCCGATTTCGGGCTTCTTGATAAAAATTCTTTCTTTTTTCTGCAGCTAATAATTGTTAATGGTTTGCGCATCGTAAGGTTTATATCAGACCTGCTGTAGTTTTTAAGTTTCTATAGTTTCCTTCAATATATACCATGAATTTATTCCAATCGCTAATAAACTTTGTATTTTTTTGGTTTCCATTTTTTTGCGTCATTTTTGCTAGTTCAATATATTCAAATAGTTTTGTTTGCCAATCTCTGACCGTTGGGATATTTGGACTTTTCCAATTTTGTGCAATTAATATTCTAGCCACTACTGTCGAATATTGGAATAGTGTCTTATCTTCTTTTTTAATTTCGTCCCCAATTATTCCTAGTAAGAAGGCCTCTGGTCTTTTAGGGAAAGTGTATTTAAACATTTTTTTTAAACTCGTTATAAATCAGATCCCAAAAATTCTTCATTTCTTCGCAAGTCCACCACATATGGTAGAAATTGCCTTCTTTAATTTTATACTTCCAGCAGGCCTTATTTCCTGTTTTGTACATTTTTCCTAGTTTTGCTGGTGTGATGTACCACCTATACATCATCTTTTCCAAATTTTCTCTGAGTGTGACGCATGCCGTGAATTTCATTCCACTACACCATAATTTCGACCATTTTTCATATTCTATATTGTATCCCAAGTCCATTGCCCATTTTGTCATGACCTCCTTTATTTCTTCGTCTTTACATTTTGGATAATAACTTGGTTTTGCCTTCAATTATTTCTATCTGAAATTTGGATTATTTTTTTGCTCATCCCTGCTTTTTTATCATCCATCCATATTGCATTTATTTGATGATATTGCAGCCAGCCTGTTAGTTTATCTTTCAACTCCTCATATGTTCTCAATTTCCAGGTAAATTCTATAGGTGACCCGGGGGTTCTATAGGTGACCCGGGGGGGCGGGGGGGCGATGTCATCTTGCATTTTGCCTCAGGCAGCAAAATGCCCAGCTCTGGCAAACAGAGAGAATGAAGGGAAGCTTGGCATTCTGTTTCGCTGTGGTGGAAGCGAGTTGTGGTGAACGAGAAAGGAGGTCATTGCTCCCTCTTTCCAGCGAGGCCGCTGACCGCTGCTTGCAGAGGAAACTGAGGGCAGGCAGTGCAGGAATTCGTGCCTCTCTTCCCCACATGTGGGTGGGTGGGAGAAAAGGCCTGGCCCTAGAGGGATGGTCTGCGAGCCCAAGCAGTTTGCTGCTCTCCCCAGAGCGAAAGACAGTCCCTGTGGTAGCACAGAAGGAATTCCACTCCTGGCACTGGGTTGGTTTGCAGCTCACTGCCTAGAGGGTACAAGTACCACAGGCTGTGTGCTCAGCCCCACAGACCAAGGAATTACTGATGCTCAGAACTTTGGAATGAGGCTGCGGCTGTCTGTGGGGCTGTGAAGTGACATAGCCCTTACTCACTGGCCTTCCTTTAGAGACGGGGCCTCTGACTCACAGAAGAGAGCCCCATATGCACAAATTTCATGTGTCAGGGAAAAGAGGATGGAAAGAAAAGTTTCCAGAAAAATCAGTGTGCAGTCCCGGCTATGAAGGCTATGTTCTGTCTCCATCATCGGAGGGATTATGTCTTTGAATATTGATTGCTGGGAAGTGTGGTCTCACACTGAGGTCCTACTTATGGGGTTCCCATAGGTCTCTGGTTGGCTACTGGGAGAACAGGATTCTGGGTTTGATGGGCTTAGGGCCTGAATCCAGCAGAGCGTTTCTTTTATGTCCTTATTACTCCATGAATCCTGGATATTGTTTGTTTGGGAGAGCCAGTGTGGTGTAGTGGTTAAGAGCGGTAGTCTCGTAATCTGGGGAACCGGGTTCGCGTCTCCGCTCCTCCACATGCAGCTGCTGGGTGACCTTGGGCCAATCACACTTCTCTGAAGTCTCTCAGCCCCACTCACCTCACAGAGTGCTTGTTGTGGGGGAGGAAGGGAAAGGAGAATGTTAGCCACTTTGAGACTCCTTAAAGGGAGTGAAAGGTGGGATATCAAATCCAAACTACTACTACTCTTCTTCTTCTTCTTTTCTGGTCAAGCTGCTCTCAGTGGGGCTTCTGATTCTCCACACCCTCACACCCTCTGGTCTGCCTTTGCCCATGTGACCCCCTGTGCTGGTCCCATGGTGTCAGGTGATGGTGTGCTTGCTCAAGAGCAAACAGGCAAGACTTCGATCTATCTTTTCCAGGCTTTATTCTTAGTGCAAACTATTTACAGTGAAGAGCGTCGTAAGTCATGTCTGGCTCAATCGCTAGCAGAATCTGGGAGTGGTCGCTTTTTGTACCTCCCCCGGCATAACAGTCGCGTGACCCCCAACCTTCTTCGCCCCTCCCCGCGCCGAAACCTACTGTGCAGAATGGGCGCTGGCAAAGGGGTACTTCCCTCCTCTCCTGTTTGCTCAGGCTCGGTGTTGAGGCTCTCCCTAGCATCCCCTGGTTGCTGCACCTCCTCTCCACTGGCGGTGGGTCTTTCCTCCTTGCCAGAGGAGGAACTGCTTTGCAAGATTTTTGGAGGTTCCCTATAACACAACTGCCTTTCCACCTCTCGCCTCTGAGCTGATGGCAGTTCCCTGACACGTGGGTTACCCGAGAAGCGAGGTCCAAGTGCAGTCTGTGGTCAAAGGTGTAACGTGGAGGCAGTCCGTAGTAGCTGAAGCTGGGTGCAGGGCAGGGAGCCGGGTGAAGTCAGGGACAGGTTTGCAAGCAGGGAGCCAGGGTGGGTCAGGAGATCAGGCAGGAAAGCAGGACAGGGTTCAGGCAGGAACTAGCAACCAACAATGTTGCTCCCGCAACTTGGGACTGGGGCTGGCCGGCTTTTATCTGTCCCGAGTCATAGGGCAGCCCTGATCCTCTGGTGACTCGCCTCTCCTGGCCTGGAGGCGAGCATTCCTCCTGCGGGAACTTAGTTCCCTCCGCCTCTCTGCCCTGAGCCTCTGCAGCTCAGGAGAGGCTGGAGGGTTACCGGACCAGGGGCGCCGACTTATAAAAAATATTGGGGGGGCCCATACCGGGGTCCTGCCGCTGGTTCGCTCAGGTAGCCGGGAGAACGCAGTTGGGGAGAGACCCTCGCTCAGGGCGCCACTAGACTTGGCGGCCGGCGGCCTATCTGGGGGGTTTTGGAGCGTATTTCGGCGGAGCGATTGGGGGGGAGGGGGCTTGTTGCCGGATTCTTCAGCTGAGCCGGAGATCTGCTGCTGGGGGTCCCTGGGCCGAGTTGTGAGCATGGCCTGCTGAAGGGAGATCCAGCCGATTGCGCGACGGGGACGGCCGGGGCTCTCCGGCTAGGGCGCGTGGCTGGCTGGCTGGCGAGGGAGCAGGTGGGGAGGAGGCGGGGGTCCTCACTCTCTTAGGAAACGCACCCGTGCGCCCGATTGCCACGAAGTCCGAAGGGTGCGTGTGTGGAATTAAAAAGCAAAAACAAGATATGGGCAGGGCAGGCAAAGAGTTTTCTGCAAGAGGATGGAGGGCAGGTTGAAGAGAAAATCACTCAGGATGAGACAGTCAAATCAGCC
The DNA here is from genome assembly GCF_965113315.1 of Podarcis vaucheri. Classification (NCBI taxonomy): domain Eukaryota; kingdom Metazoa; phylum Chordata; class Lepidosauria; order Squamata; family Lacertidae; genus Podarcis; species Podarcis vaucheri. The sequence continues at coordinate 35,555,239 of NC_138753.1, forward strand.
ATGATAAAATGGGCTCAGGATATTGGGTATAACATCATGTTTGAGGACTGGGAAAGGTTATGGACCACCGGAATGAAATTCACGGCATGTAATGCCTTGAAGGAAAATATTATGAAAATGATTTATAGGTGGTACATGACCCCAGTCAAGCTTGCAAAAATATATCACCTGTCTGATAATAAATGTTGGAAATGTAAGGAGGCTGAAGGGACATTCTTTCACCTCTGGTGGACTTTTCCAAAAGTGAAGGCCTTCTGGGAAATGATCTATAATGAGTTAAAAAAGGTATTTAAGTATACCTTTCCCAAGAAACCAGAGGCCTTCCTCTTGGGCATTGTTGGCCAGAAAGTGTTAAAGAAGGATAGAACTTTCTTTATGTATGCAACTACAGCAGCAAGAATACTTATCGCAAAATATTGGAAGACACAAGATTTGCCCACACTGGAAGAGTGGCAGACGCAATTGATGGACTACATGGAACTGGCTGAAATGACTGGCAGAATCCGAGATTTGGGAGAAGAAACAACGGAAGAGGACTGGAAAAAAATTAAGGACTATTTACAAAAACAATATAAGTTGTATGAATGTTAAAAATTTACACGATTCGGAAACTATAGCTTCAGCAATTAGATTTGGGAAACAGGAAATTATATTTTAAGTAAGAAAAGGTCAAAATCTAAGGTAATACTATGTTTAATTTAAGATATAAGTAACTGATGAAAAGTATGTTAAATTTAGAGGTATAGTATTTGAAAAGTACAAAATAAGGTACGAAACAAGGTAATAATTTGCTGATATCTTTATTATAAAGAATGCAGGGTAAGGGAGATGCGAGGAAGTCCAGTTAGTTATATAAAAAATGTGTTGCATGGTTGGTTTTCTTTTCTTCTTTTTCTTTTTCTTTTACTTTTTTCTTCAGTGTATGTTTCTAACTTTGTATTTGAAAACTTAATAAAATATTTATAAAAAAAGAAGAAGAGAAAATCCTTTCGCTTTTCTGGGGCGCAGGGAAGTCTCAGAGCCGGAGGTTGGGGAAGGGACCCCCTTTGCTCTGCCCTCTTCTCCCGTCTTACATTCGCATGGGGGTCCCCGCCCGAGCTTGCCTGGCCACCGGGCCACACAAGGGCCGCGCTCTACGCGGCGCACCTTGCTAGCCGCGCAGCTGTCCTCCGCGGCTGTGGAGGGGCCCTGCGCCGGTGCCCAGCCCCTCTGGGCGCCCGCTGCGCTGCCAATGACAAGCGGGCGACGTCGCGGGCGGGGAAGGCGTCGCTTTCTTTCCCGATCCTTCATCCTCCCAGTCTTCCAGCCCTTTTTTGGGTTGGAAGCTCGTCTCGTTCGCCCTTCTCCTTTCTTCACCCTGCGCGCAATTTTCCTCCCTCGTCTCCCTCCCCATTTCTCCTTCCTTCCTTCCTGACTGACTGAGGGGCTCGGGCTCGGGCTTCGGCTCAGGCTCGGGCTTGGGCTCAGGCTCGGGCTCCGGGTCGGGCTCAGGCTCGGGCTCGGGCTCGGGCAGCCACAGCGTCGGCGGTGTTGGCGATCGGCGGCGCGGGGGGATGGCCCTCCCGGGGGAGCCGGCGCTGCTCAATGGGGTTGCCAAGGAGACAGGCCGGCCGCCCCCCTCCCCCGGCCCGGCGCCCCCCGCCGCGCCGGTGCCCGTTATCGAGCTGGTGCGCGCCGGGCGCCCTATAAAAGCCGCGGACACGCCCACCGTCGCCCGAGATTATTGGGGGAGCTGAGCCCCCCCAAACGAATTTTTGAGGGGGCTCCGGCCCCCTCAAGCCCCATGGAGTCGGCGCCTATGTACCGGACCCAGAGGCAACCCCTGCTTCCCCTTATGGGGCTGAGAGTGGAGCACCTGCAGGCAATGGGTCTTCCATCACCTCAGGAGCCAGAGCAGACTCAGCTGGTGCCTGCACCTGAGGGTCCAGCACAGGTGAGGACCCTTCAGGCTCAAGCCCCAGCCCTGGCTCAGCTGGTTCTGGAGGCGGGGACTTCTGTGCTGGGATTCCTCAGGTTCAGCCTCCGAGTCCAAATCCCAGGCCATCACACTCCCTCTGGGTTGCGCCATCTCCCAGAGGATGTGTCCAACATGACTGTGAGGGATACCGCTGCTTCTCTGTGAACCTTTTGTTACTCAAAAGCAGCACCGTGTGGAGAACATCACAGCGCTCTATTTTTATTTAATTTTTTTAAAACCCCATTTATTTGGTTTTTCAGATTAAAATATTACAGTCACATATCCAACATACATTAGCTTCCAGCAGTGGCGTAGCGTGGGGGGTGCCAGGGGTGCCAGCCGCACCGGGCGCAACATTTGGGGGGGCGCGTTTTGCCGGCCCCCCTCGAGGAAGCGGGAACCTCTCCAAGGCGCGCAGCAGCAGCAGCAAAGCCGGGAGGAGGAGGAGGTGGAGCGAGCCTGCTAATTGCTTGCTGGGAATCAAGCGGAAGGCTGCTCCGAAGCCTGGCGGCGGGAGGAGGTCTCTCCGCCCCACCGCCAGCCTTCGGAAGGCTCCTCCGAAGCCTGGCGGTGGGGCGGAGAGACCTCCTCCTGCCGCCAGCCTTCGGAAGGCTGCTCCGAAGGCTGGCGGTGGGGCGGAGAGACCTCCTCCACCGCCAGGCTTCTCTCCGCCCCACTGCCAGCCTTCAGAAGGCTGCTCCGAAGCCTGGCGGTGGGGCGGAGAGACCTTCTCCCCGCGCCAGCCTTCGGATGGCTGTCCTGAAGACTTGTGGTGGGAGCAGTGGCGTAGCGTGGGGGGTGCAGGGGGGGCCTGCCGCACCTGGCGCAACATCTGGGGGGCGTGGAAGAGACTCGAGTGCTAAAATCCACGGGTTAGGGGGCGCAAATTACTTTCCTTGCCCCGGGTGCTGAGAACCCACGCTACGCCACTGGCTTCCAGTATGTTTCTGAGCATAATTCAAGGTGTTGGTGCTGACCTTTAAAGCCCTAAATGGCCTCAGCCCAGTATACCTGAAGTATACCTCCATCGTTCAGCCCAGACACTGAGGTCCTCCTCCAAGGGCCTTCTGGCGGTTCCCTTACTGCGAGAAGCGAGGTTACAGGGAACCAGGCAGAGGGCCTTCTCGGTAGTGGCATCCGCCCTGTGGAACGCCCTCCCATCAGATGTCAAGGAAATAAGCAACTATCTGACTTTTAGAAGACATCTGAAGGCAACTTTGTTTAGAGAAGTTTTTAATGTTTGATGTTCTATCATGTTTTTAATATTCTGTTGGGAGCCGCCCTGAGTGGCTGGGGAAACCCAGCCAGATGGGTGGGGTATAAATAAATAAATTTTTTATTATTATTATTATTATTATTATTATTATTATTATTATTATTATTATTTGCAAACTGCTGTGGAATTGGAGAGAACTGAAGTTAAGATTGGAAAAAATGAGAAACCGAGAAAAACAGAAATTGACAGGGACTGACCATCTTTCTTTTCCTGCAGCGACACAGGAGCCAGTGAGACAGAAGCCCAAGAAAGGGAAAAAGGAGAAAGCACCCAAACCAACCAAGAAGCCTAAAGAGAGGCCTCCCAAGGGTCCTAAGAAGGAGAAGCCCCCCAAGCCCACCAAAAAGCCAAAGGAGAAGCGTCCAAAGGCAACCAAGAAACCTAAGGAGAAATCTCCCAAAGCCACCAAGAAACCATCAGGGGGGAAGAGAACAGAGAAGCCTTCTCCTCCTGTCCAACCATATGAGGAAGAGGAGAGGTACCACTTCCCAGAAAGGCCATTGAGCCCACCACCAGCCAGGGAGGAAGATGGCTACGGAGTGCCCGATTCATCCCGATTTCACTCTCCCTATGGGAGGGAAGATGAGCATTCACGAGTGAATGAAGAAGGCGGGGAATGTAAGTTCCTGTTTCTTTCTCCCATTAGTCGTATTGCATGGGCAAGGGACCTTTTTTTCCTTCAGGGAAGTCTTTTTTATTGCATTTCTTGATCATCCTTCTTCAGAAACTCTTGATTAAAGCAAATAAACCCTGAAATTTTCCCAGAACATGCTTCGAACAATGACGTGTAAAGCCCATTCCACTATTCATAGGCCCAGGGTTTCCAGGGCAGACAACAAAAGAAAGGTGCAAGGGACTTTTTTTTTAGCCTGAGGCAGAGGCAGAGCAACGTGCTCTGGTACCCGGAGCAGTGCTCATCCCAGAGGCATGGCATGCTGCCTGCGGGGGGCGTGGCATGCCTCCCGGGGGGTGTGTGCAATGAGCAGCGCATGGCCTGGGAGGTGCCACCAATCGGAGGTCGGCATTTTGTCACACACCCCTTTGGAGTGGCACCCGGGGTGGCCACCCACCCACTCCCGCCTTGGAACACCCCTGGCCTGAGGGCAGCATTCCCTTCTGGGCAGCCTTTCCAGGATGCGACAGGGATCTCTGTGGAGGGGAGCACCTGGTTTGTGCACACACACATGCGCGCGCACACACACACACACACACACACACAGAGATTGTGTGCACGGTACACTGTGGTGTAGTGGTTAAGAGCGGTAGACTCGTAATCTGGTGAACCGGGTTCGCGTCTCCGCTCCTCCACATGCAGCTGCTGGGTGACCTTGGGCTAGTCACACTTCTCTGAAGTCTCTCAGCCCCACTTACCTCACAGAGTGTTTGTTGTAGGGGAGGAAGGGAAAGGAGAATGTTAGCCGCTTTGAGACTCCTTAAAGGGAGTGATAAAGCGGGATATCAAATCCAAACTCCTCCTCCTACAATGGCCCTCCCTGCCCTCAACACACTACGCCAATTCATAAGTATTGCAGTATTTATAGTCCAAAGTACGTGTTTCCCTATAGAGGAGTAATGATGATATATTTTGAGATCTATGGGGCAAGGGATGGAGAGGAAGTGTAGCTATTTGGTAGGTCCATCTGGTATGCATGTGTAATGCATGCACCAATGAGGTCATAGAATGAAGAGGGAGGGAAGTGAGAAAAGCACAGGATTCTAGGGAAGAGACAGTTTATAAAAAATGGGTTGTTGTCCGAGAGAGTGGGGAGGGAAGCCAAGGAAAAGGAACTGAGGAAGAAGATGCTAAAGAGATGCCCGAGGGACAAGGGGGGGGACTGGAGGAGGGAGATGGCGTGCCATATGGATTTTTGTAATATTCTAAATTATATTTGTACCGGTTTAATACTGTTAGATATTACGCTCCAATGAGAGCCAGGCAGGTGGATCTGCCAACCACTCCATTTAAAATTCCCATAATGCCCTAGAGCAACACTATGCCAGGGGCATTGTGGGAAACTAAAATGGTGGCAGCACCCAGACCCCAGCTAACTGGAGTGCCATAAAAGGGTTATTTTAAATGGGACTGAAGATATGAGGCACCAGCAAACAAAATGTGAATATGGTTAATGAAACTGTTAAACTGTAATTAACTTTTTATAACAGGGGCCCATCTACACGTTAATACAGAAACTTATTCTCCTCTTAGTAACTGTAGCTCTGGCCTGGGGACACAAAAGTAGACAACAAACTGCAGACCCCATAATTCTTTGGGGCAAGCCATTGCCACTAAACTGGTCTACAAGCAATCAGAAATGGGGAACTCGTTCTCCCCCCTCCCCAATGTATTTGAACTCTAGCTTCCATCTTCCATGACCATTGGCCATGCTTGCTGGGGTTGGTGGGAGTTCGACTCAAACCGCATCTTGAAGTCCACCTGCTCCTCCCTGCCCTGCCCCAGCATTATAGAATTGAATATAGATCTGTCAGGCACTGAATGCTATCCAGTTCATGACAGGCAGCTGACACTCTTGTAGCGCAAACAGCAACACACTTAAGGGGAGTTGGTGATTATTTACTCGCTGTTATAATTTGTTAATTGGCCAGTTTTGGTTTTAGTCTATAGGATAGAGGGGTGTTGTTCACATTTATTAGACATGGGAGCAGTTGCCAAGCAGCCTGTGCTCACCCGTAGGAACATGGGAAACTGTTACACTGAATCTGACCATTGGTCCATGTAGCTCAGTGTCCTACACTGATGGGCTCTCCAGGGTTTTAGGCAGAAGCTTTTTCCAGACTTACATGGAAGACTTACATGGAGATGCTGTGGATTGGCCCTGGGACCTTCTGCATGCAAATCAGATGCTCTTAACACTGAGCTATAGCATCTCCCCTTCCATAGATCAGATCAGTGCATATGTTTTTACAGGGAGCATGGCCAAGCAATGCTTTTCCTCTTCCCTTTCATATAACCTCATGTTTACTGGTCTGCCGGGGAATCTTCTAACCATCACAGATTATCTTCACTCTCTCTAAACGCTTCCTGCTACCCCTCTCCCTCTCCCCGCTTTCTGTATAACTCCTTCATAAGCAAGTCCAACTTAAATCACACTGACTCTATTTCTCCGCCCCTCCCTAAGGGTCTTCACCATCGTTTTGGGCTCCTAAACTAATACACTGCTGCTCCCACTCCAGCCTTGGTCTGTCAGGTACTGACGGGGGGCCTCTGCTTGTCCCGTGTCTAGAAAACAGTTTTCCGCTTGACTCTCACTGTCTAGGCATGGGTCTGAGTGGTTTTCCCTTTTGCTGCTTTCCTAGAGTAATCCCTCTCTTTAGTCTTAAATTGGAGCAATTGTCAATCTAGAGGAAAACTGAATTGCTGGGTGGATAAGCCCTGCTTTCTGCATGCACTGAGGACTACAAATTTTTCTCCTAGGAACTGAATGCCCTTGGAGGAGTCGTGGGCATCCACAGCCATATTTACTTTGGCCCTAAGACTTTTGCCTGGAACTACGGACTGAAACAAAATATGTCTGTCTGTCTGTGTTTTGTTCAGTCAGTTTTTCTGCCTTCCCTTCTTCCCAGTTGTTGTGTCTTTGCTCCCTTATAATCTCTGACCTAGCTCTTTTATTTCATTTTATTCCGCAGCTCTTTTCCCAGATGAGCCAACGGAACCACGGTGGGATGAGAAACAGGATCCAAGCAGGCATCACAGTAAGAGCAAGTCAGCATGCGGGACATGGGGAGAGAGGGTGCTTGTGGGACTGTGGGGCAGAGGAACGTCCAAGATGGGGAAGGAGGAGCGCTGATCACGGGAGCACGGGGGCACAGATCAGGAATGAACAAGGGTAAGTCCACTGGGGAGGAAAGGCATTGGACCAGGGTTTACCATCAGTGGGACAAGGAAGCTTTAATGTATAAGCACCTCATAGATTGACTAGGGAATCCTTTTAAAAAAGGATTAGACAAAATCATGGAGAACAAGGTGACTATGCTTTTCCTCCGCTGCCAAAGACATTGCGTCTCTAAATACCTGTTGCTAGGAATCGCAGGTGAGCAGACTGCTTGTTGTGCTCATGCCCAGCTTTCAGGCTTCCCTTAGGCACCTGGCTGGCCACTGTGAAAACAGGATGCTGGAAAAGATGGACCAATGGTCTGATCCAGCCGGCTTCTCTTATATCCCTATGTTCTTAATGTAGAAGCCGAATGTGAGCAGCTTAGTTCTATCCATACAGAGCAGGAACAGAACTCTTTGAGGGCCTTACTATTGTCCTTGTTAATTTTACTCATCTGATTTCTTCCAGCTGACTTCTATGAACCCCCAACTGACCCACAAGAGCCTGGAAGAGATCATTGGAGCCAGGAGAGCCGGCCAGGTGAGTCAATGCCCAACGTCCAGGGTGGACTGTTTGCCCAGATCTGCTAGCCTTAAATGGCAGCACAGTCTAGGCGGCTCCTAATGTTGGCCAGCCCTTTCCTACTCTAAATTTTCCGACCAGTGGGAAAGCAACCACTGTGTGCTAGCATCTGAGGAGCAAGCCGGCATGCTGCTAGCTTTAAAAGACTTTAAAATAATTCTGTGCCCAGTCCAGCAGCACACACTAAACTCAGTGTAACTCAATACAAGAAGCAGAAATTCATTTTACTGTTCTGTGGCTGCCAACACTGAGCCATAAGCAGGCATGGAGGGAGAGCCAAGAGTCACGAGCCAGTGCTGACTTTCATTGCCAGGCCATGTTCCAGCTTCTCCTTGAAGCTTTGTAGCAAGGCTGAGGAGAGCCTACGGCCATCCAGAGGTTGCGGCACCACACCTCCCACCATCCTTGACCCTTGACCATGCTGGCTGGGGCTGATGGGAGTTGGAGATGAACAACATCTAAAGGACCACAATCCTTCCAAGTCAGAAGGAACCAAGGGCCAGCCTGTTCCCAGAGCCTAGGAACCTTCAACCGACCAGGGGATGCTCCAGCCAGTGGCGGAGCAAGCTGACCGGGTGCCTGGGGTGGCGCACGTGCCCTGCGCCCAAGGGTAGGGCCAGCCACCCGCAGGGCAGGGTGAGCCAGGACGGGACGCTCCGCTGGACCTCTGAGGAGTCTGTCTGCCTCCTCCCACTCAGCTGGGAGGTGGTGGGCAGACTGTTTGGGGCAGCGTGGAGCCTGCGGGTGCCCAAGCCACTGCGTCACTCACAGCAGAGATGTGTGGCTTGGGCACGCTGCAAGCCCCGCGGTGAGTGCCGCCTGCCATTTTGTCACCCCCCCTCAGTGGTGACACCCGGGATGGCCCGCCCCCACCGCTCCCTCTTCCTCCGCCCCTGGCTCCAGCCTTGAAAAATAGAATTGGAAGAGAGATGGGAGAAGAGTCTGCTCTGCCTTTTTCACGAGAATCCTTGGGATGTTTGAAGAGAGCTACCTTGCTCCCCACCCCCCAACTTAGTCTGCTCTTCTCCAGGCTAAACATGCCCATCTCTTTCAGACATCCCTCAGACTTGGGTTCCTGTAATCAATGACTCACTGGCATGCAGAACGGCAGGTTCCTAGTGGCTCCCAAGAGTAGCTTGCTCACCATAAGAAGCACAGGCATAAATCTGGGATTCTTAGAAGGGGATCACCGTCTTTCTTGGGCTGCAACATTACAGGGCTGTTTTGGCTCTTGTGAAGTGACTCAGACTCATTTAATCAAAGCAGCCTGAAATATACTCGGAGTCGAGTGTGGATTTCATGCTCTTTATTCAGCTCATAGTAGTGAGGAGGAATGGAAGTTCCCCCCAAAATGTCTGCTTTATATACATTATTTACACAATGGGCCCCATGTGATTGGGTAATTTCTGGATTCTCCTGTAGGTCAATCAGGTTACAGATTCACTTCCACCTGGAGTTGGGTGGCTCCTGCAGACCAATCAGACTGCTGCATTTTGGATCCTATTGTTCTAGGACCAATCAGACTGATGCATACTGAATCCTATTGTTTTGGACCAATCAGACTGCTGCAATTTGGATCCTATTCAACTCAGTACATAACACAGCCCTTTCTCTTAAAAGCCCTTATGTCCTAGAGAGGTCCTAGAACCAGGAAGTGACTGTGCTTCTTCTCCTCTTTATCTAGAGACCCCTAGAGAGGTTGAGCCACCCACGCTGGATTACAACGAGCAGATCGAGCGGGAAGACTACGAGGACTGTACGGTGCTGTTGCTGCTGACTTGCCCTACCTGCATTTAGTAACCGTAGGGGGTGGGGCATCCTGTTGTTGTGGGTGGGTAAGCAGTGAGAGGGATGCGGGTGGCACTGTGGTCTAAACCACTGAGCCTCTTGGGCTTGCCGATCAGAAGGTCGGTGGTTCAAATCCCCACGACGGGGCAAGCTCCCGTTGCTCTGTCCCAGCTCCTGCCAACCTAGCAATTCGAAAGCATGCCAGTGCAAGGAGATAAATAGGTACCGCTACAGTGGGAAGAGAAACAGCATTTCCATGTGCTCTGGTTTCCGTCATGGTGTTCCATTGCACCAGAAGCAGTTTAGTCATGCTGGCCACATGACCTGGAAAGCTGTCTGTGGACAAACCCTGGCTCCCTCGGCCTGAAAGTGAGTTGAGCGCTGCAACCCCAGAGTCACTTTTGACTGGACATAGCTGTCCAGGGGTCCTTTATCTTTTTTACCTTTTTAAGTAGTGAGGGACCATAATTCCGGGACAGCCAATTCTTTGTTTCCCCATTCCCATGGCTGTGAAATGGTCTGACCCTGTGTTTTCTGCTTCTCATTTGAGGCGGGGGATTTCCCCTCTGCAAAACTCAGGGAGGAATGCCAATAGTAACACTTTGAACTTGCCCTGGTAGCAAATGGACAACCAATGCAAGTGTCTGAGCAAAGGTTATCACGCCTATCAGCAGCTGTGCTACAGAATTCTGTACAAACTACGGATTTGGGATTGAACACAAAGTGAGGCCCCCATAGAGTGCATTGCAGCAATCGAATCTTTAAACCACCAGTTCTTGAACTCCTTTGGTCATTTGCACCGACAGAGCTTCATTTATTGTGCTTTCACAGCCTGCAGCACACACACACCTGGGCTCAGGTGCCCAACACACGGCCCATTTCCTGCTCTCCGTCTGCACTTCAGAAGAGGAAGACTGGCTAGACATTTAGTCTCCATGACCACATTTCCACTGTCAGAAGAAAAGGAAGTTTTGCATTCTTTTCTTTTTAACCGAAAGGCTTTTCCCATGCAGATTTCGTGCTTCCAGTTTGGCTCTTAAGCTTGGAAATATTCCATGGAGATAGAACCTTCTCCCTGGATGCCCAATGAGATTATAATTTCCTTAAATGTTGGATTGGGGAAGGGGCAGATGGGAAACCAAAAAACGTGGACAGGGTGGGGGGAGTGGAATGGCATGTCTAGAATCCTCTACAAAAGCACTTTCACAGGGCAATATTTTGTTGCAGCCCTCCCCTTTGTTTAATGATTTATTAGTGCTGCCGGATTGCCTTGATAAGCTGTTAGCTTTGTGGAGAAATTCACAGGACACAGCTCAGCAGCCCAGACAGCTCTGCAACGCCCGTCCCCCTCCCCCTCAAAAAAAAATCCCCAACCCATTTCCCCCTTGCACGTGCTCTGGTTCTTTTTGGCCCATGTGAGTGGAAAATGCCCAGTGCTCTCTGCATAATGTTTGACAGATGGGAGGGATTTTGCCAAAGCAAACAGAGCTGCCTTGCATTAGGACCGCCAACCGGAAAAGTGTCCTGCTTGGCTGGGTGGTCATTTCTCACGTTCAGCTATTATAAGAGGGTCGTGCAGTTGAGACTTTATGTTCTCTCACCTCTAATCATCACCGTTATTATTTTTGCTGCGCATTTCTCTACCACCCGAGAGCGGTCTGGGCAAAACTAGAGGCAGTTCCCAGTATTGCTATAGGTGGGGAAGTGGGGAAAAAGTGGCAACTGCAATACCAAGAGCCAAACTGTGTGGGTTGTGCTGGTACCCAGCATGGACACACTGTGATGCGTTAGATGATTAGAACAGCCTTCCCCAACCAAGAGCCCTCAATATATTTTGGACAAAGTACCCAAAACATCTGGAGGACTCCAGATTAATTCTAGTTGCATCAGATATTTTGCTGCCTCTAAAGAGTTTCCTCCTCTTCACTTACTAGTCCTGTGTCTTTCTTCCCAGTGCCATTCCCTGTGTTTCCGAAGCCTGAATTGGTGCAGATTTTGCTTCCTCTGCTCTAATTATTGCTGCTTTTTCTTCCGTGGCTGTGTTTCCGAGCATGATTCAAAGTGTTGGTGCTGACCTTTAAAACCCTAAATGGCCTCAGTCCAGTATATCTGAAGGAGTGTCCCCACCCCTATAGTTCTACCCGGACACTGAGGTCCAGTGCCGAGGGCCTTCTGACGGTTCCCTCACTGCGAGAAGCCAAGTTACAGGGAACCAGGCAGAGGGCCTTCTCGGTAGTGGCCCATGCCCTGTGGAATGCCCTCCCACCAGATGTCAAAGAGAACAACAACTACCAGACTTTTAGACAACATCTGAAGGAATCCCTGTTTAGGGAAGCTTTTAATGTTTGAGGCATTACTGTATTTTAATATTGTGTTGGAAGCCGCCCAGAGTGGGTGGGGAAACCTTCAAAGTTAGCCCTACATAGAGCGCATTGCAGTAGTCCAAGCGGGAGATAACCAGAGCATGCACTACTCTGTGAGCTCCTGATTTATTCCTTTGCAAGCGGAACTTGTGGGCAGCGCTGATCAGCTGTATGAGGGTGTCATGTTGGAAAACCCTGAAGTCACATTTACGTTGACCGTCTTTATGGCATCAGCTTCCATAGAAGCTGCATCAGATAGAGCAATTCCACCTCTCCCACTCCTGCTTGATGTCTCATCTTCCTATAGGACAGGGATGGGGAAGCCTCCAGATGTTGCTGGACTACAACTCCCATCATCCCTGACCATGGCTGGGCTCGTGGTAAATAGGCAGCCCATGGGTTGCTCATTCCTGTGCAGTGAGACCCCCCCTACCCTGCTGGCTACTCTGAGAGGCCCTTTTCTAAGACAAAGCACCATCGGGGTGACGTGGAGGGAGAGGAAGCACCCCCATCTCTCTGTCAGCAACGCAGGACTCTTCCCGAGTGACAAAACCCTCTTCCTTCTCCCCTGCAGTTGAATACGTCCGACGTCAGCACAAACCCAGCAAACCACCTAAGAAAAAGAAACCTGAGCGACCGAGGTTGGAGACGGAGGAGGAGGAGAAGCCAAGTATGCAGTTCGTTTCCTTTGGCTTGCTTCTGTTTTGCCAGGATGTTGGAAAATAGAGGGAGATTAGGAGGTTGGGGCAGGGAATGAAGGAGGCAGGGTGAGGAGGGAAAGAAATGGAAAGCATTCCAAGAGAATAAAGGCAGCAGATGAAACAAACTGAAGCTTCAGGCTGGGGAATCCCTTTCTCTTTCTTGTATATGCTGGAGGTCTGCCTCCTGTCAGACCTCTGGCCTGCCAGATTTGGTGCTTAGGAACTCATTTCTTCCCAGTCTTTAGCGAGACAGACTTCTATGGGATCATCAGGGATAGCTCATTAGCCTTCATTAGTTCAGATATAATGCTAAGTCAAACCGGTAGCTTAGGGCGTATCTTCGCTTACCTTTCCTCTGTGTCGTAGTTCCATACGCAGAAAAGAAACCATTTAGTCTGTTGAAATGAGTCTGGAACTTCAAACCAATGACACTTGGTTGAGCAAACTCTGGCTTAGTCTTATGCACGAACACAGCCAACGGGACTGCAAAGAAGTCAGATCTGAACAGGTGGCACGTGATTTGCCCTCCTGGCGGTACATCGTGGCTTCTTGTTTTCCCTTGTTTTGCCTTTTGGTGTGATTTAATTCAGTTTTTGAGTGATGAAAGCATAAATCACTGAGCATGGGAAAGAAGACTCAGACTATTTCAGTAAGTCCTAATCAGGAAACATAAGGTTATTTTGCCTGGAGAAGCTAGTCTTCTGACAGAATTTTGCAGCATAATGAGCACCTGCTGTGGCTTTGCCCACTACAGGTAACGGCATATTGAGATCTGATTTTAGACCAGTACGATAGGGACATTTGCTTCGGTGGTGGCTAGCTCAGGTGTGCTCATGAAGGATACAGAGCTGCTGTTCGAGAGTAAGATTCTTCTGAGAGTCAAGAACGTTGAGGGTCTGTTTAAGTCCAGAGAAATGGATAGAGTTTTAACTGAGCCTACTTTGCTCCAAAGGGAACTTTCTATAACTTTTGTACCACATATCTTCCCCTTAAACTCTGCTTCCCCTGTTTTAGTGAACCTTAGTTTACAAAGCTTTAGAACACGGTTCATAAACCTGGTGTGGTCTTTTATTTTTACACCCTCGCTGCCAATGCAGATCCTTCCAGTCTGTTGCAAGGCAGGGCTGGCCCTGGGCTCTGATGGCGCCAAAATATTTCCCATACTCCAGGTCAGACTACAGCTCCCTTCATCCCCAGGCAGGGTGATGGGAGTGGTAATGCAACAGCATCTGAGGAACTTAAGATGGAAGAAATCTGGTAAAGGTGCTGCTACAGAAAAGGCCCTGCCTCTTGTGCCCACTTATCGACCATACATTTGTATGAATCAAACATTAAATTTTAAGAGCCATTAGTAGCAAGTATGGGGCATCAGCCGTAAATGTGGGGCTTGCCGATGAGCTTCCCTGCAATCATCCCTAGGACCTTTGGACAATTGTGCTATGATAAGGATACGGGAGTTTTACTGGCATATCTGTTTTGCTCAGTAGAGAAGCCTGAGGAGCCGCTCACCCCCCCTTTCGGGAGTCATTACGAAGATGGGCTAGAGCTGCCAGATTATGGAGATGGTAAGTATTAAAACAGGACGCGGGTGGTGCTGTGGGTTAAACCACAGAGCCTAGGACTTGCCGATCAGAAGGTCGGCACTTCGAATCCCCGCGATGGGGTGAGCTCCCGTTGCTCGGTCCCTTCTCCTGCCAACCTAGCCGTTCGAAAGCACGTCAAAGTGCAAGTAGATAAATAGGTACCACTCCGGCGGGAAGGTAAATGGCATTTCTGTGCGCTGCTCTGGCTCGCCAAAAGCGGCTTAGTCATGCTGGCCACATGACCCGGAAGCTGTACACTGGCTCCCTCGGCCAATAAAGCGAGATAAGCCCCAGAGTCGGTCATGACTGGACCTAACGGTCAGGGGTCCCTTTAACTTTACTTTTAAGTATTAAAACAGTTGTGAAGCCTGGTGCCTCTGGGGAGAAACCTGCATTGGGAGCTGTTCTCCCACCTCACTAATCCTTATTCCCCCTCCCCATAGTGGATTATGGTCTTCCACCCCAGAAACCCAAACAATTCCCCAGCAAAAAAGAGGAGGAAGATGAGATGGAGACGGATGAAGAGAAACTCAAACCAAGTAAGGAGACAGCAGACGGAGGGGACGATTGAGACTGGGTATGAAACTATTTTTGTAGGCCAAGGGCCACATTCCCTGCATGTATAACGTTCCAAGGGCCCTTTTGCCAGTGGCGGAAAGGCAAAAATGGATGGAGCAACAAACAGACATTTCATCTTTGTGCAGTTGGCTGGCTTCTACATGCAAGTAGATAAATAGGTACCACTCCGGCGGGAAGGTAAACATCTAGTCTCCCATCATCTAGTCTCCCATCAGAGCTCCCATCATCTAGTCTCCCATCAGAGTTCAAGGACACATTCCAGCAGGGGAAAAACACTCAGGGGGTGGTGGTTCCTGGGGCAGGTTTCTGAAGGCCAGCTAGAGCAATCTGAAGGGGCACATTTGGCCCCTGGCCTCAAGGTTCCCCACTCTCAATTTAACAGGAGAGGGTTGATTGTCTGCTTGATTTGCATGCTTTCCCCCAAGGTATAGCAGATCTCATGTTGGGCAACTCTGATTCTTCCTGCCAGATTGCCCCGTGTAATCAAACGCTGCGCCATCTGAGCTTCTGCCTCCCCATCGAGCATAAGCCACTATTTCTGCACTTCTGTAGGAACACACATTTGCCACTCAGCCCACCTGACAGCTCGTTCCCGCCAGCGTGCTTGCACTGCGCTGTCCTTAATAACATCAAGAGGTTTGTCCTGATGACGATAACTCTGCTTCTCTTTGCTGTGCTTCAGAGAAGCCGAAAAAGGGTGCCGGCAGCAGCAATGAAGAGGAGGAGGACGGGGATACAGAGGAAGACAAATGGACAGAGGAGAAAAGCAAAGAACGGAAAGGTGGGTAATCCCGAAGGAGGAGATCTGCACCGATACAGGGAGGTAGGGAAAGGATGCTGCTAGCAGAGGGACTCAGGAGCAGTGGCGGTTTCACCAGCGCTATACCACTGAGTGAAACTGACATCACAGTCTGCTCCTCATACTGGTTCTGGGTGATATATCAATATATAGGAGTGTCTCCACCCCCATTGTTCTACCCGGACACTGAGGTCCAGCGCTGAGGGCCTTCTGGTGGTTCCCTCACTGAGAGAAGCCAGGTTACAGGGAACCAAGCAGAGGGCCTTCTCAGTAGTGGCACCCACCCTGTGGAACGCCAGTTTGGTGTAGTGGTTAAGAGCGGTAGTCACGTAATCTGGTGAACCGGGTTCGCGTCTCCGCTCTTCCACATGCAGCTGCTGGGTGACCTTGGGCTAGTCACACTTCTCTGAAGTCTCTCAGCCCCACTCACCTCACAGAGTGTTTGTTGTGGGGGAGGAAGGGAAAGGAGAATGTTAGCCGCTTTGAGACTCCTCAAAGGGAGTGAAAGGCGGGATATCAAATCCAAAACTCTTCTTCTTCTTCCCACCAGATGTCAAAGAGAACAGCAACTACCAGACTTTTAGAAGACATCTGAAGGCAGCCCTGTTTAGGGAAGCTTTTAATGGCTGATGCATTACTGTATTTTAATATTTTGTTGGAAGCCGCCCAGAGTGGCTGGGGAAGCCCAGCCAGATGGGCAGGGTATAAATTATTATTATTATTATTATTATTATTATTATTATTATTATTATTATTTTATTATTATTCCACCCAGGCCTGTCAGTGAGTTACCAACACACTGACATTGGTGACTCAAGTTGAGTGGACAACACATTCTAATCAAGGGTATTTTAAAGTCCTTTATTTGTTGACGTGCGTGATCTAATACAGTGGTTCCCAAACTCCCCTCCCTCCGTATTGCTGTTGTTGACATCCATCCGCCTCAGGAGTCGATGGAGAAGTGCACCTTTGGAGGTGAAGCCAAACTGTTGGAGAATTACAGTGCCTGCTGTGGCTGTAGAACCGATATGGGAGAGACATGTTTTGTTGCAGCCGGGGCAGAGGAAGGCTTGTGCTGCTGCAATTGCCCTGTGGCGTTTCTTTTCTCTGTGCTCCTTCCACTAATCATTCCTGCTCTAGTCACTGCTATGGATGCACAACCTGACTGTCTCCAGACACTTCAAGGGATTTCCATATGGCAGGGTTGATGTTGCCAGCCTTTCTCTCCTGCTGCTGAGAATCATGGTGGATCACTTAATGTTTTTTCCCCTGCAGGTTGTAACAATTGGAATGTGCCATATGATTTTTTAATTTCATTACATTTGATTCTTTTATTTCTTACATGTTGTATTTTATTGCGCTACGGTTTGAATTCCATAGAATTCCTCAGTCAGTATTCAAATTGCAATGCAAAGCAATGCAAAGCAATCTGTAAGAATTTGAGAACAGTTTCATTAAATAGTCACCATGGTGTGTAAAATTTATCTATTTTTTTCCTCTTCCTTATAAGTTTTGAGAGATTTTCTCAGCGATGGCCATTGCCAAACATTTTTGTGCCATGCGTAGTTTTCTAAATTTTCTTTGTATTCCCTGCCCCCGTATGCTTTTTTTCCTATCCCCAGACATTTTCTCCCTAAACTTTGACCCCTGTTTCTTCTCCATGTGCAGGGAAGCCAAAGAAAACAGGAGGGAAAAAATGGGAGACAGATGACGACGAGTGGACTCCAGAAGAAAAAATAAGTGAGTGGGATTTTTAAAAAGGTTAAAATGCATTGGTTGGGCTGACCAGCTGAGGAATATTTGCTCAGGCAGTTATCCTTGATCTGATAATGCCCATAAGTGTGTAGGTAAGAGTAATATTAAGGGACATGGGTGGCGCTGTGGGTTAAACCACAGAGCCTAGGACTTGCCGATCAGAAGGTCGGCGGTTCGAATCCCCGTGACAGGGTGAGCTCCCGTTGCTCGATCCCAGCCCCTGCCCACCTAGCAATTCGAAAGCACGTCAAAGTGCAAGAAGATAAATAGGTACCGCTCCGTCAGGAAGGTAAACGGCGTTTCCATGGGCTGCTCTGGTTCACCAGAAGCGGCTTAGTCATGCTGGCCACACGACCCGGAAGCTGTCTGCGGACAAACGCTGGCTCCCTCAGCCTATAGAGCGAGATGAGCGTGCAACCCCCGAGTCAGACATGACTGGACCTAATGGTCAGGGGTCCCTTTACCTTTAAGAGTAATATTGAATCATAGTGAACTGCTTTTGTGGAATTTTGGAGCATGCAGTGTTCATTGCTCAATATATGGTCACCTGATGACTCTCTCTTGAATACATAACCTGCCCACCCTCATTTGCATTTGTGGTGGCAGGTGAAAGCAACGTGGGTATATTTAGCCTGGAGAAGAAAAGACTGGGGTGGGGGAACATGATAGCACCTGAAGGTCGCATGAGAGGATGGCAAATACAGTGGTACCTAGGGTTACACACGCTTCAGGTTACATACGCTTCAGGTTACAGACTCTGCTAACCCAGAAATAGTACCTCAGGTTAAGAACTTTGCTTCAGGGTGAGAACAGAAATTGTGCTCCAGTGGTGCGGCGGCAGCAGGAGGCCCCATTAGCTAAAGTGGTGCTTCAGGTTAAGTACAGTTTCAGGTTAAGAACGGATTTCCGGAACGAATTAAGTACTTAACCCGAGGTACCACTGTACCATGAACTGGCTTGAAAGCTGTCTGTGGTGGCGATGGTGATGATAGCTAGATTTATTACTTGTCTAACAGCAAAGGATCCCAGGGTGGGTTGCCACAAAATACAATACTTACGGTACCTAAAAAGATAAAGAAAACAAAAGACTGAGTTAAGCACTTGAAAAACCCATTGAAACCAGACATTATAAGTTCATCTTAAGTTGGGTAGTTCATAAGTCTCTGTGGCTTTACACAAGGTTTTGTATTTCTCTCAGAAGACTGTTAAAGACTGTATAATTATTTTGGTAATTATTGTATGTATATTAGTCGCCAACGCGTTGCATGAGTTGTACTACTGCAATATACAATACAGCATTAAAAACAGCTCAGAACAAATCAAAAATACAACCAGAATGGGTCCTAAAATTTAGATATCTCAAGTATCAAAGGCTTGTGTCTTCAGCCTATGATGAAAGCTGTGCAGTGATGCAACGTTGCGGTGAGGGAATTTCACAACTTTGGGCTACCACAGAGAATGCCCACTCCTGGGTCACCAACACTCTGAGTCTCTGAGGATGGTTGCACTACCAAGAAGGCCCACTCTTCTGATCTTAACATCTGAGTGGGACACTGGGGAAGGGGGTTGTTAAGTTGTGGGCGAACGTATCAGACGACACAGCGATTCTTCCAAAGCAGCTCTTTATTTGTAAGCTGGAACAGAACTGAACTAAGGAGCTCAGTCAGCCTGCTTATATAGAGCTCCACTAGAATGCAACAGTAACCATTTTCTGTAACTAGCCAATCACTGAACGTCACTTTCAATCCTTCATTTGCATAACTATCTACAGTATCCCCATGCTGGCCCAGGGTGAGAACTTCAGTACATAACAGGGGTTGTCTTTAAGTTGATTGGTTTAGGGCTTTAAACACTATCGTGGGCACCTTAAATTAAGCCTTAAAGCGAACTGGCAGCCAGAGTAGTACGCGGTGATCATTTTGTTGCTTCTTGCTGCAGTCATCAAGTGACAGATCTCTATATCTGTGGGGGTGCATGAACCGGATATTGGTTTGTTTGTTTTTGGATTTGTCCTTGTTGTTATGCATTTTGTGCTTTTATCATGCATTTTCATGCTGAGAACCACCTGAGATCTACGGATGTAGGGTGGAATACAAATTTAATAATAATAATAAGTGCCCGTTCTGCTTTGCAGAATGCCCTCCCATTGGGATGGAATCCCATCGAATTGAGGACGACCAGATTTTATCTTCCTCCATGCTGCGTCATGGCTTAGCAGCCCATCGTGGTCGCCTTAACATGCAGGTAATGGCATTGTTCCAGGTGTGGCCATGATCCTGTTCTCTCTCTCTCTCTCTCTCAATTTTAATTAGTTTTTTAACATATCATTTTCAACAGTAATTAAACATACTTTTACATCTTATTCAATTTTTTTACTTCCATCAGTCCTGTCTGAAAATTTTCCAATCTAATCTCTTAGTATGCATTTCTTATTTTCCCTATTACATTTCAAACTCATAACCAATATCTCTATCTTTTTCTACTTTGTAACACTTTGTATATTTCTCCTTACAAAACTTCTTGTAATCCTACTAGCGCAATTTGCTCTTCAAATAATTCATATACTTCTTCCAATCTTCTGTAAATCTCTAGTCCCACAGGTTTCGAATCCTTCTTGTCATTTTGTCCAGTTCTGCATAGTCCATTATTTTCGTCTGCCATTCTTTTTTCGCCGGAATTTCTTCTTGCTTCCATTTCTGGGCTAACAATACTCTTGCCGCTGTTGTTGCATATAAGAACAGTTTGACATCTTGTCTATTAATGTCTTGGCCTATAATACCAAGTAAAAGTGCTTCTGGTGGCCACGATCCTGTTCTTGAATGGTTGAATGTGAAATGATGATTCACAAGCACTATTATTGTTTTGTTGTTGTTTTATTTATCATTATAAACTCAACAATGACGCCGTTCAATGACCTCAACTTGGCGTCGTGCAACAAGGGTGGGGAACCTGAGGACCATGTTCCATTCTGGATAACCTTCTAAGGGCCACATGTCAGTGGCTGGGTGGGGCCAGAGGCCAATTTTGGCAGAGCAGCAAATGAAAATTGTTACCTCTGTACAGTAGGCTGGCTTTTACACATATTTGAACACATCCCTCTATCCTCTATCCAGCCAAGTGGTATTATCAGATGGGGGTGGCGCTGCGGTCCAAACCACTGAGACTCTTGGGCTTGCTGATCAGAAGGTTGGCAGTTCAAATCCCTGCGACGGTGTGAGCTCCCGTTGCTCTGTTCCTGTTCCTGCTCCTGCCAACCAGCAGTTCGAAAGCAAACCAGTTCAAGTAGATAAGTAGGTACTGCTGCAGCAAGAAGGTAAACAGCATTTCTGGCTTCCGTCACAATGTTCAGTTGCGCTGGAAGTGGTTTAGTCTTGCTGGCCACATGACATAGGAAGCTGTCTGTGGGCAAACACCGGTTCCCTCAGCTTGAAAGCAAGATGAGCGCCCCAACACCATAGTCGCCTTTGACTGGACTTAACTGTCCAGGGGCCCTTTACCTTCTACCTATTATCAAGAGTTCAAGGACACCTTCCAGCTAGGTAAAAACATTTGCTGTGCAAATACAGGGCAAGTGAGGTTTTTTGACCTGGGGAGAGTTTCAAGAGCTAGACAGAGAGGCTGGGGGGCCCCAGGTCTGAACCCATAACTGCATCTTTACAGTATAATAAGGAAAGATAGATAGATGTATTTAAAACATTTGCACCCCGCCTTTCTGCTACCAACCCAGCAAAGTGGCTCACAAAATGGGAATAAGGTCATTAGCAATATTGCTTCCTCTTCCTCTTCTCCTTTCTGCCTCCCTTTGCAGGCAGGGTCTAACGAGGATGATTTTTTTGACGGCGCTTGGTGCGCAGAAGACGACAGCCGCGTACAGTGGATTCAGGTGGACACCAGAAGAACCACCAAGTTCACAGGAGTCATAACCCAGGGCCGTGATTCTCTCATCCAGTACGTGTGGGTAGGGAAGGGGGAGAATTTCGATTCAGATTAAAGGCGAACCAGCCGAATTTGCACATTCCTAAATTGCATGCGGACTGAAATGCTGCCAGCCTTTGAAAGCCGCACTTCTCCAAATGTTGTAGTGCGGTTCTCCGGCCAAGGGTGCATAAAATGCAGTCATTGGTGAAAACAAATGCACTTTGTTGGGGGAAATATACTTTTGCAAAAGTGGGGATGTTCAGCAAAATTCCATTAAAATATGTATTTTAGAAGAAATTCTTACCCAAATGCTGCTGAATTCTCATGAGAACATTTTAAAAAGAACCGTAACCGAGTGATGTGGAAATATGGGGAAATGAACTTAAGATAGGCAGCATGAGAAACAGAGGCCACACACCTACGGTACTTGTTGTTGTTGTATTTTAGTCGTTTAGTCATGTCTGACTCTTCGTGACCCCATGGACCAGAGCACTCCAGGCACTCCTGTCTTCCACTGCCTCCTGCAGTTTGGTCAAACTCATGCTGGTAGCTTCAAGAACACTGTCCAACCATCTCGTCCTCTGCTGTCCCCTTCTCCTTGTGCCCTCCATCTTTCTCTACATCAGGGTCTTTTCCAGGGAGTCTTCTCTTCTCATGAGGTGGCCAAAGTATTGGAGCCTCAGCTTCACGATCTGTCCTTCCAGTGAGCACTCAGGGCTGATTTCCTTTAGAATGGATGCGTTTGATCTTCATGCAGTCCATGGGACTGTCAAGAGTCTCCTCCAGCATCACAATTCAAAAGCATCAATTCTTCGGCGATCAGCCTTCTTTATGGTCCAGCTCTCACTTCCATACATCACTACTGGGAAAACCATAGCTTTAACTATACGGACCTTTGTCGGCAAGGTGATGAATCCTGGGAATTGTAGTTTACCCCCAGAGCTACAGTTTCCAGCACCCTTCACAAACTACAGTTTCCAGGATTCTTTGAGGGAAGCCATGTGTTTTAGATACATGCTGTAGATGTCAAATGAGGAAAACCCACCCCTATGTGTTGGCCAGACCAAAGGATCAGTATCCAGCTTTTTTTAACCACATATATTTTTTTTTAGGGGTGAGGGTCCTAGTGCAAATCAATAGGTACAAATGGAAGAAGGGAAGACTGTGTTTATTCTGCACTAGGACCCCCACCCCTCAAAAAAATCTGTGGTTAAAAAACTGGCTGCTGAGAGTTGCGTATTATGAAGCAGTCATTTTGCATAGTTTAGCAGACTTCTTACTTTCTTACCCACGTGCTTCCTACATTAGGATAAGAATTGTGCTTTTTTTAGACCCCTGCGTGATTATAAAAATAAGGAATGGTCAAATAAAGCAAGATGGGGAGTTATACCAGCGACTGACTGATAGAGAGAGGAGATTGTTAATATCAGGTTTGGAAAACTGTGAAGTAATAGAGAAGATAGCAGAACGATAAAGGATGGATGTTGGGCTTTTGAGATCCAGAACACCGGAAGTCCCATTGAAATTAAGTAATTTGGACTATATAATTGGCTATATATATATATATATATATATATATATATATATATATATATATATATAATGTGGAAAGATTTGGTTTGATTTGTTACTAATATGAATGTTTTTTTAATTGGAAAATGAATAAAAATTCTTTACAAAAACAAAAGGATAAGAATTGTGCTTTAAAAAAACCCTTAAAAAACCTTTAAAAAAGGAAATTTGAATGCTGAACGTAGAAGGCCACTTAGCTACCACTTTCCTTCATTTTTTGTCTTTTTTCTTCAACAGCGATGACTTCGTCACCACCTTCCACGTGGGCTTCAGCAATGACAGCATGAACTGGCTCATATACAGCAACGGATACGAGGAAATGGTACTCGGCCCGTTAGAAAAGTCCCCTCAGCGCTTTAACAGCGTTTTGTCTGTTGAGACTTCCCTCTGGGGTATTGTGAGCGGCCCATAAGGATGCTGTTTATTTGTTTATTTATTAGATTTATACACCATCCTTCATCACAAGATCTCAGAATAAAACACATGCTGTTCATGTATCAGGGTTTGGCTGGTGCAGAATGAGTGGCAGAGATCTGCTTTGATGCTTAGAATTTTGGAATTATGGGGGCTGAGGACATCTGGGCAGGTAGGGTAAAAGTTAAATCCACACATCCATGCATGTATTTATATGTTTATGGATTCGTCCTGTAAAAAATAATTTACAGGAAACAACAACTTTGGAAAAACCTAATAAAATGCAATAATAATAATAATTGGGACACGGGTGGCGCTGTGGGTTAAATCACAGAGCCTAGGACTTGCTGATCAGAAGGTCGGTGGTTCGATGGTTCGAATCCCCATGACGGGGTGAGCTTCTGTCACTCTGTCCCTGCTCCTGCCAACCTAGCAGTTCGAAAGCGCATCAAAGTGCAAGTAGATAAATAGGTACCACTCCGGCGGGAAGATAAACGGCGTTTCCATGTGCTGCTCTGGTTCGCCAGAAGCAGCTAAGCCATGCTGGCCACCTGACCCGGAAGCTGTACGCCAGCTCCCTCGGCCAATAAAGCGAGATGAGCGCCGCAACCCCAGAGTCAGTCACGACTGCACCTAATAGTCAGGGGTCCCTTTACCATAATAATAATAATAATAATAATAATAATAATAATAATAATAATAATAATAATAGAAGGCCTTGCTTCTCAGCATCAAATCACTCAAGGATCTACTACCAGCCTACTTTCTCGCTGTTCTGCATTAAGCATAGGTAGTATTCAAGGTGTGGTCTAAACCACTGAGCCTCTTGAGCTTGCCAATCAGGAGGTCAGCGGTTCGGATTCCTGCGATGGAGTGAGCTCCGTATGCTCTGTCCCAGCTCCTGCCAACCTAGCAGTTCAAAAGCATGCCAGTGCAAGTAGATAAATAGGTACGGTTGTGGTGGGAAGGTAAACGGCGTTTCTGTGTGCTCTGGCTTCCGTCACAATGTTCAGTTGTGCCAGAAGCAGTTTAGTCATGCTGGCCACATGACCTGGAAAGCTGTCTGTGGACAAACGCCAGCTCCCTCGGCCTGAAAGTGAGATGAGCTCCGCAACCCCATAGTCGCCTTTGACTGGACTTAACTGGACTTACATTGTATTCAATGAGTTGTGTCAGGAGGACCTTAGAGGGTGGAAAAAATGAGAACCTCAAGCACACAGCAATAGGGGAAATGTAATATCTGGGTCTTTTTGCTCAGAACTGGCCACATGTGTTTCTTGTCTCTTATAACTGAAAACTGTCTCTTTTTCTTTTGCAGCTTTTCTATGGAAATGTTGACAAGGACACACCAGTGATGACTGAATTTCCAGAGCCAAAGGTTGCCCGCTTCATTCGCATCTTCCCACTGACTTGGAATGGCAGTCTTTGCATGAGGCTGGAAGTTCTGGGCTGCCCTCTCTCAAGTAAGCAGGAGCTAGACTAGAGAGTCCATATTACTGGAAGGCAGGAGGAGGAAGGGGAGGAGAGAAGAATGAAGGCTTGCCTCCAGTGCTAGCCCTATTTCATTAATTTACAGGAGTCTACTTCCATGAAGTAGGGACGTGGGTGGCACTGTGGCCTAAACCACTGAGCCTTGGGCTTGCCGATCAGAAGGTTGGCGGTTTGAATCCCTGCGATGGGGTGAGCTTCTGTTGCTCGGTCCCTGCTCCTGCCAACCTAGCAATTCGAAAGCATGCCAGTGCAAGTAGATAAATAGGTACCACTCTGGTGGGAAGCTAAACTGCATTTCCGTGCGCTGCTCTGGTTTTGGTGTTCCATTGCACCAGACCCGGAAAAACTGTCTGTGGACAAACGCTGGCTCCCTCGGCCTGTAAACAAGATGAGTACCGCAACCCCAGAGTCGTCTGCGACTGGACTTAACTGCCAGGGCTCCCTTTACCTTCACCTTTTTTATTTCCATGAATAACATTTTAATTGCTTTTTTTGAAGAAGCTGGGGATTGTATCCCACTTACAGAATTTTCTCTTTTGTCGTTAAAATGTTATTGGTACTTACCAAACATTCAGATTTTATTTAAACTGCTTTTCTATTTAAAAAGCAGCATATATAAATATATTAAATTATAGTATAAATAATATGATCAATTTCTGCCTTTGAGTCCCTCTTTTAATTTTTTTGCAGGCATCCACAGCTATTACACCCTGCAGAACGAAGTGATGACATCAGTAGACAACCTTGACTTCCGCCATCACAACTACAAGGACATGAGACAGGTGAGGAGAAGAGCCTCAGCCTTGACATTTGCTGCTTTCAAGGGGCTTTGGTTAGGTACAGTGGTAACTTGGTTCTCAAACTTATTCTGTTCCGGAAGTCCGTTCCAAAACCAAAGCATGCTTTCCCATAGAAAGCAATGCAAAACGGATCAATCCATTCCAGACTTTTAAAAACAACCCCTAAAACAGCAATTTTACTATCTAAACGAGACCATTGATCCATAAAACGAAAGCAATAAAAAATGTACTGAAGTCGTGCAATCAATCAATCAATCAATCAATAGCTGAAATGGGTTCCACACAGTCACAAAAACAAAACAAAAAAGAGCTACAAAAACAAAAATGCAAAATAAAGAGCAAAAACAGACAGACCTCAGCATAACTCTCAAAACAGAAGTGTGGCAGTCAAAACAGAGCATGTTCGGCTTCCGAAAAAAGTTTGCAAACCGGAACACTTACTGCTGGGTTTGCAGTGTTTGGGTTCCAAGTTTTTTGAGTACCAAGGCGTTTGAGAACCAAGGTACCACTGTACAAGCAAGAAAGGGAGGAAATGTAGCAATGACTCAATCCCAGAACCACTCCCAGCAGCTCGGCTCAAGCAGAATAGGGTTCCTGAGAGGTCTATCTACCCATTTCACTGCTGCTCTGCCTTTACTGAACATTTGCTCTGATTTGTTTGCTTGGGAGGTTATACGCCAAGGATCATTCATCCTGGTTAGTGGCACGGTGTTTATTCGTCTTGCCGTTAATCATTTATTCGTCCCACACTTTTCAATGTCTTTCCCTGTAACTTGCCTAACCGCAAAAGTCAGTCTCTCTTTTCTCCGAAGTGGATTTGTTGTGCTAGGTCAGGGGTCGGCAAAGTTTTTTGTGACTTGGGCCGGTTCACAGAGCTTCCTGCAGTCCCCGCCCTGCTCCGCACCGGATTAACGCAGCTCATGGGAGCCGACTGAGCGGGGGGGGGTGTCCCTGAGCGGACGGCGGGGGTCCATGGGCTGGTTAAACGACCCCCAAGGGCCGCTTGTGGCCCACGGACCTTAGGTTGCCGACCCCTGTGCTAGGTTGTGCCAGAGTTCTTTGTTGTTGTTTAGTTGTTTAGTCGTGTCCGACTCTTCGTGACCCCATGGACCAGAGTATACCAGGGACTCCTGTCTTCCACTGCCTCCTGCAGTTTGGTCAGACTCATGTTCATAGCTTCAAAAACACTGTCCAACCATCTCGTCCTCTGTCATCCCCTTCTCCTTGTGTCCTCCATCTTTCCTAACATCAGGGTCTTTTCCAGGGAGTCTTCTCTTCTTATGAGGTGGCCAAAGTATTGGAGTCTCAGGTTCAGGACCTGTCCTTCCAGTTAATCAACTTCAATTGTGCAAACCTGAACTTCCAGGTCTGTGCTTGACTCCCTCCCACAAAATGCTCAATCTGGAGGTGCCATCTGTATTTAGAAGTCCTCTCTGCCAATGAAAACAATAAATAAAAATTGGGAAAGAAAGGTGTTCCTAGGAACATTATACAAAAGCTGCTCTTTTTATGAATCGGAACTCCTTGCTTCCATCATGCATAATAAGCCTCACCTTTTTCTTTTGAGGACAGTTGGTTGAGTGGTCAGCAAATTGTGATGCTTTCTCTCCCTCCAGCTTATGAAGGTGGTGAATGAAGAGTGTCCCACCATCACCCGCATCTACAACATTGGCAAGAGTTCTCGAGGACTTAAAATCTACGCCATGGAGATTTCTGACAATCCAGGAGAGCATGAGCTAGGTGAGAGATGCACACCATTTGTTGTTGTTGTTTAGTCGTTTAGTCGTGTCCGACTCTTCGTGATCCCATGGACCAGAGCACGGCAGGCACTTCCACTGCCTCCTGCAAGTTTGGTCAAACTCATGCTGGTAGCTTCGAGAACACTGTCCAACCATCTCGTCCTCTGTCATCCCCTTCTCCTTGTGCCCTCCATCTTTCCCAACATCAGGGTCTTTTCCAGGGAGTCTTCTCTTCTCATGAGGTGGCCAAAGTATTGGCGCCTCAGCTTCAGGATCTGTCCTTCCAGTGAGCACTCGGGGCTGATTTCCTTCAGAATGGATAGGTTTGATCTTCTTGCAGTCCATGGGACTCTCAAGAGTCTCCTCCAGCACCAGAATTCAAAAGCATCAATTCTTCGGCAATCAGCCTTCTTTATGGTCCAGCTTTCACTTCCATACATCACTACTGGGAAAACCATAGCTTTTACTATATGGACCTTTGTTGGCAAGGTGATGTCTCTAGTTTTTAAGATGCTATCTAGGTTTGTCATTGCTTTTCTCCCAAGAAGCAGGCGTCTTTTAATTTCGTGGCTGCTGTCACCATCTGCAGTGATCATGGAGTGCAAGAAAGTAAAATCTCTCACTGCCTCCATTTCTTCCCCTTCTATTTGCCAGGAGGTGATGGGCCCAGTGGCCATGATCTTCGTTTTTTTGATGTTGAGTTTCAGACCATATTTTGCGCTCTCCTCTTTCATCCTCATTAAAAGGTTCTTTAATTCCTCCTCACTTTCTGCCATCAAGGTTGTGTCATCTGCATATCTGCACGCCATTAGATGGTCTCAAAGTGCCCATCAGCACATTTCAATTTTGACCCCATCTGCACTCTGAATTTTAGGCACTGTTCATACCACTTTAAGCAGTCATGGCTTCCCCCAAAGACTCCTGGGATCTGCCTCAAAGCCCATTACAGCCCTGAGGCATTGAAGCAGGCGAGGGCAAGTATTCAGATGAGCAAACATCCCTGCAAGCCCAGTGCAAAGTCATGTTTTTGTAAGTCTGAGTCAACGCATCTGATGACATGCCCCGTTTCCCAGAGTTAACTTGCTGGCACACGAAGCCCTGGGAGTGAACCGTGTAAGTGTATGATGTTAACCTAGTTCGATCATGACTCTCTTCCAAAAAACAAGAGAACATTATTTTAACAAGGTCTGCTCTCCATATAGTCGGGTGAGCACGCTTGAGTTATATTAACTGCCTTGGGTTATTTGCTTGGCTTTCACCTTTGTCAACATTTCCATAACAATGTCTGGGCCTGATGTTCAGATTTTTTTATTTATTATTTTTAAAAAGTATGCTTACCATAGCCATCCCCTTTGCCTTTTATAAATACTGGTACTGAAAAAAGCCCCCAACCTCCTACTCCATCCCACAGCTCCTTTGGAACAAATCCGTTGTGCCAGGACTTTTTGTAAGCCAGCTTCGTAGATTGTCTGGACTCTCCATCTTAATACTCTGAGCTGGGAAACAAAAGTCCCCAAAGGTTTATGAATGCTTGGCTTCTCTGGATGCCATTCAACATTTTGACTGACGCAATTATAAACATGGAATATTCCAGTACCGAGAGAGAGAGAGGCTGAAGCAGAGGCCAAAAGCTCACAGCTTCCAGATTTCTCTGGAGTACTGGCAACATTTGGGTCATAGGAGCTAACACCTAGGAGCTGAGGTCCCTTCAGCTCCCCCAAATATTTGAGGGGGGCAGCCCTCCCAATTGATGGACATTGCCATTCAAATGGGGTGTGTGCACCATGCCTTGTGATCAGTTATATGCAGTGGGGCTTACCTGTCCCTCCAATATTTTTTAAAATTTGGCACCCCTGATATGGGTGGTGTGGAAAGGGGGGTATTAGTACAGATGGGGGGGAAAACATTAAAGTAATTAACAGTATGAGTTTTAGTCAGTCAATTGATGAATGAATAATTTGGGTTGTAGCCAAAGCTGTCCTTCTCGTGGAAGTCAATGGACATGACTGACTTGGATTCCTCAGTTATTATAATTTTTTTAATTGTTTTATTGACTGTAAAAAAAGAAAAGAAAGTCAACAAAAAGCACACCCCAAAGCATAATACAAATTACAAAAAAATGTTAATTTCTTACAACACAACTTATTTTATGACTTCCAGTCACCCCATCAAGTGTCCCAGGTTTCTTCAGAATAGCGCACTTTTCATTATCACTCCAAACTTCTCCCAATTTTTTATTTTAATAAGGTTTATTATGTCCATACAGGGGTCAGTCTAAGCCTGCCAGAGAATTCACATTTTTTACAATGCTCTTTAAGATATTTTTAATTTTAATGGGTCTCTTCTGAGTACAACTCACCAGCCCCAAAGAAGCTCAACAGTTCTTGCCTGTCCATTTCAGAGAGTTTGAGGCTGCCACTGCAGTTTGCGCAAAGGGCCACCATGGGGGGGGGGATTGGAAGACAACACTGCTTGGAATGCAACAGGTTGTGGCAACAACATCATCTAGATTCTCTGGAGCTAAGAATCACAACTTCAGAGTAAGGAAGGGACCTTACTTAGGTGAGCCTTTTTCTAATGGAGCAGCACAGCAAACCTGGCTTTTTCTTCGCCTTCTTGCAGGAGAGCCAGAGTTCCGCTACACGGCGGGAATCCACGGCAATGAGGTGCTGGGTCGGGAGCTGCTGCTCATGTTGATGCAGTTTATGTGCAAGGAATACAAGGATGGGAACCCTCGTGTGAGGAACCTGGTGACAGAGACCCGCATTCACCTCGTCCCCTCACTCAACCCCGACGGCTATGAGATTGCCAGCCAAATGGTAAGTCTGGGTGGGATCAGGCTTTGCAGTGTGGATTGAGAGACTCTGAAGTAGGAATGGGCTTCGATTTCTCTCCATTTCTTATTTTTCCAGCTCAAGCTCTGTTTTCCACATTTCCACTTGAGTCCGCAACTTTTTTAAAAAAAGTCATGAAAATTCAATTTCATTTTAGGGTGAGTTTCTTCTCATACGGAGTTTTCTAAATGAACATTTGCCTGATATACACACATTTTTGCAAGTCGATTTTAAAAAATATAATTCATCTTGTGTGTCATATTCACTAATATGCGCATTTATATGCACACTTTATACTAGTGCATGCATTTTTGTACACATTACCTGGCTGGGGAACTGCACTGCCAAATTCAGAAAGTGCAAATTTCGACAGGTGGGTATGTTTTGCATCTTGTTTCAGAAAGTGCAAATTGGGTACATTTGCCATTAAATGTACCGTAAATTTAATTTAGTTTATCCCCCATCCCAACTCTAAAGAGAGGGAAGAGAAGTAAGGGTTGGAGTGGGGAAGGGGGATTAGATTGAAGAAAACTCTATCATCTATCTATCATCTATCTGTCTATCTATATCTATCTATCATCTATCTATCTATCATCTATCTATCTATCTATCTATCTATCTATCTATCTATCGTCTATCTATCTATCTATCTATCTATCTATCTATCTATCATCTATCTATCTATCTATCTATCTATATCTATCTATCATCTATCTATCTATCATCTATCTATCTATCTATCTATCTATCTATCTATCTATCTATCTATCGTCTATCGTCTATCTATCTATCTATCTATCTATCTATCTATCTATCTATCTACTCTCTCTCTCTCTCTCTCTCTCTCTCTCTCTCTCTCTCTGTCTCTGTCTCTGTCTCTCTCTCTGCCTTCTGAAAAGGGATTCATAATGTTTTACTGGTCTTGCTAGCCAAACTAAAGATGGTGATGGGCAGGATCTAGTTATGGTTGTTCTGTAGCAGTTTGTATTGAGCAGTATTAATTGTTTGCTCAATATGTTTGTTTTTGCCTCGTTTACATGCTGTTGTGTTTTTTGATATGATTATATAGACTAAAACGTTTGCTATTTTTAAAATGCTATTGTTAATATTGTGAGTCAGTTTGGGCTCAACGTTGTTGCTGGAAAAGTGAAAAAAATTTAAATATCAAACTTCTGCAGCAAAATGACCCAACAACCCCCAGGCTTCCATTCTACCCTGTGCAGCTGGGGAAGAGGCAAATATCCCCATGCCACTGCCAAAATAACCCTCTCCCATCCCTGCAGCTCCAAAGCTGGAGGAATGCCAGTCGTTCAACATACTCACCAGAGGACAGTAGTACCAAGCAAACATTTGAAAGCCTGCTTGTGATTGAGGCTACCTGAAGAGCAAACCTATGATTTTTGTCACCAGTGTGAATAACCGTGAGACCACATCCTCTTTCTCTTTGCAGGGCTCTGAGCTGGGGAATTGGGCCCTGGGGCACTGGAGTGAGGAAGGGTACGATATCTTTGAGAACTTCCCTGATCTCAACAGCGTCCTCTGGGCTGCAGAAGAGAGGAAATGGGTACCGCACAAAGTCCCCAACCACCATATCCCCATCCCTGAGCACTATCTCGCAGAGGACACTGCTGTAAGTATTCTCTTGCTTCCGTACAAGCTTGACTTGGCATGCGAATCCTGAAAAGGGCAGCTGCGGGAGAATTGAGGGACACAGGTGGCGCTGTGGGTTAAACCACAGAGCCTAGGACTTGCCGATCAGAAGGTTGGTGGTCCGAATCCCCGTGACGGGGTGAGCTCCCGTTGCTCGGTCCCAGCTCCTGCCAACCTAGCAGTTCGAAAACACGTCAAAGTGCAAGTAGATAAATAGGTACCCCTCTGGCGGGAAGGTAAATGGCATTTCCATGCGCTGCTCTGGTTCGCCATACAGCTGTATACAGCGGAAGCTGTATGCCGGCTCCCTCGGCCAATAAAGCGAGATGAGCGCTGCAACCCCAGAGTCGGCCACGACTGGATCTAATGGTCAGGGGTCCCTTTACCTTTACATTTTACTCCCCCTTGGTGGATTGCACTGGGAAACAAAATTTTTGTTGCATTGACACCAGCAGTTGTTCTAACCTAATTTCAACGTGCTGATTTCATATCTGAAGTTGGTTTTGTTCTGTAACCTCTAGGTTTTTTTTTTTTTGCAATTCCTGTTTTTCACTTTTCACCGTAATCTTTGTTTTTCACAATGCAGGAATTCAATATTTTATTAAACACATAGCCAAAGTAGTACAATATGAGTATAAATGTAAGTGACTTATATAGCATTGAACATGAACAATAATTACCATGTGGTTAGGGTAGATCAACATGTCAGTGTCCACTTATCCCCAGTGTAAATCTGACTTATCGGCAAAAGTCGGAAATTGAAAGATAAGTATAGCATGTACACAAAAATCAATTTCAGATTTGAAACCAGCATTGACAGAACATATAAGAACAGTTGAAAAATCTCATGCAACAGAAAATGGAAAAAAAAAAACATGTTCCCCAGTGTTGGTTTTTATTTATTGAATTGGTCTACAAAGGCATTGCATTGGCTTACTTAGCAAATGGATACATTTGGGGGAACTTTGGTTAACAGCTTGTGGTTCATCTGGAGATAACTAAGTCACGAGCCTGGGGTGGGGTACAGGGGTGTACCTAGTTGTTCCGGCGCCCAGAGTGGTGGGGGCAGGGGGAGCTGTCCATGGGGGCACCGCGGTAAGATGCCCACGGAGTCTGCCTGGTGGACGCAAGCTGCTCTTTTGGGCAGCGTGGGCCACTGCATCACTCCCAGGAGAAATGTGTGGCTCAGGCATGCTGCAGGCCAAATTCTGTGGTAAGTACCACCCCCGCGGTGTGCCATTTTGTCACCCCCTCAGGGATTACACCCGGGGCAGACCGCATCCCCATCCCACCCCCTTCCTACGCCCCTGGTGGGTTGACACACTAAGCCCAGCAATGGCTCTGTTCAGCACAGCATAGCAGCAGAATGTTTGCTTGTTTGTGCCAAGTTCGGCTTAGTGCTGTGTACTTAACACAAGTTACCACTGTATATGGAAAACAACTACCTTGACATGGGGATTTTTTTGGTGGGCAGAGCTGGGCAGATGAGGCAGAGTTTAGAGCACTGAGACATTTTTGGAAGAAGCACAGATGTTGTTGCTTAAGCCAGAAATTTCCCTGTTCTGTAAGTGGCCTCGTGTTCTTCCGATTAAAGCTGCCATGCCAAAAATTAAAATGCCTCTTCTTTCCACAACAATAAAATCTTAGAGCTGGTTCTTCCAACAACAATAAAATCTTCGGGTAAAAATACAGTGCTCACAGAAAAAGTGTGCTTGCTTTAATTATACTCACTGCTTTTATGTTAGGATGTGTTAATGTTCTTGTTTTGCTTTAATTTTTGAAATCTTAACTTTTTTT
The DNA here is from genome assembly GCF_965113315.1 of Podarcis vaucheri. Taxonomy (NCBI): domain Eukaryota; kingdom Metazoa; phylum Chordata; class Lepidosauria; order Squamata; family Lacertidae; genus Podarcis; species Podarcis vaucheri. The sequence continues at coordinate 35,588,670 of NC_138753.1, forward strand.
GCAAGTTGCTTGGAAACTTGCTGGAAGACAGGTTTCAAATCAAACAAATAAATTAATAGGAAGTGAGCTGATCCCTATCCCTTCTGGGCCACAGCTTGCTTATGTGTGTGAGTGCTTATTTATTTATTTGCATTAAAAACAATAAAACAGTATTATAAAAGCAGAGATACAGCCATAATACCCAGCACCACAGTACTTTAACTACAGATAAAGTTTGCCTTTGACTGGCTTTGTCTCAGTGTGGTCACAAAAGACTTTGCCACCTGATTATTTTAATGGTAGGAACAGAACTACCTAAATTGTATCGAAATTTATTCATGTGTGCTACTACAGCAGCAAGAATGTTACTTGCCCCAAAGTGGAAAGAAGCAGAAATCCCAGTAAAGGAAGAATGGATACAAAAACTTATGGAATATGCAGAAATGATGAAACTTACCAGAAGAATAAGAAATCAAGATAACAAGCTTTTTATAAAAGAATGGAAATGGTTTACAGATTTACAAAAATACAGATAAATTTAAAGATAAACACATAAGAGCATTAGCAGGATTAGTATAATAACCTGCAGTTTTATAAGAGTATATATTTACAGTAGATAATTAAATGAGCAAATTAAGTCAATTTGGATATGCAGAAGATATTAAGAAATAAATTTAAGGGACCACAGAATGAGGGGGAAGGAAGTCAAATTTTGGAACGTCAAATTGATTGTGAAACGAATGAACAGTATTAACTTGAAAAGTATAAATAAAAAACTAAAGCTGAAATAAAATAGTAGGTGGCAGGGCTTGAACCTGTGGTTGTCTTCTGCATGCAGAATATGTGCTCTGCCCCTGAACTATAAATTTCTGTGCCTGTTGGCCCCACTTTGACTACACCTCTTCACACCTGTCCTGTGTGGTCTCCCTTTTCTCCCTCTCCTTTCTCCCTTCTCCAGATGGCAGTGGAGGTGAAAGCCATCATGGCCTGGATGGAAAAGAACCCTTTTGTCCTTGGCGCCAACTTCCACGGTGGGGAGAAGCTCGTCTCCTATCCCTATGACATGGCTCGCCCCGTCAACGAGAATGAAGTGGCACCTCCAGTGCTGGATGATTATGAAGAGGAGAACCCGGAAACCAGGGAGACTCCAGACCACGCCATCTTCCGCTGGCTGGCCATTTCCTATGCTTCGGCCCACCTCAGCATGACCGACACCTTCCGGGGAGGTTGCCATTCTCAGGATATGACCAACGGGATGGGGATCGTCAATGGCGCCAAGTGGCACCCTCGGGTGGGCAGTAAGTGTTGAGGAGGGGAGAGGTGGGATAATAATAATAATACAATTTTATTTATACCCCACCCTTCTCGGTTCAGAAAACTGGGCTCAGGGCGGCTAACAACAAATTTAAAACACTTCATTGATGCAACAAAAAACAGCATAAAATACAGTATAAAATGTGAATACAGTGGTACCTCAGGCTACATACGCTTCAGGTTACATATGCTTCAGGTTACAGACTCCGCTAACCCAGAAATAATACCTCGCGTTAAGTACTTTGCTTCAGGGTGAGAACAGAAATCGTGCTCCGGCGGCGCGGCAGCAGCAGGAGGCCCCATTAGCTAAAGTGGTGCTTCAGGTTAAGAACAGTTTCAGGTTAAGTACGGACCTCCGGAACGAATTAAATACTTAACCTGAGGTACCACTGTAACAATAAATTCAAAAATCAATTTAGGGAGAAAATCCATCCAATAAACATTAGATGATCACCAGGGCTATCTGGCTAAATTAGTCCTATTTGTACAGGATAGGGATGCACACTTAGAAACGTTTCCTCTTCTTTCCCATTCATTAGTGTCTCATTTTGCTTCACAGTAGAAAATCAGCCTGTCCTCTGGTGCCTGTAACTCTGGCCTTTTCCAGCCAAATGGCACAGCATTTTCAGGGTTTTTTAACAAAAGCCTTCCATGTAAGGTTCTCTGTTTTATAAGCAATTAAAAATGGGGCATGGGGACGCGGGTGGTGCTGTGGGTTAAACCACAGAGCCTAGGACTAGGTTCTCTTTCTATTTGCTTATTACATTTCCTTGGTAATGAGAGGTATTACCCATTATTGGGATGCGGGTGGCGCTGTGGGTTAAACCACAGAGCCTAAGACTTGCCGATCAGGAGGTCAGCGGTTTGAATCTCTGCAACGGGGTGAGCTCCTGTTGCTCAGTCCCTGCTCCTGCCAACGTAGCAGTTCCGAAAGCACACCAAAAAAGTGCAAGTAGATAAATAGGTACCACTCCAGCGGGAAGGTAAACGGCATTTCTGTGCGCTGCTCTGGTTCGCCAGAAGCGGCTTAGTCATGCTGGCCACATAACCCGGAAGCTGTACACCGGCTCCCTTGGCCAATAAAGTGAGATGAGCACCGCAACCCCAGAGTAGGTCATGACTGGACCTAATGGTCAGGGGTCCCTTTACCTTTACCTAAAAAAGGAGCAGGGAACACCCTCTAACTCTTTCCTGTGGTTTTATGACACAGATGGAGCTGTTTTTCATGTTGCGCCCCTTTCAGAGCACTCCCCTCTGTACAGAACCCTGAATATATCAGTTTGCTTAGCAATGCAGTACAATTATCTGCTGTCAGTGTCAGGAACCCCTTTTATGAGAAATGAATGGGATGACAAGGGCCATAGCTCAGTGGAAGATAATCTGCTTTGCATGATGCAGAAGGTCCCAGGTTCGCATGCTACCAGTCCGAAACCCTGGACAGCTGCTGCCAGTCAGTGTAGACAGTACTGAGTTAGAGGCAGCTTCATGTGCCTATGTTGCTAAAAGGATTCTCATTTTTTTATTATTATCATGAAAATGAATAAGGGTGTATTTGGGGTTACATACATTTTAGAAATGAATGCATACTCTTAATATGGGGTCAGCCTGGTGTAATTCCTTGCGATGCAATAGCTGCATGAAGGAAGCAGTCTTAGATCGTTTGTTCATCTAGCTGGTGTTGGCTACTCTGGCTGGCAGCAGCTCTTCCTGGGCCCTCAGCTGTGGTCTTTCCCATCACTTGTTGCGGATCCCTTTCAGCTGAAGATGCCAGCGACCCAACATGGGAACTTCGGCATTCTCTGCCAATGCCGAACAATGGTCCTGCCTTTAGCGGGTTTTTCTCATTCCCTGACACAAGGGAGGGTCAAGTTCTACTATTTGGGGCTAGATTTTTCTAGCTGTTCTGTGCCTGTCTCAGTTCAGAGCCTCTTGGACTACAAAACATCTAGGGAGCACCATGTTGGGGAATGCTGATCTATTCAGTCACAAAGCAGGCTGGATCACAGCAAATATCCGTCTCTTGCTTCCTACAGTGATGAGTCAGCTGCTTCTAGGAAGTCCAAAGGCTACGGCTCTCTTCCACTGTTCGCCCCAAACAGCTGGCATTCAGGGGTATGGTTTTCTGAACCCAGAGGGTCCATCCATCATGTCTAGTTGCCATTAATAGACCACAACTAATAATGACGCGGGTGGCGCTGTGGGTTAAACCACAGAGCCTAGGACTTGCAGATCAGAAGGTCGGTGGTTCAAATCCCCGCGACGGGGTGAGCTCCCGTTGCTCAGTCCCTGCTCCTGCCAACCTAGCAGTTCGAAAGCACGCCAGTGCAAGTAGATAACTAGGTACCACTCCGGCGGGAAGGTAAACGGTGTTTCCGTGCCCTGCTCTGGTTCGCCAGAAGCGGCTTAGTCATGCTGGCCACATGACCCGGAAGCCGGATGCCAGCTCCCTCGGCCAATAAAGCGAGATGAGCGCCGCAACCCCAGAGTCAGTCACGCCTGGACCTAATGGTCGGGGTCCCCTTTACATAATAATAATAATAATAAATTTTATTTATACCCCGCCATCCCCGGCCAGAGCCGGGCTCAGGGCGGCTAACATCAATAAAATTCTAGTAGAAACATAATAAGAAGAAAAAGGAAAAGAAAAAAATATTAAAATACAGGTTAAAATGCAATTTGAAATGCAGCTTCATTTTAAAAGTCGAAACCATAAAGGGAGGGAAACATAAGGATCAGACTGAGTCCAAACCAAAAGCCAGGTGGAACAGCTCTGTCTTGCAGGCCCTGCGGAAAGATGTCAAGCCCCACAGGGCCCTTGTCTCTTGTGACGGAGCGTTCCACCAAGGTGGGGCCGGTACTCAGTGGCGTAGCGTGGGGGGTGCCAGGGGGGCCGGCCGCACCGGGCGCAACATGGGCGGGGGGCGCGCTCGCACTAGCAGCTCTCTGCCCCTACTAAAATCCATGGGTTAGGGAGCCCGCGCTCGCTCGGCTTGGCGAGGAGGTCGCGGAAGGGGGAGAGCGAAGCCTTCTGCCGCGGGCAAAAAAAGGAGAGGAAGCCGGGCGGGCGGTCGGGCGGGCTGGCTGGCTGGCGGGGGTCTGGCTGCGCCTGCTGCTGCCGTTGCCGCTGCTGCCGGGCTTTGACAGCTTGGCGAAGCGGAGGGAGAGGAGCTTTATGGTAATTGCGGCTCTCTCTCCACTGGCCGCCTGGGTAGTGAGCAGAGCCGAGCAGGGAGTCTGGCGAGGGGGCGGGAAGAGACTTTTCCACCTCGCCTGGTCAAAAAGGAGAGCGGAGTCTCCTCAGGGCGCCCTCAGGCAGGGCAGGGCAGGGCAAGGCAAGCAGAGCGAGGAGGAGAGAGAGGGGAAGGGGGGGAAGCAGCCAGGAAACGCTGCGGTGTGGAGGAGGAATCAATTAAGGAGAGAAAGCGAAAAGCCTTGGAGAAAGGGGGAAAAGGAAAGAAAAGAGGCAGCTCCAGGAGAGCGCGGGGGAAAGAGAAGCCTCGCTGCTGCTGCTTGGGAGAGTAAATTACTGTACTTGCCTTGCCCCGGGTTAGGGGGCGCAAATTACTTGGCTTGCCCCGGGTGCTGATAACCCACGCTACGCCGCTGCCGGTACTGAAAAGGCCCTGGCCCTAGTTGAGACCAACCTAACTACCTTGTGACTTGGGACCTCCAGAATGTTGTCATTTGTGGACCTTAAGGTCCTCCGCAGGGCATACCAGGAGAGGCAGTCCCGTAGGTACATGGGTCCTAGGCCGCATAGAGCTCCTCTTCACAGCCACCTAATCCCCTCTTTACAACCACCTAAGCTAATAGCTGTCACCACATCTCGGCAATATATCCTCTTCCATCTGTCCTTGCAGCCATGAATGATTTCAGCTACCTCCACACCAACTGCCTGGAGCTGTCCATCTACCCAGGGTGCGACAAGTTCCCCCATGAAAGTGAATTGCCGCAAGAGTGGGAAAACAACAAGGAATCATTGCTGACATTCATGGAACAGGTAAGGTCCAGCTTGGGGGTGGTGAAGATGGGAGGTCAGGACCGCTGAGCAATGCGGAGTGGGGGGCAAATAAACAACTCCCCCGGAGCACTCTGGGAACTAAAGTTAATGCTGACTTTAAAACGGGGGTGGGGAACCTCAGGCCTTGGGGCTGAATGTGGCCCCCCAGGCCTCCCTGACTGGCCCTTGGAACTCTCCCAAGGCCATACACCTTCACTGGCCCTGCTTCACATTCCGAGTGTTTTTGCCTGACTGAAACATGTCCTGAAACTCCGATGTTGCCTCTGGCATATCTGATGACAGGAGCGAGCCAGCAGTTACCCCACTGAGCACGTTGGGAGTTCTCTTTATTGTTGAAAGAAAGGGTCTGCACAGGAGTGTCAGGCCTAATAAGCACAGTAAGCTGCTGAGGATGAAGGTCCCTGCCTCCCCAAGGCTGCCTAAGTCCCCTCCTCTCCAGAGTTTTCCCCAAGCAATCTGAGGCTGAGCCTGCGTGAAGCTAATGTCTTCCCTCTTCATGCCTCTACTGGTTCTGGGAGACCAGAGGGAAGCTTGTCACATCAGGAGGGGGACATTCCTGCCTCCTCACCAGCCAGACCTACCTCCGCCTATTGGTCTCCCTCCTCTGTATGGATGGTTCATTTTACGGGGATATGGACTTATGTAAGCAGCCTTGCAATTTGTTGTTTTAGAAAAGATATAAGGAACTTGAAAATAATCCTGCTGCCTGAAATCTCCTCCTCCTTGCAGATACATCGGGGCCTTAAGGGGACGGTGACAGACCAGCAGGGAGACCCCATTGCAAATGCCTCCATCTCTGTTGTGGGGATCAACCATGACGTGCAAACAGGTATGTCTACAATGCTGAAGGTAGGGATGTGCAGCCACCTTGTAACGAACAGAAAATAGGTAGATGGATCTTCCATACGTTAACTGGCCTGCAGTCCAGCCAGCAAACCTATAGATGCCCGACATCCCAGTAACTGGGAAAGGAAGAGCGCTGAACATGGGGAACCAGAGGAAGAATCCAGTTCAGCTTTCTCCAGTTTCTAAATCACTGGCACAACCGCTTTGCAAAGCTCAAGAGGCTTGCAGGTGTGTTTTTGTTCACCACGGCTGCTTGTGCTGCGAATTCTTGGCCTGGGCACGTGTGGGCCCTGGCCAAACTATTCCTGTGACTTACACATATGCAACTTGTAGACTCAAAAGGGATCCCCACCCCTGTTGTAGAACACTTGGCATACCTTGGCCTTAGCGTTGACAAAACATCAGGAACAAAGCCCGCTTTAAAATTATTCCTGCCTCTGCCAAATACCTCCTGCCAGCCACCCACCCACTTCAGAACACAGGTTCGTTCATGAAGAACATGTTTTGTGTGCAGGACTCTTAGCTTACAGCCTGCTAAGCCTTATTACGTGACTTTCTCCATTTTAAATGCCCAAAGACCTTGCTGGCTTGGAGATATTGTTCCATTACAATATCCCATAACTCCTGACTGTTGGCCATGCTACAGTGAGGGGGGAAAGTATTTGATCCCCTGCTAAATTTGCCCGTTTGCCCTCTGACGAAGAAATGACCAGTCCATAATTTTAATGGTAGGTTTATTGCAGCTGTGAGAGATGGAATAACAACAGCAAAACCCCCAGAAACCCAGAAGACAAAAGTCAGAGATTGATGTGCGTTATAATTAGTGAAATAAGTATTTGATTCTGAATGACCCAGAGGAGAACTGGGTGTGAAAGTGTTGTGGTCAGATGAGACCAAAATCCAGTTCTTTGGCATCAACTCAACTCGCCGTGTTTGGAGGAGGAGGAATGCTGCCTACGACTCCAAGAACACCGTCAAACATGGCGGGGGACATATTATGCTTTCTGGGTGTTTTTCTGCTAAGGGGACAGGACACCTAAGTCATCTTTTGCAAAGGAATCAAATACTTATTTCACTCACTTGTAAACCTCCATTATTTGATAGTAGTGAAGCCAATCTCGCACTTTATCTTTTAATTTCTCAAAACTCTGCAATTTCAGTTTATCCCCTTCTTGTTCCAGAATTTCCCAATATTTCGGCCATTTGGCCTCCATATTGAGCTTTTTCACAGCCTTTGCCTCCATTGGCAACAACCACCTTGGGGTTTTGTTTTCCAACAAGTCTTTATATTTAATCCAGACGTTATATAATGAACCTAAGCCTTTCTGCATCCAGAGTATACACCTGACCCCTGAACTAGGAAATCCCTCTCCTGTACAGAATTGTTGTCAAACGCTGCATGTCTTTGTCTGTTTCAGCAAGCGGTGGGGACTACTGGCGTATCCTGAACCCAGGCGAATACCGCGTCACAGCCAGAGCGGAGGGCTACAACCCCAGCGTCAAAACCTGCAGCGTCTTTTACGACATCGGAGCCACCCAGTGCAACTTCATCCTGTCGCGGTCCAACTGGAAGCGCATCCGAGAGATCATGGCCATGAACGGGAACAGGCCCCTCGGAAGACCTATGCCGGGGGGGCGGCCCATGACCCAAAGGGAGCGCCTGCGCTGGAGGATGAGGATGCGGCAGAGAGCTCGCCTGCGCCAGCAGATGCGCAACCGCCTGCGCAACGCCACCACGAGCGCTCCTCCCACGACGCTCCCAACCACAGAGGTCCCCTTCTTGTTCAGCAGGACCACGCTCCCGCCTTGGAGCCGAGAGCCGCCCACTACCGAAACTGCCACCACCTGGGAAACAGAGGTCTACACGGAAACTGTGACTGAGTGGGAGACAGTAGCCGATGACATAACAGAGAAGGAGACCTGGGAGGAGACCACTGGCACCGCTTTCCCCATGACTACGGCAGAGACGTACACCGTGAACTTTGGCGATTAGCTGCAGCCTGTCAGCTTGCTATGACTGTAGGCCAGGAACACTCTGAAGACATTCCCAAAGCTTCTCCTCACTCCATTTCCCTGGAGCAGATGCCTATAGTTGGATTATCATAGTACAGTAGGCATCATCACCTGCTTTTTAGAATCCACTGAGACATCCACTTAGCAGGCTATGCCCACCAAGGAATCCATTTAGCAGGCTATGCCAACCTTAGCATTTACACCGTGGGCCAGGGAACCGGTGTCTCTGCAGATGCTTGTTGGGCAGCATCTCCCATCATTCCTGACTACTGGGCTGGGCTGCCTGAGACTGATGGGAGCTGCAGCCCAATATTGTCTTGAGGGCCACAGGTTCCCCATTCCTGCCTTCCACCACTTCTCAAGGCGCACATCTCGAGGGTTAACAACTCCGCTTGCTTTAAAGGGGTATCGTCCAATGCTACAGCAACCTAACATTTGCCAAATGGGAAACAGAGGTGAGTAGCTGAGCTGGGCTCTGAAACAGAAAATAGGCCAAGAACAGAATCCTCTCCCCCAGCTGATTACATGAAGCTCATTTGTGTTGAGGTGTTCTTTCCTTCACCTCACTTGTTGCCCTGAACAGCACTCTTTGTAGCAGGGGTAGCCAAGGCCATGCTGGCCAGGGCGGATGGGAATGGAGATCTAACCTAGGGGTAACTACTTTGGCTATCCCAGTTTAAAAGCGTGGCATGAGATTTGAGGAATAGGGAGGGAATGAATGCAAACCCGGCCAACATCCAGCGACCCAAAATTCCATGCTCCCTGTCCTGAATGCATTAGAATTAAAAAAACATTAGGTGGCATTATGTATCTTCAGATTTATACCCTTAGCCACAATTTAGTACAGTTGCATACGCACTTGTCTCTTTAAAAAAAAAATCTGTAGGTTGCAAGTATCTCATCACTGCTGGATCATAGCCTTTATTTTTGGGAAAGGGTGTGTGCAGAATTCAGAGGGCTTGTTCCAGCTTTGGAACAACATTCTTACAATATTTGAGCGAAGGGCAGCAACTTGAGGCTCCAAGTACATCGTGCCAGCCAAGCTTAAACGTTTCTGATAACTGAACTCCCCTGCCCAAGGTTTTCTTTTCCATAAGGGCTAGAATCTTCATAACTTTCAAAGCGATGTCCAAGATTCCATGGGAGCTACCAGATTCTTTATTAAAAGGTACAGGCTGATCTTCTAACAGTTATTCCAGCTACAGTTTCTCACCCTGTAGTGGGGAACATGTGGCCTTCCAGCTGCTGCTGGACTCCAACTCCCATCAGCTCCAGCTAGGATAGTTAGTGGTCAGGGATGATGGGACTTGGTATCCCAACAACAGCTACAGAGCTGCATGTTCCCCTACCCTGATCTAACCGAAGCTGCAGTTTTCCCTTTAATAAGCCTGTCAATTTCAGCAACCGAGGGAGGGGAAATGGAAATTTGCCAAGTTCAGCAATACAGGGCACCCAGACCACAGCTGCCCAGGAGGCATGTCTAGTGCCACCTTGATCACTTTTGGCTTTCCAACAGTTCTTGTTATATGAATAAAGTGAGTTATATATAAAAAGGAAGCACTTCGAGTTCTGCATTTATTTGTGTATGAAAAAACTGCAGGCAATTCACAAGCAAGTAAAAGGATATCATCTTTCACTGTATTCCTCTGTACGAACCATAGGTTCAAATATCCAGGAAATTTCATTGAGGGGGGCAACAACAGCTCCAAGCTCCAGAGAAGAAGTAAGATATCAGACATGTCTCTCAGTGTCCAGTCTCTATTACTGTCTCATCGTCCTCCTCCTCCTCTTCATTGGCACCAAAGGCAGAGAAACTGACTGGTTGGCAGGTGAGGTCACGTAGATTGATCAAGCAAGCAGTCTGTGTGGTGGCAAAATCAGGGAGGGTCACCAGCAAGACCTTCTGACCGTTAGCACCTGGCAAGGCAGGAAAGGAAAACTAAATTAATGAAATGAATCAGAAGGGCCTGGTATTGTGGTCCATTGCTCATGCATAAGGTAACATGTTCGTTCCCTGGCATCTACAGTTAGGAAGGATGAAGCTGCAAGGGACAGGAAATAAAGAACTTTGCTTGAGATCCTGGAAAGCTGCTGGAAGTCAAAATGGACAATACTGAGCAGAAAGAACAAGCAAGCTTCCTTGATGAGCAGTGATATCCAACAAAGCAGTTCTATTAACATAAAGGCAGCTGGCTGTGCAAGGGAACAGCCCCTCCCCGCATTCTTGCACACCCCTGTGCCCTCCCCAAATCTGCCCCAGAACAGATTTAGGGGCGACCTGGGAAGAGGAGAGGAAGTTCCACTTGCTCCGCCAGAAGCCCTTGTACGAACAGAAATTCTTCTCTGAATACCACCCTAAGTACTGGCTCTGTAAAGTGGACAGAAATTCAATAGAATTATTACTTCAACATGAAGGAATTAAACAGAAAGAAGCATCCCATCCACATCATAACGCCCTCCAAAAAACTACTGGGCCTGTACACCAGTTGTGGGTAAACCTGCCCAGTGCTATAGCTGGATGAGATCCAACACATAAGAGTGGCTACGAGCAGTCTTTTTTGCCTAGGCAAATTTTCCAGCAGAACTCAATTTGTATTACAAGAGCACTTTGTATCTGGTAAAAAAAAACAAAATAAAAAAACACAAGGTCTCAGGCTGATCCTATACTCCCAGTAGACATTTCTTTAGTCTTAAGTTGAACAAGAGTGAACAAGGACCAAAACTCCGATGTGAAAACACACCAACATTATTGCAGAACTCGCTACGAATGAAGGAGCTTTGAATAGGTCTCAAGTCAGAAAGGTCTGGACCTTTCTTGGGAGCCAGGTTTTTACTGCCTTACCTTCAGCAACCTTGGATTTGAAGGACGGTGCATTCCCACAGAAATAGACGTGAGGGCAGTCAGTGAAGATGAAGGGGTCAGTCTTGTAAAATGGGTAACAGCCTGAAAAACAAGTAAACAGGTGCCTTTAAAGGAATGGCCCATCAGCAGACAGAAGTAAAAGAGATAGGAAACCGAAAAATCTGGGAGGACCCAAGAATTTTGGTGGCTGGTAGGACCTGACCATCAATATACACAACCCAAAATCATGTGTTTTGGGGAAAGAAGCAAACACGTTAAAGATAACTGCCGCTAGCAGAAGACCACTGTCTTCTTCCTCGCCTGTTTTTTAAAAGGCTAGATTTCTACCATGTATCCAAAACTGGAGAGAGAGAAGCCAACTAATAAATTCTTTATCATTCATATATAGGTGTTTCATTCCTATACATATACTCTTCTGCTCACAGAACATCCAAAGCAGCTCATGTCTATGAATGAACTATAACCACATACATATTAAAAACACAGATCAAGATCAACATGTTTTGCAAAAGGAGCGGGAAACCTGATTTTAAGAAATTGTATTAAAGTAATTTGGTTCAATTTGTACTAATCTGGAAAATGAATAAAAATAATTTGGACCAAAAAATCCCCACAGATCAAGAAAACAACGCAATCATTAAAAAGCAATCAATATAAAATTGTAACAGAAATTATTGATATATAGCCGACTGAAATAAAAATGGTTCCCCCTCCCCAATACAGAGTCAGCTGGATCACCACACAGCATGAGATTCCCTTGATGAAGTTACCAAGTGTGTCTGGGGCTGTGGGGCTGAGATGCCCAATCCGTAAGGTCCACTCCAGGATTTCTAGATAGTCAGACATGCTGCTATACTTGAAGATGTCACTGATGTTCTGGCCCGAAGTCCCTAAAAACCTGAAATTGAGTAGGGAAGTGGAACTGTTTACTGCTGAATGAAGAAATCAAACCCTAGAATACCAAAGTGCCTGTTAATACACTTTCTTCAAGGAATCAGGGTGGCATATATGAGTTCCCAAATTCCCCTGCTTTCTTTTATCTGCAAAACAACGCCATAGGTAGGCTGAGAGGCAGCAAGTGGCCGGACACCAGTACGTTTCTGAGCACAATTCAAAGTGTTGGTGCTGACCTTTAAAGCCCTAAACGGCCTCGGCCCAGTATACCTGAAGGAGCATCTCCACCCCCATCATTCTGCCCAGACACTGAGGTCCAGCGCCGAGGGCCTTCTGGCGGTTCCCTCATTGCGAGAAGCAAAGCTACAGGGAACCAGGCAGAGGGCCTTCTCGGTAGTGGCACCCACCCTGTGGAACACCCTCCCACCAGATGTCAAAGAGAAAAACAACTACCAGACTTTTAGAAGACATCTGTTTAGGGCAGCTTTTAATCTTTAATAGGTCATTGTATTTTAATATTCTGTTGGAAGCCGCCCAGAGTGACTGGAGAAACCCAGCCAGATGGGTGGGGTATAAATAATAAATTATTATTATTATTATTATTATTATTATTATTATTATTATTATTATCTTCACAGGAAGCAGAGTGCAAGATTGGAGCCCACTTTCCCCAGCCTATCAGTTACTTCACAGCGCCAGTCTCCTTTCCCAAGTTAATGGCAGTCCTTATTTCACCTTACTCAGAAGACCCCTAGATCACGCTGGCTCAATACACATGGAAGTGCTCTTAACACCTGAAAGCGCCCGTAGAACAATGCTGATTAGCAGCAGCGCTGCTTCCCTTAAGAGTTAGGAAAACTGCCATTACCTGACGCCATCAATGTTGGCCTGGTAGGGGTTGGTCACCAGCTGCAGCGTGGAGTAGGCGCTCGAGAGGGGAAACATGCAGCGATGCAGCGGCTGTTGAGGCAGCGTGTAGTTGGTGGGATCAAACTCACCAGGCATCACATCTACAGGTACAGACATCTGTAAGGGCAAAGTGGGCAGGCAGTCAGACCCAGGAAGAGCTCCCTTGCTGGGCAGAGGCAACAAGGAAAGAAGCTAGGCTCTGAGAGGAGTGGGTAGACTGGGATCTACAAGTTCATTTCTGAATTGCAGTAGACCAGCATTTATGATGAATCCCAATTGTTTAACAACAGCCAACAACGAAAAGCTCCCCCCCACACACCCTTATTGGAAATTAAGCTGCTGAGGTGAAGGGAGCTTACGGTGAAAACCAGGAGTGGATTTCCGTGCAGCAGGACCGTGAGCTCAGTTCTGATACTGAAAACAAATTCCTGTGCTCAGCATGTGCTCAGAGGGAACACTCAGCATGACAATCCTACAGCTCTACACCCTGTAGCCTGGTCACTAAATCCAGATTACTGCACTGTGTTTTACATGCAGGACTGATTTTGAAGGTGGCTTGGAAACTGCAGCTGGTTCAGATGCCGCGGCTGTTCACAAGGGTCCATTATTTGGAGCATGTCACAGTGTTAACATGCATTGGCTTGTGTTTCCAAGCCCGTTCTGAAGTGCTCTTTCCTTTAATGCCCTGTTACTGGGGATGGGGCTTCCGTGGCCCTTCCAACCTCGTTGGGACTCCAACGTCCATCAGTCCCAACTGCCGTGGCCGATGGTGGTCACTGCCCATAGACTGACCAATTTCTTTCAACCTCTGTCCACCCATTTGCAGCGTGGGGGATAATATGATGACCTGCCTTACAGCAAGGCTTGGGGACCTGCAACTCTCCAACTATTGTGGAATTCTTATCAGTTCTGGGAGTTGTAGCCCAACAACTCCTAGAGGACCATGCAACATCCCCATTACTGACCAATATGGTTTGGATCCGGGGTACCTAAAGGACCACCTGCTCCTGCAAGTTTCTGCCCACCTGTTAAGATCTCCCCAGGAAGCTCTCCTTGGATTCCTACTGCTATGTGACGAATGCTTGGCAAGTAATTAGGACCCTCGAGAGGCTCATTCAGCCACTTCCTGTCCTGTCTTTACAACAGGGAGAGGGACCCTGTGTCTGCACCTCAAATGCTGCTGGGCTACAACTCGCATAATCCCTTCCTCACTATCAACTATGCTAGCTGGTTGTCATGGGAGTTGGAGTCTGACAATATCTGGAGAGTCAAATCCCTGCTTTAGAAAGAGCATTAAACCCGCTTTGATTAGATGTCCTTCTGATCCCCTAACATTTACGATACTACTATTTTTAATAAGGTATTTCTTGCAAATTGATTTCTCGTTACTGTTTTGCAAGCACTGTGAGCCACTTTAGGAACCCTATACGAGGCTAGAAAGCAGCACAGATACACACACACACACACACACACACACACACACCCAAACCTTGAAAGTATTTAATATTGATTTGCCTAATATTAAAACCTTAGCAGCAACTTGCAAGAAGCTCGAATTATTTTCCTTCCTTGACCGTGAAATCGCTAGCCAGGCATGAACGTGGGCTTCCCCCTATACTGAGAGAGATCCTGACCACCACCTCACTTCTGAAAATAGCACTCACGCTCAACTGCAGCAGGATTTCATCCAGCAGTTTCACAGCTTCCACACTGGCAGCCTGAGTCTTCTTGGTCAGGTACTTTGCCTGAATGAGATCATGCAGGAAGGTCAGCCAAAGAAGAGAGAGAATGAAAGCTTTAATGGGATGAGGAAATCTAGTGGGATAACTGAGCCATTGATGGCTACCCTTAGTTTATCAAGGAAAGGTAAAATGTTTATTTATTTAACTTAGTTACTAAATTTGTATACCACCCTTCATCCACAGATCTCAAGGTGGTTCACAACATAAAAAATAAAGAAGAGTTGGGGGAACCCCAAACACAGATTTTGGAGGCATTTGGGGGGACGGGATGAGACCGTGGAAGTTAGGTCGTGCAAGCAGAAATCCTTACACTGGCAGAAAAGTTGATAGTGGAACGCTTAGCCAATAAATATCTACAAATTACACATCTGATGGCCAAATTTGCTGTGGCAGCTAATAAGCTTTGCTTCCGTTACATTAATGTACAGTGGTACCTTGGGTTACAGACGCTTCACGTTACAGACACTTCAGGTTACAGACTCTGCTATCCCAGAAATAGTACCTTGGGTTAAGAACTTTGCTTCAGGATGAGAACAGAAATTGCACAGTGGCAGCGGGGCAGCAGCGGGAGGCCCCATTAGCTAAAGTGGTACCTCAGGTTAAGAACAGTTTCAGGTTAAGAACGTACCTCCAGAACAAATTAAGTTCTTAACCTGAAGCACCACTGTATTGTAATTTTGAATTGTCATGCTGTAGACTTTTATAGACTTACGTCGTGTGATTTTAAAGGAATGCCTTGCTTTTGCCCTCTGTTGTGAAGGTCTTTGGCTATATATACAATGAAGTGAATTGACTGATACACTAGCACAACCTTGTGAGTTGGATTTATCTGGCTATCAGTTCCCTGCCACAAGAAATGCATCATGAGACCTTACCTTGGAAGCACTGAGTCAACTGCATCCTAGCAACACTACCGATGGGCTCAGGGCGTGGCCTGAAGGCACTGGAATAGCTACTTTGCTAAAGCTAAGCTGGTCTCGGTCTGGTCAGTGCCTGGATGGGAGACCGCCTGGGAATGCTCAGGTTCCACAGGGGGAGAAAGGCAGGGTATAAAATAGGCTCGTGCAGAATGCATCCTAGGTCTTCACCTTGTTCATGGCGTCTCTGCTCTGGGTATTCTGGCTGAGCAAATTGCCTGCCAGAACGACGCGGGAGATGAGAGATGCGCTGCACTGCTCTCCCTCGGCTCCCAGCTGCCCCGTCACCATGTCCACCAGGAGCTGTGTGCCCAGAAGACTCTCTCCACTCTTGCCGCCGAGGCCGAGGCCAGACACCAGCAAGACAAACCTGGAGGCACAAGAAGAACCAACAGCTGAGTGATTGAGGTGCAAGTCATGCCACTGAATGGGTGCCTGGAGCTGCAGGCTTCAGAGGCAGGCAGCGGAGGAACCAGCATGGCTGAGAGGTTAGGTTAGCTTCCTCCATCTATCTGTGTTCCATAGTGTAATGGGAATTAGGGGTTGCTCATGCATAAGTTGCCGCCACTCTCGGCGAGGTTGCCTGGAAAAACCTTTCCCTGGCTGGACAGTCCTGATTCTGTGTCTGTCTCAGTCACTGGCAGAATCCGTCAGTGGGCGTTTCCTGAACTTCTTCCAACATAAAAGTTCCTTGACGGATAGTCTCCGCCTAGCCTCCCTGCGCGGAAGTCTTCTGCGCAGGGTGGGTGTGGGCAGTGGAGGACCAATGCTCTCCCCGCTGGTCTCTGGCGAAGAATCCTGGAGCCATCCCTCCGAAGCCCGCCTCCGCCCGCCTTTCTCCCTGGTGTAACGCTGATTTCCTTCCCCGGTCACTGAATCCCCTCCTTTCCTGCTGGGACCTTCTCCGGCATCGCTCAGGAGCCCTTCCTCCACTCCTGACTGCAATGGCAGTTCCCTGACACATAGGCAACTGTCAGGCACTGGGCAGAGGAGGAATGGTGGAGACCTCCTCCCCAGCCTGACCCTTCCAGAGAAGAAGAAGACAGTTCAGAATTACAACAGGGGTTTGAGGGAGATCACAGCTCAGGGGGAGATGAGAGGAGAAGTTGGGAGATAATGGGAGAGGAGGAGGGCAGAGCCTGAGCAGCTGGCTGACACGTTATCACTAGAAATCATTCCAGACCCACCATCTCCTGGGAACCTGGTGAGCCTTAAAAGTAGGAGAGCAAAGGGCTCAGAAGCAAAGGGTCCTCAGTGCCACCCGTAGAAGGGATGACAAATGATGAAGTGCGAGAGAAGGAGAGGAGAGACATACTTGGGGGAACGCCATTATTCCAAGAGGCTCATTTCCAAGCCTCTCTCTGTAAATATTGAATAAAAAGTAGACGGTAAGGACTTTTCTGTTCCTGGCAACCTGCCATGGAGGCTGGTTCCTCTGCCGCCTGACAGCAACTGAAGGCATTACTTCTTAAACACTATTTTGATTGTGCTCATTTTCTCTATATATTGGATTTGCATACCACCCTTCCTCCCAAAGAAGCCCAGGACAGCAAACATCAAAAATTATGAGGGAGACAAATACATCTCACCCGGGAGGGCATTCCATAAACATTGCTAGTTTGGGCTCTGTATGAGGCTCTTTTTGAAAGGGAAAAAGTGTGGTACAGATTGTTGTATAAATAAAATGCAAATGAATAATGCTAGGGCACAAATGGCCCATGTTTGGCTTCTGGGGAGTCTCGGGGGAGAGAGAAAAATCTGTTTGCCCTCAAAAATTACAAGAAAATTGAAAACAGTCCAATGAAAACCATACAGTCTCAACAACCTAACAAAGCAGAGCAATTCCTCCTCCTGATATTTCCATAAGCCAAGGGTTTGTTTATTTTTTAGAATGTTTACAAACCACCAACACAAAAAAATATCAAGGTGGACGATATAACAACATCAAAACTGCTTTAACGTTTTTCTTTACAATCAAGCAGTATATACATTTTTGTGAAACACATAAAACTATGAAATAAATAAAACCATAAAATTGTAAGATCTTAAGATCTTAAAACTGTAAGATCTTAAAACGTAGAACAAATGACGAACGCTAAATCAAATTATAAACACTTGGCAAAACAATTATGCTTTCAGGGTGTGCCGAAATATCAGGGTTGTAGGCGCCAGCCTGATTTCAATAGGACAATGTTCAAAATTACTGACGCCACTATACTAAAGGGCCTGGTTCACGCAGCAGCTGAACCAGGAATAACCAACATGGTGCCCTCTGAAAGATCTGAACTATAACTCTCATTAGCACCACTGAGTGCCAATGCTTAGGGTTGATGGTAGTCCAAATCAGACTCTGATGTGGAATGCAACAAGGCCTAAAGAAATTAGGCAGCTTGCCTAACCAAACAGGCTAAATAAATGGGCTTGGAACATCAGTAGATATCGACTTGAGAGTGACCTGGGAAATAAGCTGGCAGACTTGGGTATTGAAAGGGCAGAAAAGGTTTCTTTATCATGCAGCCATAAATTCACCCGTCGGCAACTCAAATATCCACGATGGGATTAATTTCCTATATGTATAATTTTTGGGTGGGTGGGTTTTGATTACTTTAATTTGATTATTGCTATTTATATCTCGCTTCCCAGCCAAAACATAAGCCTCTGAAGTGGTTTACAGGAGTCCTAAAACATATTTAAAGCATTAAGAAACACTTGTGTTACATTAAAAATCCAAATTTAGACTTAGAGAATGCAATAAAGATGGAAGCAAAAGGACGTAATGAGAGCAGAATCAGTTCTAAAGCATCGGAAAGCAGTGATGCATAGTCTTAAAACTTTTTCTTAAAAACTACAGACCCTTGTCTCCTCTAGCCCAAGATGTTAACCTTCTGTCACTGCACAACTAACCGTCCCAAAAGTTTTTCAGGTTCAAGCATCATTCAGCAGATGCCTACTTGTGCTCACCCCCAAATACATTTAGAAAAATGACTGCCCATTTACCTCTTTTGACTTCCTTATACCAACTGCAGACTGATCATAAAGCTCCTTCATCAATTCTGCACCCTGAAAATGTAGATTTTTTCGAGAGCTTCCCCTTTACAGAATGCCCTAAGAGCTGGACTGGAACACCTGAAAAAGAACTGGCGCTCCACCTGTACCTTCCATGATTTAAGTCAGGGGCAGGTAATCTTTTCCAGACTGAGGGATAGTTCCATTATAGTCAACCTTCCAGGGACCCATTTCCAGTGGGGACAAAACTGAAGTGCAGAGGGCAGAAGCAGCTGCCTCATACACAAACGTATGTATGAATAGGCTTGGTGGGGAGGAACTATTTTAGCTTGCCAAATGGCTGGACGCTCTTCTTATGCCAACAACGACAATCTTCTGGGCGGTCTCACCTGTCTGTGCTGGGCCCCATCATGGGCAGCTGGGTGGGCATATCTGCAAAGCAGTGATCCTCAACAAGGAATCTGCCATCATCCGTCTCCGAGCCGTAGACAGCAAGGATGGTTCCTGGCCCAGCAGAAGAAAGAGTCGTAATTACAACAGTTTAGCACTAGCCTGTCCTGAACAACGGACAGACCTTCATTGTTCATGATGTGCGGGAAACACATTGCCTTTAATAACATGGTCTTGTTCTGCTCTCTTCAACCCATCATGTCTTCCGTGTAAAAACAGTGTTTTTTTTTTAAAAAAAAATGCCTTCCACAGAAAACTGCTCACCTATAGTTGCACAAGCTTGCTTGCTCTTTCCTGAAGCTTTTTGCTACCGCTCCTTTCCGTAAGAAGGTATCTCAAAAAGAGCCAAGGAGGCCAAGAAGCCTTTCCTTCACTATGTTAGAATCCCACACCCTTCCCAGGATTCAGAGAATAACGTTAATTAAATGGTTGAAAGCTGGCAGTTGTTGTTGTTGTTGTTACAGTTTCACACGCACATAGGATGGGAAGGGATTTCCTGAATAAGACACCTGAATTTCAGTTCTCTTGTTGGCCACAAACCATACCACTTGACTTTTATTCGCCCAATGCCTCCTTTAGTTGACCCAGATCTTGCTTTTCCACCTTCCAATCGTTATAAAATTTGAAGAACTCTGAGGGCAGAGCTTCCTATTATAGTGGAACGCCTGTCTTCAAACCTGAATTTGCAGACACAACCTGAATGTGGTGGTTGGCATTATCAAGTGAATAAGCTTTCCACATCAATTTCCTCTGCAGGTGTGCCTTTACCCTACCAAGTCCACTCCAACCCGCAAGCCAGATTCAGGGGGAGGGGTTATTTTTAAAGGGTTGGGGCTGTGGGGAGGAAACTGGCAGGAGAGAATAACTGGGCAGAAAAGGGTTAATCAGAGACCTTGTCTACCTGTCAATTTACCCAGCAAGTCTCTCACACCCCAACTACATTTGCCATACCAGAGAAAAATGGGGCTGTGACCCAGGCCGCTCTCGTAACACGTAATTCCCATGACCAGCTCTACCATTAGGTAAGAGTGAGGTAGCTGACTAAAGCAGCACTTACAAAGGGGGGCAGTAGCCCCTAACCATTCATTCCTTTGAATAACATATATCACTTAATATTACAAAACCTAAAAGCAGCTCACACAAATTACATCACAAGCGAAATGTCAGTTCCATATCATCAAAATACAGTACGAATCCAGTAGAAACGTTAACCAAAACGTTAAGAAATACTGTTATTATGCCTGTAGTTCTGTAGTTATTATGTTCCCCTTGAGTCTGTTAAGCTGTGTCCTGAAAGCAGTGTTTGAAACTCCCATTGTCCTCAGTGCATTTTGCAACAGGGAATTTCATTAGCACGAGCGGTTTCTGAGCTCTGGGTGCAGTACTGCGCCGAAGATTTCAGATTAAAACTGAAGAGGGAAAGGAAAGGAGGACATCTCCACTTCCAGCTACTCTCTGAATACTGGAGAAGGGACCCTCTTAAGAATATTAGGGGGGTAGGCAGGGAAGGACCAGACCATGTGAAAAATGAACATAATATTTTAGCTGCAGTTCATTCATTAGCAGCTTTATAAAAAAAGTATGCCTAGACATTCCATTGTTGCTCCTAGCTTTCAGTTCTCAGTTTCTAACACTGCCCCAAAGCTATGGGCTGCTCTTTTCATACAATGGGGTCAGCGCTGCAGCAGGATTCAACTGCCAATAAAGTCAGATTCTCTTCATGGGATGAGGGCGGGGCATCATTTTGACCTTCGTCCCAAGCAGCAACACTTACTGGCCCTAGTAATGCCATATAAGTCAATGAGACAGATTGGGAAGGACATGGGGTTAGTGCTGAATCCTGCACTCCTATGTGGTGCTGTGTAGCTTGTTGGTTTGAACATCATGCCCTGGTCCCATTACCATGACTGTCCTGCCCCAAAGCATCCTACCTGTCACCAGCTTGTCAGTTTGAACTGCTCCCTCCAGTTTAATTCGCTGCAACTCGTCTTCCAAGATCAGCTCGTCTGATTGGTGGATATACTTGGTGCGGGGAGGCTGTGGTGGCAGATTGTGCTGTGAAAGCAACACCCAGATGTGAGGAAGCAACAGAGGCTACACAGTTCTGGAGCCATAGCTCACCATCAATTTTTTTTTACCCAGCCCATCTGACTGGTTTTGCCCAGCCGCTCTGGGCAGCTTCCCACAGAATATACAAAAACACAACAGGACATCACACATTAAAAGCTCCCCCGATACAGGGCTGACTTCAGATGTCTACGGAAGGTTGTAGAACTAATCTCTTTGACATCTGATGGCGTTCCACAGGGCGGGCGCCACTACCGAGAAGGCCCTCTGCCTGGTTCCCTGCAACCTCGCTTCTCGCAATGAGGGAACCGCCAGAAGGCCCTCAGAGCTGGACCTCAGTTTACAGGCTGAATGATGGAGGTGGAGGCACTCCTTCAGGGCCGAAGTTCAGCGACAGAGCACTGGCTTTGCACGCAGAAGATTCTGGGTTCAAACCCCATTGTCTCCACATATGGCTGGGGAAACTACTCCTGAAACCCGTGCCAGTGTCATCAGTACTAAGCTAGATCGATCACTGGTGTAACAGTATAAGGTAGCTTCTGATGGTCCTATGTAAAGCTAGCCTCAGGGAGAAAAATAGCTTTGCAGCAACCCCAGCATCATCCAAGTTTCTTATATTTAATTTTTTTAAAAAAGTAATATTTATTAAAATTTTACAAGCAGTAAAGAATTTCAAAGTTTAAACATAAAAAATAAGAACAAAGAATAACCCTAATAAAAGAAAAAAGAGCTACAAGTATACAAAAACAAAACACGTGAAAAATGCAAATAGAAAACAGTTAAAAAGAAGAAAGAAAAGAAAAGAAAGAAATCAATATTTTCATATCTTATACTTCATTTACTAGTTTCCTGACCTCCTCACACCTCCCTTTTTGTATTCCAGTTCAGATATTTAGTTCAGCAAGTCCTTACCCTCTATCATTTATCCTTGCTCAACATCTTAACCTATTATAAATATATATTTTCCACCATTATCAATCCATATTTACATACTCTTGTTAATCTTTTTACCAATACCGCTTGTTTTCAATCCAACATCTCTTTAACATTCATTAATTTTACAGTATTTCTGCAAATAGACTTTTAATTTCTTCCAATCTTCTTCCACCACCTCTTCTCTCTGATCTCGGATTCTGCCAGTCATTTCTGCCAATTCCATGTAGTCCATCACCTTCATCTGCCATTCTTCCAGAGTGGGTAAATCTTGTGTCTTCCAACAAGTTTCTTATATTTAAAGCCCTTCATGGTCCTGAACCCCGAGACCTTTGTGACCACCTCCCCCTGCATAAGACGCTACAGAAACTGCATTCTGCAAGCTGGGCCTTGCTCCAAGAGTCTCCGTTCAGCAGTAAGCTCATGAGTGGCAAGGATCAGGGCCTTTATCATCAGATGATCAACCAAATGACTGAGAAAGCAGCAGTTTGCAGCTCCATAATGGTGCTGAGCTGGGCAGAGGTTTTTATTTTTTAAATACATTTGCTGCCACTGCAAAGATTAGCAGGATCTTTGGTGGCCAGATAAAAAAATTGGAGAACAGAATCAGGCCCATGAGCTGTGGGTTAAGTCACCGCCTACACTGACCAGTTGGGGCTGGGCGATATCTGGTTTTCAACATCGTGATATATCACCAGCTGAACATCGCGATATACCAATATATCACAATGTCTGAAATAAAGATAGAGCTATGTAGAAGCACTGGCTGCTTCCCAGCTTCTCCCATATTGTGAATTTTGCCAGCGCCTGTTCTTGTGGTTCGCTGCTCTCTGCATGAGGCAGGGGAGAGTTGAGCAGACAGAGTTAACAGAGGCTGCAGGAACTGAGAGAAGAACTGGCTGGCTTCACAGCTTTTCCTTTCTTGTGATTTCTGCAGAGCACACACATACATCATGATTCACGATATACTGCCAGGTCAAAACTTATGAAACTGATAGCACAATATGGACTTCAAACGGGTTTTGGATGATATATTGATATATCACCCAGCCCTACTGACCAGCAGTGATGCATCAGGTAGGGGTCTTTTCCAGTTCTTCTTAGAGGCTGGCAATCAAATGAGGAACCTTCGGTGATGTACCACCAACCTTCAGTGCCTTCCCATGAAAATCCTTCCCAAATAGCCACATACGTGGCAGGGAACCATTTCAGGTAAAAGCTGTTGGAGTTCATAGTCTACGCGCAGCTTGGCAAGTGAGCAATTAGTGTTTTGACTACAGGCTAGGGAGACAGAGCACGGGAGAAATTTGCCTGGAAATAAGAGGACCTAGTAACAGCTCGGTGATTGGCTGAGGTCTCTCATATACGCAGCATGACCTATGACATTGTTCGGCTAGTTAGGAGTACTCTGGAGTGCTTGGAGAGTGATGAAGTTTGTGTCTGTATATAGTAACTTGTATACAGCTTCTGAGTTTACTGCTGTATATAATAAACTACAAAATCAAGTTACTAGTCGTCAGCTTTGTTCCTGATCGTTGTCCTGACTGAGCAGTCTCGATCGTTGCCTAGGAAAAACTGCACTACTCTGCTAAGTTGTGCATCATCGAAGAAGTTCAGAGGTGAAGAGACTGGTCCTAGTAGCATGCGAAAGGACTTCAGAAAGTGCTCACAGGCTTTGGAGTTTTAACTCAATGCTTTTACAATATGTGGACCTGATGGGCTGGAATAATGCATTACACTACAGCATGACTCACACAAACTAAACAACAACAATGAAGAGAGCATGCCATCCAGGGGAAGTCATCCTATGACAAGAAGTACTTATTTTCCAAAAGGGAAATAGAATGCGCAAACAATAATTCATAAGCTGTTTCCCCTCTAACGGCCGCTGGCATCCTGGACTGCGGCGAGTAAAAAAGACTTTTAGAAACATCTCCAAAAGTGATGTTACTCATCTGGTCAGCAACTTCCTCCAGCCAAGCTTTGGTGGTTCGGCTCCAGCGCATGTGTTTGCAATCATGAAGTGCTGCTTGAATGGAGTTCATTATCAGGGCGAGTTAAAACTTATTACTCAACAACCATCCTTCCGAAGCTAGCTAGGACCTCGCTTCTCGCTAAAGGCTTGACCCACGCTGCCAGCAGGATTAAGGAGGCTTCCAGATGGGGGATTGTTTTCCCAGGGACCAGCCAGGCATGCTGGTTCAGCAAGACTGACAGCTGCAAGCCGCAAAGCGGACTTTTTGGGGGGAAGGCTGTAGCTCAGAGGCAGAGCAGCTGGTCTGAATGCAGAACAGCCCAGGTTCAATCCCAGGCATCTGCTGGTAGATCTGGGAAATGACTCCTGCCTAAAGCCCTGGAGAGGCATTGCCAGTCACTGTAGATGCTGTGTAAGGTGGAGCAATGGCAGCTCTCTGGGTTCTTCTCCCAGCCATAGTATACAGGGGACAATGAGGGCCAAAGGGTAGCAAAGTCAAGAGAGCCACCTCTGCAAAAGAAAGCCTGTTTGCGGTACGGGTTATAGTGCTAGACCAGGGCCTGGGAGTCTAATCACTGTCTCTCAGCCTAACCTAACTCACAGGACTGTTTTGAGGATAGCCTTGGTGCAGTCGTAGGAAATGTAGGTTAAACCACAGAGCCTAGGGCTTGCCGATCAGAAGGTTGGCGGTTTGAATCCCCGCAAAGGGGTGAGCTCCCGTTACTCAGTCCCTGTTCCTGCCAACCTAGTAGTTCGAAAGTATGTCAAAGTGCAAGTAGATAAATAGGTACCACTCCGGCGGGAAGGTAAACAGCGTTTCCGTGCGCTGCTCTGGTTCGCCAGAAGCGGCTTAGTCATGCTGGCCACATGACCCAGAAGCTGTCAATAAAGCGAGATGAGCGCCGCAACCCCAGAGTCGTCTGCAACTGGACCTAATGGTCAGGGGTCCCTTTACCTTTACCTTAGCTCAGAACGGTCTCTGCTGACTGGCAGCTGCTTTGTAGGATTTCAGACAGTGGACGTTCCCTACCTGGAGATGCCTGGGATCGAACCTATGACCTTCTGCATGCAGAGCAGATACTCTACCCCTGAGCTACAGACCTTCCCATAGCTCAGTCTAATCTACCTCACAGGGCTGTTGTAAGGATAAAATGGAAACATGGGATATAACAAGAGGAAGAAAATAGGAGTGATGTGTGAAGTCCTTGGTTTAAGGCGGCTTCCTATGTTCCTAAGACGTCCTGGTTAGTACCTCTTTTCTTGCAAGATTCTCTCCTCCAGTCCCAGAGTGAACTACTGCTTTAGGGGACACTCCTGCCTGGATGACACCCCCTTTTTATAGTGGCTTACCCCTGGGTATTCACAAATGGAAAAGCTTTACCTGCTTAAAACTTGCCAAGATGCAGCAGATTTAAAAATATTTTTCAACGTACAAGTTTAAAAAACCCACATTGGGTACATTTCCTTTGTTATTGCTATGAAGCAAAGACTTTCTGTCCAAGGCACAATTTAACTTTACATTTTAATCGGTGCCAACAGAGGAATGAATAATTTAAAATACAGAAAGTGTCACATGCCGAAAGATCCAGTTAAAGCAGGCTTCCTTAACCTTGGTCCTCCAGATGTTTTGAGACTACACTTCCCATCATCCCTGACCACTGGTCCTGCTAGCTAGGGATCATGGGAGTTGTAGGCCAAAACATCTGGAAGGCCGAGGTTGAGGAAGCCTGAGTTAAAGGAACACTTCAAGAAGATTCCTTTGCTTCCTTGTCCACAGCAAATCTATAACGCAGTTGTAAGGAGTATTTCTCGATTCATGGTCAGTGATTCATGGCTGAAAGAAAAACGGAAGCAGCCATGATTGACCATGGCAGGCTGTGATGGGACAATGCTTCAAGAGTGAAAATAATGCCATGTTTATATATTTCCAAGTGTCATTTTAAAGTACAAAGAGTCTGATCAGGTTTGTACTGCCTGCGGAGACATAAATGACTCCTCCAGAGCCTTCTCCCTGATTTGCTTGCACAAAGCTTAAATGGAGGTTAAGATATGCCTGGTCTATACAGAACATCTGCTCTGATTTGTTTATGGGACGACTAGGTGACAATTCATCTCGCCTCCCTCCTGATTCGCCTACTGATTTGAACAGGCTATGCTGTGTCAGATGGACCAACGGCTCGACTCCGTAATAAGATGACTCTATACGGTCTCATACATACAGCCTTAAAAGCTCAGGTTCACCCTCCCGTTACCTCTTCGCTGATTTCCCGCAGGATGGAAGGTTGAAGCTGCATAGACTTGAAGAGCGTCCCCACCACACAGCATTTCTCTGCCAGCTGCAACTCACAGAGTTTCTTCACAGTAACGTTGTTCCCTTCAAGAGAGCAATGGCAGATTAGACGTGTGGCTTTTTTTACAGGAGCTAAGAGTGCAAATCCTAACTTGATAGATGGTGTGGGAGACGGGATGTTAGGGTTGCGTGTGGTTCTCTTTCTGCTAGTCACCGTCACCATAAGTGGAGGTGAACACTGCTGTGTGGGTGGAAAGCTACCATCATGATTCTCCCTCCTCCCCCCATCAGTAGTAGCAAACTGAGAAACTCTTGAAACAGGGGGCTGGATCCAAGGCTTCATGTGCAATTGGCCAAAACATTGCATTCTTACTAACTGAAGTGTTTCACCAAATACGAACAGAAGTACATGTTGATCCCACCTGCTTTCTGAGAGTAAAGTTGCAGGGAGGATCATTCCGTGAATCTCTCCCGACCTTGGAATATCTGGATCAAAATATCCCTGATCAAGTTTGGTGTTCGACCCAGAAGCACTAACAGAACCAGCACCGCATTTCATATGCAGACCAGGCAACCCCAACTTTAACATCCCTTGTTGAAATTTACAAGATTTCATGGAAACAAGAGTAAATGCTGCACTCTAGTGGACTGCCAGTGAAAATTCCATTAAAACCCTATCTAAAACTTGAAATGACCCTTTTTTTCTCTGCATTCTCTCCAAAGGGATATTATTATTATTATTCTAGCAACATTATTACCGTATTTTTCGCCCTATAGGACGCACTTTTTCCCCTCCAAAAATGAAGGGGAAATGTGTGTGCGTCCTATGGGGCGAATGCAGGCTTTCGCTGAAGCCTGGAGAGCCCCACCGCCAGCCCCACAAGCTCGGGGGACAGCGGGGAGGCGGAACGCCGCCATTCCGCTGTCCCCCGACCTGGTTTGAAGGCTGGCGGCGGGCTTCCCCCGCCCCCAGCCCCGCAAGCTCCCAGAGCGATGCCAAAGCTGCACGCAGCTTCGGGATCGCTGTGGGACCCATTCTGGGGGCTGGGGATGGGGGAAGCTCGGGCTCCCAGAGCGATCGCGAGGCTGTTCTGGGACCCATTCTGGGGGCTGGGGACAGGGGAAGCCTACCCCCAGCCCCGCAAGCTCCCAGAGCGATGGCAAAGATGCGCGCAGCTTCGGGATCGCTCTAGGACCCATTCTGGGGGCTGGGGAAGCTCAGGTTTCCCCCAGCCCCACATGCTCAAAGAGCAGGCTTAGCGCAGCGACTTCGCGCCGGCCTCCAACGGCTTGCGGAGAGCTGCCTGTTCTGGGGGCTGGGGTGGGGGAAGCTCGGACTTCCCCCACCCCAGCCCTGTGCCTGGGGGGGTAAACTTTTTTCCTTTATTCCCCCCCCCAAAAAAAAAACCTAGATGCGTCCTATGGGCCGGTGCGTCCTATAGGGCGAAAAATACGGTATATTCCCATACCACTCTTTATCCCAGGATCACGGGGTGTGGGTTACAATATAAAAACACAAAAATACATACTACAGTGGTACCTCGGGTTACATACGCTTCAGGTTACAGATTCTGCTAACCCAGAAATAGTACCTCAGGTTAAGAACTTTGCTTCAGGATGAGAACAGAAATCTAGCAGTGGCAGCGGGAGGCCCCATTAGCTAAAGTGGCACCTCAGGTTAAGAACAGTTTCAGGTTAAGAACGGACCTCCAGAAAGAATTAAGTTCTTAACCCGAGGTACCACTGTACAGGAACAAACAAAAAACAATACCCCCACCCACAAACTTTAAAATGGATTTGTTTAATTAGCCAAAGGTCTGGGAAAAGAGGAATGTTTTTGCCTGGCGCCTAAATGTATGTAAAGAAGGCACCAGGCGAGCCTCCCCAGGGAGGCCATTCCATAAATGGGGAGCCACTGCAGAGAAGGCCCTGTTCCTGTGTTGCCGCCCTCCAGACCTCTCAGGAGCAGGCACATGAAAAAGAGCCTCAGATTATGACTGCAGGGTCCAGGCTAGTTCATATGGGGAGGTCCTTGAGGTATTGCAGTCCTGAGCTGTTTAAGATTTTATAGGTCATAACTTACTAGTTGTGCAGTTGTCTTAAGCTGCAATCCTATCCATGCTTACTTGGGAGTAAGCCTCACTGTGCACATTAAACTTATACAGGATTGTATTCTTGGGGTATTATAGCAGAACAAAAAGAGAGTCTTATGACACCTCAAAGACTAAAAGATTTATCGTGACATTAGCCTGAGCTGTTTTCCCCAAAACAAGGGCTGGGTTTGGTTTGCTTGCATGAATGAGGTACAGGGACTTTTGGGTAGTTCACCAGGCTAAAGCGTTTAACCTGTTACAGGAGTGGGAGTAACAGTTAGCTTTTTAATAGTCAAGGCCACGATCCTCTCGCTAGGAAAAACTGCCAGTTCTTTCCTTATTTATTTAGGGACCGAAGTGAAGCATCTGAAAGACCTCACTTCTTGAACTGAACTTGCCTCATGAAAGCTCACATTTGGACACCGTTAGCAAATCTTTCCACGCTACGATTTGGCAATATCAGCCGTTTTCCGACATAGCTGGAGTGCTAGACATTGCAATCCCTTGGCTAGAGAGCAAGCCATTTCTCCCAACAGGAACAAAGTAATAATTCAGAGATGAGTTTCATGGTCGGAGTCATGGCTTAGGTACGTGAAAGTATGCAGCTTTAAACCACTTAACAATCTTATTCCAAAATGTTTTTATTCAGAAAGGTGTTGCTTCCTGGCTACAACAGCCAGGTTAATTGTTGTACTTTAAAAAGAAAAATCCCTCATTCCACTCACCACCTGCTTTTTGCAACATCTTGCTTGATGAAGAGTTTTGGAGAACTTGAAAGCATACAGCAATTTTGCGATACTTTGATCAATCCTAACACAGGTAAAAAACATACCTAGTGCTGCTGTACCAATTTGGAAGAGGAGAGGGAGAAGTGTGTGAAACCTTAAAGTGTTATCCACAGTTGTTATCCTGGTTGAGGGGGTTTTTTAGGGAAATGGTGGGCGTGTTATGAAGATGCATGTAAAAGCAGTGGAATTAATGAATGAAGGTAAATTGCAGTAATCTAACCTTGAGGTTACCAGAGCATAGTAAAGGTAAAGGGACCCCTGACCATTAGGTCCAGTCGTGACCGACTCTGGGGTTGCGGCACTCATCCCACTTTATTGGCCGAGGGAGTCAGCATACAGCTTCCGGGTCACGTGGCCAGCATGACTAAGCCGCTTCTGGCAAACCAGAGCAGTGCACAGAAACACTGTTTACGTTCCCGCCGGAGCGGTACCTATTTATCTACTTGCACTCTGACGTGCTTTCGAACTGCTAGGTTGGCAGGAGCAGGGGCCGAGCAACAGGAGCTCACTCCGTCACAGGGATTCGAACCGTCGACCTTCTGATCAGCAAGTCCTAGGCTCTGTGGTTTAACCCACAGCGCCACCCGCGTCCCAGAGCATAGACAACAGTAATTAGGCCATTCCTGCCCAGATAGGGGCCCGGAGTTAGTTAGGTTTTCCAAATCCTGGGAAGGTTTCTCAAGGAGTGGTTTTACCACTGCCTCCTTCAAACAGGCAGGGACCACCCCCTATCGTAAAGAGGCACTGATCACCTCCCTGGCTTAGCCAGCTGTTCCCTCCCTGCTGGTTTTTATCAGCCTAGTTGGGCAAGGGTTTAGAGTGCAAGTGGCCACCCTGACTGATCTGAGCACCTTGTCCACATCCTCAAGCCTCACCAACTGAAACTCATCCAACACAACAGGAGTGGACTGTGCTCTGGACACCCCATGAGATTCATCTTCTATAACAGCAGAGTCAAGGTCTTGGTGGGTGCAAGTGATTTTATCCTCAAAATGCTTTGCAAACAAGTCACAGCGAGCTACTGTTGGTTCTATCACCTCCTTTGGGCCAGCCTGTAAAAGGCCCCGCATAAAACTCAGAAAAGCTCTGCCGGATGACATAATGAGGATGCAATGGAGGCAGCAAAGTATCCCTTCTTTGCTGTTTTCACTGCCACTAGGTAGGCTCGATAATCAGCTAACCATAAATGACAGCACTCTTCTCTGATGCTAGTGGTGAATGCATGTATTCATACTCTAAATGTATCGAGAGTCTATTCCAGGGGCCAGCAAACTTTTTCAGCAGGGGGCCAGTCCACTGTCCCTCAGACCTTGTGGGGGCCCGGACTATATTTTGGGGAAAAATAATGAACGAATTTCTATACCCCACAAATAACTCAGAGATGCATTTTAAATAAAAACACACATTCTACTCATGTAAAAACACCAGGCAGGCCCCACAAATAACCCAGAGATGCATAATAATAATAATAATAATAATAATAATAATAATAATAATAATAATAATTTATTATTTGTACCCCGCCCATCTGGCTGGGTTTCCCCAGCCACTCTGGGCGGCTTCCATAGAAACCAAAAATACAGTAAAATATCACAGATTAAAAACTTCCCTGAACAGGGCTGCCTTAAGATGTCTTCTAAATGTCAGGTAGTTATTTATTCCTTTGACATCTGCTGGGAGGGCGTTCCACAGGGTGGGCGCCACTACCGAGAAGTCCCTCTGCCTGGTTCCCTGTAGCTTTGCTTCTCACAATGAGGGAACCGCCAGAAGGCCCTCGGCGCTGTACCTCAGCGTCCGGGTAGAACAATGGGGGTGGAGACGCTCCTTCAGGTATACTGGGCCGAGGCCATTTAGGGCTTTAAAGGTCAACACCAACACTTTGAATTGTGCTCGGAAACGTACTGAGAGCCAATGTAGGTCTTTCAAGACCGGTGTTATGTGGTCTTGGCGGCCGCCCCCAATCACCAGTCTAGCTGCCGCATTCTGGATTAGTTGTAGTTTCCGAGTCACCTTCAAAGGTAGCCCCACGTAGAGCGCATTGCAGTAGTCCAAGCGGGAGATAACTAGAGCATGCACCACTCTGGCAAGACAGTCCGCGGGCAGGTAGGGTCTCAGCCTGCGTACCAGGTGGAGTTGGTAGACAGCTGCCCTGGATACAGAATTGACCTGCGCCTCCATGGACAGCTGTGAGTCCAAAATAACTCCCAGGCTGCGCACCTGGTCCTTCAGGGGCACAGTTACCCCATTCAGGACCAGGGAGTCCTCCACACCAGCCCGCCCCCTGTCCCCCAAAAACAATACTTCTGTCTTGTCAGGATTCAACTTCAATCCATTAGCCGCCATCCATCCTCCAACCGCCTCCAGGCACTCACACAGGACCTTCACCGCCTTCACTGGTTCTGATTTGAAAGAGAGGTAGAGCTGGGTATCATCTGCATATTGATGGACACCCAGTCCAAACCCCCTGATGATCTCTCCCAGCGGCTTCATATAGATGTTAAAAAGCATGGGGGAGAGGACGGAACCCTGAGGCTCCCCACAATTGAGAGCCCAGGGGTCTGAACACTCATCCCCCAACACCACTTTCTGGACACAGCGCAGGAGAAAGGAGCGGAACCACTGTATAACAGTGCCCCCAGCTCCCAGCCCCTCTAGAAGGTGCAGAAGGATGTTATGGTCGATTGTATCAAAGGCCGCTGAGAGATCCAGCAGAACCAGGAAACAACTCTCACCTTTGTCCCTAGCTCGCCGGAGATCATCAACCAGTGCGACCAAGGCTGTTTCAGTCCCATGGTGAGGCCTGAATCCCGACTGGAAGGGATCCAAATGGTCCGCATCCTCCAGGCGTGCCTGGAGTTGTTCAGCAACCACGCACTCAATCACCTTGCCCAAGAACGGAAGATTTGAGACTGGGCGATAGTTGGCCATACTGGCTGGGTCTAAAGATGGTTTTTCAAGAAGCGGTTTAATGACCGTCTCTTTCAGCGGATCTGGGAATGTTCCCTCACAGAGGGAAGCATTCACCACCCCGCAGAGCCCATCGCCCAGCCCTTCCCGGCTTGCTTTTATTAGCCAGGATGGGCAAGGATCAAGGAGACAGGTGGTTGGTTTCACGCGTCCAAGCAGCCTGTCCACATCCTCGGGGGTAACGGATTGAAATTGATTCCATGCAACTTGACCAGACAGAGCTCTAGCACTCTCCCGCCCCAGCCCTGCTCCCACGGTGGTGTCTAGCTCCTTCCGAATATGAGTGATTTTATCTGCAAAAAACTTTGCAAAATCGTTGCAGATCTTGGGGTCTTTACAAGGCCCCGGTGGTAAAGGTGGTTCCGTTAAATTGCGAACCACCTGAAAGAGTCTCCTGCTACTATTTTCTGCAGATGCAATAGAGGCGGTGAAGAAAGTCTTCTTCGCCGTTGCTATCGCCACTTGGTAGGCTCCACGTTGAGCTCTAACCTGTGTCCGGTCAGATTCGGAGTGAGTTTTCTGCCACCGACGCTCGAGCCGTCTCAGCGATTGTTTCATCGCCCTCAGCTCCGAAGAAAACCACGGGGCTGTCCGGGCTCCATGCAATCGGACTATCGAATTATAAATAAAAGGGCACATTCTACTCATGTAAAAACACGCTGATTCCCAGACCGTCCATGAGCCAGATTTAGAAGGCGATTGGGCTGGATCCCAGGCCTTAGTTTGCCTACTCATGGTCTATTCTTTACCAGTCCACCCCCTGCAAAAAAAAAAAAAAAAAAAAATGTTTGGAAGGGTCACCACTACCAGAGGACATCGTTTTAATGGCAAGCTTACCCCATTTGCCTCGGATTCTTTCAACCAACAACGGTCTCATCTGAATGAGGCGTGTGGCATAGATGTGGGCATACTGTCGATTGAAAGTCCGCTCCCCGAGCCGGAAGTTCTGGGAGCAGTTGGAATATGTGGAGATAGGCACGCGGTCGAAGGTAGAAGCCACTGCAGATGGTGAGGTCAGGAGGCTCTGAGCCGATTGGGCAGCTTGCTCTGAGAACATGGTCTATGGAGGGGCTACAGGCCTAGTGGTCTACACAGCATGCTTCTGCAGGAGACAGGGGAAACAATGATTTATTGTTACTATTTATTCAATAATTATGATACCACATTATCATATATCCATGCAGTGTACAAAATGCAGAAATGCAAAGCCAATGCAAGAAAACAAAAACAAAAGAAGAATACAAAAAACCCACAGGCTGGACATAATAATACAGATGACAGATTGGAAAGATTATGGAAAAATGATATAAAATTTACAGCATGTACAGCTCTTAAGGAGAATTATATGAAAATGATGTACAGATGGTCTCTAACTCCAGTTAAACTATAAAAATGCATAAGACAAAAGATTAAGTGCTGGAAGTGAAAGAAGGAAAAGGTACGTTTTACCATATGTGGTGGCAATGTAGGGT
Organism: Podarcis vaucheri; assembly: GCF_965113315.1. Taxonomy (NCBI): domain Eukaryota; kingdom Metazoa; phylum Chordata; class Lepidosauria; order Squamata; family Lacertidae; genus Podarcis; species Podarcis vaucheri. The sequence continues at coordinate 35,622,209 of NC_138753.1, forward strand.
TAAAAAAAGTTTTTTGCGAAATGATTTATAATGAATTGAAAATAACATTTGTTAAAAAGCCAGAAGCTTTCTTAACAGGTATAACTGGAATGGATATACTGAAAGAATATTAAAAAAAAATTATTTATGCAACAACAGCCACCAAGATATTGATAGCTCCAGTATTGGAAAGAAGAACAAGTCTCAACTGAAGAAGACTGGCAACTTAAATTAATGGAATATGCAGATATGGCTAAATTAACTGGAAGACTAAGAAATCAAGAAGACAGCAAATATAAAAAAGCATGGAAAATGTTTATTGCATAGTTACAAAAGCAATGTAAAGAAGTTAATACAATAGCAGGTTTTTAAAAACACTTGTAATATTAAGGAGAATGTTTAAAATTGGGAAAATTTAAGGATAAATAAGTTATAGACGTGTATAATTTAAGATACTATAAAAGAACCAGGGGAGGAAATTGAGGGAAGTCAAGGAATCTGAGTAATCCCAAAATATGGATTTAATATGGTGTGAAAATGTTTTACTTTCTATTTTCTATTTTTATTTTAATTGTATTTGTTTGTTACAGTTTATATGATGATAATGTTTAAATGTGAAAATTAATTTAAAATATATTTTTAAAAACCCACAGGCTGGGTGCACACTATACATGTAAAGCACATAGCTTCCTACAAAGAATCCTAGGAACCATAATAGTTTACACCTCACAGAGAAACAATTCCCAGCACCCTCAACAAACTACAGTTCCCGGGATTCATAGGGGGGAAGTCAAGTGCTTTAAATGTATGGTGTGAACACAGCCATAATATGATACGGCATGAATCTCCTAAGTTCACAATGTGGGTCACTTTCATGAAAAGACTGCTAAAAGGAGAGTGGATACAAAAACATATGTCAGTCAGTTTTATTGCACATAGCCAAAGGATGCCGCAATGTGCACAAAATCATTCAACAATTAAAAGAAAATATACTTGCTTGATACAAAAAACTTAAAACATTTATATTATCAAGACATTACCTACACGAAACAGAGCTATAAAAGTACCTTAATATACAGGTTAAGACATTAAACAATAAAATTTATAGGCTAAAATTATCACATGGCCACTGATATATTAAAAAATAATGTTACTTAATGTGCAATTATATTCGGAGTTTGGTGATAAAGATAGAATATAGCTTGATGTAGATAGGGTTAAATAAATTAATCTCCTTTACAGTTGGTGGCTACCTTGGCTGTATAATTTGCTCTAATTTTCCTAGCAGCAGTTGCAAAGAGTGCTACACACCAGGTCACATACTTATCTGTGTCTGCAAGGAGATAGTCAGAGGGGTTCTGGCCAGGGGACCTTGTCAATATAGGTGCTAAAAATCGTTCTCTTGCTTCATTATATAAGGGATATAATGAATAAGGTCCTCTACTTCATCCCCTAATGCAAACACGTTCATTTGTTGGTATGCCTCTGTGTCTCCCATCTCTATAAGCAGAGTTTATTGTATTTAATCGTAACTCTGTAAAAGCTTTCCGAAGTTGTACAAAAGTCAATTCTTTAAAATAAGGTGTATGTTCATAGGCCACTCTAAGTTTAAAATATAATGGGGCGCATGTAGATAAGAGTTTAGATCGTTTTTAGTTGCCACTGCCCTTATGGTTCGTACAAAAACATATGGAATATACAGAAATGGCGAAGCTTACCAGAAAAATAAGAAAACAAGATAAGCTTTTTATAAAAGAATGGAAATGGTTTACAGATAAATTATAAACAGATAAGAACATTGGCATGATAATTGTAACAACCTGCAGTTTGAGTATATGACTATATGAGAAAATTAAGTTCATTTGGATATGCAGAAAAAAAGATATAAAAAGTTCAGGAACCACAGAAAGAGAGCAGGCAGGAAGCAGAGTTTCAAAATGTTAAAATTATTGTAAAATTACTGAAATGTATAAAACTGAAAATCATCAAGAAAGAAAGAAAGAAAGAAAGAAAGAAAGAAACCGAGCACCACACAGATCAGGTGTATTGTAATGAATTTAATATTGTAATAAACTTAAGAAACTGCAGAAAGAGGGGGAAGGAAGCCGAGTTTTAAAATGTTAAAATGACTGAAATGTCTAGAAATGAAAATCATTCATTCATAAATTAATAAATGAAACTGTGCACAACACAGGCCTCGGTTATTGTAATGAATTTAATACTGTGCTAAATTTAAGGAACCGCAGAAAGAGAAGGGGAAGGAAGATGAGTTTTGAAATCGTAAAATGATGGTAAAATGAAGGTGCGTCTAGACCCCCATCATTCTACCCGGACACTGAGGTCCAGAGCCGAGGGCCTTCTGGTGGTTCCCTCCTTGCAAGAAGCCAAGTTACAGGGAACCAGGCAAAGGGCCTTTTCGGTAGTGGCGCCCGCCCTGTGGAACGCCCTCCCACCAGATGTCAAAGAGAAGAACAACTACCAGACTTTTAGAAGACATCTGAAGGCAGCCCTGTTTCGGGAAGCTTTTAATGTTTAATAGACTATTGTATTTTAATATTCTGTTGGAAGCGGCCCAGAGTGGCTGGGGAAACCCAGCCAGATGGGCGGGGTATAAATAAATAATAATAATAAATTATTATTATTATTATTGAAATGTATAAAATTGGAAATCATAAATAAGTAATAAAAATAAACTGCGCACAACACAGGCCGGGACTTCACAAGGGAAAGCCTTTCTCTAGTATGAACATAAAAGTTTCTCATATATATACGTGTGTGTGTGTGTGTGTGTGTGTGTGTAACTTATATAAATATGTGTGTGTGTGTGTGTGTGTGTGTGTGTAACTCATATATATACATATGTGTGTGTGTGTAACTTATATAAATATATACGTGTGTGGGTAACTTATATATATACGTGTGTGTGTGCGTGAAACATATATACATATGTGTGTGCGTGTGTGAAACTTATAAAAATATATATGTGTGTGTGTGTGTAACATATATATACATGTGTGTGAAACTTATATAAATACATACATATATTTGTGTGTGTGAAACTTATATAAATATATACATGTGTGTGAAACTTATGTATACATATGTGTGTGAAAATTATATATATATATATATATATATATATATATATATATATATATACACACACACACATATGTGCGTGAAACTTACATAAATATATACGTGTGTGTGTGTGAAACATATATATACATATGTGCGTGAAACTTATATAAATATATACATATGTGAGAAACTTATATAAATATATACATATGTGTGTGTGAACCTCTCTCTCTCTCTCTCTCTCTCTCTCTCTATATATATATATATATATGAAACCTCCACCTGCAAAGTCCCTGCAGCCACACGCACAGCGGCGACACACACGACAGGCAGCATCCTGCCCGCCTTTGCCCGGTTACCACAAGGCTTCCCCGGCGAGATTCCTGCCCGTTCGTGTCCAGCAGGGGCAGCCGCTCAAGCCGCCGGGGCGACCAGCTGCCGCTCCGAGGCGACCCTCCTGGCCGCCCCGAGTCCGTCTCCCCGCCCGCCCGCCCGCCGCCCCGCGAAGCCAGCCAAGCCCTCCTCTTCCCTGGGGGGAAAAACGGGAGTCACCTCTGCCAACGCGAGAGTCCGGCGCTGCCCCGGGCGAGCGGCGAAGGCATCTCCCGCCTCCACAGGGATTGGCGGGGGGAACCCCGGGAAAAGCGCGCCAAAGCGGAGGGACGCCGGCCGGAAGTGACGCGCGAGAGCGCCGCTGTTTCCCTTCCCCCGTAGACTTCGAAAGCAACAGCAAGCGAAATGATAATTCGGTATATAAAATGGCCAGAGTCGTAATGCCTGCATGCAAAGAACTGTGGTCAGAACATCTGAGCTAGAAAAGCTCCAGCGTTAAGATAAATTCAACAGTGTAAATAGGCTTTGGTGGATGCAATAATAATGGAATACTGAACGGTATAGTTTCTGTAAAACGTACGGGGATTTATGATGTGTAAAATGAACCATGGAAAGAGTAGGGAAGTTATTGATATCTAAAGGATGTATAATTGAGTACTTTATATTGTTGAACAGAAAATTTAATAAAAATTATATATATATATATATATATATATATATATGCAGGTTTTGGTGTCTTCGGGTGTCTTCCCGTGTAAGAGTCGGGGTGTCTGGGCGACGTTTCGACGAGGTCTCACTCGTCATCTTCAGGCTGGTGCTTTCGGCTTCTTGTTACTGGAACAAGAAGCCGAAAGCACCAGCCTGAAGATGACGAGTGAGACCTCGTCGAAACGTCGCCCAGACACCCCGACTCTTACACGGGAAGACACCCGAAGACACCAAAACCTGCATTCCTGTACCCGTGAAAATCTACGAAAGCATATATATATATATATATATACACACACACACACACACACACACACACGGCTGGTGACAAAGGAACTGGGGAGAGTAGGCTAAAAGGTCAAGAATCAGTGGATGGTAATCACAACGAAGGGGTTGAATATGGAACCAACTTCTCCAGATGTGCCCTTATTTACAAGCGTTTGTCCACAGCTGCAAACCCTGGAAACCTCCATTTCAGCTGAAATCCTTAGGAAGATGAATCATGTGCAGTATTTTCTGTGTGCACTGCAATCGTCCAATTGCTGTGATGTTCATTGCTCACACCAAGTGATGGCTCTCTGGATAAATACATCCAGGATTAAATAATACCTGTTTAAAAGTCAAACAAGCAATAAGAACCAAGTAATAGATTGACGAGCCCTTCCCGGTTGCTTTGGATGGGGGAAAGTGACCCTGTAGCTGTGACTAAGCAGCAACTTGTCCTCGCTGTCCCCGCCCCCGCAAAAAATAGAAGCAAAAGCTGGAATTTCTGCTCTTTTGGGTATTCCTATGAATGGACAACGCTCTTTGTTTTTAAAGGTGTGGGTTTTTTTAATAAAAAAAAATCCCTGCAAATTACAGGTCATAGTTATAGTATCTTCCCATCACAGGGTGGGGTTAAGGTGGAAGAAGAAGAAGAGTTTGGATTTGATATCCCGCTTTATCACTACCCTAAGGGTCACGGGTGGCGCTGTGGGTTAAACCACAGAGCCTAGGACTTGCTGATCGGAAGGTCGGTGGTTCGAATCCCCGCGACGGGGTGAGCTCCCGTTGCTCGGTCCCTGCTCCTGCCAATCTAGCAGTTCAAAAACACGTCAAAGTGCAAGTAGATAAGTAGGTACCGCTCCGGTGGGAAGGTAAACGGCGTTTCCGTGAGCTGCTCTGGTTTGCCAGAAGCGGCTTAGTCATGCTGGCCACATGACCCGGAAGCTGTCAATAAAGCGAGATGAGCGCCACAACCCCAAAGTCGGCCACGACTGGACCTAATGGTCAGGGGTCCCTTTACCTTTACCTTTTTAAGAAGTCTCAAAGCGGCTAACAAGACACTGGGCTACAAACACCCTGCAATATAGCCCCAATGATATTATCTTCACTTTGCATTTGAAAGCTGTTGTTCTACAACCACCCTGCAATGTAGTACAGTGTTATTATTTCCACAATGCAGGTTGAGTGGTAATGAGACACACAGAGAGACTGAGACTGTGAGTGATCCCCTTGCAGTGTAGTCCCATACGTTCCTGCTTTCCAGGGATGGACCCAATTTTCCGAAACCTGTCCTGGTAGATCAGAGATAGCTATTGAATGGCCATGATGTGCCCTTTTTTTATAGAAGCCAGCCCTCCGTTTTGAATTTAATTGATTTCGTATTTCTGTCCCGCTTTTCCAACCACATTGAGCTCAGAGTGGTTCATAGATAATAACAACATTACAAACTACAATCATTATAATCTTATCAGAAGCACAACAGTATACAAACTAGGCACACAACAAATTCACAAAACAAGTAATATAATAAGAGTCCTCTGCTGGAAGTGCTGTCAGGTCTGCACAGCAGATTAAGTGAGCCCTAGAATGGCCCATGTGGTGGGGCAGAGCTGCCCTCCTGGTACGAGCTTAGCTGCAGCTTACCTGGATAGGATAGAGCAGGGGGTCAGCTCTACAGGCACACCAGTGGAGTCAATCTGCAGGTCCCATAGTGCCCAAGCCTCACCATCACCCTGCCTCTGTGCCACCTCACAGCAACACCTGTATCAGGAGGGCGATGCCACCTTATCCAGCAAGCCACTGTTGGCAGATGCACAGGTCATCTGATGCTTTTTCCACTGCTGTAAGATGTATTATATTTCTAGTTAAATTATTATTATTATTTTGTAAAACTGCATGCATACATATACATTAGAACATGCAGATTTTATGCATTTTTGTGGTGGGTGGTCATCAAGTTGCACACACACTATACCTGTAAAGCACATTTAAAGCATATTTTCCACCTCAAAGAATTCTGGGCACTGCTAAACTTTGCTGGTGAAATCTGGCTGAGGTTAGGATTGTGCCCTTAGCATTTATGCACATGCATTTATATGTGCATGAGGGGCAGGGGGCATCCAATCCCCATTCACATTTAACTTCCAGGGATGCTGGCAAGGGATCCCAGAAGAAAGACAAAACCACTGACTTACACCACCAATATCTACAGTAAATGAAGCATCCTCAGAACTCCCAAAGAAATTATGGACAGCTATGTACCAGGGACTGATTCCAGGAAATGGGAACAATTGGAGCATATGCAACGTAGTAGTGTGGTTTGGAAAGAGAGATATCATGAGGAAAAGCTTTCCATAAATATATTCTGGCAAAGATTGCACAAGCTGTGCTGGAAAGTGGGGTGGGGGAAGAAGCAGTTTCAAACTTGGCAAGAGAACACTTTTCATTTGAACCGGCAGTAAGTATTTTAACACATTCTTTATTGCAAGGCAGGAGATTGCATCTGAAAAAGACATTTTTTGCACATGAAGCTAATGCTGGGTTGAGTTTAAATCTATATATAATATTAAATCCATAGAAGCTACTGCCATCTGCTGCTGTGGTGCAGTTCATACACCATCGGTGCATGGATTCTATAATGACGTGTGCATACATCTTAAGCTAAACATGTAAGTGAATACAATCTCTCCAAATAGCCAGACAAGTATCCAGAATTCAATTTTGTTTGCATTTTAATGAAAAGCCATCTACTTCACACTTCTCATATCAATACACAAACCATTATGTAAAGTTTATATAATGTCAGTTGTGCCAACAGTATGCAAAAATCACAAAATTAAATTCAGGCTATAAATATAAATTCAGGGCCTTCCTGTGTGAATTCGATTATTCTAAAATTTTTATTTTATTTTATTTTGTAAATAGCAGCAGCAAGGAAGCTTCAGAAGGATGGAGCATGGGAAGGGGAGCTTATCTATATCACTCCCTGCCATGGTAGTAGCAAAGCTGTCATATTCTGTTCTGATCCAATACCAGATCTCGAGGAGCAGAGAAGACTTATCAGAAGTTGCAGGACCATGGATAGCACCAAGTGAGAAACTTGCTCCAACAAAAAGGGTAAGCATAGACTGGGCCTTTTAACGCTTCTGTTCTCTGAACACCTCTCTCAAGCTCCAAAAGCCTTGTGGCTAACTAACTTCTAAAATGGCCAATCCTTTGGCCAGAAGACAGACAGACTGTTCCCTAGCTTCCCACCTGGTGTGTTCCCTGGGCCACTGAGTTCCTGCTGGAGGCATTTGGTTCTTCAGGGCAAAGTACGACAATGCAGGCTCTGACCCTACGGTTACAGGAGATTCTCCTGGGGGCTCAAGTTCCTCAGCCTCAGTTTCTTGATTTTCTGCAGCAGACTTAAAGCCCTACATGTCAGGCTGCTGCCAGCGACTCCCGGCTGCTTGCCCAGGAGCATACAAAGACAAGGGAATGTTTCTTACCGGACACTTTTTATTCAGTCTTTACAGAGAGAGGCTCTAGAACCCAGCCTCTTGGATAAAGACGTTGTCCCGAGTGAATCTCCACCCCGTCACTCCCACTTCTTCATTCTTCATTCTCATTGTTTATCCTATGGGTGCTGCTATGTGCCCTCTGTCTTTGAGCTCTTTGCTCTCCTACTTCCAAGGCTCGCCGGGTTCTAGGAGAGGGGGGTCTGAAATGCTATTTAAAGACACAGTGTCCATCAGCTGTCGCCCCCTTGTGCTTCCTCCTCGTCCTCCTCTCCCATTATTTCCCAACTTTTCCCCTCATCAGCCTATGAGCTGTGACCTCCCTCAAACACCTGTTGTAAATCTAAACTGTCTTCCTCTTCCTCCCCTCCCTGGAAGGGTCAAGCTGCCCTCTGCCCTGTCCCTGGCACTACCCCTGGTCTGGATCCTTGGGTGGAAAGTCTGCAGTCTCTGATTTTGTGTCTTGACTGCTGCCTGGCTCTGGGTGCATTACATGCCCCACAGAGAAACCTACGGTCTGCAAATAATAACATCCTCAAGGTCCCAGGCCTCAGAGAGGTTAGGCTGGCCTCAACTAGAGCCAGGGCCTTCTCGGCTGCGGCTCCAACCTGGTGGAATGCTGTGTCACAAGAGACTAGGGCCCTGCGGGACCTGACATCTTTCCGCAGGGCCTGCAAGACAGAGTTGTTCCGCCAGGCCTTTGGTCAGGGCTCAGCCTGACTCCCTCCTCTGGCAACCTGCACAGAATTTTGCTTAATTGGTTGCCATCTATTTGATTTAATTAATTTTTATAATGAAATATTTTTAGATTCTGTGACTATTGTATTGTTTGATTATTGTATTGTTGTTAGCCGCCCTGAGCCCGGCTTCGGCTGGGGAGGGCGGGATATAAATAAAATTATTATTATTATTATTATTATTATTATTATTATTATTATCTCCAAAGGTTATTTTTCAAGGCAAGCTGCCATTGCCACAAATGCATCCTTTGGCCAGGCTAAACTACCCCACAGTCACAAGTGCATGCTCATTACAACTGTGCAATTCATTGGCGCTTGGAGTCAGAATTCTAACATCCTGGAAACAACATGTGGAAGGTTTCTTCATGCTACTTGTGGGAGCAGTGATATGTATACCTGGAAGACACACTGGATTGGGTCCAGACGATGTTAGTTGAACTTAGGTCCCACTGAAATCAATGGGACAAATTAGTCATTACTTAAGTCCGATTAACTTCAGTGGGAGTTAAGTTTAACTTACCTACAATCCACTCCTAACAATAGGCAGAAGCCAGCTAAGTTCTACTCAAAATAGACCCACTGAAATTAATGAAACTACGATAAGTAAGTCATGGCCTTGATCTCCAGTGGGTTTACTCTGGGTAGAACTAGCATTCCACCCAACTCCATGTCTCCTCAGAAGTAAGTCCTACTGACTTCACTGGCTCTCGCTTCCAAGTAAGTAAAGCTAGGATTACAGCCTAAATCTGGATCCAACCCATTATAATTTCCATATGTGTCTTTCAAGCAGACTTGACAAAAACTCAAAATACCAGGGGCTTTCTCCACCACTATAGCTCAGTGGCAAATGAGGTAGAAATCTATTATCAACAAGGAAAGTTTTACATATATAAGGATATGGCCTGACCCCAAAATGAGTAAGACCTAGTTTTGGAGGGGCCTAGCTGAATGCTGAAGTTAAAAACAGCACCGGATAAGATGCAGAGGTCTCTGAAAATACAGAGGAAGAAGCTTGGGCTGGGTGACTGTTTCAAAGAAATGTGGTTGGAGGGTGGGTAGATAAGTGACTGTTCCAAAGTAATGTGGTGGGTAGATAAGAAGATTTTGTTCAGATAATTTTTGTGTTAATTTTGCTCTGCTAAATGTGTTGACCTCCTATGTAGTGTGTTTTTTTTAAAAAAAATTGTTTAGGATAATATTTTAGTTTCCTGTTAATTGTGTTTGAATGAATATTGATTGTATTCAAATGTACAGGTGAAACTAGGAAAATTAGAATATCATGGGAAAGTTCATTTATTTCAGTAATTCAACTTAAAAGGTGAAACTAATATATGAGATAGACTCATGACATGAAAAGCAAGATATTTCAAGCCTTTATTTGTTATAATTGTGATGATCATGGTGTACAGCTGATGAAAACCCCAAATTAACAATCTCAGAAAATTAGAATATTAAATGAAATCAGCAAAACAAGGACTGCAAATAGAGCAATATTGGACCTCTGAGAAGTGGAAGCATGCATATGTACTCAGTACTTGGTTTGGGCCTCTTTTGCATCAATTACTGCCTCAATGTGGCGTGGCATAGATGCTATCAGCCTGTGGCACTGCTGAGGTGTTATGGAAGACCAGGATGCTTCAATAGCAGCCTTCAGCTCTTCTGCATTGCTCGGTCTCATGTCTCTCATCTTTCTCTTGGCAATGCCCCATAGATTCTCTATGGTGTTCAGGTCAGGTAGGTTTGCTGGCCAATCAAGCACAGTAATCCCATGGGCATTCAACCAGGTTTTGGTACTTTTGACAGTGTGGGCAAGTGCCAAAGTCCTGCTGGAAAATGAAATCAGCATCCCCATAAAGCTTGTCTGCAGAAGGAAGCATGAAGTGCTCCAAAATCTCCTGGTAGACAGCTGCGTTGACCCTGGACTTAATGAAACACAGTGGACCAACACCAGCTGATGGCATGGCTCCCCAAATCAACACTTCACACTGGACTTCAAGCATCTGGCATTGGAAACTTCACACTGGACTTCAAGCATCTGGCATTGTGTGCCTCCCCATTCTTCCTCCAGACTCTGGGTTCTTGGTTTCCAAATGAGATGCAAAAGTTGCTCTCATCAGAAAAGAGGACTTGGGACCACTGAGAAACAGACCAGTTCTTTTTTTTCCCCTTTAGCCTAGGCAAGATTCTTCTGATGTTGTTTCTTGTTCAGGAGCAGCTTGACAAGAGGAATACAACATCTGAAGCCCATCTCCAGGATCCGTCTGTGTGTGGTGGCTCTTGATGCACTAACTCCAGCCTCAGTCCACTCCTTGTGAAAGTCCCCAACACATTTGAATGGTCTTTTCCTGACAATCCTCTCCAGGCTGCGGTCATCCCTGCTGCTTGTGCACCTTTTTCTTCCACACTTTCCCCTTCTGCATAACTTTCCATTAATGTGCTTTGATACAACACTTTGGGAACATCCAACTTCTTCTGCAATTACCGTTTGAGGCTTTCCCTCCTTATGGAGGGTCTTGGTGACGGCTTTCTGCACAACTCTCAGGTCAGCAGCCTTCCCCATGATTGTGCTTCCTACTGAACCCATTGCAGGTGTTGTGGATTGAATAGCTACTGCATCTTTTCACAATATTCTAATTTTCTGAGATTGTTAATTTGGGGGTTTTATCAGATGTACCCCATAATCATCACAATTATAACAAATAAAGGCTTGACATATATCGCTTTGTATGTCATGAGTCAATCTCATATATTAGTTTCACCTTTTAAGTTGAATTACTGAAATAAATGAACTTTTCCACGATATTCTAATTTTCCGAGTTTCATCTGTATACTTTATATTCAACTTTCTTCTGTAACGTTTTATTCTGAATTGTGTTATTTGCTGTTTTAATGTCGGTTGTAAACCGCCTTGAGATCCCCCCCCTAAAAATATAAAGCAGTATAGAAATTAAATTAATAATAATAACAAGAAGAAGAAGAAGAAGAAGATCATTGGGAAGAAGGTACAACAGGCCAGATGACACATTCCTATAAAGCATGTATCATAATGGAAAGCTCTCACAAACGCCAACCTGTAATGCATTGCTGAACATAAGTCTGATTAATAGATCTGAGCCTCCGTATTGAACTCCCACGGGGAATTTTATCCCACACAGAACACATGCCCTGCATGCAGACAGTTCCAAATTCAATCCCCAATAGCTCCAAGTAGGATTGGAAAGGGCCTTGTCTGAAGCCCTCAAGAACAACTGCCTGTCAGAGAGACCAATGGTCTGACTACTGCTTGAAGGCAGATCTTCATGAGAGTTGCCTCTTTTCCTTCAGATAAAATTAATTCTTCACATTTTGAGATGTGGTTTGAATACCTATTTGTCGCATCCTGTGGCATTTGGTTTCTGAGGGTGGTTTTGGTTTTGTTTTTAGTCTGTTCGAACAATGCTTGTTCACGCTTCGTAGCTGTCAACCACTTTTCTCAAATCCATGACGTTTTGGCAAAGGGGTGGGGGTCAGCCAAAGCCTCGCATCCTGGTCAGCGAGTGGCATGTCCTTTTAAGTTCTGCTTTTGATTTTCAAACACTCTGATTGGCTCAGGCAGGAACCCACCCCCCCATAACTTTTAAGAGCTTTAAAAGACTTGTTGGGAGACCGGCTTCCCCCCTGCAGTTGGACACCTGCGCTGCAATGGCTTTGCTGCTCATCTTGTACCTGAATGTTGCTGTAGGTGCAGGTAAGATGTGAGGGCTGTGGGATGCGTTTTTGCTTCTTCCAGGACAAAAAGAAGTTACAGGCAAGCTTTGACTATTGTTCCTTCCAGTAAAAAACCTGGTGGGCCCATGCCAACCAGCGAAGCGGTGAAACAGGGTCACTCACAAAGAGGAACAAGGGAAACTGCCTTACCCTGGACCAAATCATTGGTCCTTCTGGTTCAATATTGTCCACAATGATTGATGTCAGCTAGGTTTTAGACTCTCCCAGCCCTAATTAGAGATGCTGGGGATTTTGAACTTCAGGCCTTTGATAGGCAAAGCAGATGTTGTACCACTGAGCTAAGAACTTTCACCTGCAAAAGTAGGAGGAATTCTGTGGACCGCAGGAAATCCCAGGTTTGCAGAAAAGTTGTTCATTAAAGTAAAACAGGGAAAAGCAAAAGGGGAGGATGGAGGGTTCAGATCTGTGCTGTTAATACTGACATGGACGGCTAAGCCTCAAGGGGGTTATAGTCCGACACAAATGGAGGCCACCAGTTTTGGGAAAGCTGTGTTAAAGGCAGACAGCTGTGATAAGCTTGATGAAATCAAGCGACAGTGGAGACGACTCAAACATTATTGCTACTCTTCCATCTGGAGGTAACTTCACACACAGGGTCTCCTAACAATGCTTTTTGACAACTACAGTTCCCAGAGATTTTTGTAGGGAAGCCATAACTGTTGGAAGTGGTATCATAGAGCTTTAAACATTATGGTGTGAATGGGACTCCAATGATCTGACATTGCACAAGGCAGCTTCCTACAGGGCTCAAACCAGCCTCAATATCGTGTGTGTGAGTGCTCTGTCAGTTATGGTCCTTTCTGTTTCTCATTTTTCCAATCGTAAATTCAGTTTTTCACATTGATTCAGCAATTTGAGAATCCATTTTTTAAAAAAATTCAGGTGTTTTGGCAATCAGTTTCTCATTATGGAATGCATTTTCCTATGTTAATTTCACTAATATATTGATTTGTATGCACACTTCCCCCTAACATACTTTTTTTTTTGGTAAAACTTCCTTTGCTTGGAGAACTGCACTGCAAAGATCAGATGTGTGTGAATTTCAAAGGATGGCTGTGTTTTGGTTCACATTGTTTCAGAAGGTGCAAATTTGATAGGCTTGGCTTTAAATGCAAACTGTACTGAGTTTCTCCCTTATCCCTAGGTAGAGCTAAGAGTAATCTTTCAGGTATCAAAGTTGACTCATGGGTGGGTGGGGATAACTATCAGGCCCATCAGCTCAGAAAGGTCCCATCGCCCCACATTTTATAGAGAAGCCCCTGATTTAAATCATGCACAAATAATATTAGATTTCCTTCTAAATCCTCTTGGGTTGTATGCTGTGCAGGTTTACCTCTTACCCTTTTGTTTCAAAGCCTTGGCTGGAATAGATCTGGGCCCTCCTGGTGCATGCCTGCAAGGTCCCAAATTCTGGTGCCAAGATGCAGTTACTGCTGCTGAATGCAAGAAGGAGGAATACTGCTGGATCCATGAGTGGAGTTCTCCGTTGGTGAGAGCCAGAAATGCAAAACCACATGCATCTGAAGAGCTGTTCCCTTCACTCTCTCTTCCACCACATTTACAGGTGGGATATATAATGCAACCACATCAGTTCACCGCAAATTAAGCAAAATTAACCAGAAAGGGTGGAAAGCAATATCTTAGGGGGCAGCTGCATGATAATAACAAGGATGAGAAGGACTTCTCTAGACATTCTTCATCTATAGTTTGGAGTTAGGATCAGCCATGTGACCACACTGAAACATTTCCTTAAGATTACAGATAGGTAGCCGTGTTGGTCTGCCATAGTCAAAATAAAAAAATTCCTTCCAGTAGCACCTTAAAGACCAACTAAGTTAGTTCTTGGTATGAGCTTTCGTGTGCATGAAGGGTGGTGGGAATGGGAGATTGGCAGATAGCTGAGATGAGCCTGCCAATCTCCCATTCCCACCACCCTTCTGAGTAATACCCCTCCCCACCTTCTCACTATATAGAAGGATCTGGCAACTTCTGTTTCAGTGTATCTGAAGAAGTGTGCATGCACACGAAAGCTCATACCAAGAACTAACTTAGTTGGTCTTTAAGGTGCTACTGGAAGGAATTTTTTTATTTCCTTAAGAGCTCAGGAACTACCATAGGATAATTTGGGGAGAACTAACTAACTATCTCATTCTTCTTTTCCTTTTAAATATTACCTTCCAGCTCCGTAGCTAAATACTGTGTGGTGCATAAGGGAGAGAGGGAATAATTGCCAAAGATTTAATACATAAATGCTGGTAGCCAACTTATTATTTGCTTGTATTGGTGAACAACTGGGTAGAAAACAGTCTGCGCACACTTCCCGAGTAGAAGGTCAGATAATTTCTTTTTTTAAAAAAAGCAACAAAAGCTGGACATCCAAGAAGGTACTTGTGCCAGGAAGAATCACTTATAGTGAGAGTCCCATTATTACACCCACTATTTACCCCCAAAATTGCCCTGGTCCTTTCCTGAAAGCCTCATTTTTGACTTTGAAGCCATTGATATCTTTGTTTGTGACAGTGGAAGGGACTTGAGGAGGAGGAGGACAAGGCTGATGCCCCATTGATTAAATGCTTCGTCTGCACCAAGATTGTGCAGAAAGTCAAGGATTTGGCTGGAGACGATCCAGATGATGTAAGTTACCAATTGTTATGTTATTGGAACTTATTTGCTCGGCTGATACTGAAAATTGGGTCTGGGGGCAGAGAGCCACTGAATTGCCACAAGTGACTGACACCCAGAGATTAGCCTGAAAACATATCATGCATTTCCATTGCTGAGGCTAAGCAGAGTTGGCCCTGTAAGCTACCTGGAGGGAATTATAACCACATGGTTTAATGGTGAATTTTGGACATAACGGAGATGTAAAATATTTGGATTACAGTCGTACCTTGGAAGTCAAACGGAATCCGTTCCAGAAGTCCATTCCAAAACCAAATCACAGCTTCTGATTGGCTGTAGGAAGCTCCCACAGCCAATCAGAAGCCGCAGAAGCTCCGTCGGACGTTTGGGTTCCAAAAGAACGTTCGCAAACTGGAACAATCACTTCCAGGTTTGCGGCGTTTGGGAGCCAAAACGTCTGAGTTCCAGGGCGTTTGACAACCACAGTACGACTGTATTATAGAAGATGCAGGAGGAAATTATTAATAATAGGTCCCACAAAGGGGAGGAGGGAAGTCCAGGAGATTCTTTGGAATCTTGTGTTTATGTTGTATGTTGGATATGTGATTGTAAAACTTTAATCTGAAAAAACCAAATAAATGAACTTTCAAAAAATAATAGTAACTGTAAAGGTAAAGGTAAAGGGACCCCTGACCGTTAGGTCCAGTCGTGGCCGACTCTGGGGTTGTGGCACTCATCTCGCTTTATTGGCTGAGGGAGCCGGCGTACAGCTTCCGGGTCATGTGGCCAGCATGACTAAGCCTCTTCTGGCGAACCAGAGCAGCACACGGAAACGCCATTTACCTTCCCGCCAGAGTGGTACCTATTTATCTACTTGTACTTTGACATACTTTCGAACTGCTAGGTGGGCAGGAGCAGGGACCGAGCAACGGGAGCTCACCCCGTCGCAGGGATTCGAACCGCCGACCTTGTGATCAGCAAGTCCTAGGCTCTGTGGTTTAACCCACAGCGCCACCCGTGTCCCTCAGTAGTAACTGGCAACCACATAAAAGCCCCGTAAATGAATACTTAAACCTTTAGAGCCACCCCATGGGCTAAGCAAGGGAGAAGAAGAGAGCACCCCCAGGGCTGAGCAAGGAAGCTGGAGAGCTCTTTCCACACTGAGTAACCCAAGTGGACCTGGTGCAAAAACAAAGTTTCAAACTCCTGGACTTGTTTGCCGAGCAGGGCCTTCTTGGCACCCTGGCTCTGGAAGCCTAAGGAAGCTCACGCAAAATCTCACTGGAACTCAGATTGTCCCGTGAGATTTCAAGAAGGAGCATCTCCAGCCCCATCATCCAGCCCAGAAACTGAGGTCCAGTGCCGAGGGCCTTCTGGCGGTTCCCTTGCTGTGAGAAGCCAAGTTACAGGGAACCAGGCAGAGGGCCTTCTCGGCGGTGGCGCCCGCCCTGTGGAACGCCCTCCCAGCAGATGTCAAGGCAATAAACAACTATTTTACTTTTAAAAGACAACTGAAGGCAGCTCTGTTTAGGGAAGTTTTTAATGTCTGAAGCTGTATTGTTTTTAATATTCAGTTGGAATCCACCCAGAGTGGCTGGGGAAAACCAGTCAGATGGGCGGGGTATTATTATTATTATTATTATTATTATTATTATTATTATTATTATTATTATTCCAGGACCAGTGCATTGAGCAGGCTGTGTCCAGCAAGCAAGGGAAATGCTTAAAAGTTTTTTCCCGTGCCAGGTAACCCCACGTGGACTCAACGCCAGAAAGAGCTTTTTAGCTCTCCACATTGCTTTGGATTTGACTGGCACAATTTCAACCAGCCCACCTGGAGGTAGAATCATAGAATCATAGAATCATAGAGTTGGAAGAGACCACAAGGGCCATCGAGTCCAACCCCCTGCCAAGCAGGAAACGTGGCCTGAGGGAAGTCCTGAGAGACAAATAGAGGCCTGGGGGCTTGTATTTGCCCCCTAGGCCTGAGGTTCCTCACTCCTTGTGTGAGACTTTGCACAAAGGCTGCGTAGCACGCCATACATTAAAAACCCACTCACCCTCAAAAAGAATCCTGGGAACTGTAGTTTGTTAAAGGGCCTGGGAATTGTAGCTCTTAAGATTCCCATGATTCTTTGCGGGGAGGGCTTTAAATGCGTGCAGCTAAAGACAGCCAATATTCCAACCAACTTTATTTGGAGCCAAAAAAAGGGGATAAAGAAGGAGGAAAATGAACAAATATAGCAAAATATACAGCTCCCTGCTCACTTCAGATTAATATAGAGTGCGAGAGAAGTCAGGGCTCCTGTGCCTTTAATAGGCACACCTTTAATAAGTGTGTAGAAGAGGGAATTTCAGTAGGTGTAGCATGCAAGCAGCGGCTGGTGTGAGAAGAAACGAGGGAGGAAAGCAGAGGAAGGCCACCCTGGCAGACACGCAAAGGCTGTATCTGTTTGAATCTTGAGCATGGAGCCACCAAGTTACTGTTCTTACTCCCCAACTCTTCTTTCAGGAGAAAATCGAGGACGCAATAGCTTCTGTATGTCAGGTAGTGGGCAGGATCCTGAGAGGGACTTGCAAAAAGCTTTTGAGGCTTTTCAAATCAAAGCTCAGACAAGATCTGCAGGCTGGCCTGAAGGCTCGGGACATCTGTATCGATCTGAACGTATGCAGGGATTGCTTGAGGGCACTACCAGGTGAGAGCAGCGCATTTATTTTATTTTATTTATTATTATTATTTTTCATTCATTCATTCATTAAAATTCATATGCTGCTTGATTTTTAAGAAAGAAAACCTCAAAGCAGCTCTGGTGACTTCCTGTCCTTATTCAAGACAAACTCTATCCTTCCCTTTTCCTCACTGGATTATTCCTTATGGACAGCCTTCTTTTCCCCTGAGATTTTGTATTTATATTTTTTGAAGGGCATATCTCATTATGGGAGGGGCCAAATGTGGGTGGTCCCCGCTGGAACAAGTAGGGCAGACCAACAGTAGGCTGAACTGGAGCCAATGGCAGACAGACCCAAATCATTCTAGTGCTGTCTCCATCCTCCTCCCTGCTAAATTCCACAAAGGGCAAGAATTAGGTTGAGGAGGAGAAAGCCAACAGCCAGGGCCACCTCCTGGACTGGCTGCGAGTAAGACAGGAGGTGGACCTCAGGCTGCTGTGGGTGGGGCAGTGCCCCATTTGCTGTAACAGACTAGCCTCCGCTGCAAGGGGCAAAGCCCCCTTGCTGAAGTACATAAGAATTTCAGAAGTGCTGAACTGGATCTTAAGCGAGGAAAAAGACTCACACAAGACTTAAAGATTATGCTTTAAGACAACCTTCTCAAACTAGGTGCCCCCTAGATGCTGCTGGGCAGGGGCGCCGACTTATAAAAAATATTGGGGGAGCCCATGAATAATAAATAATGAATAATAAATGAAAGCTCATGAATAATAAATAAGCTCATGAATATGCAGATAAAGTGGCGCCTCCTCCTCGTGAGCGAATAGGGGAGAGCGTGCTGCGCCTATTAATCAGCTCCAAAGGAAATTGGGGGAGCTTTTGCTCGGGAGGGAGGGCAGGAGGCATGCAGCCCGACCCTGTGCATTTTGGGCTGGGGGAGGGGCGGCAATGGCGCTCTGCTGGAGGGGCACCCGAGATTATGGGGGGTGGAGCCCCCCCAAACGAATTTTTGAGGGGGCTCGGGCCCCCTCAGGCCCCATGGAGTCGGCGCCTATGCTGCTGGGTCACAACCTATGGCCAATGATCATAGATTGTGGGAGCTGATAGCCAAAACATCTAGTGAGCACCAGGCTAGAGAAGGCTGCCTTGAGAAATCTTTGGTGGCTTGAAGGCATTCCAGCAAAAGAAACGGGGAGCAGGGGGAGAGTTGATAATGCAAGGTGGAAGATGCTCTCTAACCGAGAAATCTTCAAAACATAAAAAGAACCCAGCTGAATCAGACCAAAGGTACATTGAGTCCAGCATACGTTTTGCACCCTGGCCGACAAGATGCCTAGGAAACTCCCAAAAGCAGGAGATGAGCTCAATAGCCCTCTGCAGCTTTGGATATGTAGCGATCATGCATGACTAGTAACTACAGAGGAGGCATCACCGGATGCCTTTATATCTTTAGATGCCAGGCGAAAACCTTTCTCTTCAACCAAGCGTCGATTAACATTCTATGGCTTTTTAAATGTGTTTGTGGGAAGGGGGTGTTTTGCTTTGCTTTTATTTCATTGTGTATTTTGTTTCATTGTGTATTCTGTTGTGAACCGCCCTGGAATCTAAAGATGAAGGGCAGTATACAAATTTAATTAATAATAATACATATAGCTGTATATTCCCCCATGAATTAATCCAATCCTCTTTCAAATTGTCACTGGCAATTTTGCTTCATCTCTTAGTTGTGGTTTCCATGCTTTAACCACATGCTTTGTTTTCTACAGAGGAAGAAAAAATTGAAGACAGCTGGTGAATTGGCTGACTTTGCAAATATTCACTTTGCTGCTGCTGCTGCTTCAACTTCTTCACAGATGTGGGACCCCCTTTTCTAATTTGCAAAGAGAAGCAGAAATACCCACCTTACTTAGTGAGCAATGCCGGAACTAAGGGCTTATCCACAGTTACCTTTCCTCTGCACTTTCCAGGCATGGTCTGCACTTTAAAGCTCCAGGTCCAAGTACCCGTTTGTTGTTCTGGAGCTTTCTCTGCAAAAACTCATTCTTAAAAGCTGAATAGGAGCAAGTGGCAATTTGCTGAAAACCTGAGTTGCTGTTTGTTGCATTTCAGCTTTAAAGAGCGCTCGGAGCTTCGAAGCACAGACCTGTTCTTGCAAAACACAGGGCAAAAGTTAAGTGTGGATAAGCCCCGAGGAAGGTACATTGGGTGCCACAGGCAACTTAGGCACCCTGAATTTCTGCTTTGCCCAGGGGTTTGAATCTTGCTGAGCATCGTCGCACAAGGAAGAGACGAAATACTACTGCTTTGCCTAATGCAATTATAAAGCTAACTTTTGTATATTTTAGCAATATACTGGAATATACTAGTTTAAGCCGATTCCCCTTGCTTTGACTTTCACAATGAATAAAGTGCTTTGATGAGCCCAGTTCATCTCATGTATTTATCATGGCTGTATTCTGCGCACTATGAGAAAGTGGTATCAACCGACAAGGGTCCCACTCCCTGAAGAATCATCAGGCCCACAGACTTCCAGTGCCCTGATGGTGTCAGCTGGAACCAAGAACCCAGGGCTCTGGAGGCACAGGCATATCTGAGGAGGAGGAGCCAGCCATAGAGGTTGACATCTTTCATTAAGCAGGGATGGGAACCAATCGCCTTCCAAATGCTGCTAGACTACAATTCCCATCAGCCTGGGCCATTGGACATCCTGCCTGGGGCTGATGGGAGCTGGAGTCCAGCCACATTCGGAAAGCCTCAGATTCCCCATCCTGTGGCTTTATTTTCCAGGCCGAATGCTTTGCCACTCAAGCTAGCCACTTGGCTCTTTTCGCCTGGAAGTGCTATATAGGAACCGGGGACATGAACAGAGTAGCACACATAGATTCATAGAGATGGGAGGGGTCACGGGGGTCAGTCCACCGCTGCAATGCAGGAATCTTCCCCCCCCCCCGCAACATGTAGCTCAAACCCAGGACTCTAAGATTATGAGTCTCATGCTTTACCGACTGAGCTATACATGATCCCAGCCTGTGGTATTCAGAGGAATGGTACCCTGTGTGGTGGGACAGAGCCTCACTGTAACTTACCTGGGCAGTGCTGCAGCTAGTACACAGCCCTGAAACTCACTACCACCCTCTCTGCCCCATAAATGGTATCCCAATGGTATCGGGAGGGTGGTCCAACCCCACAACACCAGCTGCTACTGATTCAGACAGAACTCGCAGTCGCAGCTTCCTTCATTTCTCATCAGGCCTTTTATTCAAATATAGCAGTAGTTGCCACCGCAAACTTTCAGTTTCCCCACAGATCTTCACTCTTCCTTCTCATCACCATGCGTGATGATGTAGCACAAGGATTTGTAGTCGATGTTTCCGGCCACGTCGATGGGAGCGACCGCAAACATTTGCTCCACCTAGGGAAGAAGGAACACAAAGTGGGGGTAAGAAGGCAGCGTTCGGCTGGCCTAATCAACCAGTCCCTGCCCGGCCTTGCGAGCCTTGGGACTCCGTCGTCATAGTTTTCCCCACCTCCTTGAGTCATGAGATTGGAAGGGGGAACCATTCTTGAAGTTAAATAAATGTACCGTAAATTTCACTCTATAACACGCAGATTTTTTCTCCTAAAAAGTAAGGGGAAATGTCTGTGCGTGTTATTGAGCGAATGTGTGGTCCCTGGAGCTGACTCGCCGGAGCGCAGGGGCAAAAATAGGCAAAAATAAGATCGGGCGGGCGGGCGGAGGGAAGGCGGAAGCTGCTGCTTTCCTGCATTCTGCCTCAGGGTCTTACTGCCCACCCGCTTCTGTTGCTGCGTTTGCTCAAACTCAACAAAGAGCAGGGAATCCCCTGCCCTCCTGGCAAGCAGAGGGTTAAGGAAAGGATCGAGTCCTTCCTTCTAATTCTTTCCTAGTCACACTGCGTGCAGGCTCCAGCCCACCACCTCCTCCTCTCCGTGCTCTAGGGACTCGCAGGCAGCCGAAAAACATGCAGGTGGGA
This sequence comes from Podarcis vaucheri, assembly GCF_965113315.1. Taxonomy (NCBI): domain Eukaryota; kingdom Metazoa; phylum Chordata; class Lepidosauria; order Squamata; family Lacertidae; genus Podarcis; species Podarcis vaucheri. The sequence goes on from NC_138753.1 coordinate 35,643,866, forward strand.
GAGAGAGAGAGAGAGGGCTGGCTTGGGTGGGTGGGGGGAACTTTTGCTTTCCTTTCCTCCCCCCCCCACCCCGTTAAACCCCTCTCCTGCATTGTTAGCCAGCTGCTTCTCCGCACACCCCTCTTGTGCTCCATGTCCCTTCTGTGTTTTTCCTTCCCTCCCCATTTAAAACATGGTGACAAAGCATGGATCCACATGGATCCTCAGGATTTTTGCATTGGGCTACTCCAGACATGTGATCCTGTCAGATCACATGTCTGTGGCCACAGCATGAACCACAAAAATCATACATCCACTGTTTCATTTAGAATATTTTTTTTCCTTGTTTTCCTCCTCTAAAAACTACGTGCGCGTTATGGTCTGGTGCGTGTTATAGAGCGAAAAATACGGTATATTGCTTTCAAGATGGTTGTGGCTAAGAGCTTGCTAATACAGTTTCTGTATAAAAATACTAGAAATTCTACCTCCACTGTCAGAGGCAGTAGGCCTCTGAAAAGCTGTTGCTAGGAATTGCAGGTGGGCAGAGTGCTGTTTGTGTGCATGTCCTTTAGGCATCTGGTTGGCCAGTGATGCCGAATGAGATGGACCTCTGAGCCAGCAGACTTTTCTTACGTTAAATGGGAACAATCTTTTTCATCGTTTGCTCATTGCTCGAGCAGAAAGTGATATCTGAAAGCAGCAGAAGGGGTTCTGATAAAGGCCCTCAATCCAGCTATACGAATACCATGATCTGCAATATTGTTGACGTTATGAAAGCTGAGATAAAAAGGCTCAGCTAAGGAAAGAGAGGGATTGATGGGATACATGGAAACTAGTAGCTAGGAATGACTGTCCAACACTTCAGTGGAGTTTTACTGCCTGCCAAACACAAGAAGAATCAGGACAACGGTTTCATGAGTCCTCAGAACCCCAGGTGGCCACCATAGCTGTCAACTTTCAGATTCGAAAATAAGGGATCAGCAGCCTCACCTGTCCCGGGGGCAGTCTACAGGATATCTAACTGTCAGGGGTTCAGGGACAGAGGCACAGGGGAGAGAGGAAATGGAGAGCGAAGGGGAAGAATCTGAGGGCAGCGTAGGGGAGTATGACAGTGACCCGAGAGATTCCATGAGCTTCTCCAGCGAATCAGAAGATTCCCAGAAGGAGGCGCCGATGGTCAGGGCAAGGGGGGTCCCAGGGGGGACACACCAGAAACAAGGGGCCAGCGGGGACTCCCAAAGCAGCAGCTGTAGATCAGGACCAGCTTCCCCACCAGAGCGTAGTGGGGGGGAAGAGTCCCATGTGTCAGGGCCAGCGTCTCCTCCAGCAGGGAGAGAAGATGAGTCAGGGCTGACCACGCCTCTATCGGAGAGTGGGGGAACAGAGGGGAGGTCAAGTCCAGCTAGCCTCCCCGAAGGAGGAAGCAGTGACAGGAGCAGTGTAACGGTCAGGAGGAAGGTTGCCGGCTGGGCGCGCGCGCCAAGTTCGAATGTACAGGCGCATGGGACAGCAGTAAACCCGGATTGGGAACCAGGTCCTAAAGCCCGCCGGAGGCAGGGGGAAGACTCAGGGGACTCAGCGTCAGAAGAGTCTAGGAAGGGGGAGACCCCAGCTGACAGGCGGAGCCAGAGAAGGAAAGAGCAAAGGAAGAGGTGGAGCAAGGCTAGAGTCTTAAACTGGTGTCTGGGGGGAGGAGATTCAGACGGAGCTTCAGCGGTCTAGAGTTTCAGACGTAGAGCTGCACGCTGCGGCTGTGAAAGCGAAACTGAACTGCAATAAAGACTTTCGTATATAACAACGAACTGGCGTTGGTCCTTTGTGAGCTGGGACCTCGGGCAGCTCTGACACTAACAATCCGGGATAGCAGTGGGAAGCAGCGGGAAATGGAGCTGGAATAAGGGAATTTCCCGCAAAAAAGGGAAGGTTATTAGCTATGGTGGTCACCTGTCTCCAGGGACAGAGGCAGACCTTGGGGTCTCTAATTCTACATCATAGTTGTGGCGCCCCTGATGCTCTACACCCAGGGCAGCCTAACTGGTCACGTTCTCCTCAATCTGCCTCTACCAGGGACCCTCTGGTAGGGCCTTTGATCAGAGAACAGATCAGAAGAATCTTGATTTGCATCAACCACTAGCTGTAGCAATAAAATAAAATGTACTGAAGATACAGGTAAAATTTTAACTATACAAAATACATTTTGGCGGTTTATAGCAATAATCAAATAATTGATCTTACTCAGAAACCAGAGCGCACAGAAATGCTGTTTACCTTCCTGCCACAGCAGTACCTATTTATCTACTTGCACTGGCATGCTTTTGAACTGCTAGGTTGGCAGGAGCTGGGACAGAGCAACAGGAGCTCACCTCGTCGTGGGGATTTGAACTGCTGACCTTCTGATCGGCAAGCCCAAGAGGCTGTCGTTTAGACCACAGCTCCACCCGCATCCCTATGCCGTATTAATACACCAATTTAAAGGTGTCTCCTAGGTTTGATGCTTGTGAAAGATTCCTGCTAAGAGGAAATTGGGATTTAAAGAGGGAGGGCGAGAAGCACGCTTTAACTAGTGCTAGACCAGAAAGAGTTGCCTCACCTCCTCAGCAGAGAACTTGTCCGCCTGAGTCATCAGGAGTTGCTTAAACCTGGAAAACAATTTGGAAATAAAAAGTCAGTGCTGTTCCAACACACCACCCAGAACTCTAATAGGAACCTAGAAAGTTGCCTTATACTGTACCAGACCATTGTACCAGACCAGTATTGCCTGCACTGACTGGCAGCAGCTCTCCAGGTCTCCCTCCGCCCTAGGGATACCTGGGACATTTTGCTTGCTCTACCCATGAGCCATGGCCCTTCCCTGAAGTCTTCTCCGCTGAGGCTTGTATGGAGAAATCTTAGGAGGTTTCCTTATAATGAGTCAGGCCATTGGACTATCAAGCTCAGTAGTGCCTACACGGACAGGCAGCAGCTCTCCAGGAGTTCAGATAAGGGTTCCTCCCAGTTTGACCTGAAGATGCCAGGAATGGGACCAGAGCTGATGTTCTTCCAATGAGCCATGGCTTTCTCATCCCAACCATTGATTAAGCCAATCAGACCCAGGGCTGTCTTTACCCGGGGGTGCAAGCTGCCTAAGCTCTTAACCACACACACACCCAGCCGGGTGATTGCGGTCGATGGGTCATTTCCATTCTCTTTTGCGGAACAGCTGCAGAATCAACGTATCCCGCGGCGCCCCCTAGTGGTGTATTTAATTTTCGCATAATCGCAAAAAGACAGGAGTTATCGCTGCTGCTTTTTATTTTTCACTGTTTCCGCTGTTCCCCTCCTTAGCTCAACAACTTTGAGTTGCCCCCTAAAAAAGGCTCTATAACTTTGACCTGCCCCCCCCAAAAAAATTGGGGGCGCTGGGTGGATGTTTGCATCCCGGCACAGCATATGCTAAAGACAGCCCTTGATCAGACTTAATCCAATCAGAGCCCCATGGGCTTTACCCAGGATCTGAACTGTAGTTAATGTTCTTACTCATCTTTGTTCACACAGCCAGTTCCGTTGGGGTCAAATAACTTGAAGGCAGCAAGGATGGATTCCTCGGGATCAGTGCCTGTGGAAGAGAAGGATTGCTCAACATACAGCAAAGATCCTCAAAACGAGAGCAAGACCCCCTTTTGGTTGGGCAGGGAGTCTGGAAGTTTTGACGTTCCAGGGAGGAAATGGAAAGTTAACAAAAACCAAACCAAACAATGGCGAGAGAGAGAGAGAGAGAGAGAGAGAGAGAGAGAGAGAGAGAGAGAGAGAGATAGATCTCAAGGACAGAAAAGTATAATAACTGGCTCCTACACCTTAAGGCAGTGATGGCCAAACTTGGCCCTTCAGCTGTTTTGGGACTACAACTCCCATCATCCCTAGCTAACAGGACCAGTGGTCAGGGATGATGGGAATTGTAGTCCCAAAACAGCTGAAGGGCCAAGTTTGGCCATCACTGCCTTAAGGGAACTGACTAATGGAATGGATTCACTTTTGCCTTTTCTCAAGAACTTTTTGCCAGTCCCAAAGACCTTCTGTGACTCATCCACTTGACCACTTAAATATATTTGTGAACATGAGGAAGTAACAGCAATGTTCATTCTGCAGTATGGGGATGCTTATGTCATGATTTTCCATTGAGGTTGCACGCAACTTAGCCCTAAGTTAAAGTCACTTAGTGGTGTGACAGGCAAAATGTTTTTGCACAAGAGAAAGTGTAAATAGGTTGCTGGTAACTTTCTTGCACAATCAGTTGCACAGCTTTCTGTCAGCACAACTGTTGCACAACATTAAACTCACCTGTCCGTTTGGCACAGTGGCCTGGTGCTACCGGACAGAGAATGTTGGACACAAGGGCTCTGCTTGAATGGACAATTCCTACCCAAAGCCAGTGTGGTGTACAGTGGTATCTTGGGTTAAGAACTTAATTTGTTCTGGAGGTCCGTTCTTAACCTGAAACTGTTCTTAACCTGAAGCACCACTTTAGTTAATGGGGCCTCCCGCTGCTGCCGCGCCGCCACTGTGTGATTTCTGTTCTCATCCTGAAGCAAAGTTCTTAACCTGAGGTACTATTTCTGGGTTAGCGGAGTCTGTAACCTTAAGCGTCTGTAACCCGAGGTACCACTGTAATGGTTAGTGTCAGACTAGGACTTGAGAGACCAAGTTTCAAATCTCCACTCAGCCTTGAAGCTCACTGGGCGATCTTGGGTCTGTCACTGCCTCTCAGCTGAACCCACCTCATAAAGTGGTTGTGGGGATTAATGAGGAGGGTGAGAACCATGGACGCCAACTTGAGCTCCTTGGAGAAAAAGGTGGGATGTAAATGCAACAAACAAACAAACACCCTTTTTTAAGCACCCCTTCCGTATGACATGCATATTGTGCATTCATCCTGATTTGTTTTGCACAGGGTTTGTGGGGAGGCCAGAGGACACCCACAATTTATCAAGTGTTCATTCTAATTTGTTTGTGGGGTGGCTAGATGATGTTGCATTGAGAAATCATTACCTGACCCTTCCAAGTGCATTTTCCTGCCAATTACCTTGCCGCAAACCAATTTTGAGGGGCAAAGTAGGTTTGTTGTACAAGAAGAAGAAGAAGAGTTTGGATTTGATATCCCGCTTTATCACTACCCGAAGGAGTCTCAAAGCGGCTAACAATCTCCTTTCCCTTCCTCCCTCACAACAAACACTCTGTGAGGTGAGTGGGGCTGAGAGACTTCAAAGAAGTGTGACTAGCCCAAGGTCACCCAGCAGCTACATGTGGAGGAGCAGAGACGCGAACCCGGTTCACCAGATTACGAGTCTACCACTCTTAACCACTCCACCACACTGGCTCTCAAATTAGCTTCAGTTGTGCAATCTCCATTTGCTGGCATGTGATTGAATCCTTCCTGAAAATCATGGCAGTCTGGAAGTGCCCTTAGTGGTAAATCAGTTTTGTTTTTTGGCCTCTTATTGCAGTATGTTCAGGGGCGTTGGGTGGAAATCAAGAGCTGGTTTGAGGGTTAATGAGCAAGACTGAGGGTTAATGAGCAAAGTCCTTGCCTATGGCAGCACCAACTCACCATTCAGTTTCTCCCCAAAGAGTGTTAAGAAGACTGTGAAGTTAATTGGCCCTTTTCCTTCCTTTAGCATCTCATCCAGTTCTTCCTCCTTCACATTTATTTTCCCTGTAGAGAAAAAAAGCAGGCCCTAGTAGTGAACTCCACGGACCTTTCCAGACATCCTGTTTATTGTTCATTCATGACTATTTGTGATCATGATGTTCTTGGGGCAGTTATCTGCAACCCTTCTTTCAATACAGATGGTGAACGTTGCACCAGGTTGGACAATACAGGTCGAATTTCCAAGATAAGCAAAACACCCCCTAACCTGGAACTTCTGGGGAATGTTTGTCCATCCTCAATCTTCAGAGACCTATATCAATTGCAAACTTTTATTGGCATATAGAAAGAATTCTGAAAGGTTCGGTACACAGCAAAATCTGCATCAAACAATATATTAATAATAATAATTTTATTATTTATACCCTGCCCATCTGGCTGGGTTTCCCCAACCACTAACAATTAAAATACTGTTTTCTAACATTCATGAATCCTCATTGCATGTTGCAGAGACCTGGCTACTATCTTCCCCTTATCCCCACCCTGAGTTAACATAAGGAAGGCTACCTAACATTCGCCAGTGTGCCACTCCCTGTTAGCAGCCAACTGATTAATGTACTGTACTTAGATTGAATTGTCTGATACAAAATTGTCAGTGCAAAAGAACATATGTGGCTGATTCTATATGACTCTGCCCACAGGTGCATAGTAAAGTAATGGTAAAGGGACCCCTGACCATTAGGTCCAGTCGTGGCCGACTCTGGGGTTGCGATGCTCATCTCGCTTTATTGGCCGAGGCAGCCGGCGTACAGCTTCCAGGTCATGTGGCCAGCATGACTAAGCCACTTCTGGTGAACCAGAGCAGCACACGGAAACGCCATTTACCTTCCCGCCAGAGTGGTATCTAATTATCTACTTGCACTTTGATGTGCTTTCAAACTGCTAGGTTGGCAGGAGCAGGGACCGAGCAACGGGAGCTCACCCCGTTGCGGGGATTCAAACCACCGACCTTCTGATCAGCAAGTCCTCTGTGGTAGAGACATATAATTTTTGCCATTTCCTTCTTGAATCCTCACCCTCCCACACCTTTGCGCACAAAATTTGGCGAACCATATCAGCCCTGGTCTACATTCTACAGACTTCCCAGGGTTTCTGGCTTTGGTGATAATGTCATTTGAATACATGTCTCCCCTTAAAACAACTTTGCCACTGGCATTTTTCGCTCGTTTCCTCCTTCTTCTGTGCTAGAAGAGAAAAAAAGAGCTCTCCAAAGCTAGGAAGGATGTGTACCCTGTGTACTAGAAATAAAGCTGAGATCTGCAGACCCCTTTCTGAAAGTGACAAGCTGTTTATCAAAAATGACACCATCCAGAGATGAAGGACCGTGAAGTGCTCATGGCTCCAGAAATAACATGCACCAAGTCCTCAGAGGCTCTGAAGATAAGCAGGTGGGTATTAGAAAGGTCACTGTGAATTTTTAGACATAGGAAACTGCCTTATATTGAGTCAGACTATTGGTCTATCTCACTCAATATTGCTGTACTAACTGGCAGGAGCCCTCCAGAGTTCCAGGCAACAGTCTCTCCCATCTGGGGATTGAACCTGGGATCTTCTGCATGTGAAGCAGATTCTCTACTGCTGCGCTACAGCTCTTTCCAGTTGTGAATGTTGCTTTTAGTAAATAGCAATTGCTTCTCCCTAAAGCAGTACCAACCTGGTACCCTGCAGATGTTTTGGACTACAACTCCCATCACCCCCCTAGCTTTGCATGCCGAAAGTGCCAGGATCAATCTCTGGCATCTCCCGTTTTGTATGTTCCTTTGTCAGTTTTAGGGATGCAGGTGGCGCTGTGGTCTAAACCACAGAGCCTGGGGCTTGCCGATCAGAATGTCGGCAGTTCGAATCCCCGCGACGGGGTGAGCTCCCATTGTTCGGTCCCTGCTCCTGCCCACCTAGCAGTTCAAAAGCACCTCAAAGTGCAAGTAGATAAATAGGTACCACTCTGGTGGGAAGGTAAATGGCGTTTCCGTGCGCTGCTCTGGTTAGTCATGGCTTAGTCATGCTGGCCACATGACCCGGAAGCCTATAGAGCGAGATGAGCGCCACAACCCCAGAGTCGTCTGCAACTGGACCTAATGGTCAGGGGTACCTTTACCTTTTGTCATTTTTAAAGATGAAGATTACAATAATCTCTCTCTGGCAGAGACTCTGAATCCAGGCCTGGCTACTTGGCACTTCTTTTTCCTTGTACCAGTTAGTTGCTTAATATTTTTCTTTTAAAAAAAATCATCTGAACTTTTGAAGAGTGCAATTTCATGGTGACCGGAGGCACTCACCCAGCTGACCGTATGTCTCTTTCAAGTCTGATTTGCTGATAATGCCATCACGATTCTGGTCAATGCAGCTGAATGCCTTGGGAAAAGATAAGGAAAGTTAAATCTACTCTCTCTATTTCTCAAGTTTAATTCCTTTCTGCCACTATAATAAGAACATACATACTCACACAAATATTTTCCAATCCCCCGCCTGCAACTACTCCTCATTGTTATCACTCAAGTGAAGGGCAAAAGTGATTATAGCGCTTCATTAGTTGAGCAGCCCTTGCTTGTTTCACAAGTCATGCAAACCAGTAGAGTTGGGGGTTGCATGTTATAAGCCTGTAATTCAAATATAAAATCTACCTTGGCCGGGCTTCCCCATCCTCACATCACTTTCCTGTTTACCCTCCAAGAGTTATTTCTCATTTGGGCTGTCTCCAATTGACTTCTACTCAGCACAGACCCATTTAAATTAATGGCTCTTGTCAGTTTGCATTTCTTAGTACAGAAAGTATTGACCCGATCTAAGTATTGACCCGATGTATAGAGATCTCTCCTATTCTAATTAATTCAAGAGGGTTCTGGAAGCTTCTCTGTGTGAAAGAAACAAGCAGAAGGTTCATGGTGTTTGGGTTATTCCTTCAGAGAAGCTGAGTACAGCTGACTTAAAGGTGTTTACATTTTTACTCTGCTAACTATATGTTGGAGTTCTGCTCTGGATCAATATGAGTAGAATACATGACAGCTCTAACTTATTCAAACCTCCTGATTTCAGTGAGTCTGCTCTGAATATGACTAGCATTGGATAAAACCCTTGATTTAAAGCATGTAATAATTTTGTTTTTAAAATAAATCTCTATATAATCTCTAGCATATAAAAATAAACAAAAACAGGAATTCATACAAACAAAAACAGGATCCAACCTTAAGGGAAAGTCTGAAACATCTGAAGAAACTGGTGGCTGCTGTTTTATGTACAGCAGACAGAATGTTTTCAGTAAAAGGTAAAAAGATAAAGGACCTCTGGACAGTTAAGTCCAGTCCAAGGCGACACTGGGGTTGCGGCGCTCATCTCGCTTTCAGGCCGAGGGAGCCGGCGTTTGTCCACAGACAGCTTTCTGGGACATGTGGCCAGCATGACTTAACCACTTCTGGTGCAACGGGACACCATGATGGAAACATATGATGGAGAGCACATGGAAATGCTGTTTACCTTCCCTCCACAGCAGTACCTATTTATCTACTTGCACTGGTGTGATTTCGAATTGCTAAATTGGCAGGATCCAGGACAGAGCAACGGGAGCTTATTCTGTCACAGGGATTCAAACCGCCAACCTTCTGATCGGCAAGCCCAAGAGGCTCAGTGGTTTAGACCACAGCGCCACCCACGTCCCTGGTAGTCTACAATACAGCAGCAGGAGCAGAAAATTCCCATTTTCAGTTCACTGCACTGTGATATTCTGTAGAGTGTTGTGATATGAGAAGAGTTCCCCCAAATTCATATGACCTTACAGGTCTATACAGGGACAGTTGGAGGGTGACTGTCTGTGGTAAGGATGGGTAGACCTGTCCGTTTCGGTTTCTCTCAATTTCTCATTTTTTTTCTATCTTAATTTCAGTTCTTTACATTTCCACACCAGTATGCAATATTTTCTTTCTTTCTTTCTTTCTTTCTTTCTTTCTTTCTTTCTTTCTTTCTTTCTTTCTTTCTTTCTTTTAAAAAAGAGCCCTCCTGAAAAACCATCAGCATTTTATTGCGCATTTCTCCTAATTTACACTTTTCAAAATGCAACTTTGCCCAATATGCACATTTTCCTAAAGCAATTACTCATAGCATAACACATTTCTGTATGTCATTTTCACCCATAAATGCATTCTTATATGCACCTCACCCCAGTATATGCATCTTGGTTCCCATTACTTGGCTGGAGATCAGCACTGCAAAACCAGAGCAGTGAGAATTTTGAAGGATAGCTGCCCTTCAGTTTGCATATCTTTTCAGGGAAGTGTGAAAGAATTAAGCTCACCTTTAAATGCAAAGTGAACTGCATTCTCTCCCATCCCTAGTCTGCAGGTCTCATGCTGAATTGCCTCTTGCATTTCAGAACCCTGATCATGTACAGAGGTGACATAAAGAGACATATGAACTTCATCTCTTTGTCATGATGGCTCAGTGGCAGAGCTTTGCATGAAGAACAACAGCCCAGATTCAGTCCCTGACTTCTCCAGGTTGGCAGCTGTGGCAGACTCCCATATGAAACCTCAGAGTTACCACCAGGTAGCAAAGACTTATTCCCACTGCCAGGTAAAATAGACTCACAGAGCCCACCTTTGTCAATTTTACTCCTTTGGATACAGGCTGAGTTCAGGCTTGGAACTCATTTCCTTGGCTCAACTGGAAAACAACCCCTGAGCACCTCACCTCCTTGAACTCTTGGATCTGTGACTGCTCAAACATGGAGAAGACATTGGAGGAGCTTCTCTGGGCATGCTTTGCAGCAGCTTTGCTCCGAGTCCCGGCTTTTCTGCTGGCCTGAATGACAACAACAACATGAAGAAGAGTAACAGGTTACAACAGCACCAGTCAGTGCACCTGACACATTGGGATGACGTAAACCACAGCACTCATTATGCTTAGCCCAACTAGCAGACTGGAGAGACAAGATCCAGCACACTCATTTCATTAGTGCTAAGATTTACACTCACACAACTTCCCCCACCTTCTCCCCTCTCTCTCTCTCCCCAAAACTGCTCCAGAGGATTGAGGGATCCCACAGAACAGATTTAGGGGGTGGGGAAGGGAAGGGAAGGGAAGGGAGGAAAGTTCCATTGCACAAGCATAAATCCTTGTGAAAACAGAACTGTTTTCTTAATGTGGCATTGGCTACAACTCTAGATAGTGTGTCGGCTGCAGTGTGCAGGTGTGTCATGCGAACACTCCTCCCAGGGCTGGCACGGGGGTTATTTAACCTCCGGTTTGCTGGTAAAACTGAATTACTGCATCGCGAAATGATGCATGTCTAAAAAGTGTGTCACCAACATGATAAGATTGGAAAGCTCTGCCCTAGGGGATTAGTTGTGGGCTCAGGTTATTGAATCATTGAATTGTAGAGTTGGACAATGTCCCGAGGGTTATCTAGTTCAACCCCCTGAAATGCAGGAATATCAATCTCAATTTTTAATTCACCTGCTGAGCATTGGATAGATTAGCTCTGCAATAGCCTATCCTGCCCTGGCTTCCAAAGCTGACAAAAAGCACATACACAAACTTGAATATGTTCACTGGACGCTTTAATCCCACACTGGATAAGGTTGCCGTATTATGGAACTGCTGCGATTCCAAAACACATTTACATCACAATCAGATGCACATCCTAACTGGTTCAGGGAGGCTTACTTTCTAGTAACATGTTTAGGACTGCAATCTTGGCAGCCACTAACAATCGGTGTGTTATAGGGAATGGGGATAAAGGAGAGCAGTCCACTGGCATGTGTGTATTTAGGGATGAACAGCGGACAAGTATTTAGAATGAGGAAACCTGTTCTAAACATCTCCAGAGGTTGTTGGACTACAGATCCTATCATGCCTGACAAAATTGTGCCACAGATTCCCCATCCCTGGGGAAGAGCCATCTAACCCACAAACCCATTCAGAGAACCGGGAGAGGGAACTGAAAGCTGAAGAAATTTGTGGCATATGTGTGTACACACTAACTTAATTTTAAAAAGCAAGCATCCTGGATTATTTCCCTGACAGGCAAAACAGGACACAAGCAGGACTGGGTGCTACCAGGGACAGGCACCATCTCCTGTTTCTTCATAGTTGCATCCTTCCAAACGTGAGCGAATATTCGCCACCATCCCTTGGGTATTAGATCTTCCCAGTCATTGCACAGACAACACCCTTTCTCCATCTCTCACTTGCCTGCATACAGGCTGAACCTGTAAACATTAGGAAGAACTTCCTGACAGTAAGAGCTGTTCGACAGTGGAATTTGCTGCCAAGGAGTGTGGTGGAGTCTCCTTCTTTGGAGGTCTTTAAGCAGAGGCTTGACAACCATATGTCAGGAGTGCTCTGATGGTGTTTCCTGCTTGGCAGGGGGTTGGACTCGATGGCCCTTGTGGTCTCTTCCAGCTCTATGATTCTATGATTCTATGAACCATTGCTCTCTCCCTTTGATTAGTTTCTCCTTCTTCCTCGGTGGGACAGGGTAACAGTTCAACCTTTATGTGTGATCAACCAAAAGCTCAGTGCTATGAAGAATATATGCAAAAGCAGAGAGACAGAGCGTACTCACCATTCTGGATGTCCTTCTGAAGAACAGAGAAGTTCTGGATGGTGTCAAGCATCAGCTCAGGCTATATCCCACAGCTTATCACTTGGTGAGCTAAATCAGGAGCCCGGTGGCAGGAGGAGAGAGCCAAACTTGGCAGTCCCCGGTGCTGAGAAGTGATAAGGTTTGGATGTCATAGCGCATTGTAGGCTTTGCTGATGGAGGGAGGAGGCATTCCTGAGCCAAGTGTTCCACTCTGAATGGAGTCTCCCATCTTCCTTCTCTATGCAGTAGTGCCAGGATTATCATTATTTCGGCCTGTATTTAAATGGGACTATATATATGACCTTTAGGTCCTTGCTTTCTTTCTGTCTCCTTCCTTGCTAAGGATGAGGGAACCTGTCAATTTTAGTTACTCATTTTTCCAATCCTAAATTCAGTTCTCTATACTTATTTCTGCTTCAGTTTGCAAGGAAAAGGCAGCAGAGGGTGGAACCCCCATGGAAATTCATCAGCATTTTACTGCACATTTCTAATATATGCATTTTGTGTATACAATTTTGCCTAACAGACACATTTTTGCAAAGCAATTTTCCCTAATACAGTGGTACCTCAGGTTACATACGCTTCAGGTTACATATGCTTCAGGTTACAGACTCCGCTAACCCAGAAATAGTACCTCGGGTTAAGAACTTTGCTTCAGGATGGGAACAGAAATCGGGTTCCGGCGGCATGGCAGCAGCAGGAGGCCCCCATTAGCTAAAGTGGTGCTTCAGGTTAAGAAAAGTTTCAGGTTAAGAACGGACCTCCGGAACGAATTAAGTACTTAACCCGAGGTACCACTGTATAATGCATTTTTGTATGTTACTTTGTAAGACGCCTTATAATTAGAGGGGGCATTTAAAATTGTCCCTTGAAAGAGGAATTCCTATGCGCCATAAATTTGACGGGCTATCTAGTCCAAGTAGGATTTAAAGATACACATAGGAACCTAGTCAGAACCCTGGCCGATCTAGACCTTCAGGCAGGGGACATTTCTGCCTTACCTGGAGATCCCAGGGATCAAACCTAAGACCTTATGCATGCAAAGTTCTACCTTGAAGTTGCCCAGCAATCTCTTCCTTTTTTAGGATTATGGCTGCATGCACACCATATATTTAAAGCAGACACCCCCCGAAAGAATCCTGGGAACCATAGTTTGATAAGGGTGCTGGTGTTTTAACTCTGTGATGGGTAAACTACAGATCCCAGGATTCTCTGAGATTGGTGCATAGTATGTACTCAGCCAATGTTACCTGCTTCTGATCCTTTTGACGGTTGGTTGTTGCCTGTGGAATTTGCTACACACCTGTGGCCTCACCACACTTACAGATAGTTCTTCCTTTGTCTAAAACATGAATGCTTGGAATTCCACAGAATTCGAGAAGACAGCATAAACAATACAGTTGCAGTTTTGTTCTCCAGCATTACAAAGAATCAAGGGCTGACTTCGTTCTTTCAAATTTCAGCAGCGCCCCCTTGCAAGGCCAAAATTTGGTGCACCCATCTCTCACCTTCCATTCTACTTGTGCGCTATGTCATAGTTGTGATGCCCTGCAGTGCTCCCCCCAGCTCTGCACCCAGTGGATGGGTGGACCGGTCATGCTGCCTTAAACCCGCCTCCGAGAGAATATCTGGCCAGGTGGGACATTATGGGCTTACGCTGAAGTTTCTGTACTAGCAGCTCCAAAAGTACTGAAATTAAAATGCATTGCCATTTTTGAAATGTGCTTTTTGGACCAGGAGACATTTGCTGCGGCTACCACTGGCTTATGCTCCTTGAAGGTTTGCTTTGCGATGAAATGGGGCTTTTAACATGTGTATATTTGCACAGAAATATAATTGTTAGGTGCAGCTTATTCTACTGCTGTGGCACAAAGTTAGGTCAAACTGCGCTGGATAAAATTCTGCATACAAGATAGGTATTATTCTACTGAGGAGAATGAAAAACAGCATACAGACACCATTTCATGGGCACATTTCATGACAGGTTTATATGTTATATAATAGAACACTTGTGACAGCCAGGCCTTCTGACCAATTACACCAATTTGTACCAGCTGCACTGACAGCCTAATTGTTTTCATACCCTATTTCCAGTAGGCTTTTAAAGCTATACAGTGTGGTTTGGGACCAGGTTGTCTGAAGAACCATCTACATCTGTGTACTAACATCAGCACCCAAGGTTCTGCTTTTTTAAGACCTGTAAGATTAGAAAGTACCGGGGACATGGCCTTTTCTGTGATGACCCCACTGCTTTGGAACTCCATCTTTCAAAACATTAAAGATGGTTTAGGAGTGATTACAAGTTAGCATTGCCTACCTGAGGGTAAGCTACTTCCCACAGTTGTGAGTTAAATCCATGTGCACTGCCCTGATATTAGGCTGGGATGGAAGTGTCATAAGTGAACTATTCTGCTCATATGCAACTGCATAATGACTTTATGGAGAACCTCCAGTTTTCATTGTGCTAGAAGAGGTACAGTTTTGCAATGCTATATGGCGTGGGCATCAGTGGGGGGGGACCTAACAAGGCAAGGAGAGAACCCCAAACTGGGTCTTTGTTGTCACCAGCTTGTCTTGATCTGAAAAGGTGGAAAGTCAAATATAATAATTGGCTGTTGTTGGGCAGGGTAGAATACCGAGGGTGGGATAATATAATGGATTGGAGTCTCTTAGAACAGCCCCTCTCCTTTTACAAATCTCAACTGGCTGTAATCCTGTTCTTACTTACCTGGGAGTAAGACCCACCAAATACAGTGGAATTTACATCCAAGTAAATACGCATAGGATTGCCATTGCTTTGTACTCCACTCCACACTGTAACGCAGGCGTAAGGTTTGATAAACAAAAACAAAAAGATACGACAGGGGCAAGTTTAAAAAGATTTTTTTGTTTTTTTATTCTTATTGTTTTTTAATATAAAAGGGCCCCTGGATCCATAAGCAGGATAGCAGGAGACAGAGGAAAAAGAACCAAAAAAAGTGGGAAATAAACAATATTATGACAGTGAGGAGAGATAATCTGGGTCAAACATCTGTACGAGCTGAAATCAGGGGGATCAAACTTTCTGTAGTTGCTGCTGAGGGATGCCCAAGACATTACATTTTAAAAACAGAATGGACCCGTCTTCAGTAAATCTTAGGAGCTTCCAGACTGAAGCCTGTTACTTTCCCACTTCAAGTCACACATGCAATTGCAACTCACCTTTCGCCCTGTGGCAGGTTTAACATGCTTGCAGGTGGAGGGGGCTGGTTTCATCCCACTATGTCCCATGCACACTAGTGGACTCATCACAGGTGCGCAAGCAGTGTCCCAGAGAAATGACTTCCCCCTGACCCAAGTGCTTACCTATCTGGTTATGCATCACACACATCTCTTTGAGGTGTGCAGAGCCTTGGAACTGAATTTGTTTCAAGGTCTGTATATTACTTCCTGTGTATTACTTGCTGGTCTGTATATTACTGTCTGTAATTGTGGTCTGTATATTACTTGCGGTCTATATAATACTTGCTTTCCAGAATTATTGAAACAAGGATGGGATCCAGGCAAGGCGAGCTATACCCAAGCAGACAACTCTCGTGTCATAAAATGCTTTACGGCCTTTGCTTGCTCTCTTGGGCCCTGTTCAGTCTCCAGCTCCCTCCATGTTAATGGTGACTGATTCTTTTTCTAAAAAACGACATAGAGATGGTCCAGGATATCTGTCTCTGTGGAAATGACAGTTTGGACTGGCGATAGTATTGGGACTAGATTGCAAGCTTTGGATTTAAATCTGGAGAAGGTGGAAAGTGCCGGAAATAATGCAAAAACCTGACTTTTCACTTGGGCTCTTCTGCTGATGAGGACCCCGGTCTGTGCTCAAGCTGACTCACAAACTCACATGGAAACCATTAGTGTCTTGGAAACCAGATGAGGAGGAGAAGGTTGGAGAATGTGTCTACTCAAAGTTGCCTTCTCTGCACTATGCTCATCAGTGGCTGATAACGGCAGCTTGAATTGCACCTTCCCAACCTCATTTACTGAGGAAGAAACCGTACTTTGCAACTAGATGCCATTTTGCCCAGATCCCTGCTTCCTGAGCTGTCCAACAAAGAAAAGAAAGAAAGCAAAACTGATTCCCTTCCTGACTTCCCATCCCTGCAACACCACCTCTCCAAACAGCCCCCCCCCCACTGTACTATGAGAAGCTGCTTATTGCATAAATTGAAACCCTCCCCAGAGCCTGCAGGAGTGGAGAAGGTTTTAAGGACAGAAAGGAGAGACTATTTTTGCATGGTTATTGTGTTGTGTAGAGGCAGAGGTTCGGAGGAACCGACACCACTCCATTCCCTCCCCCTTCCCCACCCCCCCAGGAAAGCCTTCCGTCTTCTGGTTCTGCTTCCTTGGCACACCCTGAAACACCTCAGCCTGGCAGTGGGTGGAGGGGGCACTTCCCAGGTCGGTGGCATCCCTTTCACGGTCCTTTCGCAGTGGCATTTCATTGGCCAATCATGCACGCCATCTTGCACGCGACTGCCGAGATGAGAGCCGCTCCCCTGCCACTGCCTTCCTCCGACTGCAGGAAGGTGATGTCGCAGTCCGGGGTAAGTTGCCTGACTGCTGCGTGGAACCGATCTTTGAAGCTGGGTCAAAAAAGAGAGAGATAAAGACAAGGGGAGAAATTGAGAAGGGAAATCCACAGCTGCAAGAATTATGTTGGCACAAAATTGGAAAAATGGAAACCATACCCAGTATAAAGGATTGGCAGGTCAAAATGGTAAACTATGCCGAGCTTGCTAGACTAACAGGTAGAATACGTGACCAAGATGAATAGAAATTTCAAAAAAATTGGAATAAATATTGGAATTATATCGGAACCAATTTGTAGAGGAAACTGGCGGGGTTGGAATAAATCTAACAGTGAGTGATTAACTTTTAAGAATAAAAACAAAATACGTGATTGTGGAATTTATTTGATACTTACCAAAAGGGTGGAGGGGAGTTCAGGGCTCGGCAGAGCCCGAAATATTATGATTTTCTTTTTCTTTTTATGATTTTTTGTATAATTTGGGGAAGGGAAATAATAAATTATGTAAATATGTACTTATATGTATACTGATATGTTTAGCGGTATGTTTATTTGTATATTTTCTTTGTGTAATTTGAATAAAAATGTACTGGGGGGAAAAAAAGAGAGAAGGGAAATCCACCTCTCTACATAAATCTGTCTGGGTTTTAGGAATGGACATACGCTAACTTCCAGTTCTCTCCATTCCTCATTTTTCGCCACAGCAGGTTGCAGATTTATTACTGTTTTTTAAGTCCTCACAAAAATTAATCAGCATTTTAGTGCACATATACCGTATTTTTCGCTCTATAAGACGCACTTTTCCCCTCCTAAAAAGTAAGGGGAAATGTGTGTGCGTCTTATGGAGCGAATGCAGGCTGCGCAGCTATCGCTGAAGCCAGGAGAGCAAGAGGGATCAGTGCGCAAGAGGGATCAGTGCGCACTGGCTTTAGGGATAGCTGCGCGAAGTCTCTTCAGGGCAATGGGAGGAGCGCTCCTCCTGCCCTGAAGAGGCTTGGCACGGCTATCCCAGAAGCCAGAACAGAAAGAG
Source organism: Podarcis vaucheri (assembly GCF_965113315.1). Classification (NCBI taxonomy): domain Eukaryota; kingdom Metazoa; phylum Chordata; class Lepidosauria; order Squamata; family Lacertidae; genus Podarcis; species Podarcis vaucheri. The sequence continues at coordinate 35,661,699 of NC_138753.1, forward strand.
GGATCGCTGCTTTTGCTGCACAGCAATCCCTCTTGCTGTTCTGACTTCGCTTCGCTGGAGAGGAGCTGCGCAGAGAGGGAAAGCTGCGCAGCGCACCTTCAGCAAAACGGGAGGAGAAACAGAGTCCCTTCCCTTTCTCCTCCCGCTTTGCTGGAGAGGCGCTGCGCATAGAGGGAGAGAAGTTTTGTGTGTGTGTTCTCCTCTAAAACTAGGTGCGTCTTATGGTCAGGTGCGTCTTATAGGGCGAAAAATACGGTATGCGGTGGTACCTCGGGTTACAGACACTTCAGGTTACATCTGCTTCAGGTTACAGACTCCGCTAACCCAGAAATATTACCTTGGGTTAAGAACTTTGCTTCAGGATGAGAACAGAAATCGTGCAGCAGTGGCACAGCAGCAGCAGGAGGGCCCATTAGCTAAAGTGGTGCTTCAGGTTAAGAACAGTTTCAGGTTAAGAACAGACCTCCAGAACGAATTAAGTACTTAACCCGAGGTACCACTGTATATACAGTCATACCTCGGGTTGAAGTCGCTTCAGGTTAAGCCTTTTCGGGTTGTGCTCCGCGGCAAACCGGAAGTAATGGAGCACAATACTTCTGGGTTTCGCCACTCGCGCATGCGCAGACACTCAAAATGACATCATGAGCATGCACAGAAGCGGCAGATTGTGACCCACGCATGCACAGACGCGGGTTGTGTTCGCTTCAGGATGCAAACGGAGCTCCAAAATGGATCCCATTCACATCCAGAGGTACCACTGTATTCTTTTTTTAAGTCCTCACGAAAATTCATCAGCGTTTTAGTGCGCACAATTTTGCCTAATATACACATTTTGGCAAAGCACTGTAATCTAATATGATGCATTTTGTATGTATGTTTCACTAATGCATTCATACGCATGCTTTTATCTACACTATTGTACACATTACTTGGTTGGAGAACTGCACTGTAATTTCGGACAAGAGAACATTTCCAAAATTTCACTTCACATCATGTTTTGGAAAGGGCAAATCTGGTAAATTCACCTTAAAATACGAAATGTATCAAATCCCCTCCCAACTCTACTGAACATTGAGACCTTCTCTAGAGACCCATCTCTAGCTGTCCTCTGCCAAGCAGACCTGGTATCAGCACCTGACATGCTAGGCCAGGTACCAAGGCACTGGTACTTCAGCAGAACCCAGTGGAACTGGACCCAGTGGTATGTAGATGTTGCTAAATAAACAAATAGAACAATAAATACAGTAAGCAGTTTTGCACAGCTCTTTGGGGATGTGGAGCCTGTATGGAATTAAGTTTTGCTTTTCCCCCTTTGCAAATAGCTTATAGTATAGGCAATAACATACGGCAGAGTTCTTCAACTTTGGGTCCTTACATGTTATTAGTCTGCAATTCCCATCATCCATGGCCATTGGCTAAGCTGGCTGAGGCTGATGGGAAATATAGTCTAACAACATCTGGAGACCCAAGGTTGAAAAAGGCTGGCACAAGGAACTGCCTAAACTGAGTCACACCATTGGTCTATCTCGGCCAGAATTGTCTATGCTAACTAACAGCAGTTCTCCAGGATTCCAGGGAGCTTACGGTCTTACGCAACAAATCATCTTCCCTAAAGGTTGGACTTTTCGTGGTAGGGAAAGTGATGGCGAAGTGTGGGGTAACACTCGCCTTGACACATCAACATCTAACCAGCCTTCAAGCAAATCAGGATGAATTCTCAATACATAGGTCATCTAGAAACCCTACCTAGAACATGGAGCCTTCTACATGCAAATCAGATGCTATGTTCCGTTTCCCATACCCCCAACAAATCACAAGATACAGAGATGTATATTCTATTAATCCAACCAGTCAGTTGACTAAACTACTCGTTATGCAGACCGTTTCAACAATGCTGATATCTGGTGAGGGGCTGTGGCCCTTTCTCCAACAGGGATTATTTCCAGGTTTCCCGTTTAGCTGAATTCGGCCTTCAGTGAACAGTGCCAAAAGCTGCCTCAGCTTGCGGACGTGCCCTTCATGGTGTGTCCGAGACCCCAGTTCATAGATTTAAGCTTCGGCCTGGACTCTGAACACAGACTCGGGGAGTTTCCTCTTCCAGCTATTGTCTCCTACCTCCTGCCTAGCAGCGTGAAGCTTGCTACCGCCACAGCACGGTGCTGCTTAATGAACAGCGATACTATTTTATGAGGCCAAATAATAAAAACACGGGCAAATTGCTCTACCACCCCACTGCCAGAGGTGCCATTGTCAGATGTCTATGGTGACCCCCTTCAAACGACTGAACAAAAGCCAAACTAAATGTTATATGCAGGGGCACCTCTGACCTTTTCTCTGCCTTCCACTTTCTCTTGGGTCTTCCCTCCTCCCCAATCCATCCTTGCCGCCAAGAGGTCCAGCGACAGACATTAATTTGCAAAGGTAAACATACATCTGGAACCCCATGAAAGGGGAAGCAGCCGAGCATAAAAACAGTAGGTGGGGGAAGAGTTAAGCGCTCTTTTCCTTCCCCAGCCGCTCCCCAGGCAGGATTCTCTACTGAAACTGCTTCTCCTTAGAAAAAGCAACAACCGGAGTCTAAGTGACACATATACACGTACTATTCTATTCCTATACCGTATGGGCCCTTCCAGAATTTTCTTAAATTGAGCATTAATCATGTTTTGTGCTTATGGTGGTACTGGGACAGTTATACGCATTGCTATTTTTCCAGAAAAAGAGATGCTGGAACACCTCCCTTATTCTCTTATAATGGCAATGGCGCACATCTGAGAGGTGCTGGAACCAGGCAGAGGGCCTTCTTGGTAGTGGCTCCCACCCTGTGGAATGCCCTACCATCAGATGTCAAGGAAATAAACAACTATCTGACTTTTAGAAGGCATCTGAAGGCAGCCCTGTTTGGGGAAGTTTTTAATGTTTGATGTTTTATCATTTTTTTGTTATTAATAATAATATTCTGTTGGGAGCCACTCAGAGTGGCTGGGGGAACCCAGCCAGATGGGATGGGGTATAGATAATAAATTATTATTATTATTATTATTATTATTATTATTATTATTATTGAGTTCTGGGGAGTTCCGGCTGGAAAAAAGCCCTTGTTACACGCAATCTCATTTTCAAAATTGTTTGCGCCTGCAAACATTTCTAGACGAACGTACTGCTTTGTTTCCATTTGGTACATGTCTTGTAGCTTCCAGCTGAAATCCTGGAACTTTTCTTACAACGGGCAATGTGTGTGTTGTCTTGCTTTTGTTGCGCTACAGAGAGAGCTCCTCCAGATGGCAACTAGGGACGCATCACAGAACCACTAACAAAGTGGAATGATGCTTGGTTGGTCTGGTATAAATTCACTACTAATTCACAACTTTATTGCAGCAACAGCATGCAGCAGAATACACCCACAGACAAAACCAACCCCGCCATTCTGGAGGGCCTCTGTATCGTTGCAGATGTTGAGGGGTTATCCCAAATTTTGCCGTATTTTTCGCCCTATATGACGCACTTTTCCCCCTCCAAAAATGAAGGGGAAATCTGGGTGCATCCTATGGGGCGAATGCAGGCTTTTGCTGAAGCTTGGAGAGCGAGAGGGGTCGGTGCGCACCGACCCCTCTCGCTCTCCAGGCTTCAGGAAGACATCCGCAGCCTAGGCAGCCTTGTGGGAGGTCCCACAGGGCTGTCTAGGCTGCAGATAGCAGCCTGCTTCCCGGAGCGTCGGGCGTCCTGAAAGCAGAGTGCCCTGCGCTTCGGGAACACATCCGCAGCCTAGGCAGCCCTGCGGGAGGTCCCGCAGGGATGTCTAGGCTACGGATAGCAGCCTGCCGCCCAGCGCGAGGGGTGCCCTGAAGCAGAGTGCCCCTCGCACCGGGCAGACATCCGCAGCGTGGAGTTCCCCGCAGGGCTCCCCACACTGCGGATAGCAGCCTGCTGCCCAGCGCGAGGGGTGCCCTGAAGCAGAGTGCCCCTCGCACCGGGCAGACATCGGCCAGCCCCACAAGCTCGGGGGACAGCAGGGAGGCGCAGCGCCGTCATCCCGCTGTTCCTCAACCTGGTTCGGTTTCCCTGACCTGCTTTTGGGGGGGAAATAAAGGGGGGAAATTTCCTTTATTTCCCCCCAAAAAACTAGGTGCGTCCTATGGGACGGAGCGTTCTATGGGACGAAAAATACGGTATATAGTCCAATTAATAACAATTATAAAAAGATGCAATTCCCAGCACTCTTAACAAACTGCAGCTCCTGGGTCCTTGGAGAAGGGGGGAGCCATGTGCATTCAATGTACATTGTGGATGTCCCCAGAGCTGCTATTCCATTTCCACCTTCAAGCAGAGCAGCAGTGGCTGTGCGCTGCTAAATCACCAGTGTTTAGAGCGTGTGGATAGTTAAACATCTACTGATGAATCGTTCAGAAAGGCCCAGGCTTCTCTGGAAGCCTCATGATATAGCCAGACTGTGTAGGTAGGTCTCACCTGGGGTGGAGCTTGTAGACGGAGCCATCAACGCCCACTGTGATCTTCAACGTGCCCTCGCACCTGCTGTCTCTCATGCGGTTAATGACACCGGCCAGCCCGGCTGAGCACATCTGCGCAGCCCTCGTAGAGACGCTCTCGCACGCCATACGGACAATGTCACAGTCTGTTACAGAGGGCAACAGCCCAAAGGATGTCAAGATGTTGTAAATCTGCTTACGGTCACCGGGATCACTGGGAACGACAAGTACAAGGGCTCTCACTACTGTCATCGTGGAGGGGGCTGGTGTTTTTCATCGCCCCAGGTCTCAACGGAAAACCAGAAGGAGGAGGCCACAACCAACCTGTGTGCTTCATCTCATATAACTGATATGCGCTTCATAAGACTGGGGGGGAGAGAGAATGTGGTGACTGTGGATCAGATGCTAATGCAATTTGTTGCCTCCTAGCAGGAGAAGAGCAAGGGCTTGTGGGGCACAAGTTACAACCACCGTAGTGGTGGTTGTTTTGAATATTACTCCATGGGATGGGTTTCACCATGCTGTGAGCCACTTGGATGCGGTATGCCTCTGAATGCCAGTGGCTGGGAATCCAAAGTGAGAAGAGCGCTGTTGTGCTTCCAGGCTTCCTGTGGCATTTGGTTGGCCACTGTGAAAACAGGATGCTGGAAAAGATGGGCCATTGGCCTGATCCAGCCGGCTTCTCCTATATTCCTATGTTCTTAATGTAGAAGCCGAATGTGAGCAGCTTAGTTCTGTCCATACAGATCAGGAACAGAACTCTTTGAGAGCCTTACTCTTGTCCTTGTTAATTTTACTCATTTGATTTCTTCCAGCTGACTTCTGTGAACCCCCAACTGACCCACAAGAGCCTGGAAGAGATCATTGGAGCCAGGAGAGCCGGCCAGGTGAGTCAATGCCCAGTGTCCAGGGTGGGCTGCTTGCCCAGATCTGCTAGCCTTAAATGGCAGCACAGTCTAGGCGGCTCCTAATGTTGGCCAGCCCTTTCCTACTCTAAATTTTCCAACCAGTGGGAATGCAACCACTGTGTGCTAGCATCTGAGGATGTTCAGACTAAAGAGATGAACTACTTGTGCTGGATGGTAGTGGAATTCCTCAAAAGATGTTTACATAAGAAGCTGCCTTACATTGAGTTGGGCTATGGGTCCATGCTGCTTAGTATTGTTGATGCTCTCCAGATTTTTAAGCGGTTGTACCTGAAGATGCCAGGGATTAAACCTGGGACCTTCTGCATGTAAGCAGATGCTCGACAATGAACAATGCCCCTTTCAAGGTTAAAGGTAAAGGACCCCTGGATGGTTAAGTCTAGTCCAAGGCGACTATGGTGTTGCGGCGCTCATCTCGCTTTCAGGCCAAAGGAGCCAGCATTTGTCCACAGACAGCTTTCGCAGTCATGTGGCCAGCAGGACTAAACCACTTCTGGCGCAACGGAACACCATGATGGAAACCAGAGTGCACAGAAACGCCGTTTACCTTCCGGCCGCAGTGGTACCTATTTATCTACTTTCACTGGCGTGCTTTCGAACTGCTAGGCTGGTAGGAGCTGGGACAGAGGAACAGGAGCTCACACCATCGCACGGATTTGAACCGCCGACCTTCTGATCAGCAAGCCCAAGAGAGCTCTGTTAGCAATTCCTCATCACTTGACAAAGGTCTGAGGTGGTGGTGGGGGGGAGAGAATCATGGTACAGTTTCAAATTGGATTAGGGACTGCGTGTTGAGGTTCTTGCATTGCAGGGTTTCAGATTAGATTACCCTCAGGGTCCCTTCCAACTCTACCATACTTTGATTCTATATTTAGGAATATAGGAAGCTGCCTGATACTGAATTAGCCCATTAGGCAGCGGGGAAGAGAAGCAGAAGGCCAGGAGGCTCCAGAGCGCAGAAGTGGGTCCCTTGCTGGCGGTGTGGGCTTTGGAAATGCCCTACAATGCCTAACCCTGACACCAACCCTGGGCAGGTAAAGAGAGAGAAAGAAAAGAAATACCTTAAAGAAACATACTACCTTTCAATTTGTGAGATAAAGCGAGTTTCAAAAGATCCTCTGGTTTTTAGCTTCTCTGTTGCTTCTCCATTGAAGAGCAAGTTTTCATTGACAAGTTTTAGCAGCACTAGCCGTACGATCTCTCCCATATACTTTCCTCCTATGATCTTCTCATACCTGGGGAAAGGGAATATTAAATCACTGGTACATGTCGTTTGGGGTTAGGGGCAGGACTTGTTAGATGACATAATTGCAGCTTGTTTTAGCCAAACCCTCTCAGGTATCAAGAGTGATTGTTCAGCAATAGATGCTATTTTCTCTGAGCTGCAGGAAAAACAACCACCTCTCCCTCTTTGCTGGACTCTGCACATTTTTCTCGCCAGCAAATATGTGCAGGAGAGTATGAGTCAGCTGCATCTCAGAGGATCCCACAACTGCGACACATGCCTTACTCAGGCCTTTTGGGATGCTACAGAGACCAGAAAGCAACTCCATGGATGAAATGCAGTCACTATGCCTAGATTCAGATCATGTTCCCACTGTTAGAGTTTCTCCACGCACACCAACCAATTCCCACATTTGCTTATAAAATTAGTGTGAACAGAGATCAGGTTTGCCACAGGGAATATTCCCCCCCGATTTCAAACCATCCATGAGCTGCGCTTGGCTGATAGGGCTGGGCCAGCCTTCTCCAACCGGCTGGTGCCTTCCAGATGTTTTGGATTCCAACCCCCATCCTCTGACCATCGGCTGTGAGAAGGCAATGAGAGATGGGGTCTGACAACATCTGGGGAGTACTAGTTTGGGGGTGCCTCAGCATTAATGACCGCTCAAAGGTATCCTCTCTGTCTCATTCACAATGAGAAGTGTGAAACTCAAGAAAGCAATAAACATTAATTTTATCAGTCATATTCCTTACAGCTGCTGACCGGGGTTAAGTGAGGTCTCATCCACCACACGATCATACTCCAAGAGGAACTCGTCCAGCTCCCCTGAGGCTCCAAAGGCTCCCCATTCGGTGTTTACGCACATCCGACCTACATCCCCTTCCACAAGCTCTACATTCTGCATCTCTTCCATGTAGCAAGCGTTGCAACCTGTGCCTGGTAGAATGGAAACACAGAGAGAATTCACCACGTTTGGACAATGCACAAGAGTCATATAGAAAACTCTGGCACAACCTTCATATGCAATTGTTCTAACAGTTCTTACATATGCAGTTGGTGTGTGTGTGTGTGTGTGTGTGTGTGTGTGTGTACTGTGAAATCACTTCAAAATTCTTCATGAGAAGCAAGTCATAAATAACATCATAACAACAACAACCTTTCTTGTTGTTCATGGTGAGCAGGAAAGTCTCAGGGCGCAAATGAACATAATGACTGACAGGTGACATCAGATGACTTCACGTGACTGGCTAGCAAGTGGAGTTTGCTGGAAAGCTTAGGCTTCTCTATGGGCTACTGCAAACATATAACACTGATTCTGAAAGAGCTGCATTGGCTGACTATATGCTAGTGAATCTGCTTCAAGGTACAGAGACTTACAAAGCCTTATACTACCTGAGGTTGGGATACCTGAGACAATACCTTGTCCTGGATAGGCCTGTCCATTTGTTAAGATCCACCAAGGAGACTTTCTTGGCTGTGCCATCTTTAATTGAGGTCTACAACATGGCAACACAGCGGGTAGCCTTCTTAATGGTGCCACCCTGGTTTTGGAACTCCCCCATGTGATATGACTGAATTCCTGGTTCTTTGGCCAGGCTTTTAGTGGAATCTGATGCCAGTATTAGTGTTTTTAGTTGTCTGGCTGTGACCCACCTGCTTTTCTTTACGTGATAGATAGTTAGACAGACAGACAGACAGGTTGGCCAGATTGATTGATTGGTTGGTTGATTGATTAAACAATTGATAGATCAATAGATAGAGTTCCTTTGAATTTAAATAGAGAAGAACTATATATCTAATGATCACCAATAATGCACCAGTGGAAAGCAGTGGCGGACCTACATTTTGGGGGCCCCAGAAGCTTGAACTGCCATGGGCCCCCCTTCGCAACCAACAATGAGGTCTGGGTAACCACTGTTATCCTCTTCAGTGGGGTTGTTCCGTGACAGATCACCGCACCTTTACAACACCTGTCAAACTTTGGGGTTGTTGAAATATATATAACACCGTGCCACTCAAATTGTCGTGGCACTCAAATTGGGTCAACTAGGCAGGCCCAGATTTTTTTAAGCAATGTGGACCAAAGTTGTTTCTGGGCCCCCTCAGGAATCAGGGCCCTTGAAGCTTAAGCTTCATTAGTTTTATAGTAGATCCGTCTCTGGTGTGAAGACTGCTGAGAATGGCAATAGCCAATGCATTGTTTCAGCTTTAGCCTGTCTGCTGATATCTAAGGCCATTACCATTGTTGTTGGCATCTGTCTGTCTATGGGGGGGGGGGAGTCAAACTGCTGTGTTAGCAGTACCAAAGTGACCTCCCTAGAGTGCAAGCCTGGAGGTCCTGGGCTGCCCAGATGACAAGTCCCCACCTCCCTCGGTCTTGCTGATGTGATCCAAAGGAAAGCAGAGCAATGTATTTGATACCAGTTTGGCTGCAGGAGCTGCCAGAAGAAGGCATATGCCATCCAACCGTCTTAGGGACTCCACTTGGGATTTGTGTAGAGCTTACTCCTTAGCCTTTTCTTCTCCTGAAGATATTCCCACAAGGCAGTGGAGGTTTAGGATCAGAGTTTTCCTTCTCCTAAATGGGCTGCCATACCAGGTTGACAAGTCCCATCTGCCCCTCACTTTCCTCTACAGCATGTACAGAAACCGCCTTCTTGACCATTGGGCCCACTATTGATCTTGTCCACTCAATCTGCCCAAGCCTGTATTCACACACAGGGGAAGTCCCTAACTCACCAAGACCCATTGCCTACCCTCACTTGGCTTAGCCGGCAAGTCAAATCTTTCCCAGGGTGTGGTCGCTGTCGCATTCTGACAGCTTTTAGGAGCCACAGGTGAGGGCTGAGTGCAGGGTGGGGACCAAAGGTGTAGATGTACCCCAGAAGGAGCATGACATGTCCCCCACAAGTGTTAGAAACAATGGCTTTCACGAGAGACACAGCAGATGCTTTGTATACAGGTGGTCCCAGGTTAAACCCCCAGTAGCTTCAATTGAAAGGATCAGGTAGCAAGTGATGAGGAAGACCCTCTGCTTAAGACCTTGGTGAGCAGTAATAATACACAATGCTGGGCTAGATTGTACAAACTGGCTGACCTGTATAAGGTAGCTTCCTACATCCCACAGAAAGCTATGTCCAATAAATAGAAATAAGGATTAAAGCCCCAGTTTGAAGCTGATTGTGCCCAGGTGCATATTAAAAGGAGAGGTGACCTACCCACTATCATGCCAACTTCACATTGGTGATCCTCATAGTAGCAGGATATCATCGTTGCCACTGTGTCATTGACCATTGCGACTACGTCCATCTCAAAGTCCTACAAAGGGGTGGAAAGCAGCACCGCAATCAAAGTTCGGGAGAAGAAACCCAACTAAGAGAAGCACAGATGGAACAGGTAAAAAGGTAAAGGAACCCTGGACGGTTAAGTCCAGTCAAAGGTGACTATGGGGTTGCAGTGCTCATTTCGCTTTTCAGGCCGAGGGAGCCGGCGTTTGTCCACAGACAGCTTTCTGGGACATGTGGCCAGCATGACTAAACTGCTTCTGTCTGGCACAACAGAACACCATGACAGAAACCAGAGCGCACAGAAATGCCGTTTACCTTCCCACCACAGCGGTACCTATTTATCTACTTGCACTGGTGTGCTTTCGAACTGCTAGGTTGGAAGCTGGGACAGAGCACCGGGAGCTCACCCCGTCGTGGGGATTCGAACTGCCGACCTTCTGATCAGCAAGCCCAAGAGGCTCAGTGGTTTAGACCACAGCACCACTCGCGTCCCCAACAGATGCAAAAACTCTTCACCATGGAATACTATAGTGCCATAATACTCTTGGGAAACTGGAAGTAAGGTCTGTGTGTGGATAAAACACGTGAAAGGAAGGAAGGGTGGCTATGCACACTGCAGCACATGATGCGGGTGAGACTCCAGGCACTCGCCATTGCATCTTGCCCAGAAGTATTGATACATGCAAATTTGGATAGGAACATTTGTTGTAGTTGTTTAGTCGTTTAGTCATGTCTGACTCTTCGTGACCCCATGGGCCAGAGCACGCCAGGCACTCCTGTCTTCCACTGCCTCCCACAGTTTGGTCAGACTCATGTTGGTAGCTTCGAGAACACTGTCCAACCATCTCGTCCTCTGTCGTCCCCTTCTCCTTGTGCCCTCCATCTTTCCCAACTTCAGGGTCTTTTCCAGGGAGTCTTCTCTTCTCATGAGGTGGCCAGAGTATTGGAGTCTCAGCTTCAGGATCTGTCCTTCCAGTGAGCATTCAGGGACGATTTCCTTAAGAATTGAGAGGTTTGATCTTCTTGCAGTCCATGGGCCTCTCAAGAGTCTCCTCCAGCACCATAATTCAAAAGCATCAATTCTTCGGCGATCAGCCTTCTTTATGGTCCAGCTTTCACTTCCATACATCACTACTGGGAAAACCATAGCTTTTACTATATGGACCTTTGTTGGCAAGGTGATGTCTCTACTTTTTAAGATGCTGTCTAGGTTTGTATAGGAAGATAGGAAGCTGCTTTTGGGGTCCATCAAGCTCAGTATTGTCAACACTGACAGCCAGAAGCTCTCCAGGATTTCAAGCCGGGGGGAGAGGGACTTTCTCCCTCAACCTTACTTGGAGATGTGAGGGATTGAACCTGATGTTCTACTGCTGAGCCATGGCCCTTCCCCAAATCTGTCAATCCTTTAAGGACAAGTGGCAACCATTTTGTGCACATCCAATTGATGCATGACTGCCAATGCACAGGATCTTTTGTACCCAGAAGAGGGCAGAACAGGGGCAGGGCAGAACAGGAGTGAACGGGGCAGAACAGGGCTGGGTGGGCTTTTGCAGACTCTGTTGACACACCCAGGGGCCAGGAATGGAAACCCTGCGCAAAATGGTTGCCACCTGTACCTGACACCTTTGGCTAGGGGCTTCTCCACACTTAACTTTTGCCCTGCTCGTTCCACGTACAGGCCTGCGCTTTGCCAGACCATGTCTGAGTGCTCTTCTTTTTGTCCCAGAGCTTTCCCTGCAAAAACCCACTCTCTAAAGCTGTAGGACAACAAACAGCAATTCAGGTTTTCAGCAGAATCAGCTTTGATTCAGCTGTAAAGAGCGGGTTTTCGGAGGGAAGGCTCCAGAGCAAAAAAAGAAAGAGTTTTCGGACACAGAACTTTAAAGCATGGATCGTGCTGAGAAAGTATGGAGGAAATGTAAGTCTGGAATAAGCCCAAAGTTAAAAGAAGCAGATAAGATGTGGTGGGAAAGAACCTGTGCTAGAGACTCTATTGAAATGCTGCCAGTCACTGCATGAGCTAGATGACAGATGGACAGACAGACTGACCTGGTATAAGGGAGCTTCTTACAGTCTTACGAAGCAACTGAGGAGAAATAATGAACTGAACAGCACAACACAGTTTTCATCTCACCCCTCGCCGTTTGATAGCATCTCTCAAAAGCCCAACTACGTTGTTCCCTTCAGCTCCTGACGCTTTGAAGCCTTTAGTCCAGTTCAATAGGATCCCCTGCAGACCGAGAGATTTAAAGGATCAGAATAAACATCCTGAAATAAGCAAAATCTCTTTGGTGAAAATTATCCCTGCATTGGGTCAATGTGATGTAGTAGTAGTAGTAGTAGTAGTAATAATAATAATAATAATAATAATAATAATAATAATAATAATAATAATAATATATAATATAATAATCATAATCATTAACTGATGTGTGGAAAGCAACAGGATAACAACTGGAGCAATGGACAGGTGTGGAAATGCACCCTTCCAGAATCTGGAATGATTGTACATGACTATCAGTGACACATGTGACATCTTTCTGCATGATGCTTCTGCTATAAATTCTGAAAAGTTGTTGATTTGCTGTTCATTTGGACAGTGCTGCCTGGGGCTGATGGGAGTTGTAGTATTCCCCCTGCCTGGAGGTGCTATTTTGTTATGTTACTTACATTCATCAGGCTACCATTGTACATGGTTCAGTGGCTCAAATGAACAACTCATGCAGAAAGAGAGAGCATTGAGAAGGGAACCCCCTTCCCAAATCCCACCTTGTCGAGGTCTTCGTGTCGAACAGGGAAGGAAAACGTGAAGCCAAGAGGTAGCTTTTTGTGTTTCATCTGATGTTTGTCTAGGAAGTCGGAGATGCATTCTGAGATGTAATCAAACAGCTGGGGAAGAAAGACACACACACAAAAAAAAGTCCATTGCTGTTTGCGGGGAAAGGAAGGGAAAACGTTCAGAAATCTCCCTTAGCATTCCATAAGCAGTTCTGGAGGAACATGGAGGGATGGATGAATCTGTCAATTTCGCTCACTCTGCAACATGTCTTTGATGCAATAATAGTGTGTAAGTGGTGGTTTTATACTGTTCACACATAATTCTGCTTTATTCGCTGTTCTGTAAGGCTTCCCCAATGTCACTGCACAGCTGTCCCCTGGAGGGGCACTCTTGTGCTATAGTGCAACAAAAATGGGAAAGCACGGAACCTGGAAAGTTTGTGGCATAAAAAGTAACATGATTTCACCCGAAAACTATGAGGCATGCATTGATTGGAAGCGAAGCAATATGTCTGCCCCCTCTCTTCCACCTGTGCGTGCCTTGTATCATCCCCAAATCTCCTCTGGAGGGGCGGATTTAGAGGGCACGCAGAGGGAGGAGAGAGGGTGATAATTGTGTTGCACAAGGAGAAATCCTTGCGCCGGTGGAATGACCTGTTCAGCGCTACGTTGACTCCAACATTTTATGTCTAACCATTTTTTCTCGTGGCATAAGCATTCATGGAATAGAGCCCACTTCATCAGATAAAAATGGAGTCAACTGAGTTTGTCTTGCAATGCAAGATCACAGTTCGGGTTTAGACAAAGAGTATGTCAATTGTCCTGGACAGTTGGAGACTTCTGTGGAAGGTTCTGAATTGAGAGTGAGAGCCATTAGTAGAAAGGGTTTGAACTCAGGTCCAGGCCAGGCCCAACATTTTGCCCAGGGGACTACATTGCCTCTGCGTCTGACAATGTGGCCTCCCTCCTTCCCAAGGGCAAGCCTCCTCCTGAACACCTGCAAGTCATGATGCAATACGTAACCTGGTTGATTTCACCTGCTCATCTGACTCACCATTTCTGCTGTTCCCGTCATGGCATCCTCCGGTATGGAATACATCTGGTGCTTCGTCTTCACATTCCATTGTTTTTCTTCACCTTCACCCACTTTCACCAGCATGACTCGGAAATTGGTGCCCCCGAGATCCAAAGACAGAAAATCTCCCACCTCTGCAATCCCAGAGTGTGACATGTCAGTTTAGTCTTTGGGGAGCCACCTGGGCTAGGTTGCCTTGTACACAGATCGTAGAAGAACCCAACTCAACTGCAGGATTGTAATTAAGAGGCAGAGTGATTCATGTCAACACCTATGGTGATGGGGTGCTTGCCTAACTTCTATTTTCTAAAGGCAAGTGTGTAAGAAAAAGCTGAGGGAATTGCCATTTATGACCAGTGGTGGGCGGCTGGGGACCACTGGAATTGGTAGGACAGAATGGGCACCTGGGCCATTGCATAGATGAATATAGTGTGAGCCTTGTTCTTAAGAAGGTGGAAGCTATTTCAGGAATTAGCCCACCAGAATCCATTGTCGAGCTGAAAAGCTTATTGGGCATGGTACAGTGTTGAGGCAGATTTCTACCAAAACTGGTAAACATACTACACTGCTTAAATCAGGCATTGCCAAACTTGGCCCTCCAGTTGTTTTGGGACTACAACTCCCATCATCCCTAGCTATCAGGACCAGTGGTCAGGGATGATGTTTGGCCATGCCTGGCGTAAATGAATAGAGGAGCATCCCAGCCAAGCTCAAACCCCTTTTTGTGGAACAAAAAAGACTCACACTTAAAGGGCTTAGTCCTTTGTAGAAACTGAATTGTCATTCCTGCTGAGATGAGACAAGATGTCCCAGTGAAACTCTGTGAAGGGTACCAGGGCATCATCAAATATAGAGAGTGTGCAAGACTATGACTGTCTACACATTGCCAGCTTAAATATTTTTCCGCTGTATTTCACACCACATTCATAAATCATTGTACGCATCAGTATGATTTGATGTGTTTCCCAGTCACCCGCTGTCTGTCCACATCAGTGGGCAGAAGGGTGTGTGTGGATGTGCTTATGGAATCAAATCAGATTGTAGTTAGTTTGGTGAGAAATGCAGCAAACCACAGTGATTCTCAAGAAACTATGGGTGGATATGGATTGCGGTTAACATTATGTGTACACAGCTTCACAAACCAGCAATGGAAGCACACTGGGTGAATAGTAAATGGGAGTGTGTACACAGCACTCAGGAAGTGGGCATATATAACCTTGATTCCTAAGAGCTAGTTAAGAACTATCAACCTATATCTTTGTTGAATAACAATTTTAAACTTTTTGCAGATATATTAGTTAATTAGGCTGAAAGCTGTATCAAAAAAGGAAATCCATCAAGATCAGGCCAGATTTTTGCCAGGAAGACAAATGAAAGATAATATTAGAAATATAATTGATGTAACAGAATTTTTAAAAGTGAGAAATGAAAAGCAAGCAACCTTAATGTTTTTAGACAGAGAAAGCATTTGATAATGTCTCCTGGGACTTTATGTTTAAAGTTTTGGAATACATGAGTTGTAGAGACACTTTTATAAAAGGAGTCAATGCAATATATACAGAATAGTCAGCAAAATTGATAGTAAATAATGTATTGACTGACAACTGTAAAATAGCTAAAGGAACTAGACAAGGCTGCCTGATGTCACCTTTATTGTTTATATTAATTTTAGAAGTTTTTGTGAAAAGAATAAGATGTAATCAAGAAATTAAAGGAATAAGGGTGGGACAGAGACAATATAAATTAAAAGCATTTGCAGACAATGTGGTGATATCTGGAGAAGAACCAATAGAGTCAATTCCGAAAACACTAGAAGAGATTAAAAAATGCAGAAATAGCAGGTCTTAAAATTAATAAGGATAAAACCAAGCTCCTGGTTAAAAACATGAATGATGAGAGTAAAAATAAATTACAAAATACCGTATTTTTCGCCCCATAGGATGCACTTTTCCCCCTCCAAAAATGAAGGGGAAATCTGGGTGCGTCCTATGGGGCTAATGCAGGCTTTCGCTGAAGCTTGGAGAGCGAGAGGGGTCGGTGCGCACCGACCCCTCTCGCTCTCCAGGCTTCAGGAAGGCATCCGCAGCCTAGGCAACCATATAATTAGGAAAAATTTGTACAAAATATGGGATAAATATAACATTTATTGGATACTAAAATGCTACTTTGGTTTTCACCTTTGGAAGCCATAGTGGTGAAAAAGAAAAATATGATGGAACTTACTGACATTTGCTAAGAGAGGAGGGTGGAGAATTTAAATTATAAGAGTTTAAGGATTTATCAGGGATGGTAACAACATGGTTACAATATCATCATTTGAATGAAGTATTTAAAAAGGATATGAAGCAGGAGTTTGGGGAACAACTATCACAACTAGAGAGAGATCTGTTAAACTGTAATGTTAAAGTGATATCTAAGATGTATAAGATGTTATTGAAATAGGAGACAAAGAGCGAACAAGTGAAATCTTCAGTGTTACATTGGGCAAGAGATATTGGTCATAACATAGAAATAGAAGCATGGGAACGATTATGGAATACGGATATAAAATTTACAGCATGTTATGGTTTAAGAGAAAATTATATGAAAATGTTATACAGATGGTACCTAACACCTAGTAGATTGGCAAAAATGTATAAATAAAAATCGAATATGTGTTGGGAAAGGTACCTTTTTCCATATGTGGTGGTCTTGTAATAAGGTTAAAGCTTATTGGGAAATGATATATAATGAATTGAAAAAGCCTTTTAAGATAACATTTGTAGAAAAACCCAGCAGCTTTTCTTTTGGGAATTATGGGATCAGAACTACCTAAACAGTATAGAAATTTATGTATGCAACCACAATTGTAAGAATGTTATTTGCCCAAAAATGGAAGGAAGAAAAGGTCCTGAAGAGAGAAGAATGGTTACAGAAATTAATGGAGTATGCAGAAATGACAAAACTTACTGGATGAATAAGAAATCAAGATAACATTTTTTAAGAAAGGAATGGAAATGGTTTATTGAGTATTTACAAATAAACTGTAAACAGATCAAGATATTGGCAGGACTATTGTAAAAACCTGCAGTTTCAAAAACATATCTGAGATATATATGAGAATAAATGATTAGAAGAATAAGATAATTTGGAGTATGCAGGAAAGGATGAAAATAAATGTAAAGAACCACAGAAAGAGGGGGAAGGGAGTCAAAGTCTGAAATATTAGAATTATGGCTGAATAACTGTTGTAACGTTTATAAATAAAATTATATATAAAAAAGAAAATAGTGATGTTTCTGCCACTAGAATAGAGCCACTCAGCAAAAGAAACCACTTTTACTCCATTACCGGACAGACCTTAGAAAAGAGTTGGAACAGACATTTATGAATTACATGAGCATAAGTACCTGGTTGCTACGTATATAGACTATTTTTCTAAGTATCTAGAAATAGCACACATGTTTGATCTTACAAATTCTACCACCATCAGTTGTATTTGTCAGACAGGGGTGTCCTGATGAACTTGTAACAAATAATGCCCCACAATTTGCAGAGAAGGAGTTTTCCCAGTTCACAAAGAAATATAATTTTAGCCACATTGCCAACACTACCTACAAGCCAATGGGGAGGCACAAAGAGCAATCCAAACCACAAAGCAGAGCCTGAAAAAAGAAGATCCATTTCAAGTGAGTGATAGAGCAACTGCAATTAACGCAACCAACAGCCCAGCATAGTTGTTAATGGGTCAACAACAAAGAACCAGTTCTGACCCTGGAAACAGACCTGTATCCCCAGTGGCCTGATCTGAAGGAAGTCCATGTAGCAGATAAAAAGGCAGAAAAGCCTATATAAGTTACAGTTTGATAAACACTACCGGGTAAAAGCATTACTAAAACTACATCCTGGTTCACAGGTGAAAATAAAACTTGACAATCAGAGGTGATGGTCAGAACCAGGGGCAGGGGCACTATTTGACACCACAACCCAATGCTGTAATGACCAACAGTGATACATTTAGAAGGAGAAGGCACTTGAGACTTGTGCCAAAATCATATCCAGCCATACAATCAACCAACAAGTTTAAGGACAGAGCTAGCAGGAGAACAAAGCTTCAATAGACCAAGATCCTGAAACATCAGCAGTGCGGATCAGGAAATGCACAATACAGAGACTAATCATTCTTTAGATAGGAATAGCAACCAATTACAGAGCAGAATAATCCCCAGGTGCTATTAGAGCTGACTGACAGTCTAGTCATCACCTCAGGGTACAAAAGTTACCAAGGGTTGTTCATGCAGCTCATTGTTTTGCTCATTTGTTTGTAAATGGGATCCTGAAAGGGGGGGCTATGGCATGGGAAGTGAAACTAGATTAGGACTAAAGCGCAAATAAGTTCTGCATTAGTGAGTTTATTAGGGCTACTGTATAGTCACTTTTATACCATAAAAGAGTTACTGTTAATCTACTGCAGTCTCTGACATTCATTAAATGGGCCAGCAACCTAGAATGAGAACATCTCAATTATAGTAAACATTGGATCAGAGTCAGGGCATAAGAGTTCAGAAGACATACTAGCAGAAGTGGTTCGCTGGATGGGGTGGAGCCACAATGCTAGCTTCCCAGTAAGTGGGTCACTGTTGCTTCCTGGAAGGAGAAGGGGTGAAGAAGCAGTAAAGTCAGCGCAGCACAAATGCACCGGCAGAGCCAATTCACGGCCCCTGCCAATGCATTTGCATCTTGCCAATCTCCTTGCCACCTCTCCTCTCCCCCATTCCATCCTGGTAAGCAACAGTGACTCCCCTGCCAAGAAGCCCTGTTTGGTGAGCTGCTTCTGGACAACAGCATGGTCGTGGGGAACATTTGGCCATTTAGATGCTGTTGGAGTACAACTCCCATTATCCCTGGCCATTGCCCAGGTTTCCTGTTGCCTAGATGATGGGAGTTGAGTTGAGCAACTTCTAGAGGGCCACAGGTTACCTACCCCTACGCTAGTATCCTTGGGTTGGTTTTAGATCAGACCTCCTGAGCTGAACCAAAATGATATGACCACCATTGTTGCTTACCTGATCCCTCAGGGGTAGAGCGTACATAAGTGGGCAGCATCTTCACAGAGGCTTCCTCATGTGTCTCCAGCTTCAGGCCCCGATCCATTTCCTTCTGCATCCGATGCATCACCTTCTTCAGATCCTGTTCCTGTAGCCGGAATTCTGAGAGGATCTGCTCCACCTACATGAGAAGACACACAAGCAAATGTCCAAGAAGATGGGTACAGTATAGCATGTGTCAACAGAGCCACTTAAAGGGTGCAGGTGGAGTCTGCTTGCCACCACTTCATGTTGTAATGATACCTTCAACTCTTGTCCTATATTAAACTCCTGCTATAATTATGTAAGGATTTGGGTGTCCTCGTGAACAGGGTCAATGCACTCTACCTATCACCACTGGCCTTCATTTGCTGTTTACGTAGAAAACAGTAGGTCAGCATTTCTGATCCAAAAAGGGTGCCACTTCTCAGACTCGAGCCAGCTTTTCATCTGCCCTATGCACACCCCACAGGACAGTCAAGGGACAGCAGTTCCTATACTCCAAGAGATTGTAGTCTGGAATTTCCATGTTTTGTTCACTCATTTTATCATTATTATTTGCTGCAAATCCCAGTCAACTGCATTGCTAGCCTTTTTCATTCCAGTGCTTTCTCTGTCATCCTCCCAACTTTTTTAGACCTGATTTGTGGTTATCTTTTTCCTATGCTAAAAAGGAACTGCAACACTAACATGGCTAGTGTGGAGTGGCATAGCTGACAATTCCATCGAGGATTTTCAAGGCCATTGTGCCTTTAATTAATAGAGACTCTCTAAGTATCCATATTTCCCAGGGATAGTCCTGGATTTACAAAAGCTGTCTCAGTTTCTGAATTGATCCCGGAATGTCCAGCTTTTCCTTAGGATGTGTCTATTTTCATCAGTGAAATATTGGAGGGTATGGAGTTATGCAACCTTCGAGCCAAGGAGATAAGTAACAACTTTTAGAGGACATCGGAAGGCAGCCCTGTATAGGGAAGTTTTTGAATGTTTAATGTTTTGTTATGTTTTTATATATGTTGAAAGCTGCCCAGAGTGGCTGGGCCAACCCATTCAGATGGACAGGGTATAAAATTATATTTATTATAATTACGGAATAGGGTGTCCCTATTTTCATCGGAGAAATGTTGCAGGGTATGTTAGTAGCTTCCTCCTTGCAACTTCTGCCCATTGCATTACTTCTTGTTTAGCAACATAGCAGCATCGCTTCATTCCAGCTTAATTATTCAGTGCCTGTCCCTGAACTTAGATGGATCAGTTGTCTGACCTGATACAAACAGCTCCAACATAAAGTGATGTGTGTGTGCATATTAAGCCTCCCCCGGGAATTACTCAGACCCACCTCCTGCTCTGAAGATGAATGCCTCTGAATAACAGTTGTTAGGAATCACAGAAGGGGAAAGTGCTGTAGTGCTTAAATTCTGCTTATGGTGTGGGCTTCCCGTAGACATCTGGTTGGCCACAGTGAGAGAAGAATGCTAGACTAGGTGGGCACCTGGTCTGATCTAGCAGGACTTTTTAATGTCTTGCTAGACATCAGAAGGACTTTTTAATGTCCTGCTTAACATCAGTTGTAGAGCACTTGCTTTGCACACAAAAGGATCCAAATCCCTGGCATCTCCAGGTCACACTGGGAAAGAACCCTGCCTGAAACTCTGGGAAACCACAGTGAGCAAGATGTTTCACATGTTCTTAGTGGGATATCACTGTAATAATGCAGTGACTTATACTTGCAAAATCACATTGAAAAATCAGAACTCCTATTAGAATAAACAAGTTCCATTATAAATACTGAAATACTAAATAAGATGAATAACAATGTGTAACAGAAAAAGAAGTAGAAAGTTGGTTTAAGCGTGTGTGAAAGAAAGTAATAGAAGTGTAAAGGAATTGCAATTGAGTAGATTGCACACACGGGTGGGGTGAGGGATGGTGGTGGGAAAAGGAAGTATCTGTGGGATTGAGTGTGGGTATGTATGAATATTTTTAAGGATTGTATGAAATGTATGTTTGTCTGTATATTCGTAATATGTATGTATTAATGCTGAATTATTTTAATAAAAATAATAATAATGGAATGACGTGTAATAATGGCAACACACACACATGCATTATCGAAGATAATGTGCTTCATCTACAGTTAAGAATGCACAAGCATGTTTTTAAAAAATCTCTCTTCCTTGCCTCCATATGCTCTCTTACATTAAGCACAAGTATAATTGCTGCCAAACAAGAGAGTTTAGAAGGCGTAAGTCAGCACTTCATCAATGGGGGAGAAAGAAACACCAGGAAAACTCCAACCTCACATACTCTCCACACACAACTCCGACAACCACTATTTGGAAATGTGGATTTAAATCTTTGCCCCACATTTTTCCACTCTAAATCCAAGTTCTATATTTACTCAGAAGATCAGTGCCTAAATTAGCAGCCAAAGGACCTTGGGTCTTCTATTTTTAGCTTTTGGTTAGATGCCAGGTCTAAAAAGGGAAATTTAATTGATCAGCTCACTTGCTAAAAACTGGTGCAACAGGAACTAAATATAGTACAAACTCTAAATATTGACATTAGTTTTGGTATTTCATTTTTTTTGTAGCCAAGTGGCCTGGGATGGGGTTGAGAATGCAATTGGGCAACATAGCATGCAACCTTTCATCACCTGTGTGATGGGGCCATCCAAAACGCTGTGTAAAGGGAAATGCTTTCACAATCACATCCATTCCTTGGCATCGTAATTCCATTCATATTAGTGACACTTGCTAACTGCTGCATATCCTAATTCAGAATGATACTTTTCCCTGAGAGAATTCTGCCTTTCTTTCAGATGCAGCACACTGACGCAAAAGAGCTGAGACAAGGCATAATATAAGAAGAACTCTGTTGGTTAACTAACAGAATGTTAGTTTCCAGCAGCGGGTTGCCAGGCATCCTCAAGAACTCACCTCAATCCATGGAAGCCACTGTTGCCAACCAGAGAATTGCTAATCTCCCGCCCTGTTGACCTGTACTAGTTGTGTGCTGTGCATGCATGCCTTCAGGTTGAGTCCTGCCCAGATTTGGCTTTCGGCATATCCCTCAGAGTGTGCTTAGCATGACTTGTGTTGGAATGCCCAAAGCTCAGTTTGGTCCATTGCATTCACATAATGGGGTTTGCACAGACTGATGCACCTGATGGAAATCAGGACACACCAGCTAAGAATTGTGAATGCCTTCCGTCTGCCTATCTACCATATTTGCCTTCTTCTCTGGGTTGATTGGGACAAAAATGTTGAATGGTGTATTAAGATCCTGTGTCAATGTCACTGTGAAATCCCAGCCTACCCGGTCCCCAGTTCTGCTCAAGAGCTCACCATCTTCCTCTGTGTTTCGAACTGGACAGTTGAAATTGACACGAGATTGGCACACGCGTTTCCAAAGCTGGGCCACAACTGCACTATACATTTGAAACAGTATTGTGCCATTTTAAACGGTCATGGATGCTCCCAAAGAATCATGGGAACCATATAGTTGGTTGAGAAATCTGATCACTCTTAGGAGACTCCTATTCTCCTCATGGAGCTACATTTGGTTTAGCAATCAATCCCTCTTCACAGACAACTCTAAGAACGGAAACTCTGTGAGGTGAATCGATGTCTCCTAAGAACTCTCAGCACTCTCAGAACTCTCAGCACTGTTAAGAAACTACAGCTCCCAAAATTCTTTGGGGGAAGCCATGCCTGTTTAAAGTGGTAATCATAGTGCTTTAAATCAGTGGCGTAGCGTGGGTTGTCAGCACCCGGGGCAAGGCAAGTAATTTGTGCCCCCTAACACGTGGATTTGCGCCCCCTAACCCTAACCCCCAGATGTTGCACCCGGTGCGGCCGGCCCCCCCTGCACCCCTCACGCTACGCCACTGCTTTAAATTAATGAGGTGTGTGTGGCCATAGTCAACAACATCTGGAGAATTAGAGGTTCCCTAGTACTTTTCTCAAGAGTTATGAACACTAACCATAATGAATTATTATTATTATTATTATTATTATTATTATTATTATTATTATTCACTCTGACCTTAAGAGTTACAACAGTGACCACAGTGAACCACCTTGGTATTTCTTCTTGAAATGAAAGACAGTATATAAACAATTTTAATAATACAAATAATCAATGCATCTGCTTTTATTCCTAATTGAATTAAGCTGTAAAAATCCGTTCCCCATTTTAAAAATGTCAAGTAAAGGAGGTTTCTGTGCCATCCCTGAAGTACTTCCTCCAGCCAAGCATCCTGTCTCTGATGGAGAGCAGTTCAGAATGCCATGAAACAGGGAAGGGAAGGCACGCCTGAAATATAATCACATTCAAACTTCATTTCTGGCCAGTTGCAAGCTTCCACTGTGCCCGTTTCTTGCTACAGGGACCAAATTACCACTTTAAAAACAGAAACGATGGATGCTTCCAGACAGGTGTTTATCATGGGATGCATGTTCCGTGTGCATGCGAAATGTTCACAATATCCACACAGCAGCCATGGAATCAAAACACTAATATTTCACCTCATTTAATCTGAATTTAGTCTTTCTGGGGAAAATCCAGTAAGTTTTTTTATTAAAAAAAACAAACCTGTTGCAAATGCCCCATTTGCAATATCTGAATGGTGGCTCATAAGACTCTGTGTTGATAGCACAGTCACTGCTGGCCTTGCAATCTCATTTATTTCTCCAGCATTGGTGGTGCAGACTGACTGGGTATTGTGCATTGTTCCTATGGCGCTAACCTGGGCATGTGCCTGAATAATTCAGCTACCACCTTAGAGAGACACCCTGCATGTTGCTGTTATTTCTTCTGGTTTTAGCAGATATTCCTATATTCCAACCCACCCACCCCCAAATTAACTCTCTTTTCGCCAATGAACCACAGAGAAACTTGCAATGAAATAGCAGCTGAATCAAGACACAAAAGGCAAGAAGTTTGCGTTTTGCAAGGAAGGGAGGGCCATACTCTAGATAAACTGGAATTTTATCTAGAATCCAGAAATCTTAAGATTCAGAAGAAGCAGTTGAAAACACACACACAGCAATCTACCTAGCAATCACTTTCAAAACAGATCAGAAGAGATCTAAGCAGAGAGTTCTGCGCAGCTCTTACCAGTTGCAAGCTGTCAAACACTTCCTTCATCATTGACAACCGTGAACCCTCCAAACTGTCCATTGATTCTGGGCTTGCTCTGCGGAAACCCGTTTGCTGCCTGTCTGCTCTCGGCCACCTGGTCTGAAGCTGACAAGACTGACCCGAGTCTCTTGTCTCTTTTTTTGTTGTGTGTTTGCTTAAGCTCAAGGCTGAGCGTTGTTGATATTGAGGGCAACGTTTCCAATCCGAAAAGATTAAAGGTTCACCAGCGGAGGAAATAGGTCCAGCAACTCTGCCCGGCAGAGAAAAAGGAAGGCCGGTGTGATCAGCAACACTAACAAAAATGATGCAGACTGTAGAAGGGCTTTCCAAGCGCCTCAGCCTTTATTCGTCTTGGGAATTCTGGATGGCTTCAGTTGTGTCTTCTAAAAGACACAAGAAGGATACACGTCAGGCCCTACGGCATACTAGTAACCTGCGGGCGTTCTCAGAGACATGCAATAGCACAAGAGCAGGGGTACTGTAGCCCAGCAGCCTTCATTTAGCCCCAAGAAAGATTTTGTGGGAGCTCCCCAGGCCCCCCCAAAAGTGTCTTTTTTCCACACAAAAAATGCTCCTATGAATCTCTCAATGTGATGCTATGGTGTCAAAAGGTTTTATTGTAGGTCCCTCAAGGCCCCCATTCCCTCCCTTTAAAAAAAAAATTTACAAATGGTTTATTTATTTATTTTTTGCCACTACAGTGGTACCTCAGGTTACATACGCTTCAGGTTACAGACTCCGCTAACCCAGAAATAGTACCTCGGGTTAAGAACTTTGCTTCAGGATGAGAACAGAAATCGTGCTCCGGCAGGGCAGCGGCAGCAGGAGGAGGCCCCATTAGCTAAAGTGGTGCTTCAGGTTAAGAACAGTTTCAGGTTAAGTACAGACCTCCGGAACGAATTAAGTACTTAACCTGAGGTACCACTGTACTCCCAAGGGTGCTGTGCCCTGCTATGGTACTGTGCTGCCAAAAGATTGTTTGTGGCCCTCCGAAAGCATCCCACCCCACACATCTGTGCTTTTGAACAATTGAAGTTTCCCCCCCCCCCGACTCATAGGTACTCCACTGTAATGCCAAACATTTTTTGTGGTTTCCCCAAGACCCCCCCAAAATCTGTCCATCATTAAAAAAATAAATTACTGATGGCTCCCAAAGAACCCCTGAGTATTGGATGATGACTGGGCAGAGACCCCTACCACAAAGCTCACTGGGTGATCTTGAAACAGCCACTGTCTGTTTGCCTAAGCTACTTCACAGGGTAGGATAGAGTGGAGGAGAGAGAACCAGGTTTTCTTTTTGGAGCTCCTCAGAGGAAAGGTGGTAGACAAATGTCATCCATAAAATGCGTAACATTTAAGACCACAATCCTATGCATGTTTACTCAGAAATAAGCTCAGCTATGTTCAGTAGGGCTTAATCCCCATTAAAAGTATCTAGGAATGCAGCCTTAAATTAGTTCCCATTGAGGTGGTGGACCTGTACTAGGCCCATAGTAAAGGTAAAGGGACCCCTGACCATTAGGTCCAGTCGTGGCTGACTCTGGGGTTGTGGCACTCATCTCGCTTTATTGGCCAAGGGAGCCGGCGTACAGCTTCCGGGTCATGTGGCCAGCATGACTAAGCCGCTTCTGGCGAACCAGAGCAGCACACGGAAACACCGTTTACCTTCCCGCCAGAGTGGTACCTATTTAATCTACTTGCACTTTGACATGCTTTCGAACTGCTAGGTTGGCAGGAGCAGGGACCGAGCAATGGCAGCTCACCCCATCGTGGAAATTCGAACCGCCAACCTTCTGATCAGCAAGTCCTAGGCTCTGTGGTTTAACCCACAGCGCCACCCACGTCCCATACCACTTATACCACTTAATAATTGCAGATGGGAGATGTTCGTACAACAATATTGCTCTAGACCAGATCTTCAACCTTTTTGGGTCCATGGCTCTAGACCAGACCTTCAACCTTTTTGGGTCCATGGCTCCCTTGACCAACTACATTCTTTCTGCGGCACCCCTGTGGGGCTCAGGATCCCAGTTATGTCACCCCTTGCCTGCAGAACTGGCAGCCTCTCACCCTTTTTCAAACACTCCCCTTGTGGAGTGTTCCCTCAGCCTCCTCTCCTCTCCCCTCCTCTCCTTGGGAGTCCTCCAGGCAGCCGCTGCTGCCATCCCTGGTCTCTGAACTGCCCCCCCACCCCAAAGAGAGGTGCCTCCACACACTGCCCCACAGGGGACTGGGAAGCACCCCCTGACCAGCCCCAGAGGCACCAATCGCCTGGGTAGCTGCAACAAATGGCTGTGCAAGCCTTTGGGAGGCAGAGATGCGAGAGGGCATCACGATACCCCAAGGTGCCATGGCACACGGGTTGAAAACCACTGCTCTAGAAAACAACTATTCTATATGTTATTCATTCATGCATGCATTCAATATATATCTTGCCTTTCCTCCCAAAGGAGCCTGGGGTGGCAAATTATTTTTCTAAGGCCACATTCTCCTTGATGCAATTATTGTCTATCTGCAAAGAATTTGAGGAACATATTTTATTTTCACGAAGACAGCTTCCAACGGATGACAGCTTACTAACAGGTGATTTTGCTCTGAAACAACCCAGACAGTGGGGTTTTTTTTGCTCAACTTTGAATGAGATGTTGCTAACACAATAGCATTTAGGCCAGCTGAGTATTTTTGTGCAAAGTAATGGTCACGCTTAAGAGGATTAGACATGTCAGTTTCAAAAGACTTATGTTCCGTGTGTGTGTGTGTGTGTCTTTGCCAGCTGTTAGTTATTTCTCTCACAGGCACCCAAATGTGGTTGTGTGAACATCAGAGGTGCCATCTGGACAAACGCTGAGAGAAGCGTTACAACTGTTCTGTGCATGAGACACTAAACACTGGAGCGACATGGTCCTTGCCTAGTGATCCTGTAGACCAGGCATAGGCAAACTCCGGCCCTCCAGATATTTTGGAATTACAATTCCCATCATCCCTTGACCATTGGTCTTGTTAGCTACGGAAGATGGGAGTTGTAATCCCAAAACATCTGGAGGACCGGAGTTTGCCTGTGCCTGCTACAGCCTTCTTCGGCAATGTTGATGATGGGAAGATAAGAACAGAGAAGGTGGGGTTGAGAGGGAAAAGGGAAATATAATGGATTAAAAGTTTTTCTTTACAACCAAGGTGGAGAACCACAGACCCAGAATCCAAAAAGCAAACCACCATGTCTTGCACATGAGTGGTACCATTTTGACCAGTACGAGACAGGCACTGGGAGACTGAGGCTGCTAGTAGCACATACAAGTAGAACCTCCACCAAGATATTGTGATGTAGTGTGTTTCCTGTTTGGGATTTCACCCATTCCACCCCCAATTTCCATCTTCCTATCACTGCCACCAATCAGCCAATCAGCATTCAATGTACAGTGAGAGCATGAATTGGGCTGTTTTGGGTCCCTGCACCAAAAAATAATAATTCTTTGGACTTCTGCAAACCTTTGGGTTTCCCCAAGCCTACTGATACCCTGGTCTTGTGTATGGGTGGGGTCATGTTGGCTACAAAAGGCACAGCATCCCCACCAACATTTCTCCAATGAAAACAGGGATGTCCTATTCCATCAAGGTCATCATAATTTTAATATCTACCATATTTTTCGCTCTATAAGACGCACCCGACCATAAGACGAACCTATTTTTTGGAGGAGGAAAACAAGGAAAAAAATATTCTGAATCCCAGAAGCCAGAACAACAAGAGGGATCGCTGCACAGCAATCCCTCTTGCTGTTCTGGCTTCAGCGATAGCTGCACAGCCTGCATTCGCCCCATAAGACTCACACACATTTCCCCTTTCTTTTTAGGAGGGAAAAAGTGTGTCTTATAGAGCGAAAAATACAGTATACCCTAATCAACTGACTGGGCTATGCCAACCTCTCCGGGCAGCTTCAATATATATAAAAAACATAATCAAACATTAAACTTTTTTTAAAAAAAAACTTCCTTATAAAGGGCTGCCTTCAGATGTCTTGGGGGGGGGGAGTCAGATAACTGCATGCCATTCTCTGATGAAAATAGGGACGTCCTAAGGAAAAGCGGGACATTCTGGGATCAGATCAGAAACCGGGGTGGCTTCTGCGAATCCAGGACTGTTCCTGGAAAATAGGGACACTTGGGGGGGGGGGTCTGGAACAGCACTTACCACCTGAACATTGGAAATAGAGGAAATGGTGATGAGAAAACAAATCCCCAGACGGGGAGGAAATATGGATGCCAGGAAGAAGTGTTCTGAAGTGTACAGCCCAGACACAGGTTTATTACTGCAGTTGGGGACTAGGTCTGAGAGTTAATTATTTACCTGATGCCGGGATGCTGCACTGAAGCATTCATTTGTGGCAGCAAAAGTCATTCAAAATTACATGTGCTGTACAAATAGATAAGAGCAAAAATAGAAGCCCAAATCTGGGCCTCCCAACCTTAAAAGGCACCTGAACCTATATTTTAAAATCCTGCCTCCTGCCCTAACCGCCTTTCCCTTACTGATTCAGGCAAAACGCAGTTCATTTTAGGACTCAGCAATCAATGTAATTCTAGTCACAGAAAGTATACAATGCTTGGCTTTGCCCCTGGAAAGGTAGACAAAAGAGGGCAAAAGAGTTAATTAGTCTCACATTAGGTGGGCTTCATCTGACTATGACGCCTGAATATCGCCATACGCTTTAGAGACATTTTTTTAACAGGTATGTAGCCTAGTTTATATATCTCACATTATGATATTGCAATAACCCTGACAGTTCTGCCTATGGGAGCAGTATCCCATTACGCTGTGCTAAATTTTCATGACTATACATTTTGGTTTTCGGGGAGATATTGTTCCTTTGAGTAGTTCGCTGCCCACACCTGTTTGAAGTTTGGTTTCCCTCAATATGAACCTTCACCTGTTCCATTTGTCAGTTTGAGAATATTCACTTTTGCTAGGTAATCCCAGCCAATTAGGAAACACATCCTGAATGCACAGCACATACATTCACAGCTGCTATAAGCACTGCCTTCCTACAGCCTGTTGCCGGGTGCAGCAGCTTGGTTCAGGGTGGAGAGGAGACAGCAGCAGTGGGGGTGGGGTGGGGTAGGCAATAAGCAAGGAGAGGAAGAATGTGCCCACCTCTCTAAGTAATATATAGCTCCTGGTATTCTTTATATCCTGGTATATACTGGCCTTGGTCCAGTATATCAGAAGGAGCATCTCCAGCCCCATCGTTCTACCCCAGTGTTTCCCAACCTTTTTTGGGCAAAGGCACACTTGTTTCATGAAAAAAATCTCGAGGCACACCACCATTACAGCCCCGTGACGTCAGCGCGCAGCGTCACGCCGGGAGGGACATGAATTGCTAGCAAATTACATAATCACCTCCTTGAGGGCTGGCTCATCTTCTCCGAAGGCAGAACCCCATTAATTAACAGCACAGACTCACACCATAGCCAAGACGAGGGGGGAAAACCTCAGTCATGCACAGTCATGCACATGTGGGGGCTAAATGAGGATGTAGACCGGGCAGAGAGCAGGGTTCAAATCACCCCACCTGGCCAGGACAATCCCTGGGTGCTCCCTTGGGCCACTCGCCTGACCCACCTCGCAGGGCTGTTGTTGCGAGGATAACACAGGGAGAACCACGCGCGCCCCTGGGAGCTCCTTGGAAGAGAAAGCGGGCGATGAATGCAATGCACGAAATATATGAGAGGCGACCAGGTTTTGCAGGTGAGGGGCCCCCGCCAGCCTCCGCTTCCAACACCCGGCGCAACGACGCCGAAGTTTCCCCCCGGGCTCGGCTCGGTGAGCAGCGCTGCTCCCCCCCGGCTCCCCTTCGCCCTCCTGGCTCTCTCTGCTGCCCACTGGGGACCCCCTCACCTGCCAAGTCCGGAGCGCCGGTGGAAGTTGCATGCATGCATGCAGGGCGCCGCGTTGCCATTGCATTGCACTGCACTCCATGTAACGCCTGCACGCATGCATTGCCTTGCACGCCCGCCAAGGGGTCTCCCTGCGGTCCGATGCGTCCCCTCCGGCGCGGATCCAGCATTGCAAAAATAACACACACACCCGACGCAGCCCTACTTGGGGGGCAGCCTCCGCCTCCGCCGCTCCGCCTCCGCGGGGATCCCCGGGCTCCATCCTGCCGCCCGATCTCCGCGGGGGCGCAGGCAGGCTGCGCGGGGTCTGCGCGGAAGAGCCCCTGCCCGCCCGGCTGCCGCCGCTGCACTCATTCCATGGCCGGGAGAAGAGCGCTTCAAACAAAACGCCCGGCCCACCAGGCCACGCTGGGAAACGTAGTTTGCGCACTCCGCGCGGGTGCGGAGCCCAAGGGCGAGGGGACTACGGATCCCGGCAGCCCCCGCGCCGGGGACGGAGGGGGAAAGGCCGGGTGCAGGGATGGAGAGACGGGTGGGCGAGCGAGTGAGTGAGTGGCAGCCGCCAAGCCTTGGCCGAGAGCCAGGAAGGGCCTCCCCGGAGGAGGAGGAGGAGGAGGGAGGCACAGAGAGGGAGGGAGGGAACCCCAGGGGTCATCTAGTGACGGCGCCCCAATCGAAAATTTGACTTTAAAAAAAAAATCTTTCGAATTTTTTAATTTTTCCCGCGGCACACCAGGCAACATCTCGCGGCACACTAGTGTGCCGCGGAACAGTGGTTGGGAAACACTGTTCTACCCGAACACTGATGTCCAGCACCGAGGGCCTTCTGGCGGTTCCCTCACTGAGAGAAGCCAAGCTACAGGGAACCAGGCAGAGGGCCTTCTCGGTAGTGGCGCCTTCCCTCTGGAACACCCTCCCACCAGATGTCAAAGAGAAGAACAACTACCAGTGTTTTAGAAGACATCTGAAGGCAGCCCTGTTTAGGGAAGCTTTTAATGTTTGATGCATTACTGTATTTTAATATTTTGTTGGAAGCTGCCCAGAGTGGCTGGAGAGGCCCGGTCAGATGGGTGAGGTATAAATAATAAATTATTATTGTTATTGTTATTATGACACTAGACTCCTAGACTGATAGGCCATGGTTCATAACAGCTGCTCCCCAAGAGAGATAACAATACAATGTAACAGGCCGTGTGCAACTATATAAATCTTTTAAAATGTGATTCAGCATATCATATCAAAATATATGGTTCTACAGACCAACCTATCATATAAATGAAACATATCATGAGAAATTAACGTCCAGCAGATTGATCAGGATATATAATCTATTCAGTTCTTATATTGGCTATGTCCATGGTGTGGAATTCTTATATCAATCTTGGAGTGTTCCATGTGAAGATGTTTTTAGGAATTCTAGCGTTCCTTGTATGCAGGTATCAGACGAAAAACTTGGAAGAATGGCACATGCAGAAAATAATACAAGGATTTGAGGATAATTCCTTGTTTCACCCAGCTGGGCTTCTTCAGCCGTGCATACTTGTATTCTTGTATATCAGGGACCTGGAATATAATGGATTCAGTCATAATGGATGACTGACTACAAGATTGATAGAAGAATTCCACATATGTGGAATTGCATTTAAAAAGATTTATATAGTTACACACAGCCTGTTGTCTGTGTTGTCATCAGTTTTGCATTGACGTGACAAAGGGTTTGGTAGTGTTTTGAATGTGCTCCCCAAGACAAACAGATTCCTGAGTGCTCACTTGTGCCTTTGATATGACTCCTTTAAGCTAATGAACCAACCCTTCCCTGGATGTTGGGGGAAGGCTCCAGAGGCAAACCTTTCTCTTTGAGTAGCGCAGCTGTGCTGGAGAGCAGCCAGCCAGGTGTGAGTCTATATGTGTTAATGGATTTTAACTTGGTCAGTTTCATTCCAGCTATTTGCAGATCTCCAGCTGTGATATCATTGCTGTTCTCATCGCTGCAGCTTTCTGCCGGTAAGCAGATGAGGCTATGCCATAATGGCGTGACCGAGAACTACTGCCGGCGCATGGAATTAGAGATCGCAGGACAATCCAGCCCAAGTCCCCAGTGCTAGCTAATGACAAAGCTTGCATCTAAAATGTAAAACAGAGGTCCATTGTAAATAATAATAACAATAATAATAACAACAATAATAATAATTTATTTATACCCCGCCCATCTGGCTGGATTTCCCCAGCCACTTTGAGCTGCTTCCAACAAAGTATTAAAATACAGTGGTCTGCTAAACATTAAAAGCTTCCCTAAACAGGGCTGCCTTCAGATGTCTTTTGAAGATAGGATAGCTGCTTATTTCCTTCACATCTGAAGGGAGAGTGTTCCACAGGATGGGCACCACTACCGAGAAGGCCCTCTGCCTGGTTCCCTGTAACCTCACTTCTCGCAATGAGGGAACCACCAGAAGACCCTCGGTGCTGGATCTCAGTGTCTGGGCTGAACGATGGGGGTGGAGACTCTCCTTCAGGTATACAGGACAGAGGCCGTTTAGGGCTTTAAAGGTCAGCACCAACACTTTGAATTGTGCTCGGAAACATACTGGGAGCCAATGCAGATCTCTCAGAACCAGTGTTATGTGGTCCCGGTGGCCACTCCCAGTCACCAGTCTAGCTGCCGCATTCTGGATTAATTGCAGTTTCCGGGTCACCTTCAAGGTAGCCCCACGTAGAGCGCATTGCAGTAGTCCAAGTGGGAGTTAACTAGAGCATGCACCACTCTGGTGAGACAGTCCGCGGGCAGGTAGGGTCTTAGCCTGCGTACCAGGTGGAGCAGGTAGACAGCTGCCCTGGACACAGAATTAACCTGTGCCTCCATGGACAGCTGTGAGTCCAGAATAACTCCCAGGCTGCGCATCTGGTCCTTCAGGGGCACGGTTACCCCTGAAGTAACCGTGCTCAAGTGGTAGAGCATTCGTTGAGCATGAGAGAAGCAATGGAATTAATGTCCACATTATTTAGCCAAGGCTTTCCCCCTATTCCAGGGATGAGGAACCTCTGCTCTCCAGAGGTTGCTGGACCACAGCTGCCATGGGGCATATGACTGGGGATGAAGGAGTCCAACAACATCTACAGGATGTCCTGCCCTGCCCTGCCTTCTTTTCCTTCTGGGTAAAGGCCATAGTTCCCTGGAAGAGCACATCCTTTGGGTGCAGAAGGTCCCAGCATCACTCACCAGTAAAGGATTGCAGACACCTATGGCAGAGACCTTTGAAGAGTCATTGCCAGCCAGAGGAGCCAATGAGGTGGACAAAATAGTCTGACCTCATACATAACAGCTTCTTACACCCATACTTTTAAGTTATCCTAATGTACCTTTATGCCTTAAAAAAATCATAATCTATATCATGATGCCTAGACCTGGCTGACTCACTGACTGTATGTGTCATACAATCCTGCACGGGTCTACTCAGATGTTCAGTGGGACATTCCTAGCTAGCTAAGTGAATATAGGACCGCAGTCGCATTGGCTTACTCATCATCACTAATTCCAGGGGATATCTAAAATCGCTTCGGTATTTCCCAACGAGAGAAAAATGTGGTACAGGCATCCTCAGTGCACGCTTAGGGATCTTGTCATCTATACTGTTACAGGTTTGTGGGTGCCCTGACCCCCTCCAGATTCCTGGGTGCTGGGGTTTAATCAGTGCTTTGAGAATTAAGACGTGTTGGCAGACATTGGAGTTAACAGTGTAAAATGCCGTCTAAACTTGTTTCCGGACCAGGGCATCGTGTGGGAGATAAGTCCTTAAGAGGAGCCAAAGATTGTGGTGGCCAGGGCAAAGACTGGGGGAGACAGAGAGGTGTGTGTGTGTCAGTGGGCAGGCAAAGAAACAGTTTGTGATAGGCTGAATGAAAATGGTGGTGTTTTGCAAGAGGTTTGATAAGCAAGGGGGACCAGCAGAACTCTAGGCGGGCTGGTTGGAGCAGGCTGGTCCCTCTGTTTGTACATCTATACCTGCTGCTCCAGAGAGATGTGAATGTTGGAAATCCCTCCACTGTAGACTCAGGTTGTGGATATGAACCATAAATCATAAAGACACTGCAGTCTCTGCTGTATCTAATTACCAAAAGGGAACCCAGACCCTGGAAACTCACCCTGCTGTGGAGATTGGGGTGATGTGTAACAATACATTTGTCTATCAAAACAGACCCAGGGTAGGAGTGTTTTAAGTGCATTATACAAATGTGACACTAGGTGGTGGTGGTGAGCTAATGGCAAATTCCATATATATTTTTAAACTTTTTTTAAAAAAAAACAACAACATTCAGAGTGTTTTTTTATATATGTGTAGTTTCAGCCAAAGAAATGGATTGAAAGAGTTTTGTTGAAATGATCTGACATTGTTATACTTTCAGGCAGGGATTAGGGGGGTCTGCTCTTTTCTTCTCCTCTGTTTCTCTCTTTCCTGTCCCTTTTAAAAAGCTACTCAAATTCTGAAAATGCTGTTTTTTGCAACGATGGTCACTCCCACACAACACATTTAAAGCACTCTTGTACTGCTTTTGACAGTCCTGGGAGCTGCAGTTTGTTAAGGGTACTGAGAGCTGTTAGGAAGTCCCAATTCCTGGAAGACACAAGATCTACCCACTCTGGAAGAATGGCAGATGAAGGTGATCGATTACATGGAATTGGCGGAAATGACTGGCAGAATCCGAGACCAGGGAGAAGAGTTGGTGAAAGAAGACTGGAAGAAATTTAAAGACTATTTACAGAAATATTGTAAAATTAATGAATGTTAGAAGGATGTTGGATAGAAACTAAGTGGTTTCCAGCTGTAATACTTTAGGAGATACGAAAAAAAAAATTTACAAAAGGGGAAAAGCTTAATGGTAAGGATTTGCTGAACTAACAAATTGAAGTGGAATACAAAGAAGGGAGGTATGAGGAGGTCTGGGGAAATAAGCGTAAGGAAGATATGTTATGGAAAATTATTTGTTTTTTAAACTGTTTTTATGTTGTATTTTGTATTATGTTTCTTTTTATTTTTCATTTTCACTGTTATACTTTAAAAACTTTAATAAATATCTTTTGGAGAAGGAAAAAAAATAGGAGGTCCCAATTCCCCTCACAGAGCTACAATTTTCAGAGTGGTTTAACAACCAAACCCTCTTCCCAGGGGAATCTGAAAATTGTAGGTCTGTGAAGGAAATACAAGTCTTAGTTTAAGCAATAACTAGGTTGTTATTTTAAAAAACAAACAAAACAAAAAACAAGCTGGAAATGGAGAGTAAGGGAAAGAGTGGACCATTAGAGAATCAATCAGCTTTAAGACAAATACCATAAGGCCTTCAGCAGGCCCCCTATAGCCTCTATAGTACCTGCCTGGCTACCAAGAAGTTTTGCAGCGTCCATTTGAGCAAAGCTGCTGGCTCATAGGAAATATATTTATGTTGAGGCTGGAGACACCATGCAAGTAGGGCACTTTGACCACCTCCATTAGCACACAGTTCAATAAGCTGCTTTTAGTTTTCTTTATTTAATTGCAAAGCCTTTCTCTATTACTGTCAACGTGAAGAAAGGGGGGGGGGACCCACTGCTGTGAAAAACGTAAGATCAACATGGGCTCTTCTTTCATGCAGAGCTCAGCAGGATAGGAATGTGAGTTATTTTGCAGGGAGGGGAGGGAGGAACTGGACTGAGAGGCTGGACAAAGGGTATGGAGGGAAGTGCAGAGACTTATTTGGGTGGGGTAGGGAGACACAGCTTAAAAGTATTGCATATACTTAGTCTGCAATACTAGTCCCAGGTTCAGTCCTTGGCATTTCCATTTAAGACAAGCGTGGGGAACCTTTGGACCATCAGATGTTACTAAACTACAACTCCCATGAGCTACAGCAAGCACGGAAATTGCCTGGGATGATGGGAGTCATAGCTAAGCAATATCTGCAGGGCCAAAAGTTCCCCACACCTGACCTAAGATGATCTACAGATAGTAAAAGGTAAAAAGGTAAAGGACCCCTGGACGGTTAAGTCCACTCAAAGGTGATTATGGGGTTGCGGCGCTCATTTTGTTTTCAGGCTGAGGGAGCCGGTGGTGGCCCACAGACAGCTTTCCAGGTCATGTGGCCAGCATGACTAAACCGCTTCTGGCACAATGGAACACTGTGACAGAAACCAGAGTGCACGGAAACGCCGTTGACCTTCCTGCCGCAGTGGTACCTATTTATCTACTTGCACTGGTGTGCTTTCGAATTGCTAGGTTGGCAGGAGCTGGGACAGAGCAACAGGAGCTCAATCCGTCACAGGGATTCGAACCGCTGACCTTCTGATCGGCAAGCCCAAAAGGCTCAGTGGTTTAGACCACAGCACCACCCGCACCCAGATAGTAAGATTATCTGAGGGTTGTTTCTTTAGCATTCATTCTTATTTTTATTGCCCTTGCAGAACTCGGCAAGGAGGAGGATGCGCTCTGCCTGTCATTGGCTCTGTCTCCACTTACGGTTGGTCTCTCTGCCTTTCGCCCCGCCCCTCTCACCGGCTGCTGGAAAGTTGTGCTGAGTGTTTCATTAGCTTAAAGTATAATAAGCTCATGTACTTTGGGGACAGATCATAGCTCATGGGTGGGTCATATGCTTTGGCTGAACCTGGGCTGTCCCAGCTTCAATTTCAGGCATCTGCCCCAGGATCACGGAACATGTGATGAGGAAGATCTGTTCCTGTGTGAGAACCAGTAGAGCAGAGCTTTCCAAACCGTGTATCGCACATGTTAGTGTGTCGGCTGCAGTGTGCAGGTGTGTCACGTGAAAGGTGTCCGTATCTCTTAAAAGGGGTTAGTTTAGCCTGCAGTTTGCTAATAAAACTGAATTACTGTGTCACGAAATGATGCATGTCTGAAAAGTGTGCCGCCAACATGAAGAGTTTGGAAAGCTCTGCGGTACAGTCTCTGCTCCAAGACCCCATGCTAGCCAGCAACCACGCAGTAAGCAATACAACTTATAGCAAAACACACGCACACATATTTAGAAACACAAAACACTTCCAAAAACAGTAAGAAGTTCTAAACATCTTTTTTAAAAAACATGCACACAACAACAATCACATACCCTCACTGTTATTAGTTTCAAAGTTGCCAGGAACATTCTCTTTCAGCCATCAAATGCCTGAGTGAACAAGAATGTTTTAAACTTCCTTTTGAATGTTAATAATGAAGGAGACAGAGAGGCACACCTCACCAGGGAGGGTGCTCTGAAGATCTGGGGAATCGACACTGTGATGACTGTCAGAAGACTGCCAACAAGTTAGGACCCTGCAGTGGCACCACTACTAAAACCTCAGCTTCTGATTGTAGGGCCCATGATGGCAGATATTCGGTGGCCAGGTTGCTCACCGGGACAAGATGGTTTGAGCATATTAGGTAAAAAGGTAAGATAAAGGACCCCTGGACGGTTAAGTCCAGTCAAAGGCGACTATGGGGTTGCGGCGCTCATCTCACTTTCAGGCCAAGGGAGCTGGTGTTTGTCCACAGTTAGTTTTCTGGGTCATGTGGCCAGCATGACTAAACCACTTCTGGCACAATGGAACACTGTGGCGGAAACCTGAGTGCATGGAAATGCCATTTACCTTCCCACCACAGAGGTACCTATCTATCTACTTGCACTGGCATGCTTTCGAACTGCTAGGTCGGCAGGAGCTGGGACAGAGCAACGGGAGCTCACCCTGTCGCAGGGATTCGAACCGCTGATCTGATTGGCAAGCCCAAGAGGCCCCGACCCTAGCCTGACTGTGGTGACTGCCAATGGCTTTCCAGGCCCAATTCAAAGTGCTGGTTTTGACCTCAAAAGGCTCAGGGCTGCAATACTTCAAAGACTGCCTCTCCCCATATGAACCAACCCAGACTCTGAGATAATCCTCTGAGGCCCTTCTTTGTGAGCCCTCTCCCACAAGAGGTCCAGAGGGTAGCCACACAAGAACAGACCTTTTCTGAAGTGGCTCCCAGTTTGTGGAAGCTTGCTTGGCTCCTTCACTATACATCTTTAGGTGCCAGGCAAAAACATTTATTTATAACCAGGACTTTGGCTGATTGAACATTCTATGGCCTTTCAACCGTGTGTATTGGGTAGGAGTCATTGGTTTGGTTTTGGTTTTATTATGCATTTTGTGTTATCGTTCTGCATTTTTATGTGGAGAACTACCCTGTGATCTTTGGATGAAGGATGACATGCAAATTAAATAAATATAGGAGATCTTCTGTGTTTTTTTTGGGTCCCAAGGGTTTTATACACTAGTGCTAACAACGCAAATGGGCAGCTAGCGCAGCAATTTCAGGACCAGTGACACGTGCCCCACATACCAACCCAGCAGCTTCGTTCTGCATGAGCTGCAGCCTCCAAACTGTCTTCAAGGGCAGCCCCAAGTAGAGCGCATTGCAGTAGTCCAAGCAGGAGGTCCCTAGAGCATGGACCATCGGAATTCCCTCCCTTCCAAAATGCGGCAGGCACCTATGCTCTTTTCACCTAGATATCAACTTAAAATCTTGCTTTTTGCTCGGGTTTTTGAATGCTCTCTCGCTCTCCCTCCAGCTGCTTTATTATTCATAACTGTAGTTGTGTCCATTTCATTCTGCTCTTAAATTGTTGCAGAGTGTATATTTTTAAAATCAAGGACCACCCCATACTCCCACCTAGACAGAAACAATCTCCCCATCACCACCACCAATGCAGAAAACGTGTCCAAATTAAAACATTTAAATAAATTGTGCAGACTTTTGGAAAACTTCACCACAACCAGTTACCTACAGAGAAGTAAGCATTCCCTCTTCCTTGCACCGGATCCATGGCTTTTTGGTCAGACTGCCCTTTCTGCGCCACATGCATGATGCTAGAGGGTTAATATTTAAAAGATCACCTTCTGGCTGAGTGCTTGGCCTACTCTACTTAACTAGCATGGCTCAGCTGCTCAGTGCAAGACTTGATGTCATCACTCAGCCACAGACAATACTGGGACCGGTACTGTAAAGTGCAGGGGGAGGGGAGAGAGGAAGGAAACGTTCTTGGAGGAATCTGTGGGCTGCATAACTGTTATTGTTGCGGCTCCGTGAACTGTATGCCTTTCAAATGGTACTAGGAGGAACTCCCCTTGTGGAATTCAAACCATTGCAGCGTGCTTTGAAATTCTACATCAGTTGCTTTGTTTGCTCAGAAACACCCAGGTGGCAATTGCTGATGCAGCGAGACCTCTGATGCAAAGTTTGATATTGTCAGGGTTACTTCCAGATCCGAGCTCACAGAGGATCACGCTAGCCAGCGGTCGTTAAATAAAAGTCTTTATTGAGTTACAGTCTCCATTCTCGAGCTGCTGCGTGCAACCCTACGTCTTATGCTTAGATCGGCGAAGCTCCGTCTGAGTCTCCGCCCCTTGCGCACCAACTTAATATCCTAGCCCTGCTCCACCTTTTCCGCCTGACAGTTCTCCTCTGGGTCCCTCTGCCCCCCTGGGTCTCTTCCTTCCGGGATTCTTCTGACGCTGACCCCCCGGACCCTTCTGTCTCCTTGCGCCGGGCTTTAGGACCTGGCTCCCTTTCCGGGCTGCCTACTGCGCCACCTTCCTGTGCATTTGAACTTGGCGCGCGCGCCCAACCTTCCACTTTCCGTCTAACCGTCACTTCGCTCCCCGATGAAGGTGTGGCCACTCCTGACTCGTGCCCTCCCTCCTGTTGCGAGCTGCCAGCGCTTGCTCCCTGGCGCTCTTCCTCTTTCCTACTCTCTGGCGGTGACGTTGGTCCCGATCTCCAACTGCTCCCCTCTGAGTCCCCTCTGGCTCTTTCTTCCTGGGGTGTCCCCCTAGTCTCCCCCCTTGCCCTGGCCACTGGTGCTCCTTTTTGTGAATCTTCTGATTCACTGGAAAGGCTCGGAGATCTCGGGTCGTCGTCATCACTCATCCTTTCGTCTGCCTCCTCCCCCTCGCTCTCTGTTTCCTCCCTTGCCCTCGCCTCTGCTCCTGAACCCCTGACATCCATCCCCCCCTTGAAGCCCCCTCTTCCCCCCTCCCCTCCTTCCGGTGCGGGAACTGGGTGCTGCAGTGTCAAGGGGACGAATGTCGGGTACAGTTCGCTTCCCGTGGCGGGCCTCCATCCGAAGTCTTCCGGTTCTTCCTCCCTGCTCTCGTCGACGACGGTCACCTCTGCTTCCATCTCTGTGCCGCCGTGCTCGAGACCCTGGTCGTCCCCGAAAACGTCCATGTCTGTCTCTCCCTCGCTTCCTTCTGGAGGCGTTGCTCGTCCTGGACCCTCCAGCCACTGTCTGCGCCACTGCTCCTCTGGTCGATCATCCCACCAATACGAGGGTTCTGAAGCAGATCCCGAGGGCGACCCCTCCGGGGAACGGGCGTCTCGTGTCGGTTCCTCATCCGAGTCGAACCCCCGGAACGTGCTGGCTGAAAGCGTGGGCGTGAAAAGCCAGTCGTCGAAAAAGTCCGCTGGCATTGGCCTATGGGGGAAAAGGGCATGAAACTCTTCCTTGAGCAGAGGTTCATCTAAAGCGTAGCCCGGCACCCAGCTGTTGGCACTGGCCGGGGTGCCCTCCTTAGCGAGAAGGTATTCTACCCCCTCTTCCCCCCATCTGGAGTCCAAAATCTCCGTGACTTCGTTGAGGCGCACCTCCTGTGCCACTCCCCGTTGCCCGGTTCCCTCTCGGAGCGGACTCGGCGCCGTTCCGGGTTCCTGAAACCTGTGCGGTGCCTTGTAGGGAGTGAGCACCGATCTGTGGAACACCGGATGCATTCTGGAACCCTCCGGAAGCGCCAGCCTGAAGGCCACCGGGTTGACCTGCTCTTCGACTTGGTAGGGCCCCAGTTGCTTATGCCCTAGTTTCTTCTTGGCCAACGACCTGGCCGGCACTGCGTGGGCTGCTAACCAGACCCAGTCTCCCACATGGATCTCTTCGCCAACTCTTCTGTGTTTGTCTGCCTGCACCTTGTATGCGTGTTTGGCCAGCTCCAGGTGCCGCCGCAGCTGATCATGGACCTCCTGCAACTCCGACGCGAACGCATCCGCTGTCTGCGGCTCCCCCTCCACCAGTCTTTCCAGTCCCGGGAAGGTTCTGGGGTGCCTCCCGTTGTTGGCGAAGAACGGCGTGACCCCCGTGGACACGTGCTTCGTGTTGTTGTAGGCGAACTCGGCGAGCGGCAGGTAATCCACCCACGTCGCAGGCTGTTGATTCGCATAGCATCTCAGGTACTGCTGCATGATGGCATTAACCCGCTCCGCTTGCCCGTTGGTCTGCGGGTGTCTCGCCGACGCCAGGTTGATCTTGACGTTTAGGAAGCCCATCAGCTTCTGCCAGAAATTCGAGATGAACTGCCGCCCGCGGTCGGACAGAATAGACCGTGGCAGACCGTGAACCTTGAACACGTGGTCTATGAACAGTTTGGCGGTTTGTTCCGCCGTGGCCACCTTCGCACACGGGATGAAATGTGCCATCTTGGAGAACAAGTCCACCACCACCAGCACTGCCGTCTTGCCCCTCGAGCTGGGCAGATCCGTGACGAAGTCCAGGGCGACTCTCTCCCATGGCTCGACCGGAGTTTGCAGCGGTTCCAACAGTCCGGCCGGCGGTCTGTGCACTGGTTTGGCCCTCTGACAGGTGTCGCACCTCGCCACATAGTCCGCGACCTCCCCTCTCATTCCGGGCCACCAGAAATCCCTGGCGAC
Source organism: Podarcis vaucheri (assembly GCF_965113315.1). NCBI lineage: Eukaryota > Metazoa > Chordata > Lepidosauria > Squamata > Lacertidae > Podarcis > Podarcis vaucheri. The sequence goes on from NC_138753.1 coordinate 35,703,267, forward strand.
TAATTCCACCGTCTTCTCCTTGCCAAAGTGCCCGGCAGTGGGCGCATCGTGCAGCTGATGCAGTACCTTGGCGCGAAGTTCGTCTCCCGGCACGTAGATGGCCCCTTTGCGGATGAGCAATCCATCTCTCAGCTGGAACCCGTCGGTCGCTGCCGTGCCCCTTTGCATCTCTGCCATCTTTGCTTGCGCGAAGGAGTCATTCTGCAACGCTCGTCGCACCGCCTCCAGGTCCACTGTCGCCGCAGCGCACGCCCACACTGTTGGTGCGAAGGTGTGCATGGCGGCCGCTGGCGTGGCGTCCTCCAGATACTGTGGCTTACGGGAGAGCGCGTCCGCCATGATGTTGGTGTCCCCCGGGACATACTCTATCCGGAAGTCGAAGTTCGCAAAGAACTCAGCCCAACGTATCTGCCTCTGGTTCAGGAACTGTGCCGTGCGCCAGTGCTCCAGATTCTTGTGGTCCGTGCAGACCTGCACCGTGTGCTTGGCTCCAATCAGGAAGTGCCTCCATGCTTTGAACGCTGCATGAATAGCCAGCAACTCCCTGTCCCAGATGGTGTAGTTCTGTTCGGACTTGCTGAGCTTCCTGGAGTAAAACGCTCCGGGCCTCCAAACCCCCTGCGGGTCCTTCTGCAGCAGGACTGCTCCGACGGCCCTGTCCGAGGCGTCTGTTTCAACTCTCATCGGCCTGCTGGGGTCGACATGAAGCAGCTGTTCCTCCGACGCGAAAAGACGCTTGAGTGCCTGAAAGGACTGCTCCGCCTGTGCTGTCCAGACGAACTTCTTTTTCTTGGAACTGAGCGTGTCCGTGATGGCCGCTGTCTGCATAGCGAAGCCTTTGATGAACTTGCGATAGAAGTTCGCGAAGCCGACAAACCGTTGGACCTCCTTCCGGTTGCGTGGGCTCTTCCAATCCAACACCGCTCGAACCTTGGCACTGTCCATGGCGAGCCCCTTGTCAGACAACTTGTAGCCCAGGAAATCCACCTCCGTCACGTCGAATTGGCACTTCTCCAGCTTGGCGTAAAGCCTATGTTGCTGGAGCCTGCTCAGCACTTCCCTGACGTGTCTGTCATGCTCCTGCTGCGATTCCGAAAAGATCAGGATGTCATCCAAGAAGCAGATGCACGTCTTGTAGAGGAGCCCCGCCAACACGTGATGCATGAAAGCTTGAAAAACGTGGGAGCCATTTTGCAATCCAAAAGGCATAACTCTATATTCGTAGGTGCCCAGGGGCGTGAACATGGCTGTCTTCCACTCATCTCCTTCCCGCATGCGAATGAGGTTGTACGCCCCTCGCAGATCCAACTTGGTGAACACGCTGCCCTTGCGTACTTTTGCGAGGAGGTCGTCGATTCAGGGCATGGGGAAGTCCGATGGCTTGGTCACACTGTTCAAAATGCGGTAGTCCACTACGAGTCTTTTTTGGGGTGTGTCTCGCTTCTTCACAAAGAATACAGGACTGCCCCCCGCTGCCTGGGACTCTCGGATGAAACCGCGCTTCAAATTATGATCTATGAACTCTTTGAGTTCCTGTAGTTCGTCTTCAGACATGGAATACAGCTTCCCTTTGGGCAGCGCCGCCCCCGGCAGCAGGTCAATTTTGCAGTCATATGGTCTGTGGGGGGGTAGCTTGTCTGCCTCCTTCTCACAGAAAACCTCCAAAAATTCTGCGTACTTGTGGGGAATTGCTTGCAGCGTGCCTAGCAGCATCCGTGACTCCTCTTGCTCCCCTTCCTGCTGGGGCATGATGCAGTGTTCAGCACAAAAGGAAGAGCCGAAGGTCAGCTGCCTTTGGTACCAAGCCAGCGTCGGGCTGTGCTTGTCCAGCCAACTCATGCCCAATACAATTGGCGTGTCCGAGAGTTGAGTGACGTTGAAGCTGATGATTTCCCTGTGATTTCCAAGCCGCAGCACCATAGGTGGCGTCTGCTTCACCACTTGCCCCCCTAACAGCTCCCTGCCATCCACCGTGACGACCTGCAGGGGCAGCGTGGCAGGCAGCAACTGTATAGCGTGCCGGTCGACAAAGTCCTGCCCTATGAAGTCTGCATTGCTTCCCGAGTCGACGGTGATTGGCACGTCCATGGTGAGTCCATTGGGTAGCTGGAGCGATGCGGTGAGCCTCACTACTGGCTTGGGCGGGAGGGGGTCCATGGGCGGTAAAATCTCTGGGGACTGCTTCACTGACACGTCTGGCTGGGCCCCAGTGCCTCTTCCTCCAGCCAGACATCGTCGTTTCCCTGCTGTGGTTCTCCGTGCTGCGTTGCTGCAGTCACCATTGCTGAGGCTGCAGTGTGCTTGTGGAGCCTCCGGGGACACTCTTTCGCCATATGCCCTGGATCCTCGCAGATATAACACTTCCTGGTCCCTCTAGGAGGCTTCGCTTTCACTGCTGCCGGTGCTAGGGCTCTGGCTGCTGACTGAGCCCTTGCACTCCCAACCTCCATCGGTTCCACCCCTCCTCCTGTTGGAGGCGTGGATTGCGTACGCGCTGCTTCTCTGGGAAGGAAAGAGGAGCCCCTGGCTGGTTCGCGCCCGCTGCGCCCTTCGTCCCTGCTCCACGGACGTTCTTCCAGCCGCACCCCCACCGCCAGCGCCCTCTGAACGATCTCCTGCGTGGTCCGGGGTCTCTCCCCCCTCGCAATCTCATCTTTAACCGAGTTGTGCAAGCCCTCCCAAAAAAGGTCTCTGACAGGAGCCGAATCTCTGTCCCATTCCAGGGCACTGACCAAAGCGAAAAAGCGGGCATGATACTGCCTTACGCTGGCCCTCCCTTGCCTTAGTCCATGCACCTCCTTTCGGGCAAGATCCACGTCAATGCTTGATAAAAAACAGCCATCCATCGCTTTAATAAAGGCGTCTGCATTTTGGAGCGCAGGATCCTTATCTCTCCACAAATTGCGCAGCCATGCTTTTGCGTCTCCATGCAAATGGGACATGATGAACCCCACTTTCTCTTGTTCATCTCTAAAGTCTTTGTGCAGTAGTTGCAGTGCACACATTACGTCTGCTCTAAAGTTGGGGTACTGTTGCAAATTCCCATCGAAGTGCGAAACTAGACCGCCTGTGCGTCTCCCCAACCCAATCCCCTCTGATTTGGGTGTCTGTTGCCCTTGCTTCGTAAGCACGTCCAACCTGACCTGGAGATCCCTGTAGGCGGCAGCTGCTTCCTCCTCTCTCTTCCTGGACGCCAGCGCCTCGGCAGTCAGTCGTGAAACTGCTTCTCTGAGTTCCGTTATTTGCTGTTCGGCCGTCATGTTGTCTGCCGTTCGTGAGCTCTCTTGTAGGCACCCGCTTTCTCTCCTCTCCGCGAGGCCGTGGATGCCCACAATTTAATGAGACGGAGCTTACTGTCAGGGTTACTTCCAGATCCGAGCTCACAGAGGATCACGCTAGCCAGCGGTCGTTAAATAAAAGTCTTTATTGAGTTACAGTCTCCATTCTCGAGCTGCTGCGTGCAACCCTACGTCTTATGCTTAGATCGGCGAAGCTCCGTCTGAGTCTCCGCCCCTTGCGCACCAACTTAATATCCTAGCCCTGCTCCACCTTTTCCGCCTGACAGTTCTCCTCTGGGTCCCTCTGCCCCCCTGGGTCTCTTCCTTCCGGGATTCTTCTGACGCTGACCCCCCGGACCCTTCTGTCTCCTTGCGCCGGGCTTTAGGACCTGGCTCCCTTTCCGGGCTGCCTACTGCGCCACCTTCCTGTGCATTTGAACTTGGCGCGCGCGCCCAACCTTCCACTTTCCGTCTAACCGTCACTTCGCTCCCCGATGAAGGTGTGGCCACTCCTGACTCGTGCCCTCCCTCCTGTTGCGAGCTGCCAGCGCTTGCTCCCTGGCGCTCTTCCTCTTTCCTACTCTCTGGCGGTGACGTTGGTCCCGATCTCCAACTGCTCCCCTCTGAGTCCCCTCTGGCTCTTTCTTCCTGGGGTGTCCCCCTAGTCTCCCCCCTTGCCCTGGCCACTGGTGCTCCTTTTTGTGAATCTTCTGATTCACTGGAAAGGCTCGGAGATCTCGGGTCGTCGTCATCACTCATCCTTTCGTCTGCCTCCTCCCCCTCGCTCTCTGTTTCCTCCCTTGCCCTCGCCTCTGCTCCTGAACCCCTGACAGATATATATCTTTTTTCCTGACCGGAAAACTAGCACTTTCTAATGAATATATGCTCAGACTATATTAATATGAGGGAACAATGGAGAGAGAGGGGATTTGTGGGAGACAGAGCAGTGAAGCTGCAAGGTTTGAAGGGTGTTATCTAATGGTGGGTACCCTCATCATTTTGCTGCCTGAAGCAAAGGGCAAGAAGTTGCCTTCTCCCAGTCCAGTTCCCAGTGCAAGAGCTCAGCAGACCACAGAATCTTATTTTGACATCTCCCACTGCTCTGTCTAGTTTAGTCAGTGCAGGACAAGCTGCATAGAGCACAAAGACTTCACTGCCCTTCAATATTTGCTGCCTGAGGCAGCCGCCCCACTCTGCCTCACGGTAGGGCCGGGCCTGGCTACCCTCTTCCAAGTCCTGCTTCGTCAGGCCAGTAGCCCATCCTGTTCTCACAGTGGCGAAGCAGATGCCCTATGGAAGCCCAAAAGTAGGACCTGAATGCAACAGGGCTCTCCACACTTGGGATTCCCAGCATCCCAGAGTCATACTGCTTTCAACAGCAGCCATTGATGGTCTTATCTCCTGTTTATGGGCCCTGGTGGATCCATCTTGTGGTGGTGGGCAATAGCGGGTAATGGCATGTAGATCAACACTGGGCTGCTGAGTCTCCTCACCATTTTAGTTTCCTTCAGTGCCCCTCAGGTACCTTCACTCCAGGGCATTGATGGGAAACGTGAATGGCAGCTAAGCAGTACTAATAATAATAATAATAATAATAATAATAATAATAATAATAATTTATTATTTATACCAAACCCATCTGGCTGGGCTTCCCCAGCCACTCTGGGCGGCTTCCAACGAACTATTAAAATACAGTAATGCATCACACATTAAAAGCTTCCCTAAACAGGGCTGCCTTCAGATGTCTTCTAAAAGTCTGGTAGTTGTTGTTCTCCTTGACATCTGGTGGGAGGGTGCTCCACAGGGCAGGTGCCACTACCGAGAAGGCCCTCTGCCTGGTTCCCTGTAACTTGGCTTCTCGCAGTGAGGGAACCGCCAGAAGGCCCTCGATGCTGGACCTCAGTGTCCGGGTAGAACGATGGGGGTGGAGACGCTCCTTCAGATATACTGGACCGAGGCCATTTGGGGCCTTAAAGGTCAGCACCAACACTTTGAATTGTGCTCACAAACTGCTCTTAATGCTGAGCACATTGGTGCCAATTTTGAAGGAGGCCCCGCCATAAGGCACCTCCCATGTGATTTTACCCCTGGAGATCACCCTAAATGATCTCCCCCTGCCTCATGTTATTGCCGATTCCCCCTGAATCCAAAAATCTGAAGTGAAGTTTGCGCCAATTCAGCTTTAAAGAGCAGGTCTCAGTGAGGAAAAATCAGGACACACACAAAATCAATGCTTGAACACTGGACTTCTGTGTGGACCTCTGCCTGGAAAGAGTTAGACAGAAAGTATGCCATCTGTGTCTCTCTCTCAGACCAACCTAGCTCATAGTGTTGTTGCTATGATAAAAATGAGAGCATAGGGAGATTTTGTGTGCCTTGAGTATCCTGCAGGAAGGGTGGGATAAAAATCAAATTCATTCATAATAGTATTATATTACAATTCCAAGTATGTTCCCCAAATATCTCTATAGGATTATTCTATGGCCAGGGCCAATGTCTTTTATCTTGATTCAGTATTAAGAAGTGATCAACGCCACTCAAACATACAGGGTCAACGCGACTCAAACATGCAGGGAGGCATAGACCAGGAAGCAGCTATTGTTGGGAATGGAACTCCCATGTCTTCACTGCAATGCTCAGGAATGCTCGCCCCATGTTGTGACATCACCACATTGTTTCACAACAGGATGACCATGAAAGTTGCTGGAGAGAACTGGATATGGAGATGCACCCCATGTTGCCTGTAATATGTAGTTTTGCCTCTTATGGACTAATGAAGAGCACTGGCCCTACTAGAATGTCTGTTTCTGCCATGAGCATGATTTTAAAGGTTAGGACAAAACCTAGTCTTTTTTCTATCCTGGCTGTGAATATAGAAGGCCACTAGGAATAATGGTTTTGCAACCTCAATGCCTCAGCAGTGCTTGAAGAGGTTGGGCCTTCTAAAAATCTCCCTTCCACCTTGATTGTTTCTCAGATGTACAGGTGATGCGATAATTTTCATGCACACCTCCATAGCAAAAGCACAGCCAAGCCATTAAAGGTACCGTATTTTTTGCTCTATAAGACGCACCAGACCACAAGACGCCTCTAGTTTTTGGAGGAGGAAAACAAGAAAAAAATATTCTGAATCTCAGAAGCCAGAACATCAAGAGGGATCGCTGCGCAGTGAAAGCAGCAATCCCTCTTGCTGTTCTGGCTTCTGGGATAGCTGCGCAGCCTGCATTTGCTCCATAAGACGCACACGCATTTCCCCTTACTTTTTAGGAGGGAAAAAGTGAGTCTTATAGAGCAAAAAATACGGTACATAGTTTCCTTCTGCAAATCACAAGTGAATGTTCTAAGCCAGGCTTCCTCAAACTCGGCCCTCCAGATGTTTTTGGCCAACAACTCCCATGATCCCTAGCTAGCAGGACCAGGGATGATGGAATTGAAGTCTCAAAACATCTGGAGGGCTGAGTCTGAGGAAGTCTATCTAAGCCAAGGGTTGGACCTCATCTCCCATCCTCCTTGGCCCTTGGCAATGCTGGCAGGGGCTGGTAGGATTTGGACCCAACATCTGGACCACAGAACATCGGCTACCTTAATCCAGTCCTTAAGCACACCACTTTCCTTTTGCATGCATGAGGAGGAAGGTTCTTTGCTTGCGACTAGGGATGGGCAAATCTGTCAATTTCAGTTTTTATCCGTTTCTCGTTTCTCCAGTCTTCCATTCTCCACATTTCCACATCGGATTGTGATTTATTTATTTTTTAAGTCACGTCAGTGCCATTTTCTACTAACACACACATTTTGTATGCAATTTTTCCTAATATACACATTTTCGCAAAATGATTTATCCAAATGTAATGCATTTTGTGTTTGTTATCTCCCCAAATATATGTGTTTTTCTACCCGTATTACATTGGCACTGCAAAACTTGAGGGCATGAACTCTGAAGGATGACTGTTTCTGAAAATTCATATTAGGTAGGTTCACCTTTAATTTCTCCTCTATCCCTACTTATGACAGAGCCTTGCCTTGACAGAGTCTCAAGCTGTTGCACAGAAGCAAAGTGAATGGGCTGCAGGACAGGCTAAACAGGTCTGACTCTGATGGAGACAGGCCAGGAATGCCGGGCCCAGTGCAAAAGGACCACCCCAAAGCTGCCTGTGGATGCTGACTTATCCTAACCCCCTCTAGTGGCACAGGTCAGGGAATTGGGGTTGTGCAGCTGGGTTGCAATCAGATGTTCATTTGCCGTACGCCACAACAGCAGCAAGAATACTCATCGCAAAGTATTGGAAGACACAAGATTTACCCACTCTGCAAGAATGGCAGATGAAGGTGATTGACTACATGGAAATGGCCGAGATGACTGGCAGAATCCGAGACCAGGGAAATGAGTTGGTGGAAGAAGATTGGAAAAAGTTTAAAGAATATCTACACAAATATTGTAAAATTTACGAATGTTAAATGGACGTTGGATGGAAAATTAGTGGTGTTGGTAAAAAGATTAATAAGAATATGTTAATATAGAGTGATAATGAGGGGAAATGTATTTTTAATATAGGTTAAGATCTTGAGTAAAGTTAAGGATAGAGGGTAAGGATTTGCTGAATTAAATATCTGAACTGGAATACAAAAAGGGAGGTGTGAGGAGGTCAAGAAATTAGTGATGAAGTATAGGATATGAAAATCCTAATCTTTTTTCTGTTTTGTTTGTTGGTATTCTTTGTTCTTCTTTTTCTTTTTTATTATTCTGTTAAATGTTTCTTTTCTTTCTTTATTCTGTACCTTTATTAATTGTTCAATAAATATTATTTTTTTTTAAAAAAACAGATGTTCATTTGCCTAGGAGCAGCGGCGTAGTGTGGGCTGTCAGCACCCAGGGCAAGGCAAGTAATTTGCACCCCCTAACCCGGGGCAAGGCAAGTACCGTATTTTTCGCTCTATAACACGCACCTGACCATAACACGCACGTAGTTTTTAGAGGAGGAAAATCCGTAGGCATGCCACCCGTAGGCATTCCCTCCATAACACGCACAGACATTTCCCCTTACTTTCTAGGAGGAAAAAAAGTGAGTGTCATGGTGCAAAAAATACGGTAATTTGCGCCCCTAACCTGCCGCCGCTGCCAGCTTCTTCTTGCTGCTGCCTGGTCTGGTCTGGTGTGGTTCTCTCCCGCGCTCAGTGCTGCGCTGGGCGGCCGCTGCACTGTCCCTCCCCCAGATAGTCCCTCGCTCTCTCACCGCACGCCTGGCACCCACCCCCTCCACAGTGGGCGGCGACTCAGCGGCTCGGATCAGATTCACACAGCCAGCACTGCAGTGAGAGAGAGTGAGTGAGCCAGGTAGGGGCAGAGAGCTGCGAGTGCGTGCGCGCCCCCCCAGATGTTGCGCCCGGTGTGGCTGGCCCCCCTGCACCCCCCACGCTACGCCACTGCCTAGGAGTAAACCCTATTAGACTCAGTTGGATCCTGCTTGTTATCGAAGATACAGATAGGTATAAGGCTACAACGCTGGAACAGTTTTATTGATCTAGTAAGGGGAGAATTTCAACTCGTTTTACATTTGAAGCTAGTTCTATCAAATTTGCACTTTTTGAAATGATATGAACTGGAACACAGACATCCTTTGAAATTTGCACTCATCTGAATTTTGTAATGCTGTTTTCCAGCCAAATAATACACAAAAAAATGCATATATTAGGGCAAAGAGTGCATAAAAGTGAATGTATTATATCAGTGGAAGCAACACCAACAAAATTATTAAGAGAAATTGCTTGCAAAATGTGTACATTAGTCAAAACTGCTTCCAAAAACTGGAGAAAGCAATGGAAAACACTGAAGATTTTTCATGAAGTTTAACAAATAAATAAAGAGCAAATTACTGCAGGAATGTAGAGAGCTGAATTTTAAATTGTAAAACGAGAACCCAAAAGAACTGGAATTGACAGATCATCCTCCACCCCACTGCTTGGAATTCAGATTCTTTTAAAAAGATTGATAGCCTGAGTTATTTAATCCTTCTTCTACCACAGCGGCATGAAAACTATTTTGGGGCAGGATCCTACATACATCTAAGACTTTTCTCTACTTAACTTTCCGTTGTGAATTAGTTCTAAGCGAAATGCCATGCCACAAACTCCTTCTCCATCCAACAATATTTATTAGAAATGCAACACAATGTTATCGTTGGAAAAAGGAACAGCATCAGACGCACGGCTAGACTGCCATAGGTCAGAATCCTGTGGACGCTTGCCTAGGAGCAAATCCCTTAAATCTCAAGGGATCTTACATAGAAATGCAGAGGATTAGGATACCAGTGTACTGTTAGAAACACGAGTTCAAGGATCCAGATACTCTTGTTATCTTTTCTAACCACTTAAGAACTTTTCTGCTCCCCAGTAATATCCTGAGCCTGCTAAACAAAAGGTTTAGGCACATAGCTATCTATATCAGGGGTGGGGGACCTTAGGCCATCCAGATATTGTTGGAGTCCAACTCCCATCAGCCCCAGCCATCATGGCTAATGGTCAAGGGTGGTGGGACTTGGGGTCCACAACGCATGCAGGGCCAGACATTCTGCATCCCTGATCTAAATCAGGGATCTAAACAGACTCAGGGTTGCACTTGTCCGTCAGGCTCAGTTTTTCCACTTTTAGAATGGGCACATTACAGGACCGTTGGGAAGATGAAATAGGCTAAACATAATGCATCTTGCACAAGAAACACGCCCTAAAAATGACAAAGCCTTTAAGGTAGCTGGGCAGGTGTAGGGAACCTTTGGCCCTCCAGGTGCCACTGAACTGCAGCTCCTATTATCGCTGGCCACTGTCCATGGGCTTATGGGAATTGCAGTTCAGCAACATTTGGATGGCCAAATGTTTTCCCCACCTGTGATAGAGAGAGAGGAGGGGATCACAGTCACTTCCAGATCAGCTATTTAAGGAACATTAATCTTTCTTTGTTTGCAGGGATGTTAGATGATGGCATGTTGCACAACCATCATGCCACACTTTCCAGCACATTTCCCCTTCACTTTCCTTACAGAAAAACTATATAGATTTAATTCATTGTTTTGTAAGCACAAGGATACCAAATCCACTTAGATTGAGAAAGATGGATTTGCTGGTATGTGATTGAATCTCATACACAAATAGCGATACTCTGGAGGCACCCTGTCTTTGACATCCGGGGAAGCAGATTCTACTTGCCGTGTTTCACCCTCCTGCCCTGGGAGCTTTCGTAAGGGAGCAGCTGAACTGAGGAGGAGGGGTGGCCTTTTGAGTCTGGGGATAAAAGCAAGAGAAGGTACTGTTGCCATCAGTTTGGGGGCTACTTTAGGGTGTTCCTAATTGACCTATTGGTAAGCTTGATGGTCGTTTACACTGATGTTTTTTTAAATAAATTGTTCTTTGTTGACCTCTTAGTGTTATGGTGCAGCGATAGGTAAGATTTTTATTATGCACGTCGGTTACTGACCTATTGCGTTTTTTACTTTCTGCAAACTGCTCTGGGCTTGCAAGTGTGCCTATGCAAAACATTTAAACTGACTTTAGCTGCAAAACCCAGAAATGGAGGCTCTCAAAATCAGGTTAATTCCCCTTGGAACATTGGCCTGTACACTTTTAAGCTTCAGCAAAATTAGCAAACGGGTGAAGGAGAAAGGTAAACGAGTCTCGGGGAGATAAGAGATCTGGAGTCTGAACTTTACATTTTAAAGGTGGCTCTCTTCGTTTACTCCAGTGGAGCCCTCCATTGGTAGGGTTGCAAGGTTGCACTCCAGCGAATGTGTGTGGCTTTAAATTCCCCCAAGGAAGAAAAAGAAGCAACAAACAGCTTCACCCACCTGTTTCCTTTGTGGTCCCATAATCTACCCTCTTTCCCGCCTGCAAGATCCCCTTGGGGATCTTGCCTGCTGCCGCAAATGAAGAAGGGGTGCTTGCTGGGCAGCAACACCAGGGGAGCAGCAAATCGCAGAAGATAATTGCACCAGTGAATTTCTGCTCCATGTGCGATTTCTGGGTTGTGACTTTGCAATCATCAGCATGGGGAACCATCACATAGGTACTATGCTCTGCAGGGCAGCCAAACCTATGCAGGATTCGCATCCACCCAAGGAGATTCCCCCAAACTAGAAGACAAATGTAAAACATTACCTTCCCCTTCTTGGAGCTGTCCATCCTAGTTCTGTGATCCAGCATTGGGGCAGCTGTCAGCACCAGCTGCTCTCCGACCAGTCCCCAACAAAGTCCAAAGTTGCCCAATGCCCAGTTTGCCTTCCCTCCTCCTTTCTTGCTGGGACAACTTAGCAGAGAGGGCAGTTCTTCCTGTTGAGAATATTCCACTTTCTTAGCTTGTTTATTTCATGTATAAGGTTGCTTCCTCTCCTTTTGAAGTTGCTCGGCACGTGACAAAACTTCCTCTTCCGCTTTACCTTTGGTGTCTGGATTTCTCCCTGCCCGAAATGGGGTGTTCCTGGCCTTGGACTTGTTTTATGCTTCACTTGGTAGTATATCGAGAAGGAACATCCATCCTGTGCGGATCCGTTTTGCCAACCTGCATCTTGTCAAAGGCAAAGCAATGAGGCCTGTTCCAGTAACGAGAGTTTTCCCTTCCGCCCAGGTAACAGCGCATGGGAGTGTTGCGCAGATCCCGTTGCCTCTCGCCGACTTCCTCTCAATTCAGCTCCTCTTCTGCACTCAACATCCAGTTTATTTACTTTTTCAGCCGGTGGCGTTCTCCCTTTTTCTTTTTTCCCAGCGTCCACACAGGCTGCTTCCTGGGGTCTCAAGGCTAGCCCTGCATTGCCATGGTGACTGGTGGTGAAAATCCTGTTGCACTACCACCTCACCAGATCCCCTCCTGCCCATGCCATTAAAGCTGTCATGCGGAATACTGCTACCATGGGAATAGGGCTTAATTCGAATGGGCATAACAGCCACATTATCACTTCGCAGCTGCTACAGCAACCACTCCACTGCAGGGCTTAGCAACCTGTTCTGCTCCCATAGTGATGGTGGTTCACAGCAACCCATTTCCAAGGAATGAAAGGCTGGTTTTTTAAAAAGAAAAAGAAAAAGGGAGAAGTGGGGGGGGGGGTTTAGGTGCTTCCATATCCAGCCTGGAGAAACCAATGAGAAATGGGAGTGTCAGAGGATAGAGTGTCTCCTTCTCCCAAGGTGAAACTGTTTTCCGCATCCCCACCATCACTTTGATTCTGAATATTTACCATGGCAGTGAACAACCTGAGCAAGGGATTCATTGCTGTCATGCTGGTACTTGTTAGTAGGCATCGAAACAGACTGGTTGTGCTTTAGTTTTAAGAGAGAAGGATTTCCTTGCTGAATATCTCATCCTCATTGGCCCACCTGGCCTAGAGAAGTAAGGAATAGGGGTGCTCCCCACCTGGGTTTCTAGAGAAAGATGCTGTGGTTCAATCACAGGAACTCCTACAAGCCTGCACTCAAAGGTCTGTCTTCTAATGTCAGATCAATATGTAAAATTTCATATTGAGGACCTAGGGTCACCTACACAAAAAAAGATGCTCTTTCACTGAGCTGCAGCCTCTTCCCCACCGAGTAAATGTCTTGCCCCACACTTATTGTAGGGGTTTACATTGTAAGGTTGCTTTCAACTACAGCGGCAAGAATGTTACTTGCCCAAAAATGGAAAGAAGAAGTAGTCCCAGCAAAATAAGAATGGATACAAAAACTTATGGAACAGGCAGAAATGGTGAAACTTATCGGAAGAATAAGAAATCAAGATAACAAACTTTTTACAAAAGAATGGAAATAGTTTATTGAATATTTACAAATAAACTGTAAACAGATAAAAACATTAGGAGGGTTATTGTAATAACCTGCAATTTTATAAGAGTATATATGAATAAATGAGCAAATTAAGTTAATTTGGATATGCAGAAAATGTTAAAAATAAATTTAAGGACCCGGAGAAAGAGGGGGAAGGAAGTCAAGTTTTGAGATGTTAAAATGATTGTCAGATTATTGAAATGTATAAAATTGAAAATCATAAATGAAATAATAATAATAAATACATTTTAAGGTTGCCACCTTTGTTGTGGCAAAATAATGACCAGGGTGAGACAGGGATTTTTTAATTTATTTATCTGGTGGTGAAGTGACTTCAAAGCACAATCTATTGCAGCCTAACGGGACGGCCCCTCTGGAATTTGTCGCACACACATACAAATGAATGTGTGAATCTGTTTGTGCTTTGCTAGCAGAGCTTAAATACATAACCTTTCACAGACCTTTTCAAACACATGCATTCCCTAACTTGGCAGAGAGGCGGAAATACAGAACAAACTGTATCAATACAAGATGTAACATTTCACATTGAAACAGGGGACAACCCTGTATTATCCAGGATGAATGGCATCCTTGAACTTTAGGAAGTGAAATGGAGAAATGATCCTGAGTGGTCCTCCTCAAAGCATTTCAGAAGGTGGGCGGCTGAAATTCTCAGCCCAGGCGGGAGAAAGCTAAGTCCGAATGGAAACAATGGAACATTATAGACATGCGTAGGAAATCATAGGCGAGGGATGGAAAGAGGGCCGTCCGCCTTCCACTGCCACGTCATGCTAAGGAAATCTCCTTGCTAGAAGGAGCATCAGCTGAGCTCTGCCTCGGGAAGAGGATGCCGCTGATTGGCTGCAGGGTGTGGGCAAATCTCTTCAGCTGGGTGGGGCAAACTCCTTGACAAGTCGATAAAAAACCCAGCTTGCCTTATAATTCTGGTTGTGGTTAGAATCTTTCCTAGGAGAGGCAAAGGTGGAATGGAAGAGTAAATGAAAGAGTTGCAACAGGCTACTTTTCCTTGAAGCAAGTTGAATTCACCATGCTGCCTAGCCCCAGAGTTTTTATAAAAGCATTTTAAATTGTGTTCTCGCTGCATGTGCTTAGTCCCTCATCACAGCCATGGAATGTTGCTCTAGGGTTCTCAAATGGAAAAGGGGAAAAAGGTATTTTGGTCCAGAAGGAGTGGCATCAATGGAAATCGCCTAGGTCCACGCAGCTGCCGCTATGAACCTCCTGAGCCAGACCAATTCCAGCAGTCAGCATCTGCCAAAGAATTCTGGGAACTGTAGTTTTTTAAGGGTGCTTGTTAGGAGGCCCCTGTTCTCTTCACAGAGCCACGTTTCTCAGAGCTCCCTAGGACGAGAGATTGATTGCTAAACCACTATTAAATGCAGCTCAGTCGCAAGTCCACAGTTTAATAGCTTTTAAAAAAAACATTTAAAAAAATTCCTGCATTTTAGTGTTTGTATGCGTTTACATTTAGAGAACACAGACAATATTTCTAGACTCACCTATCTGGAACAAGCCTTATGGAATCCAGCAACGCTTACTTTTGAGTAGGCATATATGGGAGTGCACGGAACAGATTCAACACAAACAGCTAGTGGACGACGTTTAAAAGTCACAACCTCGTTTTTGAAAAATCCTATGTCGTTTTCTTCCTACGTGTTTTGTTAAGTGGAGCACTGCAACAACGAAATAATAAAAAGTACACTGCTATGCCCTAACTCCACACAGGTAGAAAATCAACACGAAAATATTATCTCGGCACTACATTTCTACCAGCTGAATTTCTGCGTGCACAGCTTCCTTAAAAGCGAAAATGCCTCTGTCGTTGTCAAGCTTCTGTTGTATCATTGTGGGGTGAATGCGGCTGTGAAGTGGGCATGGTTATTTAAAAACGCCGATTTCCTTTTATTTTTTTTAAAATTGCACCAGTTCCTATATATTTACCACCGATCTTGCCCCGCACATGGAGGATTTTGCCTGATTGCGAAAGCGAACCGGAAGCCTCACCAGTTGAACCATTGCGACTGCAGCCCCTTGAGTCAAAGCGAGTTCTGACGCACGCGCAGTACGGCCAATGCGCTCCCGCGACGCTCCCCACAAAACTTATAACGGGTAGATTCGCATTGGGTCTACCAGCTTCCGAGTTCACTCTAGAGACCATCTTTCCCAGAGAGGAGGACAGTTCCCCAAAAGCTACCAGGAAGTGCGTTGGAAACTGTCTCTCCGCCTCGTTGACTTAACTTTCCGACGATTAAACAGAAAGGGAAAGGGGGAAGCCCCCCCGCCCCCCAAAAAACCCCCAACCCAACCCTGTCTCCATGTCAACAGACTGGGGCCACTCTTGAGATATTCCTACCTCTATGGCGACTCGCCGGCACTTCCGGCTTCCTCCGGGCTCCACATCCGGGTCGTCCAAAGCTTCCGCTTCGTTCATTCGCCTCCGAGCCGCTCGGGGAGCCTTGGGAGGCGAGACGTGACGTGACGTGGGAGGGGGCGCCGCCCGGAGCAGAATCGGAGCTCCCCGCGCCGTGTGGTGAGCGAGGCGCGCGCTTGGCCGTTTACCTGTCGACGTCGTCGGCTGAGGGAGGGAGAGAGGGAGGCGGGTGGCCGGCGGGGGACTTCGCAGGGCCCAGGCGGGGGGCGAGAGGGCCCTCCCGCCCATCGCTGCCCCTCGCCCGGCCGTGTGCTCGGCGCTGTACGAGAAGCTGAGGCGACAGGCCTAGCGCTGGGCTCTCCCTCCCTCCCTCAGGGGCGCAGCGAGGCGCTTTATCCTGCCTCACGGGTGACGCCCCTCCGGTTTACCCCGCTTGCTCCCCCAGAGGCTCTTAAAGGGCGGAGAAAGGGCCTTTCTCGTCACCTGAGGCCTTCGGTTAGAGGCAGAACCGGGGGTGGGGGTGGGAGGCCTCTGCAGCGCATGCGCCCTGCCACTAGGCTTTAGTCCAGTGGTGGGGGCTCTGAGGCTCTCCAGATGTTGCTTGGGGAGGGGTTATTGCTGGTGGGACAGAGAGAGCGGGAGGTAGGCATGGGTTCTCCACCCTTGCTGTGGCGCCTGTCTCATTTGCCCTTCTAGTCCAGGTATCTTTTCATGCCCAGGAATGATAATAATTATTATTTATTTACATACATACATACATACCCCACCCACCTGGCTGCATTTGCCCAACCACTGCCCACTTCTAATCCAAATATGCGTTCATCTCTGACCATATGTTTCCATGGTGGTTGTGTTCTTGTTGCACCTTGGATCAGACAGCGACCCACTAGTGGGTCCTGACACCCGACCCACCACTTGAATCCCAGGGCTCTAGTCCCTCATTTTCTGCCGGCAGTGACTGTCCAGTGTCTGTGACCAAATAGTCTTTTCTCTTTCCGTCTTGCTTTCAGAGGAGGGTAGCTGTCCTAAGCATAGAAGTGAGTCCCACTTGGTTCCACGAGTCTTGCACTTCAGTAAGATTGCAGCCATACAGCAAAACAGCAAGGAATCTTGGTACCTTGGTACCATTTGAAAATTGATTGCTTTACTATGTTGGGACATCTTTTCTGGCTGGCGAGCCAGATCATTATCGCCCCACCTCCCGGTAGGCCATATTTGATGGGTGGATCAGTCTTCCCACTTGTCAGTCACCGAGTGTTGTTGTGATGTCATGGGATGCAGTGCTTTGAAATCCCAATTCTTGGAACTTCAAAGCGCAGTGCAGCACTGTTTGGAAGCGCTTTTGCTTTCAGACAGTCCCAGCACTCCTGTTTGAGCCTCTGGTTGACTTGCAGCTTATGTTTTCAAATGTTCAGCAACATTTGGTGGTGACAGGTTTCACTTCCCCTGATTGAAACCTTGGTCTTTGAGCATCTCTGAAATAATGAGTGAGTGCTTGCTGTTTTTCATATGTTTATCCGTGATAAATGTTTTCTCAGACTAGTGATGTAATTGTATAGCATGCCTTCCTCAGTAAGTGTGTATAGAGTTGCTGTGTGAACTTTCAGTCTTCCTGTGCTCCATTTCCCAGTGTGTAAATGAAGTAGGTTTGGAGCCTATAGAAATCTAGTCTGGAGCGCATGTTGACATCCATTCCTCATAGTATTGCATCTTACTGCTGCTGTGTTCACTTTATCCTACCTTATTTTTGTGCTTTTCTTTTTCTTCCTTTGCTCAGGTTGTTGAGAATCAAAGAGGCTTAAGTAAATAAAAGGATGAAGCTTTACAGTTTAAGTGTCCTTTACAAAGGAGATCCCAAAGTGCATTTACTGAAAGCTGCCTATGATGTGTCGTCATTTAGCTTTTTCCAGAGATCCAGGTATGTTTCCAATGCCTCAGAATGACTACTGGGGTACTTTCCTCTGATGCTCTTCTCTGTCCTCTTCAAGGACTTGAATTTGTACTGTAGTGTCCTCTTTGGCTTTGTTGAATGGAATTCAGGATAGTGAATTCTAATGAAGCCATTCTGGTTTGAGAGTTGGCAAAAAATATGTGCATTTTTTGTTATCTCAACAAAGCTTATGATGTCTAAGCACCTATGATCTTATTTAGAAGGATGTTACTTCTCATTAAGCATTTTACTATTTGTTAAAAAGGTTTGATACTTGTGACAATCTGAACAGATGTGCTTTGCTCTCAAAATGCTGGCCCTTTCACTTGCAAGTCTAACATAAACAGCTTTGAGTGTGCTCACCTAACCTGTTCAGATGTTCCATTAATGGAGTTTATTGATGTTAAGTGTAGGCCTGGGTGATGTATCAATTGCCCAGGATCAGTATGATGGCTAGATTGCAATGGCATCTTCACCGGACAGTATATCGTGGGTGAAATCACCACTGCTCCTGAGTCCCGTTGGCACCAGTTTGTAGAAGGACTCATGAGCCGTGGCAATTCCACCCATGATATCCTTCTGAAACCGCCATCGCCTCTGGCCCTCATACTGCATGAGTCAGAGATGGTGTGGTCTTGATCAGCTGAGAAGTGGGCAGTTTAAGGAAGCCCACTTTTCAGCTGATCAGACCCCCTACCTCCAGCTTGTGCCAGTGGGGGCGGAGTGGGAGAAAGAGGGAGCTTGGCTGCCTGAGTGAAGTAGGCGACAGCATCAAGCAGCCCCACTCCATGAGGCACTGGGTTGGCTTTCACCCCTAATCCTTGCAGAATGGTGTTGAGGCTGCCTGATGCTGCCGCCGGGCCCAGTGCTCAGCTGCAGCATCAGCATCAGGAGGCCCCTCTCCCCAAGGCACTGGGGTGGATTGCACCCTGTGCCTTGCAAAGCTGGGCAAGGTTGCCTGATGCCTCTGCCAAGCACTGGGAGCAGAGTGAGTCCCTCCACTCCCAGTGCTGGGTGGCAGCAACAAGCAGCCCTGGCTTGGCCAGGTTTCAGCATCACCATGTATCCCCAGATCGCAATGTTTGGCTGGTGATACATCGCAATTTTGAAAAGCTGACATTGCCCAGCCCTAGTTAAGTGTATGTACCCGGGTAAATATCATGCCATTAATCTTACAGTGCTTAGAATTCGGCTCTTGAATATTAGAGCCATTTCAGTAAAGTTGTATTTTTAATCAGAATTACATGGAACATGAAATGAGAACTGCTGCAGCAACTCAGAATCCATCTTGTCTCTGCTCATGTATTTCTTTGAGCAAGCGTTTAGTCTTGCTACAACATGGTTTAGGCAGTAGTTATACATATGGCTCATAGCCAGAGGCTGGGACCAAATTAGTTGACAGTAATGCTTTAGTTGAATGGATACATGTATCTATTGACACTTGCAGTTTTGATGAATTGTAGACTTGGAGGCTGCTTTTGAAAAACTAATAAAACCTTGCACTTTTAGAGTCTGTTTGGAGAACGATTTTAAATAGTAGTTTTTTCCTGTGGTTATTTTCCTATTAACAGATGTGTTGCAGTAAGTTCATTTGCATTGTAGCTGCTAGTAAAGTTACATTCCTCTATGGGATATATATGGCTCTTAAGTAATCCATTTGGTAATCTTGGGGAGCTTTGCTAACTAATATTGAGGCATGCCTCTTTTGTTTTCAGTGTTCAGGAATTTATGACCTTCACAAGTCAGCTGATAGTAGAGCGTTCAGAACCTGGCACCAGAGCTTCTGTAAAGGAGCAAGGTAAGAGTTTACAGAGGTCTGGGTTGTACTAAAACAGCCTTCCCCTATCTGGTATTCTCCAGATATTTTGGACTACATCTCCCATCATGTTGGGACTTGGTGCCATTTACAACTCGCAGCATGACTGTGCTGGCTGAGAATTGTAGTCCAGAACAACTGAAGGACGTCAGGCTTGGGAAGGCTGCACTAAGAGTTAAGGATGCAAATTTGCAAAGATACATAGGTTGGAATTGAGGCATGCATCTTTCACGTGATTACTGTTTCTCTAGCAGAAAGAAAACGGTGTGTTGGCTCTGCTGTTCAGGGGAATAAATGTTTTTGCAGTTCTCTTGCTTGAATTCTTTTTACCCTCAGACTAAGTTGGTTGGGTTTTAAAGCATAGTTTAAATTCATATCCTTATAAGCAATGAGCACCTGCAGAGCTGGCCATTGCCATCTAAGTTACAGGATGACATGACATGACTTAATCCTGCTTTGGTGAGGCAGTAAAAATGGACAGCAAGAGACATTTCAGGTTTCCATCTGAATGATGTGCATGCCAAACACACCCCATGGGTGGAGCTACTGTGTACATGGCCACACCTCTACACATTTTTTAAGCGTTTATTAATTTTCCAATTAAAACATCTAATTAACATATCAAATCAAATCCAATGAAAATAAAAAACTAAAATAAAAAAGTCCAATTGTCTTCCAAATTGTAATAATTTTTGTTTTGGCTTCCCACGGTCTGAATTCCAAAGCGCTTTCAACATCATAGTCCTGCCTCTCATCATCATCATCAATGTTTTTCATAATTTCATATCCGATTTTTCCCTCCACGTTTTGACTCTGGTTATGTGATCCTCATTCATGTCAGAAAACATACTTTTTTTCTATGGGGTGCAGATTTGTCCCTATATTGTACTTTTTCAGCTGTTTTTGTTTTTTTATCACACCGCTTCATTTAATTGCATCCAAATTCAGAGTTCTGTCCAGCTCTTTGAGAATTGTTATTTTGGCAGCTCCCAAATCGTTAATCATTTTTAATCTTCCATATGTTCAAGCGTCTGCCTGGAGGGCTCTACCAAAAAAGCTAATTTTTTGTATAGAAAACCACTGCACATTATATTAGTTTGAGTAATCCTGGACATATTAGTATTTGCTGTTAAGTATTGTGATTCCCGTGAAGCAAATGGTTGTAGCAGGAACTGATGGGCAGTCCACACTGAATCTCCACCAAGTCATACACTGAATGATGTTTAGCTGAGGAGCTGCAGAAACCTGTCTGACAACCAAGCTGCCTCTCCTTCGTTTCAGGATTACTCCCAATGGGAGCACAAACTCTGGCCTCTGAGTTGGCCACAATTTTCCTTCATGTGGTCTGATTTACTCTGTCCATCATAGTCAATAAATGGCTGTATAATCTTTACTGTGTCTTCCACCTCAGTGTGCTGAGATTCCTTCTGGCTTAGTCTTCTTTTGTACTATTCTTTGAGCTTCCATGTACTTAAGCACTGCTTAAAAAAAATAAAACGAAAGACTGTCAAAGTCCAGAACTTATAACACACAAGCCTACTACGTTTTTCAAGCCAGAGCAAACAGCTAGCCCTCCTGGCTGCAGTGAAAGCTTGATGATTAGGTGACAGTACGTGGTGAAATCCCAGAAGCTTGGGCAGGTAAAAAGCAAAGGTTGTAGTGAATACATTTTATCAGTCACTTTGTGGGGAGGCATGATGCTGCCTAGTTTCAAATGGTTTTATCAAACAGGCCCATTTGAATGCATGATTTAATAGTTGACACTGCTGATGAATTAGAGGAAGACAAATTATCAACATACACCTCAACAATAATCACTGTCACTGGAGTAGAAAGGACTTGGATTATATTTATGCAGTTCAGTGTCTCAGTGAGTGGTGTACAATATGGTATCTTCAAGAAAAAAGAAAAATCCAAGCAAATTTTGGCTTGCCACAGCAGTTTATTCTAATAAAGATTTGGAGAATATTGAGATATGTGCTGATAGGGTAAAAACATGGGATAGCTGAAATAGTTTATCAAAAAATCATAGGATATGAGTTATCTAGGGACCCCATACTTGTCCTTTTAGGATATGTGAAAGATATAGTACTCCCACATGACAGAAATATTCCATTTATTGATGGCCGCACCATTAACTATAGATGGAGAAAGATTAACATGTGCACCCTGTCCCCCGATGAGTAGTGCATGTGAGTATGGGTATGGCTTTGATGGGCAAGTAAGACTTTTGTTGTCTCTCCTATCAGTTCACACAGAGTTTTAAAAATTTATTACTGGAACAATAAGGTACAGGATGTTTTGCGAAGATGCTTATTATTAGGGGCAATTTGATCAACTGCTGTTTTGTATCATCTTTTCTTTTTCTTACTCTCTTTTTGTCCAACCCTATTTAAGGATATTAACTTTTGTTGCATGGTAATCATTACAGTACTTTGTTTCTATACATCTAAATATGCATACATACATTTATTTACATATATGTATAGATAATTTATCAATATCCTGTTATGAAATAGTGAAAAAGTCTATGTCAGTTACTGTTTCTTATATTTTTCGTTCATTACTTTTTTCTCACGGTTTGAAAATTTTATTTAGAAAATGGAGGCAGGAGAAATCTTGGAACTTAGAAGGGCAAACCATCTCTCCTTGGTCTGCATTCCTTTGCCTCTATTTCCCCTGGTTCATGGAAAATGCATTTTTGGTACAGCACTAGATACCCCAGGGTGTGGCAGCTGTGAAGAAGGCAAATTCCATATTGGGGATCATTGGAAGGGAGTTGAAAATAAAATTATGAATAAATACCATTATACAAATCAATGGTGTGACCGCACTTGAAATATTGCATGTCGTTCTGGATGCCACACCTCAAAAAACATATTGTAGGGTTGGGAACGGCAACCAGAATGATCATGGGGCTGAAGGATCATGAGTTTTTTGTTTAGAAAAAAGCATGCAGTGTTTATGAAATTTTGCATTGCGTGGAGAAAGCGGACAGAGAAATGTTTTTCTCCTCTCATACTATTAGAACCTGGAGCCACCCAATGAAGCCAAATGTTGGAAGGAAAAGACAAAAGGAAGCACATAATCAAAACTATGAAAGCATTAAAGCATTGGCTACCAAGTTGGATGACTTTTAAAGGGTTTAGACAAAATTATGGAGGATAAATCTGTCAATGGCTGCTACTCAGGATGGCTGTATAATATGTGGTGGAGACAGAATGCCCCCGAATGCCAATTGCTGGCATTCATAAGCGGATAGAATGTGGTTGGACTCATGTCCCTCTTGTGGACTTCCTGTAGGTATCTGGCCATTGTGCGAACAGAGCGCTTGACTGGGTAGACCTTTGATCTGCTCTCAACGATTTGAATTATCCCTTTCTCAAAATTTGAATTATTCCTTTCTCAAGCTTTATTCACAGTGCTACCAATGGGGGTTCTACATTCTCTGTGCTATGAAGCATTTTTTTCCCTGTGCTGTGCGCTATTCAGTGCTACCCAAACACAATTCTTCCTTGTGCTTGGAAGCTGCCTCAGTCCTGCAGTGGGGGAATTCCATTCATTCTTTCAAAGTGAATCTTGACCAAAGACTTGGAGTTGATAAGTTCAACATCTGCATGCTAAAACAGAGATGTCCCCAAATAAAATTGTTATCTATCTAGTATTCAGACACTAAGCAACTTTATTGGGATGAAACATGAGTTGTTCATCTTTCTCTTCACTTCAGAGTATCTCTGCCATGTTTATGTGCGGAATGACGGATTGGCTGGAGTGCTGATTGCAGACAATGAGTATCCATCCCGGGTCTGTTTTACCTTGTTGGATAAGGTAAGTACCAGGTTCAACCAAGATGACCTATGATTCTGCAGTTGAGCTGCAAGAGAGCATAGAATAGAAGTTTTGAAGCTGGACTATGGGCCTTTCCTGTGGTGGCACTTTGGAATGGCCTACCCCCATCCCAAAATAAGGTATGAGCTAAGGCTCTTAAAGTTTCAGCACATGCTAAAGCCTTCTTTATTTACCTTGGGCTTTACTGGTACTTAATGCCTTCTATTATGAGAGTTAATTTTATTTGGACCACTGATTGGATTTTAATATGATGGTGTCCTGTAGTTGTAGTGCAAAATTTTATACTACATTTTCTAGGCTGTTGTACGTTACCTGGCAATGCATAATACTCTGCATATAAATATTGCTTGGCTCCATTACAGGTAAAACATTAGTTCAATTGGGGCATCACACCAAAGCATGGTTTTCTCTAACCATAGTTTAGAACTCCAGCCTAGGATTTAGGCCAGGCTTAGGCAAACTCGGCCCTCCAGATGTTTTGGCACTACAGCTGCCATCATCCCTGACCACTGGTCCTGTTAGCTAGGGATGATGGGAGTTGTAGTCCCAAAACATCTGGAGGGCTGAATTTGCCTATGCCTGATTTAGTCAAAATGACCTCCTCCTCACTGCCCTCTCCCTTCCCCAATTCAGCTGAAAACTTTCAGCCCTTCCCTTCCTAAGGTTTGAGCTTCAAATACACAACAGAAAAATCTGTTTAGATATTCTTGTCTTCCTTTTTCCATTTAGGTTTCATAAGTTAACTCCAATCTCCATGGTGCAGCAACTTTTGGAGGCAGAGGGGTTGCCATATATCTATGTTTATTGGAAAATATACCTAACCAATTACAAACCATGGTTGGTCAGACCAGACATAAAACTGGTCTTCTTTTCGTGATTGGTGTGATACCAGAATAGGGGATTGGCTCTGGGGCCATTTGATGTTCAACTATTTTGTTTATTTTGTTTGTTTAAGGTAAATCATTTGCTTTCTTCCCAGGTAGTTTGAGCCTGGTGAATACAAGGAAGGAGACCTGTTTAGTTTCAGAGATGGGACTATCTTGGATGCACTCAACTCAACCTGTGCTCCTTGTTAAGGGCATAAAATCAGAGACTGGTTTTGATTAGTTACTGACCATGAACTTACTTTGGATCTTGGAACTACTTTGAGTATTTATTAACATTTCCTATTGAGGAAGGTGTGTGTTCCGGTAGAGAACACAGAAACTGGATGTCACTTGTCTGCAACTGGCAATTATGGTATTGGGGAACTTTGAGAATCTTGGTCTAGGTTGCTCTCATGAGTGAGAGGGCAGTTGAATTCTTATTGTCAGTTTGTATTGTAGGTGCTGGATGAATTTTCCAGGCAAGTTAATAGGATAGACTGGCCCTCTGGAACCCCGGCAACAATAAACTACACAGCTTTGGATGGTTACCTTAGTAAATACCAGGTATGACTGAACTGGGCTAGACAATTAAAGCAAAGAAGCTTTAATGTTGTCTGGTGCATGATTTTAACTTGCCTTTCAATGTTTATTTGTTTTAGTACTATTCTGTTTTTGTTTGGGTGTGGGTGTGTTTAGGTGGGGGGAAGCATGTCTTTATTGATCACATGTATTGCATGCTAGCAGCCATAGTCCTAATTGCATGACTTAATCTAGTTTTTACTATGTTATATGAGAAGAGGCTGATCTCTGGGAAGAGTACAAAGAACTTTTAATATTTCTAGCAGAGGGAAGAAATACTGTTTTATCAAAATCTTCAGTGCCAAAATGTTGAAGTTTTTTATTTGGGTCATATATGTAGCTTGGCACAGTTGGAAGAATCTACTTTCTGATTATTTCATTAAGGAATTAATGTCCTAATAATGATCTCCAGTTTCTCAACTATCACCTTCTATAATAATGTGATGTGTTCCTTTTTAAGAATCCTCGTGATGCAGACGCAATGACAAAAGTGCAAGCCGAGCTGGATGAGACCAAAGTCATTCTGGTAAGGGGCAACCTCTTACAGAAATCTTGTGGAATTGGCACATGTTGTGTTAATCCAAGTCTCCTCAACACAGTGCTTCCCAGCTATTGTAGGTCTTCAGGTCCCATCATCCCCGTCCACTGGCCCCGCTGGCTGGAGCTGGTGGAAGTTGTAGTCCAATGTCTTGGTGACTTTCTCATGACCACTTAGAAAATGAAGGACAGTACAGAATTTGCTGTACCTTGGTCCCTCAGAGACTACAACAGCATTATTAGGATATGTTGTCCCACAAAGCTGTGAAAGCTCTACAAACAAACCCTTAGTTTTCCCCTTTCTTCTTTGAAGGATGCTCTCTTCAGCATTAGTACAGTGTGTGAGTTACTGCACCAGTCTTTTAATCGGGCACTTGTGATTCTGTAAGCTGGTTGAGGAGCCATGAGCTAAGCTGAGAACAGTGATGCAGTCAGATGGAACTAGGTCATGACTACTACTTTAGCTAGGAACACCCTTTGCTTCTGTTTATGATGTCATTAATATCTGAGTCAATCTCTTATAATGACCCTAGTGTTTCTTGTGTGGCAGAACAGAATTGTCTTGACTGTCCTGTTTTGCAATCATGCTTTAGTTGCTACCTCCCCCACAATTTAGGGATGTCCTGATTGTGGTGATGAGCAAATGCTTCAGTGTATGGCTGTTTTGAATCCTGATTCCTATTCCCATCTCAAGCAATGTGCCAGAGGCTGGGAGTTAAACTGAGCTTCTAAGATCTCGACAGAATATTAAAGCAGCTAAGAAGGGAACTATTTAACATATATTAAATCTTAAAGCAGTGTTGCTTTCTCAGCTACACTTAGGAAGCAGAGAATTACTTCTCTGGGTTAAATGCTGAAACTTTGAGATGTTGTTTATTTGCAGATTTGTGTAAAAACTTAACAAGCCTAGATAATGATTATGGGCAACTTAAGCCTAAATATTAATGTTCATTAAGTCTTAAGCATCTGAAAACAGAGTCATCTGCGTAAGTGTTGGACAAATTAAAATATAAGTATTGTTCCTGCTACACTTTTTGAATACAGTTGGCTTCCCCACTCTTCTGAGAACATGCTTAAATAGTTGAATAGCCTCTATTTCTACAGTCAATTAGAAAAAAAAACCCCTCTTGAAGAGTGAGGCAGAATTTTGTTTACATTTTAAAAGTAAGTTGTTAGAATTAGAGTCTGAAGGTGACAATGAAAATACAAAACAAAAAACCACGAACCCAAGAATAAAACATACACCACACTAAAACAATAGATTGCTAACCCAATTGCAATAAAAAAGCAGCAACTGGAATGAGCTCTAAGGATGAGGGAGGTTTGCTGAAAGCAAGCAGTGAGGTCAGCATGTGTGCCTCTCTGAGCAGAGAATACTGAGGAGCAGGGGGCACCACTGAAAAAGCTCCATGTCATCAAGCTCTGCTGATAGAAAAAGAAGGGGACACAAAACAGATTCTTGCCCCAAACATAAAGAAAGAAGACGGCGCAAAAGCTTTTATTTATATGTATAAGCAGGCATGCACCTTTAAGAATAGTTTGGGTTTAGAATTTACACACCTCTTGGCAGGGGCCAAGGTGAGAGAGGAAGGGACGAATAAATGCTTGCAGCGGTGACAGCAATGGAGTGTTAGTCTGTGTGAGAGCCAGGTGTGTGCAGAGTCCAAGAACCTTGCCTTAAAAACCAACAATACTTTATAAGCACCTTCCAAGCCAGAAAGCAGAATTTCATTTTATTACTATTTTATAATACGAAGGGGTGGGGAGCTCTGTGACCGTGGCTCTGCCAATTCTTAAACTTACCCTCTGCTGCAGTTTGAGCAGCTGGGCTTGCAATATTTATTGACCACGCGCAGCCTCCATCTTTCAGCTTTGTCTTTTCTCACTTAGCACAATACCATGGAGTCTTTGTTAGAAAGAGGAGAGAAGCTGGATGACTTGGTGTCCAAATCAGAAGTTCTTGGAACTCAGTCAAAAGCCTTCTACAAAACTGTAAGTATATTGTGGCCAGAGGCCCAACTATCTTGTCTCACTGACTTCTCCTCTGTCTTTCCAGCAGAGTGTTCATGGGTGGTATGTTCTTAGAGCCAAGTGTTGTGAGACACCTACCATGTACTTCCTGGGGGGAATTGGCAGAGTGTGAAGTAATTCTCATATCTCTTGCTAGTCCTGGATCTGTGAAAAGCTCTTGTGGATTGTGATGTTTAGGACTCTAGCAACAGATTCTCTTGAGTAAAGTATAATTCTCCTTGCAGATCCACACAGCTGGATCATTGTAATAGGCTGCCATACACTTAGGAAGAGGGAGGTTTGGCTTCCATTAACATGCTAGATAATTGATAATGGTCTATTCTCTATTGATAATAATTGGGCTTGCTCTTTTCTCTATCTTAAAAAAATAAAATGTGGCTTCAGATGTCTCTCCCTTCCACAATGTGGTGATCAAATTCAGAATTTCCTGCAATAATTTCATTTATTTCATAAAAATAATGACAACCATCCAACAGTTCTATAAGTGGGGGAAAGGGAAAGAGTGGGCAGCAAATGAGTGTTTTTGTCTGAGAATCATGGCTTTCTTGTACAGGTATTTGCATTGGAAATGGAACCTGGTCTATCATGAACAGTTAGATTATATTATCTGCCTAGCTGGAGATGAAATGGAAAGAGCCCTTAAATACAGGAAATTTAGGTGGGGGGTGGAACTAACAAGATTTTTCTTGTTGAAAAAGTTTGCGAATTGCAAATGGAAACATGAAATAAAAATCATCCTGACCTAAATGACAATTACTGCATGCCTCAGACATCTTGATATTGGTTCGGCCCACATAAGCACTTGGCTTCCTCTGGCTTGTAGCCAGTGCTAGTCCTATTCATAACAGACCCATTGAAATAAACAGACATAAATTACTCATGTCAATTGATTTCAGTGGGTCTCCTTGGATTAGGACTAACATTGGATGCAGCCCTCTGGCCCTATTCTTAGGTATCTTTTCCTTGGTACAGGTATTGTGAGGAGCCTACCCTGCAGCTCCTTCCCATGCCAGCCTTTTCCCTTCTGGAACATCTCTCCTCCCCACTCCAGAGACAGGAGCTATCATGGTCCTTAGGGATTTCATTTCTATCTCTCCAGAATTCCTTTCCTGGTTTCTGAGTGTTTGTACTTAGGAAATCAGGACAGATTAATAAACCAGCCACATCCCTCCCTTAATAACCAGACATAGATGAGGTTTTGGGAATCCCCATGCATGTGATTCCGGGGGGCCGCAATATGGTGGTGGTGGTCACTTTTTAAGCCCTAAACTGCTTGGGACCCAGGCACGTTATGGACCACTTCCTACCACATCGGGAGAAGCCCTCTTGACTAACTCCCACCCACCCTCAAGCGGATGGAGACTGGGGAGGATGCTTTCTTGCTTGAGGCCTTCCAGATGTGCTCTTGCCTTCTTTGGATTATAATTGTTGAGGTTTTTTTATTATATATGAACCTCTCTGGACATTTTTTTAAAAACTGAAGGGTGGAATATAATAAGTATTCTTGACAGATAAAATGCATAAACTAAGCTGATACTGACACGAGGAGATTCTGTACAAGGAAGCTTCTGAGGATTTGACTTGCTAAAACCTTTTAAGTGGGAATCTCTCAATGTGTGTGTGTCCTTTTTTTAAAACCATCTCTTAAGGCCCGCAAGCAGAACTCGTGCTGTGAGATCATGTGACCCCTTCGGCTGGAATCTGCCACCTGCTCTGGACTTCATTCGCATTCAGGGCTCCAGGACACAGCAGTGAAAAGATGCACTCCTACGACTTCCCATGGCACTCCTTATTTCCGGATATAGCCACCTCAGCCAGGCTGGATGCACTGAAAAAGGATATGATGTTGTGGTTCATGAATTTAAAACAATCTTTTTTTTCTCCTCTTGAAAAAAGGCATCTTGGGCCTCAAGATGCTTGTACTATGAGGCTGAGGATAGACACTGACTTTTTTCCATTGGTACCAAATGGGCTCCCTGATCTAGCAGTCTGGTGGATAGCCGCCATGTGGGACTTTCTGCCCTGCTTCTTTCTGAAACCTGCAAGCAGATGTGGACTCTCTATGTATCTGTTGCTGTATGTTTACGTAACACTAAGAAAACAGTCTGACCACCTGACGGTTGCAAGCCAGGACCAAGACTTGGCTTGTCAGTCTCAACACTGCATCTAGTGGTGACAATGAGTTTCTCAGTGTGCTAAAATGTCCCGCGGTAGTTGTGGAAGCAAGGCAGGACTGCAGCCCGTTCAGCAGAGGAGCTCCAAGGGACTGAGCAAAGAAGTTCCCAGGGTGAGCTTGGGCTTGAGAATCTGCTTGGAATTATTTCCTTTTACTCAACCTGGGAGAGTCTTTTGATCTTGTCACTACATTTGCCAAGGAGATAAGCAGCAGCTCATTTTCGTTCCCAACACTTAACTGCCACTTGTCAAACAAAAATGTTTAAGGAGGCTTGTTATGGCATCACAAACTGGAAATCTGTCTCATCTCAGAGCTTATTTGGAGAGGGCTTATCCATAACACTGGTCAGTTTTCTGGTCAGTGGCTTCTGTTGCTTTTGCAATGCTTCTCCATATAATGTGGAAAAGCTGTTTTCACAGTCAGCAGCTCCCTTTCACTGGTAGTGTGTTGTGTTATGGCTGCTGTTAGGCAGTGCCCCTGCCATGGTATTAAACCAGCCCTTGTTAATGGCATTGTGCCATTGCCCAGAAGTCCCACCTGCTGCTTTGCACAAGGAGCTGTGCCAGAGTTCTGTAGTTTGACCTGTCCTATATTGGGTGTAAAGTGTTTTAGCCGCTGAAGTTGTGCGTCTTGGTGTCTTGTAATGTTCTTGGCTGGACCTACATCCTCCCCACTGGAGAGTTTGTCCCTGCTGGCTAGTTTTGTTTAAATACCAGAAAACGTTGATAATAATCTCTTGTCTTTTCTATCAGTGGTGCCTGAGCTCTTAGGACCATTCTGTCTTGGGAGGCAGGGATGCTATTCTGCAATTGGAGTTCCACCCTGATCTTGCCTTTTCTGTACCTCAACTGTGGTGGGTGTGTCTGCACACAGGTGAGAAGAAGCATCACTTAAAAAAAAAAAAAAGCCTTAGAGAAGGAGCCGTGAGAATAGCAGCTTTGGTGTCAACAGGACGGAACTGCTACGTTGTGCTGTTGTACATCAGGGAGATCCTGGGAGGGTGTATATGTCTGGGACAGCGACAAACAGCTATCTTCTGATCTAGGTCTCGTAACTGAAGTGACATCACTGCCATAACGCTTCCCTCTTTTCCGGAGAGGCATATGAACGGTTATGGGATGGAGGTCTTCCTTGCTCCCATTACTGTGCAACAAGCTGTAGCAAAGGGGGCGAATGCCACTAGGGCAGAGCCGAGGCTTATCGACAAGGACCGTGAGCATGAGTGCAATTCGTGACTTGCAATCTGTTCACTTTTTTGTGCTTTTGTGACATATTTGACTGTGCCGCTTCCTCATGGGCAACAGCAACGTCAACTTTCAAATCCATTTTTGCAATGTATTTATTACTTGATAAGAAAGCCTACACCAAGCCCAGGGCAGGGGTGAAATGGGCCAAGTGAGAGACCCAGGGTTTTACTCAGTTTTTGTTATCATAGTTGACCTGTGTTGGCTTGGTGGTGGATGTTTTGGGACAGTTTATGTCTGCACTTACTTGCTCTCTGCAGCCGAGCCCCTCGCACACCTTGGCCAATCACAAACTTGAATCGACATTATTATGCAGGCTGCCTTGGCAGAACCAGTGCAGCACCCCGCTTGGTGCCAGTGTATCACCAGCCTTAATTTCTTTTTTCTTCTTCCTCGGATCTCTGCTATCTGAGGCCTGTCTTTTCTGTAAAGCCCATTTTTTTGTTAATGGTCTTCTGGGCTTGATCTTAACGAGTTCTCTCCTAACAAGAGGCCGGATAGTGAGCCACAGTGATTTCCATTCCTCCTTGCTTTGGGAGAGAACAACTGTTCCCATTTGTCATTTTTTTAAACTGAAAATTAACTTCAGAAACTGACCCCGAGAAGTAAAACAGCAAGGCTAATTTGTAAAGTGTTTTGCCCCTTAGGCTCATGTGCTCACACCTCTCTACCTGTCCTCTTTCTAATGTGGAAGCTTTTACTAAAGATTGTATTTTAATAAATATGGCCTAACTTCTGTATGTACTGGTTAATGGATTATACCTACATGGATAAAGTTATCACTTGATGGTTCAAAAATGGCTTGTCTCATATCATCCATGCAATAATGAATCACGGTCCTCAAACTGCTGAATTGCTCGTGTGGAACCTGTAGCCTTTCTGGTGGTACTGGACTACAACTCCCATCATCCCAGACAAATTGGCCCTATTGGCCAAGGCTGTTAGAAGTGGGAGTCCCACATGGGGGTGAGCCACAGGCTCCCATCCCTGGCTCCGGAATTATATGCAGGAACCAGATACAGCATCTACCACTATATGGTAGGGTGTCAATGCCTGATATTACAGATTTACTTCATTCTTGCCAGATCCTCCTGGGCCTTCCTGTGTGATTAGTTGATCGGTTTAGATTTGCAGGGGGCTGTTCAGCTTTGGGCTATGTAGACCAATCCCTTGGAATACTTGAGTTGCTTTTTCTTCAGGATACTGATCTATTTTTCTGTTCCCAGTGCTTCTTAATTGAGACAGAAGTATACGTTGTAGGAGCATCCTGTCTCTGCCTTAGACTTGCACATTCGTGTCAGTTATTACAGTTGGGCAAAGAAGTCTAAAAGGGCATTTCAGTTGTAAAACTAGAAAATAGATGAGAAATACATTGAGCCCCAGTCCGTTGCTCTGACATAATTGTCATCATTCTGTTTGCAGGTTTGTGCCTGTAATTTAACATTGTGTCATCAGCAATTCTTAGGACAGATATTCCTATAACTATAAAAAGAACACCCCAAGGAGAAACACAAGAGGGGGCAATATATTGGTCAGTAAAGGTGGGAATGTGCTTTGAATCATCTCTGTGGCATGGTAAGGGCAGTACATTACATTAGAGCAGGTACTTGCCCACAGGATCCCACCCTCGTTCCTCCCCTTGCTGAAATGAGACTTGATAGAAGCGTTCTGTTTTAGCCAATATAATATATTGCCATGTGTGCTTGGTTTGGTGTGGGGTTTCTCCAGTTCATCTCCAAAGGTGTGCAAGTGTCCCCAAAGTTTGGAGACTGCTACATTACATTGGAGACTGCTTTTAAATAGTCAGCTTCTCAGTCTGACCTAGTAATGGGGATTGCGCTACTAGTGCCTTGGCACTAATGGTCCTTGCCCCTCCATCTCCAGAATTCAAGTGTTACTTGTACAATACGTGCGGTTTCTCTTTGAGAGGCGAGAAAGAAGATTCTGAAGATTCTCTCTTCTCATGAAGGTGAAGGCACCCAGTTTTTCTGTGCAGCAGTTTCTTTCCATTGCTCCCAAGATTAATCCCGCTCCTGTGCCTCTCTACCTGGGTCTGTTGTCAAGGTACACAATGCAGTAACCAAGCAGGTCTTGAGTCTGAACTGTACCTGGATGGGAGACCTCCTGGGAACATTATGTATGCTGCTTTGACCACATGGGAGGAAACATATTTACGTGCTACTACAAATGAATTAGGGACGCGGGTGGCGCTGTGGGTAAAAGCCTCAGCGCCTAGGGCTTGCCGATCGAAAGGTCGGCGGTTCGAATCCCCGCGGCGGGGTGCGCTCCCGCTGCTCGGTCCCAGCGCCTGCCAACCTAGCAGTTCGAAAGCACCCCCGGGTGCAAGTAGATAAATAGGTACCGCTTACCAGCGGGAAGGTAAACGGCATTTCCGTGTGCTGCGCTGGCTCGCCAGATGCAGCTTTGTCACGCTGGCCACGTGACCCGGAAGTGTCTCCGGACAGCGCTGGCCCCCGGCCTCTAGAGTGAGATGAGCGCACAACCCCAGAGTCTGTCAAGACTGGCCCGTACGGGCAGGGGTACCTTTACCTTTACCTTTACAAATGAATTGGATGCTCTAATCTTTAATGATTGTATCAGTCCTGTTCAGTGGGCTTTCTTTGTGCCAAACTGTTTCCAGGTGGTGTAAAGACATTTGGCGGTGGAGTGGGCTTGAATGAGAAGCTCAGGAACATGATAATGAGACAAGGTTGCACCAGTTGTTTTGTCCCTTTTGTGGTTTTTTTTTTTTTATTTGCAGTTTCCCGAGACAAAAACAAAGTCGGAATCATTTTTACACTTACAAGGCTCAGAAAGAAAAGACAGTGAAATGGCAAGAAAAAGAAAGGGAGAGTTTTAAGTCAGAAAGAGGAAAAGATCCACCAGCATTCATGGGACAGACTAACAGCTCAGCTTTGCTTTTAGTTCTCATAGATATAGATATATATAGATTTTTATTTCTCTTTAAAGGTCATGCAAAAGAAAATACAACCCCCCCTCCCCCAATCCAAAAATACCCCCAGCAACGCACTTAGTTCCATAGTAAACAAGGTGAACACCAAAGGGGAGGCGGCCCCGGTACATTAATGTTTTAATAATGAAACACCTGTTTCAACATGCGGCTTGTAATATTTTTTTTTTCATATACATGGATGTAGAGACACTTCTCATTTGTCTTCCACAGAAACCGTACAAGCATTCTAGTACGTCCCCATATTTGAATTCTCGCTTTCCTTGCATGTTTAATCCAGTACCCACCTCCCTGTTTCCAACCCCTCCCCTGGAAAAGAAATGCAGAAATAAAGGTGCTCTGAGAGAAAGGCAATTCAGCCAGAATGTGTTGGCTCTAAATGTTATCTCCTCCCTGGTTTATGCTGGATGTTCCTGTCTTGGAAGCACTATCTCCTCAGGTGCGTATGCAAAGGTGGGGGGTGAAGATGAGCCACCATAAGCTTAGATTGCGAATATGAATTTGGAAGAGAAACACATTTTTGACCTAAACCCTAGTAGTCTGCATTCTGTTCTTAGCATCCCCTGCCCTGGGCAGAGAGGACACAACTGGGTTGGGGAGGGGAAGATGCAAGGGAACATCGTCTCCTAAGCCTCATCTAGAAATAGGAGCATCATTTAACACTTCCTGCACTCTTGAGCTCCTCTGAACTCTTCTCTGGTGGGTAGGGTGGTGCAGTGCAAAGCCCAGTCCTGAGACGGCAGGAGTAAGAGATCTAAACCTCTTAATATAAAGTGCTTTCAATGCTGTGTCAGTGCTGGTGGGATAGCCTCCCCCACCCCCCACCGCTGCCCATTCCCTCTTCTCCCCCCCTCTCCCCCCCTTCAATTCTCCCACCCCTGCCCAGTCATTCTGTCTTGGTCCAGTTGCCCTTACATTCAATAGCCATGCGAAGTCCTGCATGAAGCGATGGGGACGGCCTTGTAGGAGGGCCTGGACAAAGGCCACACTCGAATGCCATAGAAGTTCTCGCCACCCAAGACAGAATCCACTGCATTTCTAAGTCGCTGAGGAGTTTTCCACTCCCTCCTACCTCTTAGCAATGGAATGAATCAATGATCCTTGCTTCACTACTTCATAATCATAGCAGAGATATCCTGGAAGACATCTAAGTCTATCAACTGTACAAGGCAACCTGGGCCCTCGATAGCAGTACTATATAGGACTGTGTCTATTGATCTCAAGCAGCTTGTCAGGTTTGGCCTAGTAGGTCCAGAGGGATCAAGAAACAAATGTGCAAAGACAGTTCATTACATAAAAGGTTTGCATGACCTTTGTCTAACCACTGAACCACAGCCTAGCCACAAGGCACTATGCTTTAAACACCTCCTTATTTCCAAGTGAAGATTATGGCTACTTGCCCTTAAACTGAAGCTTGCAGCGCCTTATGTGCAACTGTTTATTAGGCTCTGAATCCTGCACTCAAGGTGTTTTCTATCCGTATGTGCAAAATTGCAAAGGCCAGCAGGGGGACATTCCTGCCATCATGCTGTCCGAGATCTCTTTTGAGGACTTTTAAAAACAAGTTTGCTTATTCTGGAAAGCTCTGAGATGATTCTGCATTGCATGCACATCGCACGGTTCGCGCCTTCCACAGGCGTTTACTTTCTTAAGAATGTCTGAAAACAGGCATGCAATAGGTGGCATTCTCTTAAAGTGCATATCATTTTCTTTGCTGAGAAAACTAGGTGTGCCATAGTTTGTTCTTTCCTTTGGGGGATGCAGATTACGTATGGACTGAACACAGCAATAGAATTAAGTTTTGTGCTAACGAGAGGTACTGACTCTACAACATTTAGATCAGTGAAACGTGCCAAGCATAGATATGAATAATAAGAAGGGAGGTGCTGAAAATTTAAACTGAGAGTGGTACCAGAGTGGTACCCTAGAGATTAAACAGAGTGGTATTTTGTGGCAGGAGGGCGGGGATGCTAAACGTCATCCTCCCAGGTGATAGGCAGGTTTCATTGAACTTGGTACTTTCAACTTTTGTATACCACCCATGATCAGTCAGGTGCAGTAAGGTCATCAGAAAAGTTGGGATGCAAGCATAAAATAAGCACAGCTGAGCATTGTAGAAATGGCACAAATCCAACCCCTTGGAACATGCACATGGACTAGCAATAGGCTCTGACCCCCAAGTACTGTTTGCTAGAGGTGATTGCAAGCTTCACCACACAATCCTAGCTCTACTAGTGTTTTCTACAGAATTACAAACCTCAGCTTCCCTTTCCAGGGGCAAACAGCCTTCTACCATAGAAATGTTTGCATCTTATGCATTTTTTTCTGCAGTCTACAAAAAACACACACTTATTTTCCTTATCCAATAGGCTCTAGTTCCAATAGCTCACTGCCAGCTGGGTAAAACACAGACTTTTTATTAAGCTCACAGCTACTTGCCAAGTACTGAGGTGTGGAACTCGAGTTCCTCCTAAATGTAACCTGAAATTATATCTACAGTGCAGAGCAGCGCCAACGAGGTCTTGTATTCTAAAGGGTTTAAATGTCTCATCTTAGGCTCCTGTACCTTTTAACAGTCATGTAGAAGAGGCATGTGTACCTTGCATGACACACTACACCTGTTGAAAATCCCTTCATCTACACAACTGTGGAAAGAAACTGAAACCCCATCTTCTTTTGCACGTGGCAACCCTATTTGATCTTCCTTCCCGTGGTGTGTGCAATTAAGCCAGCTTCAACACATGAGCCACTGTGACTCCAGATGTCATGAAGGAGGGCTTTGACTTATGCAGAGCTCTGCATATTGCACTGGGCTCCAAGTGCAATGCACAGCAAAACCCTCTTGCAGACTCTGGCATGTTTATCCATAGAAATTGAAAGCACAGAGAAATGCATTCTACAACAAGTCATCTATATTCCATTATCTACCATCGCAAAGGACAGGTTCAAATTACACCAGCACGCTGTCAGGTGAATAAAACTGAGGACGGGTAATTGGGCACGAACTGCGCTTAAGTGGCAGTTTATGTGGAATGAAAATATAGACCAGCCCAGATTTCTCAATTTGTATGCCATGCATCAGTTTTCAGTACTCCATTCAAGAAAAGATAGATCAGCCAACACCAGAAGTGTATTGGAGGTCTTCTCAATCTACAACCTTTAGATACAAAGTGAGGCCAAGCTTGCTGGTACATTTGAAACTGTTTACACACACAAAAGGAGAAGCTTGCTTTTCTTAAAAGTTGCTTACATTTTCTCTCTGTTTTTAGCAACTGACTAGTTGCTGGTGTGTGCATGGAGTTATCAGAGCAGAGGATGATTTGATGGATAGAGGTGGCACAGGGCATTCATAGCACTCCCTTAGCGCCCCCTGGTGATCACTTCCATCTAAAGAACAAGCAGGGCTGCTTCATAGTGAAAAAATATACTGGTTCAGATGCAACAGGAAACCATGACTTCCTGTTAATGAGAATGTATTGTGGCAAGCCTCATGCTCATACTCTCCTCCTCGGGGAACTGTGGTTTCTTCTGAGGCTAGATGAAACCAGAATCAAACTATGGTTTGGTTTCCTATTTTTAAAAAATCTAGCCAGTTAGAATCAACCAGGATCCCCAAGTTGGGACATAACAACAGCAACAACAGACATAGTGGGTTCAAAAGGAAACCTAGCAGCTGTCACACTCCTCTCGAGTACAGGGGAGAGGGAGCACAAGCCCCCAAGTCTCACTGCCGTGCAACTGCATAATGGAAATCACAGAGTTCCCATTTTGTCTAAACCAGGTCACTGTGCAATACACGCCGAGGACGTCCTGCAGAAAGTGCTGAGCCCTTCCCCTTGTGCCACACACAATTAGCTTCTCAGTATCCTGTGCTACAGAGCCTTGGTATCCTGGCATTCACTCCTTGGCCTTGCTGTGCAACTATCATGAGATATCAGCCCCGACAATCCTGCTTAATAGCAAGATTCTTCCACTTCTTTGTATAGTTCTTTTTGACCCTGGCTATGTGCTGTTGACCTAACTCCTTTGCTCCTAAGCAATGTTAAGATATAGCAGTTCTTATTAAGGAGAGGATCCTGAAACCCATTTCACAGGGGGCTTCACTTAAAACGAGCAGTTTTCCTGACCCTTCTGGGAAGGGGTTTTAGGTGTGGAACTTTACTGTTTATTCATTTGAAAGCCAGATTGGGGTGGGGAAGATAAAACGCAGCAATCTGATAAAATGATGTATCAGTAAAAAATATGATATAGTCCCATGTATGAGAAAGCTATAGGCTCTTAAGTGAAGTGCACAGGACGTTACTGTTGAATTAAGTGCTGTGCGGCCTTTTCTTTTAAATTGAAGTGTACAGTTCTTAATTTTGTTGCGTTCAGCTTGAGGTTTACAACTGCATGCATCGTCAGCATATTAAGTTGATTTGTGAATGTGGACTCCAGCTGAACTGGAAACACAGGTTTGATGGTCAAGTAGACGCAAAGGTGGTGTAATATGAATGAGAATACCTTTTTGAGGGCCCAGCTAGATATTATGGAGTGCTGTGGTGCAACCACCAACCCACCGTTCTGTGTGAGGTGCTGATAACATCTACTTAGAGAAAGGCATAGCATCATCTCGGTGTTTCCAAGCCCTTGACAAACAGTAACCAGTGAAATGGAATCAGGAGAGGAAGAACACTCTGACCTAGTTAGATGCTACTGGAAAGATTTGTGGAGAAGACACAAATTGGTCATCTTTAGTTTGGTGTCTTTGAGAGTGCTGGATGGAAGGTGATTTAGATATGTCTGATAATTGAGCACTTCTTTTATTCTTGCCGTGACACTTTGAAAGACACGCTGCAGGAAGCTTTCAGCAGTAATGCACCTGCATTAAGGTTGCTTCTAGCAGGAAGACTGGCTCCTTTGCATGAGAGGACTACCCCATCCATTGCCAAAGTAGCAATCTTCTTGTTGCAAACCGTGGTTGAAAGAGGAATTTGCAGTCCCTGGCTTAACATTGGCTCCTCTGCCAAGTAAAACATGGATATGGTCTCAGTGGTGGAGCCAACAGACTGCTTGATGAGGAAGCTTTTCCAAAGAAAATTGTCTGACATTGACTCAAGAATAATCTATCAGGTGTAGGATGGTAATAATGGAAGACTAATTTGTGGTGACCTGCTTGTCCCAAAGCTCTTCAGAGCTTCTAACTACTGCATCTCTTTATAAAGAGTCCACTAAAACACCTTTTGTGCCCATACAGAGATTATCTGCATGTAGGAATCAAAAGAAAGCTAACAATGTTAACAATGTTGTTAACAATGATATTTACGAGATGGGGTGATTCCTAAGCACTAAAATTGGATTAATTAACCTCATTTTACCACCACCTCACAATTATATACCCAATAGTTTATAAAAATACTAGTGACAGGAAATCTGTAAGTTCCTTTGGCAACTTGTTTTGCTGCCCATTGATTCACATGAGCAGAGTATTGGTTGTGCACCCATGTTAGTGTGAAAGCCTTTCCTCTAACTGTAGCTAATGGAAATGCAATAATGGCAAGCAGGGCTTTTTTTTTCAGCTGGAACTCGGCTCCAGCACCTCTCAGGTGGGCACCATTGCCATTCTAAGAGAACAAGGGAGGTGCTCATCATGAGTTATGGCACCTCTTTTTGTGGAAAATTAGCATCGATGGCAAGGCATAAGCATCTGATCTTTAACCTGTTCTAAAAATCCAAAATGCTGCATCTTCCCCTACCTTATTATGCAATGCTTCCAGCTGCTGAGGTCAGCACTGGTGGGAGGGAAATGGGAAGCATAGCAAGAAGTATTGCCCTGAAAATGCACTCCTATTGTCAGAATTTACAGCAATCATTGTTGCTTTGGCACGAAGGTAAGCCCAGCCTCCTGTGCTGACCTGCTTATTTAGCTGGGTGAGCAGTGATCTGAATGGATCACAATGTGTGTTTTCTGGGTGGTTGATGCCCTGATTCAGAGCTACAAACCCATTGAAAAGATAGCAAAATCAACCTTG
Organism: Podarcis vaucheri; assembly: GCF_965113315.1. NCBI lineage: Eukaryota > Metazoa > Chordata > Lepidosauria > Squamata > Lacertidae > Podarcis > Podarcis vaucheri. The sequence goes on from NC_138753.1 coordinate 35,742,742, forward strand.
GGCTAAAGCTGTTTCTGCACCAGCACCACATTTCATTTCCCATGCCTCTACTGACCTTCATGCTCGTCCCATATCCCTAAGTGTTTCCTCCTCTTTGGGTTTTTAAAAAACAACAACACCAAGCCCACAATGATGCTGAAATTGCACAATTTAAACATTTTGAGATAAATTCACCTAAGTGACTGATGCCTGCGCAACGTCAGATGATGGCTTGCTGACTGGGAGACTGCAAAAATTGCCATGCTTCAATAATCAACTGAAGAAAATTCACTCTTGAATTTTCTACCCTTTGGCTGTCCAAACACCACCAGCAAATCTTGCAGTTGCATTTCATTATGTACCGCCACCTTTTCCAGAAGCAGGAATGCCTTCCTAACATGACTGAACTGAGAATGCCTGCCAGTAGGTCCCATGCCAGCCAAGCCTGCAAATCTTTAGGAATCGCAGCCCTGCTTTAGCAATGCCTGCAAGTCCTGCTCTTAACAGTATATACATACCCAAATAAAGTCTTCCAAACTTTGCAAACCTTGAATAAGAGGCAGTGTGTTCTAGCAATTAAAACTCTACACTCTGGAAAGATCCACCTGAGTAGCTGCTGTACAGCCCTGATCTGTCTATTCTATGTTAGCACCCCCTCTGCAGCATTTGGCAAGACCCTTTAATGGGCACCAGGCTGAGTTACTAAATGCAGCAATCTCTGGATCAACAACAAAGAACTGTTTCACCGCCTCCTAAGCCTCATCTAGATATACGCCCGACTGGTTTGACCAACAGTCTGAGGAAACTCTTTTTAGAGTAGATATGAAGACACCCCATTAGGTAGAGGAGAGTCAAGGCCAGGTGGGAGGTGGCACAAGTAAGATCAAAGAAGACAAAAGAGCCCTTCTCAGATTGTTTCACCATAATACAAGTTTTTCAGACCTCCCCACTACAGCCAGAACTGCAGCATGACATTCTTCCTCACCCCTTTCACAAGCAGCCATATTACCTGCGATTTATCTAACCAGCAGCATACTACAAAAGAAGAGTGCCAAGAAGACATGACAGCTCTTGATTTGATATGGTGGCAGAGGGAGGTGTGGATTTCTAAAGCACCTAGTACCACTGCCTAATTTTAAACATGGTGCTTTTGCCCCGCCCCCCACCACAAGTCCTCTATCCTTATTCCCTACCCTGGTGTTTAAAATCTTTTCTTGCATCTCCCCACCCCAATACACTGGTTCTGGAGAGATGACTGGACGACCCCTTAACTGAAACCAACAATGCCACTTTGCTGGCTGGCCAGAGTCCACCCTGCAATCGGTGGTTTGCTTGACAACTCCATACCTATCCAAAATATGCTTATGGCATGCTGAGCAGAGGCAGGAGGAGGAGGAGTAAGTGGGAAACCGCCCAGCCTCCAAAACTTGTTCCTTGTAGCCTCGGCCAAGGCCAACAATGCAACCCACCCCAATCTATCAGCCAAAGGCAAGAGCAGCGTTTGGGCAGTGAGGTGCTGAACGGGGCATGTGCCTGTCTCCTTTGTGAATATGAAAGGGGGCAGGAGGGAGGGGGCCATTAAGAACAAACATCCCTGTACTTCATACATCACCCAGCTCTCTCGGCAAATGTCAGCTACCTGCCATAGTAAGCAGAGGACAGTTGTTTGTACCTTGTTTTTGCCGGGGGGGACCTAACGGAGCTGTGGTTGGTAATGGATGCAGCTCCACAGCATTTTGCTTGCACTGACCCATAAAGAGACAGCAACTCCCTTCTTCCTCCACTAGGGCTTGGTCCATTCAGAGCATCACCTGCTCCCCCTTTGGCTTGGCTTGTTTAGGGCTGCCTGCAGAGTCAGCTCCAGAAGCTGCCTGAAGTGGTTTCCTCTCTCCTGCTAGAGGAATCTGCACAGAGTTTGTTGCCAGGAGGCTCTTGCTCTGGGTGCGTGAGCTGGAGGGAGCGAGGGAATGGCCAAGTGCAAGCTTAGCTGACCAGCCCTCCTCCTTCGCGGCTGATGAAAACTTAAGAACTGATCCGCAAAGGCAGCAAACCAGCCCTTTTGTGTTTGTTTTTCTTCTTTGAAATCAACATGGGTTTCTGCTCAAAGGAAAAACACAGAGGAGAAAGCTGGGCTGGACTTTCAGAAAGCAAAAGCCGACAAAATGCCTTCCAAGAAGGTACCCGCTGCTCCCTTCTGTTGGGCAGGGAGTCCAATTCTGAGAACTGTTAAAGAGGATGAGGTTCAGCGGTGTCAACCTTCCTCCTCCCCAGCTCTCCTAATCTGTCACGACTGTCCCAGCCAGCCCCATTAAGCCGGGGCGGCCTTCCCCACCGTAAGCAAGCCATGGCATGGGCACAGGCACGAGGACACAACTGTTGGTAGCCCTTTGGCAAGAGGTCAGGGTCAGGGATGCTTGGGAAATGTGAGTGCCAATGAGAATCCAGACATTCAAAAAAACCTGCAAGTGAGACCTCTTTATATCTCTAAGGCTATGTTACCCTTCGCGTGAAGAACCCGTCAGCCTGGCCATAGCCAACTGCCACCGGGTAATCGCTGGCTCTGGGTTAGCATGGGAGGGGCCCAGAAAACAAAGCCCCACCCCCCCACCCCCATCCCCAAAAGGATCACCTTCTAGCCAAAAGAAGAACAAAATAAATAAAGAGTCTGAATAATTATAATCATCATCATCATAATCCACAACCACAGCTAGAGGAGAAAATAAACGGTCAGCCCGAGAGCTCGGAAAGAGCATCCTCCGCAAAAACAAACGGTAACACAGGTCACAGACTTCCAAGCGCGAACACGACCACTGGAGAAGGCCCATGCTTTGGCAGAGAATGCAAATACTGTAAAAGTTTTTTTTCTGGGTTTTTTGTTTTATATATATATATATATATATTTATATATATTTCACCTAACAAACTAACACCGTTCAACACTGGGGTCGACACAGGGAGGTGGAGCCTTTTTTTGTTTTTGTTTTGTTTGTTTGAAGTTGAGACATTTTTTTCATTGCAACACCTGGTCACCTGAACAGCCGGACGGACGGACACAAAGAAATGGAGTTGGTGGGGATTTGGGAGGCGCAGTGTGGCCACGCTGCGAGTCGGACAGCTGGGTTGGTTCGGCTGGGTTTGCTGATTTATTTATTTCATTTATTCAGAATCAAGTCTGGTTGGATTTTTTCTTTTTTCCTTTTTTATATATATATTTCTTTTTTTTAGATTAGGGTTTTTTTGTTTGTTTTTTTCTGCAAACACAGGCACTGGAAATGAAAGAGGAGAGGATGGGGAAGGGGAACGGGGGGGGGGGGGGACACGAGCATGCGGGCACGTGCTTGTCACCGCTGCTTCCGGCTAGCGGCTCAGCTCAAATCACCGTCTCCTTCGAGATGAAACCAGAATATCCAGCATTAGCTCTGAAAGACACAAGCAGGTAGAGAGATGCTGTGAACGATTGCCAGAGACTGTTCCCCCTCTGCAGGCCATACCACTTCCGAGCCTGACTCTGGGCCTTCCTTTAGTACTCTGGCCTGGCTTAAACGTGTTGCCAATCCTGCTTCTTGCTTCGCTGAATGATAAATAAGAGGGAAAGGTTTGTGCGTGTGCAGATCTCTTGACGTTTGTGCATCTGGAATGTAGTTTGCTGCACAGAACCGTCTTCAAATATCTCAAGGGCTGTCGCATGAAAGACGAAACAAAGTTCTTTCTTTGCTGCTCCTCCATTGGGTAGGACACGAACCAATGGATTCAAGTTACAAGAAAAGAGATTCCAACTAACTTTCTGATGGTAAGAGCTGTTTGACAGTGGAAGTGACTCCCTCGGAAGGTGGCGCACTCTCCTTCCCTGGAGGTTTCTAAGCAGAGGTTGGATGGCCACCTGTCAGGGATGCTTTAGCTGAGATTCCTGCATTCCAGCAGTTTGGACTAGATGTCCCTAGGGGCCACCTTCGAACTCTATGATTCTAACCACCTCACCACCTAGTTTAGCCTCTGTCCCCACCCACCACTGAGAGTCACCTCCTGAAAAATGCTGGAAATGGTCCCCCACCCCTCCTTGCCTTGGTCTTACCCAGGGCCATCTTAAGTATATATGGCGCCAAGGAGCAAAGATCCTTCCGGCGTCCCCCTCCCCCCCGTTTCCCAGAGTTGCTGACCATTTTACAGCACTGCCGGCAGCTTTGCGGGGCTGGAGGAGCTGGGCAGCGGCTAGAGGGTGGCTCCTCCAGCGGGGAAGAAGCGGAGGCTCCGGGCATGGCGCTGCTTCAGGGAGGCGGGCAAGGGCAGTGAGCTGATCCCGGGAGGTGCTGCGCTCAGCCTCCACCTCTTCCCTGGTGCCCTCCAGAACTTGGCGCCCTGGTGCCCTGCGCCACTTGCCTCTATGGGCAAGATGCCCCTGGTCTTACCTTCACTGGAGTGGTGCCACAGGTGCTCCCGAGCAGTGGAAGTGGACATTCTGCCACTTGCCATCGCGGCGGTGCCAGACACGGGTCTCCTCCGACTGGCAAGTGCGAGGGCGGCCCTGCCCATCAATGTACTGCGTCAGGCGGATGTAGGCAATGCAGGCTGCATCTTCCCCAATGACGTGCACATGAGGGTTCAGGATGGTTGTGTGAATGGGCTTGTTGTTCTTAGATAACACTGGAAGGGCAGGAACAGGAAACGAGAGTGAGTTTGTGGGGATGGGCTTGTCGCAGAAGGGCCGATGCTCATGCTTACAGTTACTTTCCTTCCCCTATGCTGTCGTGTGCTAACAGATGAAGTGAGTAACCCTGACTTAAATAAGAACTCAACACTGTCACTGAGTGATGGCTCCCACCCCTGCTCTGGAGCCAGACAACAGTTTCAGATACGGATGCAGGCAAGGAGCAAAGGATATGGCAGTGTGTCAGGATGGATGGAGAGGAAAGTATACGCCAGTTAATGCACGAAAACAGGGTCATTCCCTCCCCCCCCACCCTTTTTCAAGGAAAACACAACCCCTGAGGGGGCAACTCTTTGAATTTGCTTGTTGATTACTAGATTACTTCACCAGAAAGTAAGGGTTTGCGTTCTGTTCAGCTGATTAGGAAGGAATTAGGCTGGCACACCTGGGAAGATACTATAAGAATTGGTGAACGAGTTGGTGGTGGCACAACCACAGGCGCAACTGAACAGCCCTGACCTCGCCACTGCCGTACCCTGCCCCAGCCTTATCCAGGTAAGTAGCAGCAAAGCTTGTGTCAGGAGGGCAAGCTCCCTTACAATTGCTGCTACTGCATCCAGCTGAGTATTGCCTGCGCAGACCGGCAACAGCTTCCCGGGGTCTTAGGTGGAACAGGGGTTTCCTCATTACATGATCTCTTTAGCTGGAGATGGCAGGGAATGAACCAGAGTACTTCCCCAACCCAAACATTTGAGATCAAGTGGAGACACTTTCTTAACACTACTGCAACGTTTGTTGATGGTGTGGTATGTGGCACCCACATGAGAGGGTGCTCTCTATATTAGCGCCCCAACTGTGAAACACCCTCCCCTCACAGATTCCTGGTTGATGCCAACCCTGATGGGTTTTAAGAAGCTGGTAAAGACATTTACTGAGGCCATTGGGTGCCATGGACTGGCTGGATGCAGAGGAGTGGTGGGAGGCAGTAGCCAGGGGATTGGTGGTGGGACCATGATGAGTGGTCAGAGGGAGAAGAGGGAGCAGGAAGAGGCTGTGGCAGAGAGCCATCCAGACTCAGAGGCAGGATAGGAGGTGGGGCCAAAAGGCAGAGATGACGCCTTCAGGCTGCTGAAGAAGCCAATGAATCCTTCCCTCCTGCTATGACCAGCTCCTCACCCCCTCTGGTCTCCCAGAACCAGCAGTGGTATGAAGAGGGCAGAGCAGAGACAGGCAAGGCAAATAAGTCTCAGGTTGCCTGGGAAGGAGCCAGGGGTAGGAGGAGACTTAAGGAGTTAGTTTACTAGAGGAGGGTCCCCCCCCCACACACTCTTGCACTGCTGTGATAAAATGTTGATTTATTGTGGTAATCAGTTGAATTTGTTTAAGATTGTTTCATTAGGTATTAATACATTTTTATGGTCTGCCCACACAGTGATTGAGGTGGGGCTCCTCCAGACAACCAATTTAATCAGCCTTTGTTCTGATTTGCTTTCACAAAACTTGTGTGTAAGTCAGACTTGTGGCCAGTTTCTACTGAGGATTCCTTCATATTTGTTTACAGTACACTAATGAGCATTCACCCTGATTTGCTTGCAGGGTGTTTATGCATCTTCCTGTTAATCATTCATTCATTCCACACTTTTCAGTGCATTTCCCATCACATTCCTAATGCGAAAGTCTTCTGTTTGCACCGGAGTGACAGAGAACTTCAATTCATTGGTGCAAACCTGAAGTTCCAGTATGCCCTTGAATCCCTCCTGCAAAATAGTGACAGTCTGGATTCACCCTTTGATGATGAGCGGGTTATAAACTTTCTCTATAAATAAACAAATAATTAAGCAAGCACTCATATGTCACCTGTCCCCACAACCAATATACCATATTTTTCGCTCCATAGGGCGCACTGGCCCATAGGGCGCACCTAGTTTTTTTTTGGAGGGGGGATAAAGGGGGAAAAATTATTTTCACCCCCAGGCACGGGGCTGGGGCGGGGGAAGCCCGAGCTTCCCCCGACCCCAGCCCCCAGAACAGGCTGCTATCCGCAAGCTTTCAGAGCCCGGCGGAAACTCCCCCACGCTCAGAAGGCTTGCGGATAGTTGCCCGAAGCCTGGAGACCCCAGCTCTGCGCTCTCCGGGCTTCGGGATGCAGGCTGCTATCCGCAAGCCTTGGGAGACCAGCGGGAGTTCCCGCCGGGCTCCCAAGGCTTGTGGATAGCTTCTTGAAGCCTGGAGAGCGAGAGGGGTCGGTGCGCACTGACCCCTCTCACTCTCCAGGCTTCAGCGAAAGCCTGCATTTGCTCCATGGGATGCACACACATTTCCCCTTCATTTTTGGAGGGGAAAATTGCGTCCTATAGAGCGAAAAATACGGTAAGCTGGTTGAAGGGAAAAGTAAAGAAGTAGGAACCTTCCAAGGACAAAGGAGCTGCCAAATGTCATTCCTTATGCAGTTATGTTCCTGAGTTGGGAAGAAAAGTGGCGGAAAACTCCTGTCAGTGGACAGGAAGACTTTCTCCCTCCCATATCTTACATGCAACAAGATATACTTACAGTTTTCAAAATAAAATCTGTGGAAGTCCATCCCTTCAACAAGGTTGCCCAAGGCTTCTGGTTCGAATGAAGTTAGGCCTGGATCACATATTTTTCTAGACAGGCAGGAAACACAGAGAGATGCCTTACTAGCAGTGCCACATGGAGGCATAAGACTACCAGTGGAGGATAAGGTTATCAGCCCTTAAGTCATCTGTATGGCTTAAAATCGATTTCAAAAAATTCCGCTGGAAATAATTGTTATGTCCCTGTGGAGATGGCAGCATTGAGTCAGTGGCTCATGTGCCTCTGGCTTGCGCTCTCTATAAAGATTTGAGGAGCGAGGTTCTTACCCCTCTACTATTGTCCATGCCGGGTGGCTCAACCATTGCTACTGTGTCCTTACTTCTAGCAGATCAAGCACATCAGGTGATAGCAAATACTGCCAGGTTTTTAGTAGGGGCTGTTAGAATAAGATCTATTATTTGATTATTGATGTAAACCCCCAAAATGTATTTTCCTGTGTTAAGTTTTTACCTCTATCTTCAGTACATTTTATTTTATTGCTATGGCTAGTGGCTGATGCAAATAAACATCCTTCTGATTCTGATAAGGTTATCAGTGGCTAAGACCCAATACGGCTATGTTCTACCTTTATGTTCAGGGCTGGTCTAAAGGCCTAGATACCCAGAAATCTCTTTCATTTTCCATCAAAGCTCAGGAAGCCTGAGCTATTGTGTTCCACAGAATGCATCTACCAAGAGAGGAAAAGATCTATCTAACTGAGAAAGGAGTTGGATAAATAAACATCCAAAATAAACAAGTAAATATGATCCAATAAACTGCTGGGCTGCATCATCTCAAGAAACTGATTATGGATGTCAAAATGTGCTTCTCTGACAGTAAAAGAGGTACTGCTGAGTTGCTCTTTGCTCATATGATTGTAGCTCAAAAACTTTGGAAGCAGTGGCTAATTTGTGCCTTTAGATTGGGTCCACTCAAACCTGAACCAATTTTATCAATGTGCAGAAAGGGACCAATCCAAGTGACTTGTGATACTCAAACTCCAATTAGGAAAAGTCAGAAGCCCAACAAGGAATAACCAAGAGAGTTTTACGAACATTAACTCCTATGTAGACGAGACAGTTTGGCTATACCAAGTGGCTCAGCGAGGCAGGTATAAAGGCAATTGTGAGGGAGGTAAAAAGAAGAAGTCAGTAATCAAAGTGAAATTTGTTGGAGAGTGTCCTCATTAAAACTCGGGGGGGGGGGGTTCAAGGATATGGGCTAAAGTCACACGAGGCCACCACCTTGCTGAAGCTAAGCAAATCCGGGTCTGGTCGGTGCCTGGATGGGAGAGACTGCCTTGGGACCACATGTAGCACAGCTCCTTTGGGTTCCATGGTGGAAGAAAGACAAGATATAAATGTAGAATGTAAAATAAATGAGACTATTTATTGGGAGCATCACTGATTGACACAGTGAGCTAATGGCTAATCATATTTCTGAATGACAAGAGTGAGAGGAACATATCCCCCAGGACAAGCCCAACTGCCGTGTTTCAGAGCAAGCACAATGTTCTCAAATGCGTTTCCTATGGCTATTGGGTAATGAATGGGAGAACCTCACCTTAAAATCTACAGCTACTTTTATTTTGCACGAAGAAGACAGACCTGCTCAAAAACTAGCCGGCAAACTTATTTTTTAAGATTCCTGGTGGGGACATGAAAGATATGGCACTTCCTCCTGTGGCAACATTTGGAAGCCCACAGGTGGCTCTGGGATAACACAGGTGGTAGAGATTTAATCTCAGGGTTGTGAGTTCAAGCATCGCATTCCTGCAATGCTGGAGGTTGGACTAGATGATCCCAGAGGCCCCTTCCAACTCTAGGATTCTAGGTCATCTGTCCCCCCGTCCCCCATCCCCCCCGGATTTAAAATAACAAGTGGCATAGTGACCAGATTAAATCTGCAGATGAAGGGCACTGTATACATTAATGAATGCAAAGACATGCAAAACTGGGTTTTGAGCCCAGTATTTTAGTGAAACCAAACATCCCGTCTACTTACGCATATGCCTCAAAGTCCCCATTGTTCACAGCCTCAATCAGCTGCTCTGTAATCTTTATGATTTCCTGCTTGCGGGCTACAAGTGGAGGAAAGATCCGAAGGGGGAGAGAGAGGAGAGAAGGAAGGAAGGAAGAGGAGACATACACAACAGTCAGTGAGAGCAGATTCCCTGTAGGTCTCCAGGCCCTAGCAGAAAACTAACAGCCTTAAGTGTCCTTTCATGCCTCGCTCCTTTGTTCTGGGAGTTTATATGAACCACTTCTCCACGGTGAGATCTTGTAAGGAGGCTTACATGACATATGCAGAGTGCCATACCTTGAAAGAACAGGATGCAAATGGCCAAGCACATATGGTAAGAAACAGTGACACAGTGCAGATCTAGGCTCACTCTTAGGAAACCAGAAAATACTGATAGCTTTCAGCAGGGCAATATTATATCCCTTATTCACCACAAACACGCTACAGCAAAAGTATTACTTTCCTCCCGTTCTGAAACTGCCCACGATTCTCCCACAATGATGCAGACTAAAACCACCAAGTACCTCTGTAACCAGAACATATAGGAGATCTGGAGAGATGCTAGAATTTGCAAGGCACCCAAGCGACCCAGTTAGAGCAAGCGCTATGAATAATGCAGAACCCAAGTGGCGGAGATGGTGTCGGTGGCCTTGCCAAGGTCATCTCTTGGGAGCAGAAGCATTTGGAAACTTGTGCCCTCATGGGGCCTGGAGAATCCACTCCACTCACGCTTGCTGTGCCTTGACATAACCCCCAATCATCTCCCACTTGGATCCTAGACTCCCATTAACAGAACTGAGTGGGAAGTTGGGAAGTGGGCACCCATAAGGGTGGAGGTGGGAAGCCCTTCTAAATTCTAGCCTCTAGAAAGTTTGAATAGGTGCAGAACCCATATGTATGACTGGGCAAGGAGAGCTGCATAGGAAGACTAGCAGACCTGGAGAATCTCAAGCAACAAAGACCCCACCCACATTTTGTGGACAAGTTGGTCCCATTTGACAAAAGTGCCACTTGTGGATCTGAGCGACAGGGATTCAATGTCCACCTTAGCCAAGGGCTTAGAAAATATGGCTTGCCAAGCATGTTAATGGTCTACGGAAAGAGACGCTTGACTCCCTTTTCTAAAGCACGTAAATGCTTTAGAATTGAATGCTTCAATCAAACTTCCATCTTCACACAACTCTTTCCTAGATCTCCTGTGTTTCCCCAGCTTGCAACAAAACTGATCCAAGAAAGCTCATGGACCCAGGCTCTGTGTAATTGGTCCCATAAATGCCTCTCTTTCAAGGTATAATTATACTGCTGACATCCTTCTCTCTTGTTCATTTTAAATTTCATCTACTGACATAATCTTGCCTTTGATCTGGTACCTCTCCCCCACAGGCCTAGTACAAATGCAAACTTGCCACTTTTACTCAAGGTGGCTCAGGACAATTCCCCTGCCTGAACTAATGTTAATCTTTAGCTCATGTTTCTCAAACGTGTGCATGACAGAAGATGATATGCATGCAAATGAGCAAATGGGAAGGTATCAGTTAGTTGTTCTTGAACATTTGAGTTTACCTGGGCTGATTCTTTGCTTTGTGAGCACTCCTGATTCTTAGGCATGCAGGGACTACTTGTACGTCCATGTTTATACTGCGTATGTGTTGAGGGGATTCTTTCAAGGAACATAAAACAAGCTTCTAAGTGGTTTGACTTTAAAGTAAATCTGCTATGTTTGGGTCATATCCAATGGTAGATCTGCCATAGTGGAAAGTACTTACATCAGGGCACCTGGTTTTTGCTTATCACTGCCCCACTCGCATGCGCAAACACACACACACACACACACACACACACACACACAAACACACCCCTAGTGCAGCCCTCTTCACCATACCCCATTCTTTTTTGAATAGTAAATCAATTCTCACAAGCAGCTGATATGTGCTTATAAGAGGTATCATCAAAAATCTGGTGTCCCAACTTGCAGGAGTACTTTCTGCAAAGGCAAAGGCATCACTGAATATAACACTATAATGTGAAATGAGAGCAGGCCCTTTTCCACAACTTACTATATAGGTTTCCATAGGACAAATAAAGTTGCTTTTTTAGGGGGGGGGGGTTAAACCTGGGGAAAGCTGCAAAGGGGGAAATGTAACCCTTTCCTTTCCCCAGCATTGGAGTCCCATTCTGAATCGCTTCCCCCAGCTGCACTTACCTTTTTAAAAGAAAAGAAAAAGTAGTGAATCATGTAGCAGACGTCCCATAATATATTCTAGGCACAACCCCAGTGGAGTAATTATACAGACTTTTGGGTTAATCTATTAATTGCAACTGCAAAATTGCCCCCACTATGTTCAAAGCATAATAGACTGCCCCTCTCACTAATGAACTTCCTTAAAATGTGGCCACATTTTAGACATTAAAAAATAAAGATTACCCAGGATTTTAACTGATCTTATATCTACTGCTTTTTGTATTTTTACTGTTGCTTTTGCTTCTGATGCCTTTGATCTGTTTTATATTTGTTTTATGGTTCTCTTTTGCAGGCTATCTTGAAAATCTAGATTAACAAAATTATGTTTAAAAAACCCCTAATGAACTTCCTTCTGTTTGTTTGCATCCCTCTGTATCCCATAAAAATGTGAATGTATGAAACAGTGCTTTCCCCCTCCAAAATAAAACCACATCCTATCCTGCCCACTTCTGCACCTATAATCACCAATGTATGGATTAGAATGATCCATCCCCACAGAAAAATGAATTGAGGTTGCAATTCTGTGCACATTTATCTGGGAGGAAGCTATATTCAACACAAGAGGGACTTACTTCCAGGTAAACATGCACAGGATGGCTCTGGGAAAGAGCGGGGGAGAACTCTTTAAAGCAGTTTAAAGCAAAACATGTAAATGGATAATTCATTCACATGAAGTGATCGTAAATATTTTGTTGAAACTATTTTGCTGGATGAAGAGGAGCAGAAATGCTGCTCCCCTACCTCTCATCAAGTCGGAGAGTCCTCAAGGCCAGCAGAACATCTCACAAGCACCACTGCCTGGCAGTAAAAATGCCCTTTCATGACACCCCAAATCAGCTGCCTAATAGTAAGACTAGCCTAGGTTGAAAATATGCACTAAGCCTTAAAGAAACCAGCAAGCAACGAAAGACGGTACTATCCTGATCCTATCCAGCTACACATTTCTCCTTGAAAATAAACCTAGTCTCGGGGGGGAGGGGGAGGTGCCTTTAACTTTCCAGCAAATCCAGTTCTTACCTGTGAGCTTGCCAGTCATGCCTGCTTCTGCTTTGAAATGAGTGTTCTCCCTATGCCCTGTCCTAGCACTAGTTGTGTGGCATCTCAGCTCATGTTTGCTGGTGTCTCCCTCCAGCTGATAATGTGCCAAGCTGTTATTCAGCCCTGTAAACCAACACCGCTGCCCGGGACTCCCAGGTTTTCAGCAGGGGAAAGAAAGTTCAGGCCGGAGGGAGATGGCCTGAGACCTTGTGACTCACAATCCCGTGGAGAAAACAAACCACTTTTCCTGCATCTCCCCTGCAGTTGCTACTAGGTGCAGCAAAAAAGCTGTGCACTTTCAGCGCTCGATGCAACAGCAGCAAGAACAAAACATCCTCTGTAGGTGTGCTACTTTGGATAAGACTTGATCAGCCAGAACCTATTTTTGGTAATGCAGTTTGTACACTTTTTAATGAATATAATTTTATTGCTGATTTATGTTGTTCACTGCTATTATAGGCGGCTGGGCCAGCCGCGGGAACAGAACATTTCATGGGTGCCTTAGCATGGGTGGGCGGGGGCTGGAGGAGGCAGCGGCTTTGCTCGCCCAGCCTCAATAGGAAGAGGCAGAAGTCGCACATGGTGATGCTAATTGTCTGCGTGGCCGGCAACTGCCTTCTTCCTCCCCGCCAACTTTCTGACATCTTAGTATGCCACCGTATCGTGTAGTTTATGCCGTATTATACCATAATATTAGCTGGCGGTATATTACGATGTTGGAAAGCAGATATCACCTAGCCCGAAACGAAAGTTCTGAGAAAACATGCATTATGGGAGCCATTCATGTGTTCCGTTATAACCAATGAATTCCACCCTTGAAAACGTAATTCATTTGCCATAATCCAGCCCAGGTGGAGAAGGGGGTAACGTGTGACCCTGAGGCTTGCTACAGCTCATCTTCCTAATGTTAAGCCATGCTTTAGCACTACGTGCTAACACAGCCAGAGATCACACCTAAGATCAGAATATCAGACCATACAATTCCCAAAGTATGGCTTTCATTTGGCTTTTCCCAATCGGCACGTGGCTTTACTAGTGGTCTTAAACTAAGACCTCACACTACCCGGTTTGATTCCCATATTTACCAGGACTGTGACTGTGACTGAACCCGTGACTATCCCCTTGAGGCAGAAGACAAACTGGCTTTAGGGAGGAAGTAGGACGTGCACCATAGTGCACCCTCCGGCCTGAACCTTTCTTCAAACAACATGCCTCCAACTGGATAGAAAGGAGAACAACTGCAGTGTTTGGACCTCTGGGAGAAAAGATGGAGGGAAAATGCCCAGTCCCATGCCCATTATTTGTTTAAACACACAGCAAGAGCATCGTAAATCAGTATCTGCAATGTCCCAGGCTTTAAACACAATGCTTCTCCCACAATGCAACCTTGATTTTCAGCTTGTGCCATGCATTTAATGCACTTTCTCTGTTAGCCTGCATTCACACAAGCATAGCTATTTGCTCACTGAAGTGAAGTGTTTTCATGTGAAGCCATGCAGCAATACCCATTAGGCTATTCATTTCACACCTACAGTGTAATAAAGAGAACAGAATCTTCCCTGGGGTCTGAACAGAACAAAGTGGGGCTCAGAGCTGCAGGCCACGAAACCATGCTACTTACGATCTGAAGGCAGAGGATTTGGGATGAGTGGAATTGGGAAAAGCTGGGTGACAGCTGGCTGTGGCCCCTCAGCTTCTGGGGCTCCAGAGCCCCGTTTCACCATGCTTAGAATATCAGACAACTTGGCAGCTGGTGTGAGACAGATGAAAGAAGGCACGGAGAGAATAATAATAAAACACAAATGAATGGGAGAGTGGAGAGGGACTAGAAAAACAAGGGAAAGAAAGGGATCAGATAAAGGAGGGCAGCTAAGAAAGAATTCAAAGTGAACAGTGTCTCCTATTCTATTCTATTCTATTCTAGTCTAGTCTAACCAACGAAGAAGGCAATAGCACTTTCTAAAGAGTAGCTCAATGCTCACATTATAGGAAGCCATTATTCTGTGGTTTACTGTGAACACAGCTATCTGTTTTGCTCCTCTCCATGCAACCATAATCCCTGGCTTAGAATTATGTCTGAATTAGGGATCATTATTTGTTTTGCTGAAACCAACCATGATTGGTAAGGTGAGAACCTTATTGTGTATCACACTTTATTTGCATAGAACAAACCGAATCTGCAAGCTCTTTGTACAGAGCTTGCTACAAGATTTTTGTAAGGTGGTCTGAGCTTGTGCATAGCCTCCACATGGTTAGGGAGAGCCACAAGCATTCAGTAAAAGCAGGTAAAGTCAGTTCTTCCAAGTTTATGGATCTGCTAAGCCTGGAGAAGAAAAGGCTGAGAGGACAGGATAGCACTCTTCAAATACTTGGAAGGGCTGTCGCACAGAAAAGGGGCAAATACTTATTCTCTGCTGCCCCAGAAGGCAAGACTAGACCTAAGGGGTTTAAGTTGAAGAACAGATTTCAACTGGACATTAGGAGAAACTTCTCAACAGGTGAGAGCAGTTCAACAATGGAATAAATTAACTAGAGGGATAGTGAATTCTCCTGTGATAGGCATCTTCAAACAGACCAGCATCCGTTGAAGATGCTCTAGCTTTTGGTTGCCTTTAATAAGCAGCAGGCTGCTCTAGATCAGGAATGGAGAACACGTGGTACTCCAAATGTTGGATTTGAGTTCCCATCAGCCCCAGTCAGCACAGCAAATGGTCAGGGGTTATGGAACTTGTAGTCCAGTAGTATTTGGGGAGCGGGTGCATAGGCTCCCCTTTCCTGCTCCAGATGACCAACTAATCCTCATTCAACTCTATGGTTCTATGAATAAAAAAAGCTATGCAAAAGCCCCCAAGACGTATTGTGCCACATGAGCTGTAGAGCTTGCACATTAGAGTCAAAGGGAGGCAAAGCAGTGCCAGCTGCCACACTAGGCTGCTGGAACATCCCTGAAGGCAAGGCCTGCACCAGTCCAGGGACAAGAAATCCCAGTGACACCACACTACTTACACTGGGGAGGAAGAGGGTTGGCAGCACCTGAAGGTGGGCATGGAAGGGTGATGGAGGACTTGGGCTCTTCGCCTTCAGGAAGCCCAGAGCCCTTTTTCACCATGCCTAATACATCACAGAGTTTTGCAGCTGGGGTGGAAGAGATGAGAGGAGGGAGAGGTGAGAAAAAAACACACAAAAGGCAACAAGCAGAAAGAAATGAAAGCAAGGAGGAAAGGACTAGAAAACAGGCAAAGAGAATTGGGTCAAGGAGGAGAACTTGACAGGATTGGAGTCCCATCGTTCCATAACCTAGTAACAATGCAAGCAATATTCTTCCTAGAATTATTTTCAGTGCAAATAGTCCCTCAACTTTTAAAACTGAGCAAATAGGTGAGAAATAACTCAGGATTAGTCTCAACAACTTGCCCATTACAAGGTAAAACTAGTCCTGAATTAGACTGCTCCAGACTACAAATGAGATGGAGGGGAAGAGGGGACTTGCCTAAAGTATAAACATACAAACAGGCTGGAGTGGTAGAGCTTTTGAGATCAGACCTTATAATAATTTATAATAAGACTGTTTTCCCCCTTGGAGGTAGAACTCCTTGGAGGTAGAACTCAGCAGCCACCACTTGGGTGTTTTTAATGTGGCTGGAATGTGTCCCTGAACTCTGATGATGCTTCTTGCTTGCCTGGATGGAGGATAGAGAGGGGTGTGCATGTAGAAACTAATGGAGAAGGGCAAAATTCGCACTCGTTGCTCTGCCCACTTTTGCCTCTGGCCCCACTCACCATTGGCATGTGGTTCCTGGAAGGGAATGAAGGAGCGTGGACTGATCTAATACATTTAAGGATATTTCCACTTGAGGTATGGAGTGGGTATATCACTCTGGGGTTCTCTGCTGCCTGCACATATGAGCATAATTTATTCAGGGCAACAATCGAAACTCAACTAGCTCTGAAGCAACCATTCTTAGGGTGGATCTACACACAGGAAAAAACGCTCCAAATAAGTAGGAAATTAAATCGTTATAACAAAATAAAAAAAACTCTATGGAAAAACACCTGTAAAAATTTCCTGCTCTCTGCTGCCATCTGCTGTTGTATGCTTATAGTGCATTCAAATCGTTGTTTCTTTACTAATGTAGCTGAGTCCTTATTCACTGATGGTGCAGCTAAGCCCTGTACTGTACCACCCAGCGAAACTGCCCCTGTTCAAAGTGCAAGGCCTTTCTTTTCAAGGAAAAACAAAAAGAGGGGAAAACCCATAAGGATTCTACACGGTGCTTGCAGTACTCCAGCTACATGCAGGCAATGCCTGCTACTTACACTGGAAAGGAAGAGGATTTGCAGCCCCTGGAGATGGGCTAGGCAGAGGGATGGAAGGCTTTGACTCTTCAGCCCCTGGAGGCCCAGACCCCTTTTTCACCATGCCTAATACATCAGACAGTTTGGCAGCTAGGGTGGGAGGAGGGAGAGAAATATGAGAAAACTAAACAGAAAAGTAATGGGGTGGGGAATGAATACACAATAAAGAACAAGGAGGAGGGAGTTTAGAGAAAGGAATCTGCTTGGGGGAGGGACTTTTCACGTAGCTTGCATCAGTGTCTACATTTGTTCAGATGTTCATAAAGTTCCTGAGACACTAAAGATCCCTTGGTTATTCAGGGGCTGTTGGTTCTTCTTTCTCTGCCATCATGGGGGGAAATGTTGCCTTGGCCAGAACGATGGGACAAGCAGAGTACAGAATTATTTGGGATTACCCAGATTATCCCAAGAATGACTTGGGTTAGAAAGCAAAAATGTAAGAGCAAAATAATGTTGCGATTCCTAGTTATGTAAATACAGTGGTACCTCGGGTTACATACGCTTCAGGTTACATATGCTTCAGGTTACAGACTCCGCTAACCCAGAAATAGTGCTTCAGGTTAAGAACTTTGCTTCAGGTTGAGAACAGAAATAGGGCTCCGGCAGCATGGCAGCAGCAGGAGGCCCCATTAGCTAAAGTGGTCTTCAGGTTAAGAACAGTTTCAGGTTAAGTACGGACCACCAGAACGAATTAAGTACTTAACCCGAGGTACCACTGTATGGAGTTGCTTATTCAGGGTATCAAGCCTGATACAACCATGTCTTAACACTACAGTCCTCTTTTCTGATTGCATACACCAGGGGTCGGACAACCTAAGGCCCATGGACCCACGAGGCTTGTGTAACCGGCCCATGGCGACCCCCGCCGCCCTTACCGGTGTAGCGCGGGGACCGACTTCCAGGTTGATGGCACCTGTGCACGGGCGCTCCTCCAACCCAGATGTGTGCAGGAAATAGCATGTGCGCACACATGTGGGACGGAGAAGTACCTGTGTGCATGCGCACACGCCATTTCCGGTGCACTTCTGGGTCGGAGGAGCACCGGAAATAGCATGTGTGCACGCACACTCCTCTGACCCAAAAGAGAGCGCATGCGCACACGCTCCGGCCCATCCTCTGACAGACAGAACGTCGATCGGCCCATCCTTTGATAAGGTTGCTGATCTCTGGCGTACACAGCCCTTTTGCAACCTGGTGCCTTTTAGATGGTTTGGACTACTGCAACTAATCCAGAACGCGGCAGCTAGACTGGTGACTGGGAGTGGCCGCTGAGACCACATAACACCATTCTTGAAAGACCTACGTTGGCTCCCAGTATGTTTCCAAGCACAATTCAGAGTGTTGGTGCTGACCTTTAAAGCCCTAATCGGCCTCGGTCCAGTATTTCTGAAGGACCGTCTCCACCCCCATCGCTCTACCCGGACACTGAGGTCCAGCGCCAAGGGCCTTCTGGCAGTTCGCTTGCCTCGAGAAGCAAAGCTACAGGGAACCAGGCAGAGGGCCTTCTCGGTAGTGGCGCCCTCCCTGTGGAACGCCCTCCCACCAGATGTCAAAGAGAAGAACAACTACCAGACCTTTAGAAGACATCTGAAGGCCACCCTGCTTAGGGAAGCTTTTAATGTTTGATGTATTACAGTATTTTAATATTTTTTGGGAAGCCGCCCAGAGTGGCTGGGGAAGCCCAGCCAGATGGGCAGGGTATAAATAATAAATTATTATTACTACTACTACAACAACTCCGGTCAACCCCTTAGGCAGCACAAAACTCAGGACGAGGAAGGGACCCTGCAACACTGAGTAGGGCAGCTGCCTTACTTTATGGCTAGAAAGACTCCTCAGCAGCAGTTCTGTTTGGCAGTCCCTGGTGCCGCATGCTACTTACACTGGAGAGGAACAGGATTTGCAACAACGGAAGGAGGGAAGGGCAAAGTGATGGAAGGGTTTGCTTCTTCTGCTTCTGGTGGCCCAGAGCCCCGTTTCACCATGCCTAATACATCAGAAAGCTTTGCAGCTGAGAGAGGAACAGATGGGAGCAGAGAGGGCGAGACAGGGAAAGAAACCCAATTTTAAAATGAAAAGTACCAGAAAGCCATGCTAGAGAATGGAATCAAAGTAAGACAGCATGCAAGGAAGGCTTTGGGGTTCCTTCTAGTATTCACAAATTTGGAGCTTCATTTGCCCAGTGGTCTCCTCAAATATTTTGTGTGGGAGCAAAGACCCATGTTTTTTTTTCAAAAAAAGAGATCCCTAATATGTTTTACTCCCAGCTCACACAAGCCTTCTCTATGGCCATTCCAACCCTGCTGTGTGAAGATCCAGCGTTAGCAGGAAAGAGTAAAACACAGCAGACCATGGACCATACATTGTCATGTTTCTTCTCTGTTCCCTCGACACTGAGGCAAGTCCTTTTCAGTGGTGGCCCCCGCATCAATGGGACATCCCAGAGGGAGATATGTAGCCTTATCATTGCCAGGCCATGGTCTGATGGCACCTGAAGCCCACCACCTTGCTAAAGTGCCTGGATGGGGAAATTCTTGAGGACCCCAGGCATACACTTTGAGTTCCAGGATGAAAGAAAGGACAGGATATAAATGGATATATATATAGATATAGATAGATAGATATTTTAAAAAAAGAAATTTGAAAGTATTTTCATTCGAAGTTGTGTTTAACTAATGAAAGGCTCTACGGCAGGGCTGCCATCCGTCCTGATTTTCCAGGACATGTCCTCGAATTCACCTCAAAAAATGGTGTCCTGGATTATTTTTCCGGAAATCAAGCAAATGTCCTGGAAAACCGGCAATGGGGTTAAATTGTGCCAAAAATATCTTTAAAAGCTCCAAAACTCTTGTAGCTTTTACTATAAAAAGCTCAGCAACTTTGAGGGTTGTCTGAAAAAGCTCAACAACTGTTCGTGTGTCCTGATTTTTACTTTTGAAATATGGCAATCCTATTCTATTGAGACCATGAAGGCCCTCTGGGATTTTGTGCCAAATTAACCCCCCAGTGCTGCAAACCCAGACCGTCTTGCTACTTACACTGGGGAGGTAGAGGGTTTGCAACAGCTGGAGATATGCAGGGTGGAGAGACCAAAGTCTTTGACTCTTCAGCTTCTGGGGCCCCTGATCCCTTTTTCACCATGCCTAATACATCAGTCAGCTTGGGTACTGAGGCAGGACAGAAAAGACAGGACAGAAAAGGCAGGGAGGTAGAGAAGGAAGAGAAACCAAGTATAATGGAACAAGAACAGAAGAATGAACAAACCCAGGAACATGGGTTAGGAAATGGAAACATTAGGTGGAAAAGGTGTCCATCAGATACTATCTAGCACCCCCTCCTCAACAAACACACAAATTGTGTTATTATATTTACATTTATTTATAGCTACTAGTGTCATACACTTACTAAATGTTTATCCACACTGTCAGAACAGACAGACCTATGACTTGTTCAGATGTTGTGCGAAACCACTGGTTCCCACTATGTGATAATGTCTGCAAGTGCCTCCGCGGAGCTCATGCATACCCCAACCTCTTCTGCATGCTAGAGGAGAATATCAAACCTTTCTACTTTCAATTTTAAACTAACCTTAGTCCCCCATGGCATCTGAATTCAGATGAAACTATGGTTTATTTACACTATGAACCACAGTTTCAGATCCTGGCTTGTTCTCAAATAACAGTTTTTTTAAAAAAACCACACACCATAGTTTCCTGAGCTGCAGCATCACTGGTAGCTACAATTAGTTTTAAATCCAGAACTGATGCTTTCAATCTCCTCCCTCTGGTGCGTGAAAGACAAGCAGAGGGGAAGTAAGAGTGTGTGTGTTTGTGTTTTTGTGTGTGTGTGTGTGTGTGTGTGTGTGTAAACCTGAGGCTCATGCAGGTTTACTTAAAATCACAGCTTAAAATTACATCTGAACTGGACCTATGGGTGGGGCATTTACTGGTCTTGGGGCATTTACTGACAGGTCAACAACAGTTGAGTGGAAAGTTGGGGAAAGGAGCACAGGGACTTTCTGACTTACAAGCAGCAGCAACAGCAGCAGCAGCAGATGGTATCGGAGAAGTCTGCAGACTGGGAGGAAGTTCAGGGACAGATCCTGGATTCAACTGGCTTTTTACAAGCTCATTATCAGCAGCCTTAACTGATGTGAATGGGTAAGAGAGGAAAAAAGAGAGGGAGGGGGAAAGGAAAAACAAACACCATAAAGCGAGAAATAAAAAGTTCCAAAGAAAAATGGCGGCTCTGATGGGAGAAAAGAGAGAATGGGAAAGCAAAATATACATCGGCAGAGAAAGAGAAGAGGATGGCAAAATTGAATCTAAAAGAGGAGAAAAACACACAGAGGAGGCAGGGCATCATCTAACTAGAGGATTTCCACTATCTGTTTGCTTCAGCTGGTTTGTTCCCTGTCAATCCTTTACCCCAACTCCATCCCCCCTCACTTGACCTCCCAGCTTGGCTTCCTTTGAGTAGGGCCAAAGTTGTATCTTCAGAACATTGCATATTCAAGAGAGATGCTGATAGGATACAACTCTATCCTCGTGCCACGTTTGCAACATTCTTGCGGCCTGGTGTGAGTGCCAAATTGGGTGGGCAAATTCAACCTTGTGTAATCTGCTTGGTGTGTGCTTTTTTTACTAGCATACGAAGATCCACCACTGAGAACCAGGTGCAAAATGGCAGCTTTGGATGGTGGGGTGTGGAAACATACTCTTAGAATTGTGGAGCAGCGTGCCTCTAAGCACAAGCTCAGCCAAGCAATTTTTTCAGTATGAAAACTGAGTTTGCAGTCCTCACGCATAAAAACGCTCTCCTGTTCCCCGCCCCCGTGCACCATGTAATGAAGAAAGACATGTGTTTGCTCACTCCAGAGCGTCTGGAAATATATTCTGCACTTTATACACCGGAGTATTCTACCTGTATTTCTCCTTGCAGCCGCATGGAACAACACATGTATCAGATCTATGAATCTGTAAGTAAATCTTTTAAAACTTGCTTAGCGGGGAGTGGTCTGTTCCTTGCAAAAGGGGTAGAAAGAGGGGAGTGTTGTAAACGGGGTAAGAAAAGTCTAACAACCTATATTCCTAATGTTCCACTGTGCTGCTGTTTTTTGTGAGTTTGAAATGCTGCTACTGGGGCTCTCTTGTGTTAGCTCCACATTTTGAATCCAAGAACCCAGCCAATTCTTTTGTTGTTCACCACACATGTGGGTTCACAAGGATTCATGTATTTTCCTCCCACAAGCAGCCTAATTTTTTTGGGGGGGGGTAGGAGGAGCCTTTTTCATTGTTGCTTTTGTTAAATAATTGTGAGCCATACAGTCATTGCTGATCTACTGCAAAACACATAAGTGATCTATCAGTAAGCTCCTGATCTAACGCCTGCCCACTCGTGTGCTAGATTACAAGGCTGTTTGCATCCCATTCTTTCCAGCACCACTAAGCCAGTTGTCAGCTTAAAGTGGAGGCAGTCTTTAAAGTCACTCTTACAGACAATACAAGACCAGTCTGGTCGACCTACTCCCAGGTAATGTTGCCGAGAGAATTAGATGCAACCTGTTACAAAAACTGTGTGCAGCACTTATTTAATTAATGTCCCCCGCCAGTCAAAAGAAAACAAGTCCCCTCCCCAGGAGTGTTTTCCAGGACCCAAGAGTTACACTATAATAACTTAAAGAGGATATCCTTCAAAACAAAAAATGCAGTTTAGGTACAAAGGCACACATGGAAGGACCTCCTACTGAACTCAGTGGGATTTACTTCTGGGCATACATGCATAGGATTACAAAGCCCACACACCCATTACCCAGCCCTGAGCAGAACAAACCCAACTTCCTGTTGCTTCCAAGACAAAAGTATCCAGAGTAACAGGAAACACTTGAGTTCGCTCACTTTACAATACTCTGTAACCCCACCAAAGAGGAACAATAAACATCTGCATCAATATTTGCTCTGCCTCCCATGGCTAAACTTACACATTTTGCTTACACACATTCATGGAACTGCATTACATAATGTGAAAAATGTGTCCCAGCCTCTTCTACAACATGGGTCTTCCACAGGTGGGCCAAACCCTAGAAGTGGGTATTGCCCAATCTAAAGTTGACCATGCATACTGGAGCTGAGGCTAGAATCTGTTTGGTTTTCATTTTAAAATGAAAGAAAGTTGCAAAGAGAAAATGTATCTACGTGTGTTGCATGTTGCTTTAAAGCTTTCTGGGTCTGAAAAAGTGAAGGCTATTGACCAATGTTGCTGCAAGGGATCTTGGGACACACATCTCTGACTGTACACTGCTTCAGTGGCACTCTCAAAGCAGGAATGAGGCAGACTTCAGGCTTGTTTGATCTATTTTGCACTTTGTAGAACTTCAAGATCTTCCAACCAGAGCCAAGTGCAAAAGACATACACTTAGAATGAAAAAATTCTGATCACATTCGGAACCTAGGAGTTTGTTTCCAGTACCTGAACTGAACTGAGCTTACATTACTTTCACAACAAAATCCACTCCTGCCTAGTTTTCTTCTTTTCAGCTGACTGTGTTAGATGGGAGAAGTTATTTTGCTGTAAGCACTGTAAAATAACTAGGAGTCAGAAAGTCCTGCCAATCGACTGCAAATCACCCTGAGATCATCTGCCAGATTTGCTGTTCACTAGAATGGAACCGTACTGTTCATGCTAGCTTTGGGTTCAATTACAGCAAAAAAAATAAAAATAACAAAACAAACCCAACAACAACAGAAAACAAATCTTCAGAATACAAAGGTATCTTGAGGACTTATAATTTGGGCTGTGCAAACTTTCAACCAGTTAACTGGGTAGATTAAAAACATTTAACCAACTGAAAAGGCCGCAAATCAATTGGGCAGCATGTGAATTATTTCCCAATTTGTCAGTTGGTTTTGTCTTGTCCTGGGCAACCCAAAGTGACTTACAACCCAACAGACAGGCAACAAACCCCACACAGATACACTAAACCAAGAGAAATACGATTAAAAACACCCCACCTGGGCATGTGTGTATGGCAGGCATAGGCAAACTCGGCCCTCCAGATGTTTTGGGACTACAACTCCCATCCATGACCAATGGTCCTGTTAGCTAGGGATGATGGGAGCTGTAGTCCCAAAACATCTGGATGGCCGAGTTTGCCTATGCCTGGTGTATGGTATATAAATTGTAGACGGCAGAGGCCATCTTAGCAGAGGCATTGCCTCTGCATCATGTCCAAGACATTTTGCAGCCTCGGGTAAAGGACAAGATGGTACCCCTCACCACAATTCCATGTAAGAAGCTGCCTGGACTGGCAGTCAAATGTTACTTCTACACTGGCAACAGGGCAGTGTATCTGGCAGGGCAGGTTTCATGGTGCATAGAACTTTGTCTTCCAGCACCTCACTGCTGCTCCCTGCCTCAAAACATGTTTATGCCTAATGGTTTGACTGGCCCTGGTTTCTCCTTCACTTCCGCACAGGAAGGACACCTAGCATAGGAAGGATGGCCATCTGTCACGGATGCTTTACTGTAATTGAGATTCCTGCATTGCAGGGCGTTAAGACCCTCAGGGTCCCTTCCAACTCTATGATTCCATGATTCTAATTAGGAGAAATGTCACTGCTACTTTTGAAATGTATTTTATAATGAATTCTTCGCAACCAAGTGTGCCAACCTTTGTGGGGGACCAGGTAAGTCTCACCCCACATAATTGATAAGATGACCTGGTACACACACACTATTTGAATGGCAGTGCCCATAAAGTTTTTGCGGGGAGCCTTCTAAAATATTTTATTGGGGGGCAAAGTCCCCACAGCCCCTAGGAGTTGGCTCCTATGCTTGCCACCAACTTTCTAATTGTTTCATGCTGGACCTCAGTTTTTCTTTTTCTTTTTTGGGGGGTGGGGTGAGGTTCTACACATAAATTTTCCTCCCCCCCCCACCTGCTCACAACTTCACATTTTTAGCCAAAGATGACTGATGAGCTCCATGTAATCTCTGCATCTTTTGCTTTACCTTCAGGCAGCTCAAAGAGGCATGGAGCTCCTTTCTGTTGATCTAGATATATCACACATCCAAAAACAAGAACTGAAACATCTTCCTCAGCTCTAGCAGCTGAGATCATTCAACTGGATATGGAGCCTTGAAAGATCTGTATGCAAAACTTGTCTTCTGCCAAAGTGAGATAGGTTCCCATCCCTTTTATTTTATTTGCTCTCCAGTGTATAACTAGAAATTCTCCCTAAGGAGATCCAGTGGAGAGGTGAAGCTAGAAACATTCAGTGTATTATTTTACACTCAAGCGGGGGGGCAAAGCAATTTGGATTCCCTATCAGAGCTCAAGTAAGAGAAAGTTCTCGCAAGACTCAGTACCAACATCAACTGGGAACTATTTGTCCTGTATCTCCCAGGAAATCAATCACACAGTCATTGCCAGCATCAGGGACGGGCATCCCAGGGGAGTTGCTGGTGACCAGGAAGGACCCAACCAGCTCTGATGTCTCCACAACAGCTGGGTTTGTGAGCCTTCATTTTATTTTCCCACAACACCTCCACACACACACACACACCAATGCTGCTGGCACTACCACAGCCTAGGGGGACCCATCAACGTAAATTACCCAAAGCCCTTCCAAATCTAGAGCAGGCTTTGCAAATACTATATGCAAATACTACATTTGGCCTTAAAGTCCATAGAATCCTTCATCTGCTTGTGTTCCCTTGTGCCAGAAGGTCCTTATGCTCCTATCCAAGGCCACATTCACTCATTTCTTCCAAGTGCATCCATATGGCTTCTCAAGGACACAAATTCTCAGGAGTGTACAGGTGGGTTTGCTTTGCCAGATTTATATGGCATGAAACTTCTGACTGACCCCTCAAGTCTGTTACCTTTTGTGTCCTCATCCTCTATGGTGGTGTTTGTGCTGTCGGAGGATTCCTGTGGAAACATACAGGGGTGAAAAAAAGGAGAAAGAGAAACATTAGTGGCTCTGGCCAGAAACAAATGCCGGAGGAGAGGTTGAACTTGCACAACTGGGCACATCAGAACAGGGACCAGGGAGAGCTCAAAAGTCCTGTATCTAACTAAGTAATTATTAGGGGCACCCATTGTCTCTTCTCTTTCCTGCCTCTAACAGGAACATCTTTCAAACCAAGTAGGTTCAAAGATATAAAAGGGATTTCTGCCAGGAGAAAATGCAGGGATGAATCTTGACCAGGAATAAGAAACTCAAGGCTCTCTAGATGTTCCTGGACTACAATTCTCATATTTCCTGATAGTTGGTCATGTTGGCTGGAGTTGATGGGAGTCCAAGTCCATCAACATCCCATATCCCTGATCTAGACTTCCAACATGACTACATTCCTGAGTTCTCTCCACCACGATACATCAGAATTCCATATATCTTCCTTCAAACCCCTAACCTCTTCCCTTTTAAATGAATGCTCCCTGATCAAGTCTTAACTTCCCATCTTCACAAAGGAAAATAGTTGAAATTATGGCAATTTTAGAGCAGATCCATAAATTTCTTGCCTCTGAATGTAGAAACCCACCATTTTCACCTGCCATGAGATCCTGAAAGCCCCAGGGAACCATTAGGATGGTATTCAGCTACATTTTACTCAGAGTTGACCCACTGAAATTAATGGCCCTGCCTTAATTTCATTAGGTGTACTCTGAGTAAAACTTAGTTGAATACCACCCTTAGTCACAACAGCTGTAGGTGCAGAGATGGCAGGCCTCCAAGGGTATAACTACACAATATGTTAACAATGTTTATAAGCAACGAGAGTGTTCCTCCCATCCAATGCTAATTCTTGCAGAATGTGATACAGTGGTACCTCGCAAGACGAATGCCTCGCAAGACGAAAAACGCGCAAGACGAAAGAGTTTTTCGTTTTTTGAGTTGCTTTGCAAGACGAATTTCCCTATGGGCTTGCTTCGCAAGACAAAAAACGAAAACGTCTTGCAAGTTTGTTTCCTTTTTCTTAAAACCGTTAATACCCTATGGGAAACCGTGCTTCGCAAGACGAAAAATTCGCAAGACGAAAAAACTCGCAGAACTAATTAATTTCATCTTGCGAGGCACCACTGTACTGTGGACTATTATCCCCACCCCTTTTCCAGTTAATTTTTTAAAAAACTAAATTTTGATTCCTAGCCACATTGTGAATGTAATGTACAGTAGCTAGGAGCAGCAACTGGAGACAGCTATTGGCTATTATGTTGTGCTTGTAGGCTTCCTGGAAGGATCTGATTGGCCACTGTGGGAAGCAGAACGTTGCACTAGATGGAGCTTTGATCTGACCTAGCAGGCTTCTTTTTATAGTCTAATGTTCTTTCTGTGTCTGTCTTCATGGGGAAACATTTGTGGTGCTACAACAACGCCATGAGAAGATAGGGTTTCCAATCTTGTGTCTTCCTCTTGAAGGAACACATCCAGGACGGAATTTGGGGTAGGGGGGGTGCTTAACTTTCTCCTGTCTACCAATTTCTCCTGCAAATGCATCCCATGGAGTTTAAAGTATTTCTGCCACCTGAGAAGCAAAGCACCTCTCCTTCCCGTCTACCAGCTCCCTCCACAAATGCCCTTCCCTACACTCAAGTCATCTTGACAACTTGGATTCTGAATCTTCATTTGCCAAGGCAATGCATTCTCCCACCCTTAGCTCTGGGCATCAATGAAACACTTTGGGCAAACAATTCCCACCAAATCCCAACCTATTCATTATACCGTGCCACATTATACCCTGTAAAGCATAAGCATAATTTAAAAACAAAATGAGCTCAGAAAAGAATCCTGGGGAAACATTATCTCTTCTTAAGAGTCACCTATGGGAACCAAACACAGAATAGTGCACCTTGCCAAAAATACAAACGTTTTAGTACACGGTACATCCAGCAATTAAGGAAGAAAGAGAAACATATACTTATATAGTAGCGCTTTTAATCTGAAGAGCGTTTTACAGAGCTTGTCCTCTCACTGAATAGAGAGCTCTGTGTCACGAACGCTGTATATTCAGCTCCTGTGTGTAAATCCAGCCCACTTCTGCAGCCCCGCTGATCAGGCCCATCATTACCCTGTCAATAACAGAGCGCCTGGGAACAGCTGAGCAGTATGCTTAACATTCTCCACTGTGCTGCACACTCTTCTGGCTGAAGAAGCCGCGCTCCTGCTTCTGTCCTACAGCAGGTGTAGCAGTTAGCACTGTCCAGAGCAGGAGGCCAGTAACGAAAACAAAAAAAATTCTGGACAATGTAAGATCACAGACCCTGTGAACGGGTGGAGGGAGTGGAGCATCAAGCTGAAAAGAACCATCAGCTCCAACTGACAGTTGCCCTGGGACAAGACACCATGAGAGGAGCACCCTCTGGCTCCTGCCATCAGCCAGGAAAACTAAGGCTGCTGGGAAGCTACGCCTTCTGCCTCCCAAGAATAATATTGAGACAAAGGAACCCACTTCTCCCCTCCCTGCCTGAAATAATACTCTGCTCAAACTCCCTCTGGCCCAGAGACCTGAGAAGCAAAGGGAAAGAACCCTCTGGCTCCATCTATTGGCCAATGGAACAAGAGCCACCAATGGCTATTCACACAAGAGCCACCAACAAAGGAAGACCAAGCTGGGCCAAACTGGATAAAAATGCCCAGCACTTTGTTCCTGCCTTGAAGATCTCCCTCTTCTTTTTCCTTTCTCTCCCCTTTTTGTGTGCGTCTGATCTTTCTAGTTTGCAAGCCTGGTGGCAGGGCCTCTGTCTCTGTCTCTGTGTGTGTTGATATGAGCCACTGTGGAAGACAGTCATTGTCTGGAAAGCAGGATAAGAAGAGAGTAAATAAGTAAAGCTAGGGGGCTCCATTCAAGGTGCATACAATCAGCCCCAACAGTCATGCCAGCTGAGAAAGGTCTCTATGCAAAACTGAAGGGGGTGAGGGAGAGGGAGGGAGAATGCTATTCTATGTAAGAGGAGGAGCTGGAATCAGATTTGCTACCTCTGGTATGGCTTTCAACACTGGAACCCGATTTCTGGATTCTGGAGACTTCAGGGCTCGTTTTTTTCTGTTAACTCGTGCCATTTGGTGGCAGGGTTTTGCGATGTAGATAGCTGGCTGCTACCGCTGCCCAGGGGTCAGGACTGCAAACCCAGTTTCCCTGTAGGAGGTCACACTATAACCTCCTGGAGGGAAATCTCGCCGAATCATTTAAAATTCCTCAAGCCTATGAATGAAACAGAATTTGGACAAGTAAACAGCCAGCGCTTGAGGAATCACACTGGTACTGTCACCAAGGAAGAAAAATAAAATGACTTATTCAATTCTCTTGAGGAGCATCCGGAAATGCTACTGTCTGCTTCAAATGGCCCTACTCTTATGGGATATTCTGCAGGCTGTGTATGCAGTTTAAACACAAGTTGTCCTGATTCTTTGCTGCCCTTCTCTGTTTTTGTTTCTCTGCTTTTCTCTGCTGTTGTTTCTGAAAGCAAACTGCTTTGCATTTTCCTTATAATTATTGGAATAAATTAGAACACATCAAACTTTGCAGAAAGGGTCAAGAAATTCAAAGGCACTTCTGGAAAGGGGAAAGAGGTTGCAAAACCATCCAGACAAGTGCATTTAACACCTCTGGATCTTAGGCAATTCACTTATCTGGTATTTCACCAGCTCCGTGGGGCTGAAGGTCCTTCTAACTAGCTTAGATGGCTCTCACAAGAGATTAGACAAATTCATGGAAGGCAAGTTAATCAATGGCCCATATGATAGTTATATGCAATAGGTTCAGAAAGAGCGCACTTATGTGTACCAGGTGCTGGAAAGCCATAGTGGAAGAAGCCTATGGCTTTCATGTTCCTGCATGTTTGCAGCTGATCAGCCACCCTAGGAAACAAAAGGCTGGACTAAATGGACTTTACAGTCTGATCCACCTGCGCTCTTCTTATGCTCTTAGTTTGTGTGTGCCTTGTGGTGCATTTTCAGAAATTGCTTATTATTATTAATTAAATTTATTTATGATGTCACAGTGTTTCTCAAATGCTTTGAACTCTGCCCTTCTAAACTTATGCCACCTTTTCTGTAGGTGGATGGGGATGAGTAGTTCTGATAATCTCCTGCATGGATGAATATGCAGAAATCCTTGCACACTGTATATAAATATAATCTGCTGCACACTAATATCTACAGACTGGGGTAGTGATATCACACTTGGAAGCAAATGGCATTGATTTTATTTACTGGCCAGGATAGATGCACAATTCCATTGCCTTACCAGGGAGACACAGCATTAGAAAACCAAAAACCTCGTCAAAATTACCTACTGAAAAAGGGCTCAAATATGTGCTCTAATGTCTACTTGGTTGTATGTTAGGGCTCATGAAAAATTTATAGGAAAGTATATTCTGGGAGAAGGATCATACCTCAATGGTAAAACACATACTTGGTATGTAAAAGTTTCAGGGTCAATCCCTGACATCTCCAGGTGAGACTGGCAGTGACTCTCCAGGGTTTCAGACAGAAATCATCTCCAATCAGTGGTAGTAAACTAAATGAACCAGGCATCAGACACAGTACAAGACAGTTTCCTATATTTCCAACTATATTCTTATTTCTCTTTTCTTAAAAAAGCCATATATCACATGGGGAGATAAGCTGTCTTTATTCCTAAGAAGTTTGGCTACTGCTTGCCTTTTTTCTTTTTCTTTTTTTCTTTTTTTTTCTTTTTTGGGTCTACCTGAAGGTCAGAATAATTTCTGCAACAGCTCTGGCACAAAAGGTGATTCATAAAGCATAAAAATGGTAGGGTTGTGTTTTCCTTATTTTTTATGTATGAAGAGGGTTCCAATTTTCCAACTAAAAATGAACAAACTCTTGCTTGTGTTTATTGTCAGAACTATAGCTTCTTTTTTTAGCACTACTGGATACTGGAACTGGTTGGATTCTGGTACTATAGATGTGGGGGGGGGGTATAGGAGGTAGGATTTTCCATTTATGAGGTATGCTAATCCTGTTCAATTGTTGAAAAACACCAAAAACAGCAAAGGGGAAAAATTATTCTCTTATAGATCACATTTCGTGGGATCTCTGAAGCTATGATAAAAACAGTAGATTTACAGTCTGGAGATGGCTCAAATATGATTAAAAGGTTTCCTTAAACCTAGAAGATAGCTGTTCTCTCCCTGACAAAAGGGTCAGTGATCTCAATGTAAGAGGAGTTAATGACAACACATTTGAAGCATGCAAAGAAGCCTGACAGGCTCTCTATAAACCAGAGTCATTATAATAGCAGAAAAAGGGTTTGTGCCCAATCAGAAGACAGCTGCAGGATCCAATCATAGTTCAGCATAGGGTCCCCATGACCTTTAACCAAATACGTACAGCTTTTATTTTCTGACATCAATGCATAGGTTACATTTTACTTTTTCAAAACAGATTACCAGCATTATTCAGCTTTCACTATATACACTTAAAGCAGGAAATACACTATCCAGAAGATGGAAAAAGAGAGGAGGGCACAATTGTTTCTATAATTTGTTTGCCTGGCCTCTACCCGAGCTTCCCCAAGCTCCATTTAATGGCTGCGCCAGATGCATTGAGTGAATGGGCTTGAAGAGGAAGCATAACAATGATGATAAGAAATTAAATCCCTGTGGCAGAGAATGGGTAAGAAAATGCAGGTTTGGGTGGAGGCGAGGGCTGTGTCCGAGCAATGGATGATTGTGGCATGGAGTAATTATGTCGTTCCTCAGCTAATCCGAGTTCTTGGATTGGTCTTTTTTGGTCTGCCTGGCTGCGTTCTTTCACTTCAGAATGATGGAGCTCACGATTGCTGCCCTCTGGTTAGCTCCTCTGGGGTCAGAGTAGAGGCTTTCTCCCCCATCCTAACACCCAGAACAAACAGCCCAGGTGCTAAGGATAACCACACCAAAACACGCATCATTGCAGATGGCAATTGAGGCAAGTAGCACTCCCCCACTCTGTAGCTTTTGGCCACAACCCAGAATATCTGATTCATTCTATCTCTGTGCCTTAAAAGCACCAGAGGAACTTTCCACCAGAAGAGGCAGAGAGCCTAACCTTTATGATTCTCCAAAGAGGAAGAATCTTTTCAAACCAGAGCTGTGCCATCAGTCTCAATGA
Source organism: Podarcis vaucheri (assembly GCF_965113315.1). Taxonomy (NCBI): domain Eukaryota; kingdom Metazoa; phylum Chordata; class Lepidosauria; order Squamata; family Lacertidae; genus Podarcis; species Podarcis vaucheri. Next base: position 35,774,738 of record NC_138753.1, read on the forward strand.
CATGGCTGGATTCATACTGGTGCATGTGAAAGAAGGGAGAGAAATGAGGTAAAACACAGCTCCCAGATAACTATTCTATCTTCTTGGGCATACATTGACTCATTCATGAAGACTAGGCGTCAAGGAAAAGCTCAGTTGAGCAGCTCCACTTCAGATTTATCTGGCTTCCTTCAGATTTATCTGGAACATGCTTCCCAGTAAACTCTAAAGGGCAACCTTTTTAACAAATGTCTACCATAGGAGGCAAGTGGATTGGGTTCTATCTTATGTGGTTTCAGGCATACTGAAACAGACAAGAGGTGCAAAACCTGAGCCTACAGTCTGTCCCCAGAGGTGAAAATACACAGCAATGCAAGGAGCAGAAAGTCAATTTTTATCCAAGATTACAAAAGGGCAAACTGAGGAGAAGGAAAGACAGGCAGCAGTACCTTAATGCCGTCCACTGGGTTATGGATAACGGTGGTTTGAGGTTCCTACAGAGGAAGAAAGGATGAACCAAAGAACAAAAGGAAGAAGATAAAAGAAAGAAGAGATAAAGAAGAAAAAAGGTGGTAATTTGAAGAGACAGGGGAAGAAATGGAGCAGAAAATGGCAGTAAAAATGTGAAGAAAAGGGAAGAGGGTGAAAAAAGACCAAGACCCACATGAGAGCAGGGAGGGGAAACAGAATGGAAGGGGAAAAAGCAAAAGGTAATTAGTTCAGCAAAAGGCAAATGATTAACAAACAGAAAGTGGCAGAGTAAATCAGGGACAGAAGAATCGAAACTGGATTTTTCATGAATGAAACCAAAAATCATATTCAACCCCATGGCAAGATTGTTGTGAGCCCCTTGGAAATGGAGAGTGGAAGCTGACGTTAACATTCAACCTTTCTGCAAGCCAAAGAAACCATTGCAATAGGGAAAATGATAGGAAGCGCCAAGGAGAAGAGAAAATGGCAGGAATGAGCTCCCCAAGGAAGTGTGGTCAATCCATACCATGGCAGTTAACATCTCAATAGAGGCTCCACCTGAGATCATAGGGAAGAAGAAAAAGAAAAGAAAAAGAAGAGCAGAAGGCCCTTTGACCACATCCCCTAGTCCTGAAGAGAACTTTTCATTAAGAATGAAAGTCTATCCCATTCAGAGACGCTCCCTCTAGAAGGATGCTCTGGCTTATACCTTTCACCCATAGCAGCTCTGTGCAGAAGGATTTTACAAAAGGGACTGGGTTCTGAAGAGTGCTCCTAGTGCAACCAATATCAACTTGCAAAATGCCAATAATCTTCATCACTGAATGCTTACCTTTTGCATCAGTGTGGTGGCGGGAAACCTGACCATACTTTAAGAGACATTTAAGATGTACTTACCTGGAAGAAGATCCCTCGAGGCGAGCCACAAAAAATGCACCACAATGATTTATTTTTTTAATGGGCCTTTTTAGGTCTGTGACAGCTGGAGTTAATATTTTAGGGTGGGTTTTTGAAAAAAGGTATTAAATGAGCTAGACTATTACATCATATTATTTTTGCCTGATTTGCTAGGAGCAGGTGATCAGATGCAAAAAAAAGTCAGGGCTTTTATACTTTGGCTGACTCTAGACACATCAAGAAAGTGATTCAGTTAAATGGGCTGTAAACTTCATACAGGGAAATCCCATTGGTGAAAGGCAGGACTCCACAGCGCCATCTGGTGTCACAGTGTTATAACAACTATAAAGCACTTTATCTTTACGAATGTAGCTGAGTCCCTTGAGTAGCTAGAGAAGAAAAGTGAACCAATACTGAACTAGATTGACTAAAAATCTGATCTGCTAGAGCAGCTTCCTTATTCTTCAAAAACGTACAAAAGTAGCTTGATTGGGTCATTAATTATTTCATTAATCAATTTTGGAGCACTCATATTTTTTAAAGTTGCATAACTGACATAATAGGAACAGTTTTAAAGGGAAGCAATCGCTTAAAAAACTGATTACAGTTCACACTTTTCCAGATTATTCTGAAGTTCCACTGTTCTTCCTCCGCTGTTGAAGGCAGGATGCCTCTGAAATATCAGTTGCAGGAAATCACAAGTGGGGAGAGAGCCGTCAAAGTCAGGCCCTACTTGAGGGTTTCCCATGGCACTGGTTGGCCACTATGAAAACAAGAGTGCTGAACTAGTTGGGCTTTTGGCCTGATCAGCAGTGCTCTTCTTATGATCTTAAGTCTTCCCCATGGCTGACACCTAAAATCTGGGTCCTGCAAAGTGGCTAATGCTGCAGACAGAATATTAATCATTATCTTGGAGAAAAATCAATGGGACTCTATTTTTGTGGCTTGTATTGGAAGGCTGATCCCAGGTGAAGCTGATTGGTCTGCAAAAGAGCAGGTTCTATATACATGAATGACCCACAACCATGGTAACTAGCGTTACCCATTCTGGAGGCAAGCTGGTATTGGCAACCAAAGCAAGAAGTCATTATTGGCTTTGTGGGGAATGAAACAAAGCTAAGTTTGATGTTTGCTGCCCAAAGTCAGTTCTCATCTGAAGAGGCTGGAACGGTGGGTGGGAATATCTGCTGTGGGTAAATGGGACTGAATGGAGGCAACATAAGCCCCACATTTCTTTTCAAGATCCAAAGTTGCTTTTCTCGCCCCAGCAGCACACTTTGAATGGGAGCATTCACCAGCTACTTCCTAAAATTCACAGCTCCACAAGGGGCTCTGACTATGGAAGTCATTGAGAGATTGGCCCTTTGTTCCTTCAGCCGAGCCAAGATTTCTCTCAATGGACAATTGGTGAATTGGACTGGAAAAGACATCCATTTCGTAATGTCAAAAGCACAGTTTTTCAACCTCGTTTCTCTGGAGGTGCAAATATTTGTTCTTTTGGCACTGTTACAGAAGGAAGCTGTAGCTTACTGCTGTCGCCACACTGTGCCTAAAGAACTTGACATTCTTTCCCAAACTGATATTAACTTCTGGGGACTTTGCATGGTGGGAAAAGAATTTCCCATCAGGCTTTAGGTTATTTTCTGGACTTCTTAATATCAAGCAAATAACATGTTTGAATGGGACAAATTCAGTACCAGTTTTAGAAAATGTTTCAACTTCCAATGCAAAGAGGGGAAATGTTTGGCACTGTTTGAGACGAAATATACCAGACCAGCAATTGCATGCTCCATTCTCGCTGGAAATAATAGTTTATAATGTAACTAACAGATTTCAAAATGCCTCTTTTAAACCGATAAAAGCAACTAAGTGGGATGCAACGGCAATAAAATGCTTGAAAGGAAGGAATAAGAAAGGAAGCTAGAAAAGATAGATGCACTCTGCAATCTGAACATGGCCGTATCATATAATAGAACAGCCATATAGAGCTGGCTATACCATAAGGATAATGCCTGAAAAATTCTACAAAACTTTGCTATTCCATTACAAGGGCTCATCTACGTGTTTTTTACACAGTGGAAATTCACATTACATTACTGGAAAATTGCGTGTTGCCTAGAGAAAGTAGGTTATATGGCATTTGACAATATTGGAAACAGACAATTATTTGAGGACTGAGTGCTCACTGTCCATATCCTGAACGCAGCAGGGAGGCATGGCTGCAATGTATCCATTTATCCCAATATATACTCACTTGGCAGAAGAGGGCTACCACAAACCCTACAGGGCCTGGAACGTCCTGATGTAAGACATTACGACATTACTGGTGGAACTTGAAACAGTAACATATTCGGGGTGGGGCTTGGAACCTTACTGCTACTTACAGCACAATCCTGTACATTCCTACTCAAAAGCAAGACCTGCTGAGTTCAATGGGGTTTACGCCTGGGTATGTAGCTATAAGAAAACAGCCTCAGTATCCTAACCTGGAGCAGCGTGCCCCATACATTTTGAGCAATACAGTGGTGCCCCGCAAGACAAACGCCTCGCAAGACGAAAAACTCGCAAAACGAAAGGTTTTTTCGTTTTCAAGTTGCCTCGCAAGACGAATTTCCCTATGGGCTTGCTTCGCAAAACGAAGCTTGCCCCGGGGACAGCGGGTCTTCTCTTTTGAAGCAAGGGGCGGCGGGGAGAAGCGATCTTCTCCCCGCAGCCCCAGGTCCGGGGACAGCGGGAAGCGCTTCCCGCTGCCCCCGGACCTCTTTTGAAGCAAGGGGCGGTGGGGAGAAGCGATCTTCTCCCCGCAGCCCCAGATCCGGGGACAGCGGGAAGCGCAGCGCGTCTTCCCCGCTGTCCCCGGACCTCTTTTGAAGCAAGGGGCGGTGGGGAGAAGCGATCTTCTCCCCGCAGCCCCAGGTCCGGGGACAGTGGGAAGCGCTTCCCGCTGTCCCCGGACCTCTTTTGAAGCAAGGGGCTGCGGGGAGATCGCTTCTCCCCACCGCCCCTTGCTTCAAAAGAGGTCTGGGGACAGCGGGAAGCGCAGCGCTTCTTCCCCGCTGTCCCCGGACCTCTTTTGAAGCAAGGGGCGGTGGGGAGAAGCGATCTTCTCCCCGCAGCCCCAGGTCCGGGGACAGCGGGAAGCGCAGCGCTTCTTCCCCGCTGTCCCCAGACCTCTTTTGAAGCAATGGGCGGTGGGGGGAAGCTATCTTCTCCCCGCAGCCCCTTGCTTCAAAAGAGGGGACAGAGCGGCGCTTCCCCTCTGTCCCCGGACGGTCTCCATAGGAACGCATTGATTGATTTTCAATGCATTCCTATGGGAAACCGTGCTTCGCAAGACAAAAAACTCGCAAGAAGAAAAAACTTGCGGAACGAATTAATTTCGTCTTGCGAGGCACCACTGTAATGCAATCAAACATGCAATTTTATAGAGCTCACGGCAACTATTGGTTAGATCTGCTTCTGAAAAAACTCAATTTCTAGTTTCAATATAGGCACGGGGAAGGGCCATAGCTCAGTGACAGAGCGTCTGCTTTGCATGCAGAAGGTCCTGAGTTCAGTGCCCAGCATCTCCAGGTTGAGCTGGCAGCAACCCATCTCTGAAATCTTGGGGGGTCAATGCCAATCAGCATAGATAACACTGAGCTAGATGGTCCCATGGTCTGACTCAGTATGTCAGCCTCCTATGATCCACTCTGTCCTTTCTGTCTTTGAAGTTACAGCATAAGCTGCTGCCAAGAGGTTCATCAGATGGTGATCTACAGATGATGGTGAGGCCCATCAGCATCCATCTTGTGTGATAGATAAAATAACTTGGACATCAGTCAATTCAAGTTTGATATGCAATGCCCTCCAGTATACAGTAGAAGACCAAAAGAAAATGTAATCTAATGGGTTGGATCCAGGCTAAGTTAGCTAAACTTGGTTTGACTGAAGACAATGGAACTTAACAAAGTCGTGACTAATTAGTTCCACTGATTTCGGCTGGTCCTTAGTTCAAGTAACTTACTCTGGATCCAACCCAATAAGCTTTAAGCTTCTCCAAATCACCTCTGAGAATTTAGAAACTTTTTTCTACAATTCTAATTCCTTTACATGACAATGCCCCATTCATTTGTCAGTGCTTGTGGAAAAACTGGAAAGTTCTGAATGGTTCCTGTATGTATTATTGATAGCACTCAGTTCATAGTATTTTCTTTTAATTTGTATAAGATGATAGAAAAATAACCATGCAACTTACCAGTAGTCTGGAATGCCCACGAGAACACAATAGGCTATTGCAATAATGACAAACACCTACACTTCAGAAATATTTCACAGCCACAATAAATCATTTAACTAATCAATCATTGGCAATGTATGGGATGGGTAACCTGTGATAACCTTGTGAATGGTCATCAAGTTGGTTGAAGAAGGTTGTATGGTAAAATTAAGGATGCCTGAATTTCAAATGAGTGGTTGGATCCCATACAAACAAAAGTATTCTGATGAGTGTACTCGATGAGGATTTATCAGAATTTCAAATATGCACATAGAAAAGAAATAAGCTTTCCATACATATAGCTCAGTGGTGAGGAACATGTAGTCTTCCAAATGCTGGACTCTCAACTCCCATCAGCCCCAGCCAATGTGGTCAGTGGATGATGGGAGTTGAAGTTCCAACAACATTTGGAGATCACACATTCTCCATCCTGGTACTAGACAAATGTAACAGACACAATAGATTTGTGGAAGCCAACACAAACAAGTCCTTCCAGGTTTTGGGAACTGCATAAGAGCCACCCAAGTTAATTCTAAGACCAAACCATTCAAAACTTGTTTGAAGAAACGTCAAGCAGTATGAAGCTACCGAATAATAAATAATTTGTTATTTTCAGTGTGACATTAAAGTGACCCAGATTAGGTTGAATTTAAGCCAAAGCATATTTTAAGGAGAACATAATCCCAGCATGTGATTGGCAAGACTCACATTTCTGTGCTTATTTGACTGAAAATGCCTGCTCATACTGGAAAAATGGATCATGTGAAGCCACCCTTGGAAAGGATTTGTTAAGGTCAGAAAGACTAGCAGCCCAATCTGTTACTCCCTATACAGGATTACTTATGCAGAACCAATTGGGCAGCACTTATACTAACAAGATGCTGAAACAGATTGATGGCAAGTTGAAATGTTCTGCCTCTACTTTTATGTGTGTGTGTGACAACACAATACACAAGAAAGGACGGGACGGGACTAGAAGGTGGAATGAATGCCCTCGTTTCCTTCTCTAAATCCTTGTGTCTTTTATATGCACACAACCAACATGCAGAACTGCAAGAGTGGATAATTGCTTTCCCCTCTGTTGGGTCTCTGTGTGACAAAAAGGACACGAAGCTGAGGTTAATTGCTAAAACTATTCTGTCAGAACAAAAATTCTAATTCTATGTCCTTTTTAAAGCACATTCGGTAATTGTTTTGCTGGCACCATGCCTGTCCCCGACAGTTGATGCACAATTCTAGCTCAGCACCTCTGACTAAAGTAGATCTCTTATAAATAGATACTCTCTGGGGAACTCCTCCGCTCCTGCTTCTAGCAATCTTCAACCTTAAAAAAGTTTGTGCTGTCTTATTCAGTGTTTGTCTGACAGACAAAGAGATGGGCATTGCAAGAATTTCTTCAGCAGTTCTGCTACCCCTTAATCAGCTTTGGACAAGTTGGGTTGGACTCGATGGCCCTTGTGGTCTCTTCCAACTCTATGATTCTATGATTAAGTGATCAGGAATCAATGCATAGAAGAGGCCCCAGGCCAAGGTCTGTGACATGGATAATTTTCAGTCTATATATACTATTTGGGAGTCTGATAATTAGGCTAGAGCATGAGAAACCTCCCCTGGATTGATTCAGCAGATTAAGGAAACAGAGGTTACAAGGGAAGGAAGGGTTAGTTAAAATGCTGAGAAAAACATGGTTCTACCAGCACTGGTGAATGTGTCTCTGAATTATACTACGGAATACAAGCATTTAAACAACAGACTTGACATACATATTCTAAGGATGGATTACTTCAGGGTAGTTAGCTCCCACAGATTTAGGGGAGTGGGAAAATGCTAGCCCCACATATAAATTGCATGATCAATAATATGGCATTAAAATCCTACCTGCCTTTTGAAAGATCTTATAATTGGATGAAACCAGAAAAAAGTTTGATTTTTTACTTTTAACGTCTAGATTAAAAACAGAAAGTGATATGTGAGTCAATTCTCACATCACCTTTATGATGTGGGTGCCCCTGAGATACAGAATCACATGGGGCCATAACAGCATGGGAAGCCATGTATGCAAAACAGTTCATACATGTAGAGGGTAATTTTAACCGTCTTAGTGGAAGCATTCACTTCTGGATGTGGTTAAAATCACCCCACTATATGGGGGGGCTGCTTCAGTCATACAGTTCAAGCCACACAGAATTTGACATCTCAGTGCCATCCATGCTAGAAAGGTCTTCAAGTCTAAGCACTCCTTTTCCTTATATATGATGCCCAAATCTGACTCTCGACTGTTTAAATATCAAACATATTCAGAGCCACAATAGTTTTTAAGAGGCACTGAAGTACTGTATTCTAGCCACTCAGGTCTGCATTATTTTCAGGCACTGGCCCAATTCAGATGTAACAATAGTGGACCAAGAACAAGCATTGTGCCTGCATGCTTCAGACTCCCATTTACTCTTCTATTCTCTTGTATGGGGTTATCAAAAGTTTCTGAGGTTTGTTAAGCCACAGATTCCTGTTAGATATGATCAGGGAGATGTGGTTTGATCAGTCTACAAACAAGAACCTCAAACCAAGAGCAGATTTTATGGTTTGATATCCTTGTTTGTAGTCAGAAATTAAATTACAGTTTCCCGATTCAGATATAATGGGAAACTATGGTTCAACAAACCCTGGAAATTTTCTGTCGTGGCAGATGAAAAAAAGGAGGAAGGAAAAGGAAGTACAGAAGCACAACACTTGTCCTTGGTCCAATAAATAATGATTTCTTGGACCAACTGGAGCATCTTTATATACTCAGAAATAATTATGCAGTTGGTTTTATAGGTTTCCTAACAAACTCAAGTCAACATTGCTGGCATTTTGTTAATCATCTTTAGATTTCCTAATTTTACTTGTAAAATTCATTCTGCTACAATTTTCCTGAGCACTCTAACTTAGGGCAGTGCATAATGTTTTTTTATTGTTGCGACTTGCCTTTTTTAAGGAGAAAAATGCTTGTTTCTTCATTGGGTTCCATAATAAACCTTCTGACCTCATCTCTTATTTCAGGGACAACTTTTGGTATAACAATCCAGCAGTGTGACATTCCATATCGGTACCAATACTTGGCTCCTACCATCCAACATGATTCTACAACCAGTGGATCCTTGACATTTCTCAACACAGTCCTAAGAAAAGTTGGGGTTTGTTTTTTGCACTTTGGGGTTTACATCCACAGGCGGCAGTCCAGGGACTGATATGGCTGCTTGGGCCCCAGGGGAATTTCAGAGAGAAAAACATAAAGGGGACAGACTGGTGTGGCAAATGAGGCCTATGAATACTTCAGGTAGCTGGTGAGGTGTGGAAGACCTACAATACACTCTTTCTTATTGCTTCTGCCCAGAAATGATAATACTCTTTGCCCTGGTAATCAGGCTCTGAATCAACAGCTAACATTTGCTTATCTCATTGCAGTGTACTACTGTGTTATGAGAACCTAGGAAACTGCAACCACCATAGAACCTTTTGGCAGAAGATTGCTGCCAGGGAACAGGTTGAATTTAGAAATGATGAATGTTAAATTGGGTTCTAAATTGGTGGGAGAATATTCCAGTATCATGGGCCCAGCTGAGTAATGAGTTAAAAGTCTATGCAAAGGATCTATGGCAAGACCATGAAGAACACAGCAGATGCCCCCACTAAAACACACACATATACACACATCTGTGTTGCAAAAACAGCAGACAGCAATACATGGCACCACACGTCGGAGCCGGTAGATGCAGAATGAATGTCATTCAAAAAATACATCTCTATTGCAATCCCTAAGTAAAACCTACATTAGCCAAACAACAGGCAAACCACAGTGTTCCCACAATCTTTTGCCAGAAGGATTGAATTAAAAGTACAAAAGAATCATACCAGCGCGGCTGGAGGAAGGGTCCCTTTCGGGCTGGTAACTCCGGTGCTGCCTTTAGTGCTGTTTGTTTGCGGCTGCAGAAGAGAAACACACATATACCAAAAAAAGAGAGAGAGAAGCCTCGGAACCGGAAGCCGAACAAACACATTTGCCATGCAAACCTTTGCACCACCCAAACCCCCACAAGAGAAGGAATAGATAACCCCACATTCTACATGGCAATTATGTACAAATTATGTTCTGGTAGAGAAAGAAGACCAAAAAAGGCCTTCATTGCAAAGTGGCAAAAAGTTGTAGTGATGGCAGATTGTCTACAAAACCGAATAGTTCTTCAAACCGGCAAAGTATGACTACTCCATAAACTGAATTTTCACAATCAGTTCTGGGCTATGGATATGGATACACAAGAAGAGTGTGTAAATATAAGTGATCTCTCATAATATGGCATAATTCCGAACTTTCCCCAACTCTTCCCCCAGAAAAGCCTCAGAAGGATACTTACCTTCACGCCGTCAGCTTTCTTGTTCAGTAAACTCTTAGCTGCTGCATAGGGAGGAAAAGAAGATATTTTAGTGGCAACTCCCCCAGTGTCCTGAGACATATTCTGGGCTGCCTGAATAGCCAAAAAAGAATTACACAAGCCGCATTGATGCTGTTTCCTCATCAAATGCTAAAAGGAGGCTTGAGAACAATGGGTAAATCCCAAGCTCTATGAGTGTGGGCAAAGACCCAACCTATGCCTTAGCCAAACGTAGAGGTATGGAGGACAAAGTGCCTTGAACAGGCAGTTTCCCAAAAGAAGGGAGGTCAGCAGGGGGGCTGCAATACTTCTGTGAAGTGGACATTTCACTTGATAATACCACAGTCATTGTTGTTGTTTCTCAAACGGCCATTGGCTTGGACACATATTGGTTTGTCCAAACTCTGCAGAATCACAAGCAGGGAGTCTCTGTGGGACAGTGTTCAGCTGAACAAAGTGGCATTCTAAATGAAGTGGGACAGCAGCCTTCTGTGGGTCAGCTCTCAAAACATCCTCTCAATCCATCACTTGGATAACATCCGGACTCTTCTTTATTCATTCTTTGGTGATCCATAGCTTTCTAATCTGTCTAATGATATTATCAGATTTCCCTTGCATGCACTGCCCATCTTAGCTAAATATATACTGGTTTCACTTCCACTGAAATTTATGCACTTTGCAATGGGAACATTAGATTCCCTTAACACCACCTGATGCAGCTCATTCTCCAGCCAGTATATGAGTTCCAGATTTCCTTGACAGGTGCTAGGCAAATTTAGGAATGGTTACCCACAACTCTTTGTCCTTTTACTCTAAGGGTTCCTAAGATATATATATTTTTAATGAGCTGCAATACAACTTTGTCTTCAACAAGCTGTCTATGGAACCCCATGTTCTAACAAGCATGCATCTTCAATAACTTTGCTGCCTGAAATTTTAATATTCCCTAATGTCATTCCAGCAAAGTGTTAATTCAACCACTTAAATATGTCGCGATGCTACACTCCCACCATTTTGTAGGTATGTGAGAAAGCCTCTCTGTACTTACTCTCATCCTCTTTCCCTGATCACACCTGTTGTGAACCTTTTGCGCTTAATCCAGCTTTTGCCCATTTGGTGCCTTCCAGCCATGCTGGCTGAGGCTGATGCTAGTTGTAGGCCAAAAGATTGAGAAGGGACCAGGCTGGCGAAGGCTAATCAATCAAATGTTAATCTTTTCCCTCTGATACTCTGTAGATTGCAATTTCCATTTTTCCCCCTTAAAAGAAGCAACATCACAATACAGCCTCATTTATCCCAACAGATATGGAATGCTGGACATATGTGAATAGTTTAGAGCCTTTGCATGGCTGGGATGGTGTATGAGGACAAAAGATTCATTCATATAATAGAGATTCCTCTATAATTGCATTAGTCCAGAACGGTCTTTTTTGTTGCTTTCTGTTGTTTTTTGGCTGAGGAGAGACCCAAGAGTGATATGGCAGAGAAGCTGTTGTGGGGTGGGGGTCTGAAATGTAATGGCAAGGTTGGGAGAGGGTCAAGGGAGGTTGCTGCAGCAGGTGTGATAAGGGTGGGTTAGGACTGAAATGAACAGAAATATGGGTGCCTTTACTTGGATCTGGCTAATGGAATTGCAGGAAACCAACAAAGCTTCAAGAGGCCTCCAGGGAGTATTAGAGCAGTTGAGGTATAGATAATGCTGTGTCTAGAAGAAATCAGATAGCACAATATGCTGGCTCTGTGGAGGAGAGACATCGATACCAGCACCAGCACCTACAGAACAAGATGACTTCCTCTGTTTCTGGACCCTATCCCTCATGAAAACTCCTGTCTCCCACATCAAATCCAATCATCACCACAGGTAGGCATTATTAAAGGGCAGAACCCAACAAAAAGTTTGCTTACCTTACAGAAATTTACAGAAGAGGAAAGGCGAGAGAGACAGGCAGGTGAGAAGAAGGATTGGAGGAGGGATGGAGAGAAAGAGAGAAGGAGGAGGAGGAAAAAATAAAGAAGTGTTGAGACAGAAAGCAAGGCCTATGGGGCAGAGACCCCATCTGACATCAAGGGGAAGTGAAGCAGCAGCACCAGCACCACAAAAGCAGCACTACAGAGGACTTTGCTCACACACACACAGGGAAGAAATGGTCCATACAGTCACCACACTAATGGAAGGATGGTAGCCCATGGAACCACTACAGTCAGAAAAGGGACTCGACAATACATTACATCATTTTTTTCCTTCACAAGTGACTTGGTGACCCCATGACTGTCTCGTTTTTTTCCTTAAAACATACAGTCCCTATTCATGTCTCCCATCTAATCCCAAACTCTTCACATCACAAAGACTTTTCTTCTGTCTTTCATCCATGTTTATTTGGGACCCACACAGCACATGAAGTTTTCAGTCTATCTTGGTGAACTCAGCATGCCATATGTGGGTCACAACGAAAAGTGCAGCTATAAATTTAGTGTTGCCTAGCTTCCTCGATGGCCTCAAAGAGAATTTTATGACCATTTACTGACACCAGATTCTACAGACTAGTTCTACTCTTTAGCAATTTCCCAAAACTACGTTTGCTGTATTAAAATGTGCAAGCCTCTCTGCAGCCCTTTGGACTAAAGAATGGCCTATATTATAGTAATACAGTGGTATCTCAGGTTAAGAACTTAATTCGTTCTGGAGGTCCGTTCTTAACCTGAAACTGTTCTTAACCTGAAGCACCACTTTAGCTAATGTGGCCTCCCGCCGCTGCCGCGCCACTGCTGCGTGATTTCTGTTCTCATCCTGAAGCAAAGTTCTTAACCTGAGGTACTATTTCTAGGTTAGCGGAGTCTGCAACCTGAAGCGTCAGTAACCTGAAGCGTCTGTAACCCGAGGTACCACTGTAATTAGTTTGGAAAAATGCAGCTCTAGTAAAAATGAAGTCCCATGAATGTGGCAAAGCCATAGAATTCTATGACAGAATCCCGACAAAAGCCACAGAATGTGAAACAGCTACAACCGCCAAATGCCACTACCCATCCCTTTAACTCACCTCCTCAGTTCTACTATACTGCTAACTTCACGTGCCAATTCTCACATCATAGTTAAAGTCCCAAGCCAAAGCAACTTTTGAAACTAGAATAATGTAAATTAAGCACACATGGAAGATGTCCTTCCTTTACAGAGAGCATTGTTGACACAGAATTGGGAGCCTATTGGCTGTTATGCAATGTTCACATGGATCTAGTTGTAATAGATGCCATTACCTTTGAGCTGCTCAAATGGAGTCTCCATGAGAGATATGGGTTTTTTTCCAGCACTTGGTATGTTCTTGATCAGGAGCAGCTAATGCTGTCTCCCCAGATACTGTTGGACTGCAGCTCCCATCCTCACTGACTGCTGGCCATGCTGGCTGGAGTGGATGGGAGCTTGGGAGTCCAACATCAAGAAGGCCACAGGTTAGCCATCCTGGTTCTAAATTATGGGTTTCAGTACAAGCAATGTTGTGAATTGTGTGTCTCATATTAATAGGCAGTTAAGGCTGATTATTAGTGGACTTAACATTTCATAATTTATCAATGGATGTAGAAAATGTTGACTGCCTTCAGCGATGCTTTCAATATCTGAGAGTCTATAATTAAAATGTAATTTGTGGTTTATTAATGCCTAGTGATTCAGAGCACAACAAAGCTTTGTTCCTCAATCTTTTTATAGCTTTTCTGGAGTGAAGAGCTATGAATAGTTTTGCACCTACACACACACACACACACACACACACACACGACCTGCCTATTAAGCCTTTTGTTCAACCAATGAGAATCAAAACTAGGAAGTTGCAACCTCGCAGCATACTTGGAAAATCTGAAAGGAAGCCTTCTTTGTCCTATCTGAAATAGGGAAACTCTTACTTCAACCCCCTGATGCTATTAGCAGCTGCACCAGTAAATTAATATTTAGAAGGGAGTGTAAGCAATTACTATGGCAGAGCAGTGTCATACTGTTGTACTGGGGACTGTGCCAACATCATAGCATGGATAGGTACTAGCAATATCCACCATGGCTAGATGTGGTGGAGGGCTATTGCAAAGGGATCTTGCACTGGATGAGAAAGGGGAAAGGAAAGGATCAGGAACCATTTACCTCTCTGGCTTCCTAAAAGGCATTCTAGCCACTGTGTTATGCCTAGTATTTGGCAGTGGATTGCAATGGATTGCAACTGACAGAAGGCAGCATAAGCCGGGCAGACTTATCCTCATGGCCAAAGTGCATAATGCAACCAGAGTGGCACAACTCTCTCTCTCTGCTCTGGTAGTCACATGTATTTGTAGATTCAGGATGCTCAAACCAGTAGTCCATGCAGATGTGCACGGCAAATAGCTTTGTGTCAGAAACTTCTATTGTTTGTAGACAGAAAGTAGTTCTTTTCAGAGAATGAAAGGCAGTTTGAAGGAGGCATTGTTGCCCATGGTACGTACACTCATCGCACTACTAGTCCTGTTCTCAGGCATACAGGTTTTTGCACTGCTTCTGTAGTCTGCAAAATCTGTTTGACCAGATGTATCATGAAGATCTATGCCTCTAATCATATCACGTTCAGTGCTAAAAGCAATTGCCTGCTGCCTGCCGTTTTTTTACAATAGTCTTTTGAATTTAACTCTTAGCACAAGCTATTAAATTGGAGGCAGGAATGGAATTGGGGACCACTGAGATTAATGGATGAACTATATGTTCCCACAGTGTAACACACACTGTGTGAGGAATATGAATTCCACTAGTTTACTGAGCATATCTGCTTGTAGGTAGCAGTGATAGGCCCCAGCTTTGCCATGTGATATGCTACATGTCTATCCACCTATCATACAGGTAAACCACAGTACTTCTTTGTGTACACAAATTCTGCAGCATGTAAAATGACCTCTAGGTAAGTATCAAGCATAGGGCTGTCATACATCCAGAATTTCCCGGACATCACTGGAAATTGGCCACTGGAAACAGTTTCTGGGTAGAAATCACTGAAATGTCCGGGGAAATCCGAATGTATGGCAACCCATGTAGGCAGTATTGGTTTTGGCAATTTTCCTTAGAAATAACTTAAAAGCTTCTCTCTTTTTTGATATTTTGCACACACAAAAAGCTCAACAACCTTTCTGTCTGGATTTTCACAAAAAGAGGAGGGGAAGATTTGGCACTTTGAGGTACCTAAAATCTTATACTTTTGGAAATGACAGGTGCAATTTGCTGTGACTAAGCATTTAAACTTGTAATTAGAAACAAACGGTGTTACTACTAACTGGCAACTACAGTGTAAGTTTTGTATATGTCTAAAGTAATAGCAGTACGACCTTTACCCAGTGGAAGGATCTTGTCTGAACAGAAGACATACTCAAAAAGTCTTTTCTGGATCTTCTCAGAGCTATGTGCTCAGCTCCAAAAAAAGACTCCTGAATATATACTGCCATCTGAATGATGTTCATAAAGGGGCTGTGAGAGGGTGCACAGATTTCGTGCATATCTTGGCTTCTTAAACTGGGATTTGATTGTCCAACTGCAGCTACAGAGTCAGATAAGTTAGTGTTGACAGTGGTCACCATTTCCCAAATTAAATCAATATATACTCTTGCAAGAAGAGTTTTAAAGAGAAAATGGGCATGAAAAATCAGAGCAAGGCTAACGTCAGGCCACAATTCTACTTGGGTCACTGGTGTATTATGTGAAAGTGTCAGGAGTTGCAATCTATCACTTTTGCCAAATCTACACTCAGCCTTCCCTTCATTTGGAACCTGTTCTTGATAACACATATTTTATTCAGCTTTTTATATACTTTTACACCCACATTGATGGATTTGACACTTTATAGCCAAGTTTTAACCATTTACCTGTCAAACCATCCCTTCATTATTTTGTGAGTTCCCATGAGCAAAATGCATTACAACAGAATTCTAGTGCAATGTTGAAAAACAGAGATGACATCTTAAACCGATGGGATATACAGTGTGCTGCTGTAATTTCTCGCCTGTTTCTTCATTTAATTTTGTTCACATTGAAATCCTAGTGAGGGTTTTCGGAGTGGCATTGACACTGACTAGATTAGCTGAGAATGATCACAACCACTGCTGCCATGCAAATCACTTTCCCGACATGCAGTGGCGACAACAGCACCGACATAAGCAGAAGCCTCGTCAATCTTCTGAGAAGAAATCTGACTGCCAGAGGCCCTGACGCATGCACCTGGGTTGCACAAAATTCATGCACCATTTACCACATTCAACCTGCAGGCAAAGCTGGGGTGCAGACAGGGCAATGGCTAAGACAAGCAAAGAGCCAACATTCACTAGAGAGAAACCTTGGCATGAAAAAGGTGTCAAGGGGACCCTTGTCTGCATGCCCCAAGAATTGTCCATGTTGAGCAGCTATGGAGGGCAACATGTTCTCACAGCTATAGACTTGCTCTGTGAGCACGCAATCCTGATAGTTTCCCCTGTAACCTGAGCTGCATCAAGTCTTTGGATACTTTTCTCCTACTACCAATAAGCAATAAGCATATATGTAGCACTTTTTAGCTTTACAACCCTTTAACCGACGATGTCTTATTGTGTTTTTAATATTTTGTTGGGAGCCGCCCAGAGTCGCTGGGGAAACCCAGTCAGATGGATGGCATATTATTATTATTATTATTATTAATCATAATTGTTGGTCTATCCATTCTCAAAACAATTAGAGATTGCTATTGCCACCATTTTAGATACAGGGCAACTGAGCCTAAGACAAGTCGAAGGCCAGGAAAAGAATCTAAGTTTGAACTGCAGGCCTACAGTCAATGCAGGGCAGATACAATCAATTATATAATCATATAATTGACTATATGGAGAAGCCCAAACAATATCAAATGTATTTAAAGCAATGGGAAGCTCTCCAACCTCTCGGGATTATTGCCTTAGAAATAGGCATAAATAGTCACACCTAGTTTCCATTTGAGGACAGGTGGACACTGGGACCACACTCCCCAAGCATAACTAATCTTATTGAAGGCACCAAAACACGCTCATTATAGGTTGCAACAAAGAAGGGGAGAAGCAGGGTGAGACAAGTTTGCACGAGAGAGAAAAAATGATTAGACCACACCTTATTCTAGTTAACAGAATTAAGTCATCAATATGACTGATCTATAAGAGGCTTCCTTCTACATGCCAAGCAAGGAACATCACCCTTAGTGGAGTGTTGCCAGATGTCTACAGAGGAAAAGTATAACTTCCTTCATCCTACCAAGGCCCAAAGACTGAATGTGCAGAGCTGCATAGGAATGTGTGCTTTTACGGCTCATGAATACTTATGCACAATTATATTTTAAGATTATGGTACCTGTCAGCTATGTTCTGCAGTTCTGCAGGGGAAAGTGCCTATCTTTCGCTCACTGGTATAGCGAGCAGTGTTAAGATACTAAAAACTTAAGGAAAAATGCTTTAAATCATGGGTGGGGAATCTATGGCCCTCCAGATGTTATTGGACTTCAACTCCCATCACCCCTCACCAGCATGTCCAATCGTCAGAGATAAAAAGATCATTCCCCACCCCTGCTTTAATAATAAATTTATTATTATTTCAGGAATATATACTTTTCTACAGCATTATGAATGCACATATGGCCAGTTGGTGTGAATGGCCTACTAAGCAAAGAGCACAATATTCCAAAATTCATGTAAATTTTGCCTATGCTTTTGAAAGAACCAGCACCAAAAGTACTGCCGTGTCCAATGGGACTAAGGACCAGTAGTGGTGCTTCACTGCAGGCAATTAAACAACTCCAGTGCAATTCTGTTCATTGCTGTAGCAGAAAATAATTATGTGCTATTTACACATTCATTGACCAAAAACTGATGGGGCTGGACTCCTCAAGCTGCACTTGAGCTAAGATCATGACACCCTCCATTTCCTACTCACCCTGCCCAGGCAAACTAGTTGACCACCTCTCACCCTGAAGTCTCCAGCTGATAAACTGGCAGGCAGGCAGACCACCAGAAATGAGGTCACCACTGCATCACTGCAAAGGTCGCAAGGGCAGCCTCTCATTTCCTGATGGTTGCCTATTAGGTAAGAAGCCAGGAGAGTGACAACACAAGAATGGGCCTTTTCTGTGGTGGCCCCCATCTGTGGAATGCTCTCCCCGGAGAGGCCCAGCCTGTGGTGCTGGCCAGGCGAAATGTGCTTCTTAGTCACTCAGGGATCTGCACTGACCCAAATAGTATGTGAGTGGTTGCTTTCAGCCTGGCAGTTGCCTCTCCCAGGGGCATAGCATGGGTAGGGCTAGGAGGGGCATAGCCCCAGGCACATGATTTTGAGGGGCGCGAGCCAGGTGCCCGCCACTCCACAGGGATGCCCACCCTGCCTGCCACTGGGGGTCTCTGGGCCCCGGAGCCCAGCCTGGCCTTGCCATCACGCCCCTGCCCCCCTCGTTGAATGACTGCCCAGTCAACATTGGGGGGTGCGCCCAAGAAGGGCCGCATTAGTCAGTCGGTCTCCCCCCTTAGTGGGCAAGCAGGCGGCACAGCGCAGCACAGCCCATAAATCCTCTGTGTCCCGTGTCTGTCCAGTGGTGGCGGCAAGGGTTGGGCTGGTGTGGCGGCTTTTGTTCATCCTCTGCACCCAGCCCCTGGTCCCACCTGATGCATAGGTATATGCATGCAGACCCCAGGCACTAGCAAAGGACGCAGCACCACTGGCTTCTCCCACTAGGGCATGAAGGCTTACCCTGGAAGCCTCTGTCTCATCACAGACCGTTCTGAATGGACCTCTCATTTCTTGGGATAATTGTCAGATAAGTGCACACAACTCTCTTGCATGCTGCTTTTGGACTGTGATGAATAAAATGGTGCCACTCGGGCCAAAAACATGCATGCACAAGGCACTCCTTCCTACCTAAAACCAGTAGTCAGATTACTTGAAGAGGAGCATTCTTTTTGTGATGTACCACCAGTGCTTTTTTCTCTAGAAAAATAGGTGCCGGTACCTGCCATGAAGTGGTTACAGGAAGTGGCACACTTTTTAATAACAACAAAAAGAGGTGCTGGTACTGCATACCCTTGAGTACCCCTGGGGGCACTGTGTACTACTTAGATTATGTTTTCAAAGGCTATGCATGTGTCTTGGCTAAAATGGAACAGGAGGAATGCAGGGTCAGAAGATTTTGTTAAGTTCCTACTGTCCCCAATAATTTCCTCTATAATCTGAACACTGCCTGGAGCAGAGTTGGGGAACCTGCAGCTCTTCATAAGTTGGATTCCAGCTCCCATCAGCACCAACCAGCATGGCCAATGCTCAGGGACAATGGGAGTTGTAGCCCAACAACCTATGGGGTGCAAAGGATTCCCCATTCCTGGATTAGTCCAGTGATAAATGACAGTATTTTCTGATGGGAAGGTGACTTGCCAGAAAACAGGCAGCATTTCATCTGTATCTTGCATGGGACATGCAGAGCATGCTAGGGCAAAAGTCAAGTAGGTGTTGAATGTGACCAACAGGAAGCAAATTGTCCTCTTTCTCCCTTAGCTCCCTGCACTTGGCTCATTATAGGTGCTAAATCATGGTTGGGGAATCTGTGGCCCTCCAGATGTTGTTGGATTGCAACTTCCACCAGCCCTGGCCATTGGGTCATGCTGACTGAAGCTGATGAGAGTTGAAGCCCAACAACAACTGGAAAGACACAGGTTCCCCCATCGCTCTGCTAAACAATATTTCTTAACAGTCACTTGTAGCATTTGTGTATGTATATATAAATTTATGTATACAAATGTGTGTGTGTGTGTGTGTGTGTGTGTGTGTGTGTGTGTGTGTAGATGGAGATAGAGATAATGCCTAACCACAAAACTCCTATAGGAAAACTGAAAGCTGTTCCAGCACCATGACCTCCACCACACAAAGCATGCATCTCCTCTTCCATTAATGGTCTCCTATATTTGCCTTGCTTAACTCTTTGAGATAACAGAATCATTTTAACACCAGCCAATCTCAATCATACAGAATCCTTATGGGTTGTTTCATATGTTTCCCTATGACCTTTTCATGACACTGTTCCTGCAACCTGATTAAATGTTCTGGAATTATTTACAGGTGGCCCTGACTCTTAACTTTGCTACTAGTTACAACAAAAGGTAGCCCCAGACTCTTAAAACAGGGTGGGATGCGGTGGTGATGGTGAATGACACATCATGCGCTCAAATTTCAAAGTGAGAAAGGGGAAGTGAGGCGAGTCTCTTCCGGACACATCTACCTTGCTCCACCAAACCCATGGTGGCACCGGAGGCTGCTGCTGCTGCAGACATTGTGGCAGGAGCGGTGGTCTGTCTGCCCACTGTTAGCACCAGGTAGGGAAACAAAGAAGTAAAGGACAGCAAATAGGGAAAGGGATGGGGAAAGAGTTAGAGAGGAACAGAGAGAGAGAAAGAGAGGAAGAGAGAGGGGGAAATAAAGAAGGGGAAAGAGACAAAGGAAGCAGAAAAAGATTAGAGTTAAAAGTTGAGATGAAGAGGCGTGACTATTGGTAGCAAACGTGCATTGACTTTACACAATCCATGGGTCTTTTCCATGTGATCCAGAGTTATTCCTATATGTCTTGTTTCACTGCTCTGGAGAGATGCCATCCTGTGCAGTATTAGGCTGGGGGACACTGTATCCTGACCACACAATAAACAATTCTGTAAACACTAGGAAGATAGTCTAGGAGGCTATTGATCCTTATATCCCGAGTTCAGAAAAGGAAGAGCGATAATTATCACCAGAACTAAACTATGCCACCAAAAGTAGCAGAAATGATAAGGTGTGTGGAACATTTAAGAAGGATTCTCACTGTTGGGCTTGCAATTGCTAGAGTCATAAATCATTATGCGGCACAAGACGTATGGCAGCCATACATTGCTTCTGCAGCTGGTTTCCTGAGCTTCTTGGGAGTATTAAAGCCCTATGATGATAATAATTGATTAGCTATTAATACCATTTCTGAGTTCTCTTCTGCGATTGCTCTGAAGCTAATGACACAAGGAATAGGAACCTAAATGGCAAGTCTGGAGGCCTCAGAGCTAGCTTAGGACACTGTTCACTCAGTAATTCTGTAACTACATAAAATCTGTGGAATTTGGCACTTGTTATAAAATTATTCCAGGGGAAAAGTTGGTGGTAGAAGACAGACGCATTGTACACTTTATCTGCTTTCCAACTGGGAAGATCAGACAGGCTACTCTAGCTAAAATTTCAGGAGATTTTGTCAATCCCTCTAGCTATCAACATTCTGTGAGTAGTCTGTGAATTATTTTTTGCCAAAGATCACACCCCCCCCAACACTCTATGGCCATCTTTCCTTTCTCTTCCTCAACACCTTCAAAATGCCGCTTCTTCCTTGCCACTTTGTTCATCAACACCCAATTTCTGTCCAGAAATTTCAAATTCCACAAAGAGGAGGTATACATTCTGTGTTCTGAATCAGACAGGTCACACTTCCATAGTCAGTATTCTCAATAGATACAGATATAGTATTAGGAAATGTGTGTTTCTTTCATGCTTGCGGAATTTGGATTTCCTAGTTGTGGAATGTGGATTCTGTCATTCTTTGCTATAAATCCATGGAGTCTTGATTAGGCCCATGGACAATGATGGGAAAGGAAGCCCTGCAGGAAAGTGAGGAAGGAGAAACAGTGTGAGTGGGTGGATTCTTGCTTGAGGAATCTACTCAGCCATCATACACCCTCTTTTCTCTTTTAAAACGCAGAAGCTGATGGTAACTTTTCTAACCAGGGACAGCAGTTCCTCTCCCCTGGGATCAGCACTTTGCTTTTTTAGAAGCCTCTCTGATTGATCTGATGATGAGCATCAACCAAAACAGGAAATACCATGGGGGTGGGGGGTGGGGAGACACACAGTACCCCTGCATTTTAAGGAAAACCAAACCAGAAGTGTTAATATGCAACAGCTCAACACTTGTGCCTTTGTAGTGTCCGATCTACTATTATATTACCTAGAATTTTTTTTTATTAAAAAAATGCAACTGAGAAAATATGGAAGTAGCAGGAATACCATTTCAGATCTCAGAGGCAGGATCAAAGACATTTCATTGGAGTGGGGGCAGCAGGCAAGATTTGCGACAAAGCCTGAAAGCGAGCTCTTTGATACATATGAAGAATATATTAAATTGCAATCAAGTTGTGTATTTTGAGAGCATTTGTTATGATTACTTTTTGTACTTCTTAAGACCTAGAAAAACAAGTGATCCTGAAGGATAATTACACGTAGCCTAAAAGACAAGAGAAATGGGGATTGGCTCCCTCCTGAAATGGCACAGCCCTGAGTAGAAAATACAGGGGGTGGGGGGCAGAGATAGATCCAGAAATCCTGGGAAACCTGCATTTCTGCAAGAACAGGGGCTGCTTCCAGACAGTCTCTATTTTCAGGTGGTATTCAATCGCATACAAGCAAATCCAAAGCTGACTTTGAGGTGTCGTGGAACAACACTTCTGAAAAGACTGGATCACTTGCAATACGGAAAGTGACATGAAAATGCACTGGGAAATGTGGGACTTGCATCATCTAACCTCTTCACAAACAATCAGAATGAATGCTCTTTAAATAGCCCTCGTGGTCTAATCTCCCTGCAAACAGATGAGGATGAATGTTCAATAAATAGGTCATCTGGAATCATCCAGGGATCCGGAATATGCAGCACTAAATCAAACCGCTTTGACTGATTGTGTTGTTAAGGCTTTCGCAGAGGAGGGGAATGGCAGTGGGGGACAAGTACAGAGGTCAAAAGGAAGCTAGTCAGAGTTCTTGGAAGAAAGCGTGTATGAGGAGGGCATTCCAGAACACACTTCCTTTCTCTCATCTTGGCTTCATGTGCAGAGATGGACTTGACATCCAGTCAATGAAAATAGTTTTGTGTTCCATTCCTGGTCCCGACATACAACTTTCCGCATCACAATACTGCCATGCCAGAGAGCACCAGGATACGAGAAAGAGGAGAACGAATGTCACACACCAAGACCAAGGTTAATGAACAAAATCTATATTAGTGGAGCAGCTTTGACAGTCGTTGCACCTGTGAGGACCCATCTGAAGACTGCCTCAGTTAGAAGGTGTGCGAGTTAGTTAAATAAATAAACAAATTTAAAGGGAAATGGAAACTGCTGAAGTGTGAATAGGTTTCTTTTCTCTTCATTAAGCAAAGCAAATCTCTCACCTGAAAAGTTTCTCGTTGCCAGCATAGTGGTAAGAATTGCACCCTAAAAGAGAAATTAAAAAAAGATGTTGGGGGCAAGTCAGAAAGAATTTTTAAAAAATAATTTTTAAGCGCTTTTTAAGAAAACGTATCACAGATGAAAAGGTTGGGGGGGAGTGCGAGAAGGGTAAATAGGTTGTTGTTGTTGTTGTTTTTGTTGTTGTTGTTGTTGTTGTTACCACAAATAGCAATACATTACTTATAGGAAAAATGAATGCAACAGCCAGTTATAAACATATACAAACAGCAAATAATTTTATTTTATATCTAATCATTATAGAAATCCAATACTTAAATACACTGTATCTCAGAAAACAATGTTTTACCCACTTTTCCAAATTATTAATTTCCAAATCAACTTTAACATCTCAGGGAAATGAAAAAGCGTAACACACATTAGAGATGTACCCTCTAGATCTGCTATGCTGAATAGTCTATCCAATTTTTTGTAAACTAATCTTTTCTTTGTTTCCCTTGCCTGCTCCTTAAATAATAAGTTAATTTTGCCATAACTGCTTGTTCCCAAACTGTTTTTTGCATACCAGTCAGTTATAGAATGGGGAAAGAATAAAGTATGTCTGTGTAAACCTAGACTATGCAATGCAAGAGGAGCAAAAGTAATTTTCTAAGTCCTCCATCCTCATTTCTAAAGTGGCAGTGATAGGTCTGAGTTGTTCAATCTATTAGATGGGTCCGGCTAGGAATAATCCTGCCTTAGCATAAAAGTCTGTGTAAAATGCTGAAGGACTTTCAGGTCTCTAAGAACCACTCTGAGACTAAAAATTCACACTGGTGTGTATTCCATCGCATTTTTAAGTTCCCCCATATCTGAGAACATAAAAGGTAAAGGTAAAGGGACCCCTGACCATTAGGTCCAGACGTGACCGACTCTGGGGTTGCGGCGCTCATCTCGCTTTATTGGCCGAGGGAGCCAGCGTACAGCTTCTGGGTCATGTGGCCAGCATGACTAAGCCGCTTCTGGCGAACCAGAGCAGCGCACAGAACCGCCGTTTACCTTCCCGCCGGGGCGGTAGCTATTTATCTACTTTGACATGCTTTTGAACTACTAGGTTGGCAGGAGCAGGGACCGAGCAATGGGAGCTCACCCTGTTGCGGGGATTCAAACCGCCGACCCTCTGATCGGCAAGTGCTAGGCTTTGTGGTTTAAGCCACAGCGCCACCCATCTGAGAACATATCATGTGATAATTCACCACCATAACTTGTAGAGATGGTTGCCAACTTGGAAGGCTTTGAAAGGGGACGAGACAAAATGATGCAGCATAAAGTTACCAGTGGCTACTAGTTAAGATGGCTATATGCAGTTTCCAGGTCAGAGAGGCAGTATGCCCTTGAGCAAACGTCACTGGGAGGTTGGCCACTTTGGGAACAAGATACTGGACTAGTCTGGTTTCGTGGAGCTTAGCACAGAAAGCATGATGCACCCACCTTCTAAACAAAAATATTATTTCAGACTGTAGTTTCGACCTCAGTTTGGGTGAGTTGGTAGTTTATTTCTTGTTTCATAGGAAGTTGCCTCATACCGAGTTAGGCCAATGATTCACCCGGCTCAGTATTGTCCACACTGACTGGCGGCACTTCTCCAGGTTTTCAAGCAAGGAGTCTTTCCCAGCCCTAAAGATGCCAAGAACTGAACCTGGTACCTTCTGCATGCAAAGCCAATGTTCTACCACTGAGCTATGGCCCTCCTCTTAAAAGGTCTTACAAAAGTAATTCAGCAAGGGACACCCCTGAAAGTTTCCGTTCTCATGTTTATCCGGAGTCTATAATACACTCCTGTTCTTACCTTGAGCTTCCTTCTGGCATTGAACTTTTTCAGACACTCTACGGTTTCCTGTCTGTGCATCATGGAGGCCACTGTTGAACGTTGCTGTGGAAAAAATGTAAAAGTAAAATAGAGGTCAATGTTCGCAAAGCCAGGACATAAATATAGGAAGGAAAAGGGGGAAACTAGCAAAAACGTAGGGAAGAGCATATTGAGATATGCACTGGAGTTTAATTCCCACAGAACCTCTCAGACACACCTACATGGCTCTTGTATGTGTGATTCTGTATGAAATTAAGGCCTGTGCACATAACTGTGATGCAGTCTGGATCTGCTGGACAATGGCAGTTCTGTCAAAAAAAAACCAGGCTATTATATCTATTGAGGATCTGGATCCTGTGGCTGCTATATGTAGCTCTTTTGGCCAACTTGCCAAAGTATATTCAAAAGTTGGGAGTCAGATATCAAACCTGATGTGCAATTTTACAGCTGAAGTTGATATAGAACCTTTGCCCAGAACAGGTCCACCCATGGAAGCATCTTACAGATCAGGAAGCTGCTACCCTTCAACAGTTGTTGCATTCCATCTCCACTGTCCCTGACCATTGGGCCAGCCATGCTGCTTGCGGCTGATGGAAGTTGGGAGTCCAACAACATTCAGAGGGCCACAGGTTCCCCATCCCTGCTATAGACAATGCTGGGCATCTGTCAAAGCACCCCATATTACTTACAATCCTCATCATTTTTTTTTTTGCTACCATATGCAGCCTTAGAAGGCATACTGAGATCTCTAAGGAAATTAAATAAGATGACTTCAGAGCCTCTTAACTATTCAGCCCTGAACGAGTAGGTGAATGTTGGTTATCAACAAGACAGGGGCATCAGTGACACTTACACAGACCCATGGATGTTTTAGAGCTTCGTGAGCTGTGATTCTCTTTGCTGGATTGATGGTTAACATCTGGTTTATGAGGTTTTTTGCTTCGGGAGTGACTGTGTCCCACTCAGGAGAAGGAAACTGAGGATTAGAAGGCATTACACAAAGGTTATGGTCGAGGACACATCAGTATCAAAGAAGGAGAACGCTACCATCCAACAGGCTAGCATTTATTTTCAAAACCCTAAAGCAGCCAAATGCATCAGGAAGGGTTCCAGGGTTGCCCAGATTCCCCCATATCAAATTGGTCCCATAATCTGGTTTATCTGACCCGTGGGAAGCCCTTAGAGGAGTAGGCATGAAGTGTACTTTTTACACAATACACAATTTCAAAGCATACTGGCTCAGAGGCATCAGAAAGAAATGCAAGTGTTCCTAGCTTCTGTTAGAGGAAACAGCCTTAAAACAAGAGTGCATGTGACTCCTAGCGTGTTGCTCTGCTCCTTTGGTTCCCATGAGATTAATGCCTATGAAGAGGATTGTGCCATGAGGAGCATCATGTCAACAATGTAATGAAAAACAGAAAGAATGGAACCACTACTCACATCGTAGGCTCCAGCCTTAATCTGTTGGTACAGCTTGTGCTGATCCTCATCCCAGAAAGGTGGATACCCAACCAATAAGATGTATAGAATAACACCTAGGAGAAAACAGGGGAGAGCAGCAAATTTAAAATCAAGTGGACCTAAACCCTGCATTGCATATTCTTACCATTCTGGCACAGTGGAATAGGAGGAAGGAAAAGTGGAAATATACACATTTCCCCTGTTTGAAAACAAAGTTATACAATCCTGAATCTTTAGTTGGTCTTTAAGGTGCTATTGGAAGGAATTTTTTATTTTGACTATGGCAGACCAACACGGCTACCTATCTGTAACTGGAATCCTGAATCTTCTCATCCTGATGCCCAACTTACAGAGAAGCCTGTGTAGTGGAAGGAAAGGGTGTAGCCCTCAGTTTGGTATGGGCTAGCAATGGTCTCCAAGGTTCTTCAGTGACTGACATCCAGGGCTAGAGCAGATGCATTGCTTGCAGAAGAACCCAGGTACAATCCCTAGCTTCTCCAGACAGACAGCTGGGAAAGGCTCCTGTCTGAAAATCTACAGAGCTGCTACCAGTCAAAAACTAAAAGGGATGAGCTAAATCTGGGATGAGGAACCCATTCCAGTGTGTTGGGACTACAATTCTAGCCATTGGCCATGCCAGCTGGGGCTGAAGGAATCCAACAACATCTGGAGGGATACAGTTTATCCATCCTTGAGCTATATGGGCAAATAGCCTGACTTGGCATAAGGCAGCTTCCTGGGTTCAGTTGCATAGTAGTTTCAAGGGCGTACAGATAAAGTACATGAGAATCCTCTGGTTGCTACCTAGTGTAAGACCTTGCCAGTGCTACAGCAGGAGTCCCTTTCAATGTCCTTTCTATTCTGCATTCATGATGATCTGTGCTCATGATGCTATCAGGGCGGTCACAATCTATGTAAATACCAATTCTCTGCCTTTGTGCTCCTGGCACCTCTGCATTCCCCAAGTACAGGTTGAGACTGTCTTGTAAATGTATCCTTCTGAAAGCAAGACTGTCAGCCAACTAATACCTACAAAATAATACCTATAAAATCCGATCTAATACAAATAGAAGGGTTCAGTTATGAGAACAACCATCCTATGCTAGGAGTCAAGGACCCACCAAGGCCTCTCTGAAGGAAAGACAATGCTTTTGGGCTCTGAGGGCACCACTTTAAAAAAAGAAGGGCTATTCACATTTAATACAGGATCGTCACATCGGAAATGGTCTACCCCACTGCTTATTAGTTTGATTAAAGTGTTAGGCTACCTCTCTCACTTGCACTGATAGCTGTTGCTACAAAATTAATAGAAAAGTAACGGGGAGAGGGATAAAAAGTGTGTGGAGAAACTCAGCAACCCCATATTTGAGGTAAAGCAACTGAGATGACCGAGTCATCCAGTGCATTGGTCTTCCACCTGTTGGGTCAGAAAAACCGACTACTGGGTCACAGTCAGATTTAATGTGGGCCACAACAAAAGTACTATAAAGGGAGAAATCAAGAAATGAGGTCCCATATGCATGTTTGGGTCAAGGTGTGCCCCACGTCTGAAAAGGCTGAAGACCTTTTCTAGACCACTGGAGCTGCAACTGGTTCACACCAGCATTATTATTATTATTAATGGCAAAAAATTAAAGTGACTTTCCTCCTAATCCAGTTTTTAGTAGTTTTGTTGGTTTTAGTACTGTGGTGTTTTATTATGCTGTGAGCCACCCTGACAGTTCTAAAAATGAGGCAGAATATAAATCAAAGTGCCTGTTGATAAGAACAAGGAATAAGCAAATGTTTGGGCTAAAGGTGGTCCCAGATCTGAAAATCTATACCCAGGGCTACTTTCTCTAAAGACCCATCTTCTGTAGCTTATCAGTTCTCTGCTTGTGACAGGCCTTTTCTGGATTGTGAAAGTTGAACTGTAGCTGGATGGTACTTTTATTGAGTAACAGGTCATATTGGAAACCCCCATTGCAATGTCATGATTGTACTACCCTGTGGAAGAGCAGAGCCTTACCACATGCCCAGATATCCACAGGTTTGCCATAAGCTTCTTTGCGTAGAACTTCAGGAGAGAGATAGCCAGGAGTGCCTGCAAAGCCTGGGGGGGGGGGGAGCAAAAATTGCCAACATGTGAGTTTGCACAGCTCCTGAGTCAGCAAAGCAAACTGAGAAAGGGGGAGGGGAGCAACTCCGTCCGGCACTCACCAAACCAGGCCTGCTGGTCTCCTTGCACCTCAATCGCCAAGCCGAAGTCTGCCAACTTCACCGCCGCTCCTTTGCATTTGCTGGCCAGAAGCAGGTTCTCCGGCTGTCATGGTGACCCAATTTAACACAGGTGCCATTTTTAATTGAGTAATGTAATGGTTTTGGTTTGGTTAAAAGTAAAAAAGGAGGAAGGAGAGGAGAAAGAAACAGAAAGAAAACAACAACAACAAACAGTTTGCGGAAGCCGATTAGAAACTTGCAATCAATCCACCTCCCCCCCCCAAAAAAAAGTGAAATATTGAAAAAAAGAGACAAGCTATTATATGGAGACACCCCTGTCCCATAGCCAGGATAAGCAGGAGAATATTTTCTGGAAGGGCAGCCTAGTGTGAACTGCTATTGGGAGAGTTGGAAATGTTTACATCATGACTGGCCAGTTCTACTGGTTCCGAGTTTGGTTTTATTATATGTTATATAATGGGCTGCGGCCCTGTACATACAGTTGGGAATAAACTCCACTGAGCTGACATGCAAAGGACTGCATTGTCAGTGGCACAGCTTTTTCCCCTGTACTGTACTATGGACTCCTCTTGAGAGGCCATTCTAAACCACAGCACAATGTTTATTGTCAATGGCACTTACCAGGAATTGTGGGGAAATACCCAATAGATTCAGGTGCCCAAGGCTATTGCAAAGGGGAACATAGAAACAGTTTAGTCCCTTTTATTACACACCAGGATTGACCTCAAGGCCAATCCAGCTGAGTACAGAAAACCAGTTTAGTTTAGTTTTTAATGAGTTTGAGTCAGGAAAGGCAAATTGATCTCTGTGGTTAAATCTGGGACTGATGAAATGTCCTGTAGATAGAGTCCTACATGCAAACATAGCACTCTTGATTAGAAGAATGAACAGTCTTGTTTCACAGTATAGCAGTGGCTTTCATCCCTCATGGTGTAAAACTGGCCAGCACCCAGCACCTCCTAAAGCAGAGCTTTCCAAACTTTTCATGTTGGTGACACAGTTTTTAGACATACATCATTTTGTGATGTAGTAATTCTGTTTTACTAGCAAACTGGCGGGCTGCTCACTCCCTTTCTAGCCCCGGGAGGAGCACGGGGAGCGTTCACACTAACGTGTCGTGACACACCATTTGGAAAGCTCTGTCCTAAAGCCTAGCCTTTTGAGACCCACCCAAGGTCCTAATCAATTCCCTTTAAAAAGAAAACAGCAGATACTAAAAAGAGGACTCTAGACACCAGGCACTGCCAAAAACAAGTGACCTGATGATTTGGGATAGAGGTTTTGGCTCCAGAAAAAAAATCTCTGGGGAAGACTCAGTAGGTACGTTTTGCTCACCATATTTGGGATTGTTAAGAACTCTCCTACCAGGTGAGACTAGCTAGGGATACTGAGGATGCTTTTCCCTATAGCTTGTATGTAGCTTTGCCTGCCTGAGTCATCTGCAGCCATTTGGCTCCAAGGGTCCCCTGATATCCATGCCTCTACTTTCTGCTTGTATCGTATTGTGACCGGAGATCTGTAGCTTTGTCTATAAAGGGCTGAACTGCCCTGCACTAAGTGCTCTTCCATTCTTCCAATTCTATCTAGTTGCTCCAATTTTGACTGTAGAAGTGCAGATATACCTAATAAAGTTATATTGTTGTTGTTCTTATTAGTTTAAAAAAATCAGGTCCAATGAAGCTAAGGAAACATATCCCAGGCTGCAACGTCAAAAAGGAAAGACAGAGCATATAAATTGTGCTCTTGTGGTTTTCTAGTTTCCAGCTTGTAAACTGACGACAATGCAACAGACAACATTTTATCCACCAAGCATGCACAAGACAGGGCTCCCCTCCATTCCATCCTTTGTGTGGACCTTTTGGCTCCATCTGCTGATATTCATTAAGTTATGCTTTGCGTCACATTTCCTCTGGTATCTCCCAAGATTGTGATCTAGAGACTTCCAGACAGATCTGCTGGGAACCAGCAGAGACAAAAGAAGTTGCTAGTTAAAATATTCCCTAGGAATCTTTGGCAATGTTACAAACAATACAAGCAGGGAGTGTGCGCTAGCTCTGGCAATGAACTAGAGAAAAGCCGTGACTGCCAATATGTGAACATGCATCTTTGTGCAAAGGCCATGCCCTGCACACTGTGCACATTTCTCCTTGATTGCTTTATGAAGAACACTATAGTGAAGAACTTTGGGAGAGTAAAAGTAGCCTAGATCCTCCAACTCACACACCCTATGAAAAGCATCAACACATCATGGCAATTTTCAAATGGGAAGCACTATGAATTCCTAAGGAGCAATTCCCACTGAATATAGTGGGGCTTACTTCCCTGTTAACATGCTCACACTGCCCAACAAATAATCTATCTGACACAACATCCATCTTTTTTGACTGGGCAACCTGGAAAGAATAATTATAGCTAGGAGGGCCCTGTTGCCTCACTATCCAATCTGATCAAATCCCAAATGGAAGTCTCTCATAAAAATGGAATCTAGAGGTAAAAGGTGACACACTGAGGCTTTTATTTTACGTTTTCTTTGTCTGTGTGTGAAGACAACACCTTTATTCAAAGACAGTCTTACCCTGGCAATAGTTGTTGATAACTTCCAGGTCCTATCTTCTATCACTAAAGACCCAGTTCCAGTCATCTTATCACTGAGACACACCAGATTATTCAATGATACTTCTATAACCTTTGCCTTTACCAATCTGATGCCTTCCAGACATTTCAGACTACAATGCCAAACAGCCCCAGCCAACACAGTCTTGTTGGCAGAAGCTGATAGTCCAAAATACCTGGAAGGCATTCTGTTGATGAAAGCTCCACTACTGAGCTGGGATAAGGGACATATTTCCACCAAAGGGATATATTCTCCATCCCAGTGTCACTGTATCTAATCAGTATCACTTCTCATTTTAAGGGTTTCAGCTATACTACTCATCAGTGGGGGACATATTCAAGCTGCAGTGGCTGCATTAAACCACCTTCCCACCCAAGGGCCTCCAATGCCAAAGCCAAGCTTCAATTAATATGAAGGTCCCAATGCATACTATAAATCCAACTGCAAGAGTCAGTCATAAGGCTCCCTGATGCCATACCACTATTCAGTGTTCAAAACTCCTAGTGTTCTAGGCACATTTTGCAACAGGGAATTTCATTAGCGCAAGTAGTTTCTGAGCTCTGGGCGCAGTACTGCGCCTAAGATTTCAGATTAAAACTGCAGAGTGGAAGGAAAGGAGGACCTTTTTCTGCCTTCTCATTTCCAGCTACTCTCTGAAGACTGGAAAAGAGACCCTCTTAAGAATATTAGGGGGGTGGGCTAGACCATGTGAAAAATGAACATAATATTTTAGCTGCAGTTCATTCATTTTCAGCTTTGTATTCATGTTATATAAAGGTGTG
Organism: Podarcis vaucheri; assembly: GCF_965113315.1. Classification (NCBI taxonomy): domain Eukaryota; kingdom Metazoa; phylum Chordata; class Lepidosauria; order Squamata; family Lacertidae; genus Podarcis; species Podarcis vaucheri. Next base: position 35,806,902 of record NC_138753.1, read on the forward strand.
CCTAGACATTCCGTTGTTACGCCTATAACCTAGATTTAAGGTGCCATTTAGCGCTTAGCTTTCATATCTCAGTTTCTAATACTGCCACTAGTTTCTTGGCCCAATTTACAAGAAATACCAAATTAGATGGATCGATAGATGTAGGAAAGCAATTCCACCATTTATTCTCCAGTAACAAAAGAATGCATTCCAGAGGTACCATCTTAGTTGCTATTTTTAACATTATTATCTATTTATACTATTTATCATAGCAATAAAGAATGGCTCTACATGCCAGAAACCAGCACCCTCACAATGATACCAAATAGTTCCATTTGTAAAGACTGGCTCACACAGTATAAGGTAGATCACGATACTAAATGGTCTTGGTCCAATGTACCTGTAAGGCTGTCTTCTTCCCTATCAGGCCTGGTTCAAGGTCCTCAGTACAACCTTGTGAGCAATGCTCACTGAAACTTCCTACAGACACTTGTACTGTTGACTACTCAAGTCTGAAAGCACTCAACTGTCAGCTAAGCCCACAAAATCTTCCTTGGCCAAAATTCTGATGTCCTCGAGTATTTTTTGGTCTTTATTCATTCGCTTAGCTATTAATCTAGCTCTTTGCAAAAGGCTAGGAAATAAATTAAGGCATTCAACCAACACAATTTAAATACATTCACCTACAATTCTAAACACATATAATGTGGCAGCTCCATTATAAACAAGAGAACTCACCTCTAAGTGAATGTATGTATGATTTGGGTGACAAGCTTTCTAACGCCACATGCTAGCAGCAGAGGAAATTATCAGCTAAACAGCCATCCAGTTCTTCTTATTTGATACATAGGGATTACACACCTAAACGGCAGTTTAATGATATACATAGACAGATTCTGGCCTGATTCTCCGCACAGGTTTTTTCAGGTTTTACATTTCCAAAAGATGAGCACCCATTGTTTCTTCAGCCCATTAACACTTGGTGTAACCTGCAGTCTTTTTTCAGCAGGCACAATCCAACCTAGTTAAATGGCATCTCATTCACAAAGGCTTATGGAGAAAGACTGCCTTATTCTATCTATAAATGTGTATCAGTTTTATGAACACAATGAGTCAGTGAGACTGTGCTTCCTCATATATCAGCATGATGAAATAGCATTTAAATATACACATCTGTAGTCTGCCTTCATCTAAAACAAGTAGCAAAAAAGAAGTATCAAATCTGGATCCAAGGCTTTATTTAACTGCAAATCATCCGATGAACCTCCATCAGTAGTTACACTAAATCAAAGAGACTGTGCCCTTCGTAGCAAAGGGCTAGTACAAGAGGAAATCTAATCATATTGTTAGTAATTATTAACCATTTCTCCTACAGCAGTGACAAGGAACCTGTGTCATTTCAATGTCCTGCTGGACTCCAACCCCCACCATCCCTGACAGTTGGCCATGCCAGCTGGGGCTGATGGTAGATGGAGTCTAACAACATATAGAGGGCCACAGATTCCCCATCCCTGCCTTACAGATTACCATAGATGTGTGTTTATCTCCAGTATTGCATTTCAGCCAAGTATTATAGGCAAGAGCCCTGTTCCTTGGAATAACAGGTGCTCAGTTGCAAATTGTACAATCCCATGTGCAAGAGCAGGGCAGGCAAGAAGCCCACCCATAACCACAGAACTAGCCCATGCATGAAATTCTGGCTTAATATCTGATGGACTTCATTTCAAAACCGGTTAGAGAAAATATTTATAGTAACCAAGAATCAGAAGATCTTCCACATTGCTGCTACTAATGTAATATCATACACTATTCCCGAGAACATCTTTTCAGCAGCAGAACACTTATCAATGGGCCTTCATGCTTAAGTAACATTGTCCAAAGTTCTGGGTACATTTTTTTAATGGACACATAAAAAACAACAACTTGCCTCTGTCAGATGTTAGGTAGTTTCAGGCAAAACATTAGGCAATTTTGAAAAGAAAGCCATCTCAAGGAAAGGTCAATGTGCAAATGAGCCAAATAAGAACTTTGTGAATTGGTGAGCCCCAAAACAATGCATAAAAGAATCAGGCGTTGTTTGTGTTAAGCAGAAAGTTAAACTATTAACACATAACTTCTTTAATGTCGACTTTCTGTCCCAAAGCCCAATATGAAAAGTATCAGCAAATACAGTGGAATTGGAGTGAGAGGGGAAGCCCAGGATCTTTCTAAGTGCCAACAGAAACACCACACTACTTTTCAGCAAGTAGCGCCCGAGTACATATTGCACACACAGACACAGAGTTGTTATTGTAAATGTTCCCCATTATCTCATTGCCACTCTAACAAACACAGGCATTGCTGAACCTCAACTGTCCATTACACTCGTCAAAACAGGATCTCTTTATAATACTCCATGGCTCCAGGCCCAGAGTGTTGTAAAGAGACCAGACAGGGAGCGAACAAACAGAGAACAAGAATCCAATACGGTTAAGTCACAGTGAACAAATAATTTGCACACATTTAAACCAGACATAATGCATGCAAACATCTGGAGAGATGTTATATCTGTTTCATCTACTGCTCATGTTGGAGCCCTTGCCCCAGACACCCACCATGGGAGGAGAAAAAGTTTGGAAATGGTTGAGGGTGGGAGGATGAGTGGCTAAAAGGAAAGCGGAAAAAGGCAGGGAGCAGTTGGGGAACCGAATGAATCATTTATTGAAAAGCTTTGCAATTCGGCTGTCCTAGACCCTACCATGTCGCCCTGGACTGCCACCTGACAGCTGCCCAGAAATCAGCTCAGATTAGCTAAAAAACAGTAAGGGATGGGAGAAACACTTCACCATGCAGTAGGTAAACACAAAAATGCTTTCTTTGCAAGGGACTACATACCTGCCAATATTATGGGGGCAACCTCAAACAGTCAGGCACTGCCCAATGAGTGGCATATAACTGGGATTACAGAAGGCTTGGGGGTAAAAGAATTAGGAATGGTTGATACCACTTGCTCAGGCAGGGGTGCTACTGGAATAGAAATGAACAGCCCCAGGTGCATTAATAGACTATTTTTAAGCAAGTGAAGTCCTTTGTTAAGGACAATTCCTTTTGGGTTCCTTCCTGTGCTTCTTGAAGGGAGGGAGCTGCAGGTCGTTTCCCCCCACCCCACAGAGCTGTTCTATAGTGAGCAAAAGAAATCAGTTGTGCCAGCCCCTGTTGGCTGTGTGAACTGACAAGGGCCAAGAAGCACTCATGCATGCTACGTCCTTGGACCATTGCAGTCAAAGACACATAAACACCTCTCCTAACCCCTGAAATGAGAACTTTCTGAACAAGCCCCGCTTCAAAAGTGCTCCACTTGTCTTTTGCCTCTACATTAAGGGTGCAGTTTGTGAGTTTACCACCGTGTGGCAATAAACTCCGCCTAAATGCTGCCTCCAATAAGCAACCATCTCTGCAGTGCCACTAATAAAGTTTAGCTCTGCAAAACTGTGGTAAGCACCAACAGCACTATTACAACAGAGCAAACAGCTGAATAAACAGTGTGTCTGACTCAAACCTTATGATCACGTCTAGAGGGGGTTAAAAAATGGGCAGTTTTCCCTTTGTTAAGATGACAGGTATCACCTGGTGTACAAAATATTGTTCCCCAATGGTCAGCCATGCCCGCGGAGGAATCACAGCAAAAGCTACAGTACATATGCAGGTATCATTAAGCTGATTTCTGATTGGGCTGTCACAGGGATGTCCTAATCCATCGTCAAGCAGTACATCACTGCTTTCCATTGGTCTGATTACTAGAGGATCCTGCAACAGGATTTTTAGGAAATTTGGTCTGAACAACTCAGAACTGATCCGCTTCTTTAAAAAAAAACATGCAAAGATACAAAGACGGACAGACGGACAGAGCAGTGGGGAAGAAAACTCACCTTGAGGTCTCTGTGGACGACCCCCATTTGGTGGCAATGGAGAACAGCCTCCAGGATCTGCTGGATGCAATGACTGCATGCAAACACCAGGGGGCGTGTTAGTTCACGGTGAGTGGTAACAACCACACAGGCTGGTGGGGTGGGGTGGGAATAATGGGGGGAGAAGTAAGGAAAGGGAAAACGGAAGAGGAGAAGAAGGACAAGGAAAGGGAGGAAAGGGAGAATGGAAAATAAAGGAATCTGACTCCCTCTCTGTTCGGGTTCTAATTGCAAAAAGAAGAGAAACCCCAAGTTACAGATACAAACTCTGGGAAAGTGAGACTAGGACTGCAGAATGATGAATTGCCCCTCGCCTCGCTCTGGGAGAGCTAAAATGCAAGGACTCAAGACAGATAGGAAATCTGACAGCCAGGGGACGAGTTACAAAGCAGGTGAAGAAGGGACACCAGAGGTGTCGTTGCTGAACTAAAGGAAGGCAAAGGAATGGAACTTCTAAGGAGGGTCACAGGAAGTTTGTCATCTCTGCCCTCAAACTCCCATCGCCTTCCACAACCCTGTTTTGGAGCTGTAGGCCACCTATTCAGGTCTGACATCAGCACTCAGCACCTTGGGACCACTGCCAGGAGACCTCCACCCGACAGGGCCTGCCATTGCAAAGGTTTGCCCCGAGTCCTCGTGACTAGGTGCACCAGGGACTCAAGTCTTTATAATTTCATACAGTGTCCCCAACGTAGCATGATTCTTCTGCATTCTGTGAAATTTTAATTTCCACCACTGGCAATGTTTGTGGTCAGAGGCCCACAAGGGCACTTCCATCAAAGGCCTCCTCAAATCTGGAGCAGGATTGGCACCAAATCCACTTACGCTCAAACAGAATTTACCAAAGTCAAATTAGTTTGACTGAGTCAGTTGCTTATATCCTTTGTCAACTCAACGGTGGTCCATGGGTAATTTTAAATATTCCTATATTCAAACGTAATGACCAATGTAGCAGTCACTGCTTTTTCTTTTCATTTCGCAGAGGCAGCAGAAGTATGTCCAACTAAGGATTATTGTACTTTTTGTGACTTATTACCACATGGCAGGAAGGAGAGAAAGCCGCAAAAGCCCAGCCCAATAATGCTATCTGGAACGTTAGATGTTCAGTGTATACATTGATGGCTGTCCCTTAAAAAGAAACTTGGAACACCTCTGTGATAATCCTCTTTCCCCATTACATGGCTTGAGAAGATCTCAGGAGTTTGTGAAGCATGATGAATTTTAAAAGACGGTGATGTAGTCATTGACCATTCTAAAGCAAGTAGAAGACTTGGTCATGTGCAGGTTTGATTTCATAAATGTGAATGCTCAGGAACAACAAGAAGTCCAAACATTCGCTGAAGGGCTTACCGAAATCTATCCTCTCTCTAATCACACATTTCCATTTTTTAGATGGCATAGCCATGTGCCCTACTTCACATGGGACAGCCCTCAACTTGAAGGCGTGTCTGATCCAAGTCTGGTTTAGAGGTAAGAATCAGAAGACAGGACAGCAAGAAGAGCCCTGAAGTTGCCCGTCAATGGTTAGCACCTGAACAGCAGCTTGAGCTGGCACATAGACTACCTGGTCACAGTCTTAGGTGAAGATTTACTATATTTCTACTTAAACTGTAGTAATTGCTTCCCAGTTTACATCTATACGTATTAAGTAGCATAGGCAAATGGTATGCAAATCAGTGTCCTTTTTTGGCAATGCATTTCCACTTTCCCCCCTCTCTAATATGCAAATGGCCATCCTAGTACTTTCCTGCCTAGATCCAAGCAGACATTGTGTACAATAACACTCTTGGCCCTGCTAAGGAAGGCAATCAACCAATTATCACCGCCGTTAACAATTTCACAAGCAACCATTTAAGCAACACCAGAAGCAGCCGCTTCCAAGGCTTGGCTCACATCTAAGCTCCTCAATTATGCCCCATCTCTGCTTGTTCATCAGTATCTCTTCGAGAGATACATTCTCCCAGAGGCCAAAACAGACAAGCATTACTTAACAGCACTCTTCTTGCACTCACCTGCCTTTTAGGGATCCATCACTCCGGCTTGGCTCCAGAGTTTGGCAGGGCCCTGGGCATGTCACCCTGGGTGTGCCTCCCAACACCAAGGTGTGGGCCCCCCAGCAGCAGTGGTGTGACAGTCACCAGCCTCCTCCCTTGCTCGTAAGACTGGGGGAGGGGGGAGCACACCTGCATAGAGGGGGTCTGCAAGGTGTCAACCCAAGTGGCCTTGTTGGGGCACACAGACCCCAGCAAATGAACCATATCCTATACTGCTCTGGAGGGTTCCCTGAACCCTCAGGAACAATTATTTGGGAGGTACAGGTGGGTTTTTCTGGCGTGGTAGTGGTGAATATTAGATACCCTGACTTGCATCCAAGAGTAAGCACCGTCCACTAATGTGAAACCACCAAATAAACCCACAGTGTTTATAGCCCAGAGACATTTGGAGAGTTTCTTAGAAGTTTGCAGAAATCCTGTTCTATCTGGATGAAGCTCTTAGGTTGCTCTCATCCCATGGCAGAGTCTAAGGTAAATCTGAAGAAAACCCTCCAGCCTATTTGTAGTCCCTCTTGAATGTGATAAGGCAATAGTGTGAGCTTCACAGATAAGCCATGATGTGGTGTGGGGTTACAGCTGGATATCTGAAAGCATAGTTGTAGTGGAAAGTAGGGGGGAGATAGTTAGGCATGATTATCAGTGGCAAATGCTGTCCTCGGACTCACATTTGCCAAAACTGTTTCAGCTCTATGGGATGTTCCACACATTACGTAACAGCAAACTTTACATCTTTAGGTGTACACATAAAATATATTGCGTGTCCATCTAAAAATGAAGCAGTCCCAGTTCAGGGTAATCCATGTGTGATATGGGTCCCTGATAATAAGTAATTATTCCCTCCTGCACATTGCTAATGTACTGAAAATGATTATCCCTAAAGAACTGAATGAACAAGCTGATCTCAGCAGAGTGTCCTTGAATCCTGTTGACCTTCAATACAGTGTTAAGCTCATCTGTCTCCACAGAATTCTGACACAGAAAGAGAATGATCACCCAATGGACAAGAAAAGATCATTTTAAGAATAAAATGGATAATGCCAATGCTATACCTCATAGCTTTCATTATGCACATAGATACATTTATCTACATCACTGACTACTGCAACAAAGAGTGCATTTAAAATTGGGGCATCACTTAAGACAGCATTGGGGAACCTGCGGACCTCCAGATGTTGCTTGACTGCAACTCCCATAATCCCTGATCATAGGCCCTGTTGGCTGGGGTTGATGGGAGCTGAAGCTCAAAATCATCTTGGGGGTCATAGGTTCCTCATCCATGAATTATTTACCTGCCCTACAGAAGGAATAGTACTTCCATATTTGGGTGAGGACATTAAAAATCTGGGTTCCAATTCCTTTCAGTCTACAAATGAACGAACTAATTTTGTTTCATATCCTAAGCTGCAGACACCAGTTGGATTGCCACTAATAAAAATGGAAACCAAACGAAGAAAATTAAGTTCTACAGCTTGCCATCTGAAACATGAGCAACTCCTACATGGATCAGGCCCAACAACCCTGCTTTTGTGTGGGAAATGATGGGTCCCTTTAAGGCATTTGCTCATTGTACCCTTAACATATTGCTGCTAGTGGTGTGCATGACAAGAGTTCCTGGCTCATTCTTAAAGAATCTGGTTTTGCCCTATATGCAACACACTTTCATACTGTGCACTGATCAGTTCTGAATAAGTTACTCCTTGTTGGAGGTGTGCAAATGTCATATGAACAAAGTATTTTAATTCAATATTATCCTACCAGCACCTCCCATCCTCCCAAAAACAATATGGCAAAAGAGGGCAGTTTCATTTGACCTCATTTGTATGTGTCAATTCATAAATCTGCTACTATTTCAGCACCGATTTGTGATTTTTTAAAAAAAAAAATCTACACAAAAATTCACACATAAATGCATATTTAAATAAATGTTTTTGGAAAGAGACCTAATAAAATTCACGTTTCTAAACATATTTTCTCTCTAAATACACATTTCAAAATTTATTTAAGGTTTTTTGAGCCAGCAACTGCATCACTACGCAGAGATGTATGACATCTAAAGGATAACTACATTCTGATCAGCACATTATTAGTTCAGGAACTGTGGATCAAGCCAGTTCACAGCACAATTCACACAAATCTAATTCCTTAAGTATCCTAATATCTAGACTCAACCGACATTGCTCCTGTTAGCAAGACCTGGTGATAAGTTGTATTTTATTGACTCCAAATCTTAACAGCCATTCTTCCTAAGACAAGAAAAGACCCTGTAAGTAGTTGACTAATATAGCTGAAAAGTCTTTCCCAAACCCCTACTGTCAGGCCCAGGACCCTTTGAGGGCTGCCAAAACTTCAACACATTGATAGGCCCTAACACTGCCAACAAGTGCCCTAAATCTGTGAGCTACTATTTTACATTTCCCACCACACCCCTGGCACAAAATTGCTCTGGAACACTATGGGAAATTTAAAATGGCAGTGCACTGCCACTGCTAAAGACCACCAAACATGAGGCAGCCCTCCAAATATAAGGCCATTTGTCCTTTATTTGAAGTGCTGTCTTATCCAAGTCTTGTTTAAAGGTAAAGAATCGTACGAAGGAAGGCGAGCATAAGGGACCTTGAAGTTGCCCATCAAAAGGTCATCTGGACAACAGTCTGAGCAGGTTACTGATCACTCATTGTCTGTTCCCTTTTGGTGGTACTGTATTTTCTATTCATTGGAAGTTACTGGATTTTGCATCTATACCAAAATTTGCACCTATAGATATAAATTAGCATGTGCACATTTTGTGCATATTGGCATCTAGTTTTCTGGTGCTGTGTTTCCTTTTCGTTTGGTGTTGTGTACTTGGACATCTCAACCAGTTGGAACGTTGCTCAGAACTCCCTCGATCCTAGAGTTGAACCCTACCTACTGGGAATGTCACTGCATATGGACAAGAATTTTTCCTGAATAGTGGAAAAAGTGGGTACATACTCTCTCTCCACCATGCATTCAACATACATGTGAAGCAAGCACTCCATACAGAGACCTGAGTTCACAGCGACTTGATTGCAGCAATTTATCTGTCTTGAAATTGAGGGGGTGGGCAGCTACATCCACTGGGCCTCCACAAGGAGCATTTGCCTGACATTATCACCCGGTGTGCATTTAGGTGGAGGACATATATCTACCCAAAAAATGGCCAGGAAAGTCCCCAGAGACACAGCTGTGAGGAGGGGCACTAATCTGCAGGCTTTCCAACTGCATGGTGATAAATCTTATGGTAGCTGCCTAAAAAGCACACAATATACAAGATGTACCTTGTCCAGAGAAAATGGAGATCAGCTCATGAATGGCCTTCTTGGTGTCACCACTTCTTCCAGTTATAAATATGTATTAAAATACACCCCCCTTCACCCCACAAGCATTCTCTGAAAGAAAATAGCCAACCTTTTACCGCTTTCTGAGCACCAAGATTATAAACACAGTTCAGAGCAGTAGAAGAGTGCTAATGCATTTTGCACTTTCTGCTCCTTCAAAATATTTTTTCCCCTTGTTGGGTTTAAGTGTTGTTTTTATTTATCTTATGCTGCCTTGTGTGGTTTCATGCTGATTTTACACTATGGTAATTTTGTGCTGGTGCAGCCTTTCTATTGACTGGTTCAGTTGCTAATTTGATTGTATAGTTATTTCAATCTGTTAACACCTAGAGGATGTGGTTAATTGGGCAATATATAAATGCCAAAGTAAATAAATAAATAACTGGGGTCACTTTTCCAAATCAGCCTGCTTACATGTCCAAATCTTCTTTACAGGCCTTCTTCCAGGTGCCCAGATACCTAAGGTGAAATGTGTGGAAATGTTGGAGCGAGTCTTCTCACTGGGGATGCCCCAGGTATGGTACGAGATCCAGAGAGAAGTGCACCTGGTACATACTTTCTTAACATTTCAGTGTTATACAACCCCCCTTAAAAAAACCAACACCTTTTCCAGGTCTTTTAATACATTTACTCCCTTTAAAATTAGTTTCAAACTGCTTTTACATTCTTGTTCTATTTCTTATGTGTTTTCAATGCTGTTATGTTTTATTGATTGCATTTATATTTTACTGTGTCGAAAGCCTTGCTGGAGGGGTGGGGAACTGAATGGTGGGCTATCATTTTCTAATCTAAATAAATAATCCACATTAAGTGCTATTGGATGTCCATCATTTGGCTAGGTCCTGAGAGCCACACTGACAACATATTTACTTCCTATGATGAGGAAGGCAAACTAGGGTGGCCACATGTCTTATTTTACAAGAGATGGCATTTGAAGATGTCTTCTTAGGGATGAAGAACCCTAAGAAAGGAGCAGAGCAGACACCTTCCAATAGTTAGAAACAAGGCAGCAGGAACAGAGGCCACCTGCTCACAGTCATCACCACTAAGGTAAGAAGTATTATATTTCATTTTTAATTATAGGAATTATTTCCAAATTTGCACCTATCTATACAAATTAGCGAAAGGGATGCAGGTGGCACTGTGGGTTTAACCACAAAGCCTAGGACTTGCCGATTGGAAGGTCGGCGGTTTGAATCCCTGCGACGGAGTGAGCTCCCTTTGCTCGGTCCCTGCTCCTGCCAACCTAGCAGTTTAAAAGCACATCAAAGTGCAAGTAGATAAATAGGTACCGCTCCGGCGGGAAGGTAAACTGAGTTTCCGTGTGCTACTCTGGTTCGCCAGAAACAGCTTAGTCATGCTGGCCACATGACCCGGAAGCTGTACGCCGGCTCCCTCGGCCAATAAAGCGAGATGAGTTCTGGAACCTCAGAGTCGGCCACGACTGGACCTAATGGTCAGGGGTCCCTTTACCTTTACCTTTATATAAATTAGCATATGGCACTTTTATGAAAACATGCCTTTTGTCAATGTTTGTGGTCATTCCAAGGCAAATGCTTGTGCTTTACCATGCCTCCCCCTTTCCGAGGAGGACACATCCTTCCAGCCTTCTTCCTTCCTCTTGCATGTAGCAGAAATACTGCGCTGGCTCAAACCTGGCAAAAAGTCTGGGTGGCTGAAGCAGCCAGTGCTAGTTGCCTGCCTGCTTTTTCCAGAACAAGACTGAGGGCTCTGTCCCTTCTCATTAGTATTTTTAAGGTATCCTGGTTCAGCTGCTCCTGTTGCCAAGCTGTTGTCTTGGTTGCTACGCTTATCCATGTGCTAGCCTAGAATCCAATTGGTTATTTGGACATGCTCACTTTCTCAGTGCAGACCTTTCTCTCCCTCACCCTCACCCTCTCCCTGAAAGTGAAATTGGTGATGGATCAGGTGCCAGGTGAGAAAGGTAATGGGCTCTAAATAAGAGAGAACATTTTCTGTGCTGGGGTTTTTAGGGCTGCAGAGGAATAGAGTCTAACCAAAGGAGAGCCCAAGGATAATTATGTGATGCAAGAGCAATGGAATGGAAGGAGCAGTAAGATCCTCTTCACTGGGGCAGTGCAACCCTATGAGTTTTGGGAGAATGAAAAAACTGACATGTAATGCAGTGGATTTTTCTGTCCTTTGGAGTTATTTCTTTTACTGAATACATTTTAATCAGTTTCACTGGCATCTCTGGGATTTGAGAGGTTTATTATTGTATTGCACTGAAAGTCCAACTTCTGCTGCACTGGAATGCAATGCAAAGATGGGTAAATCATTCTGGTTAGATAAATCAGTCCTAACTGGATACCTTAGGAGGAACTATAGCTCAGTCATAGAGCACATAGTTCAGTTCTCAGCACCTCTAGCTAAAAAATGGCATGAGATCTTGGAGCTTCTGCCAGCCAGAGTAGGCAATACTGGGGTAGATGGGCCATGGTCTGACGACAAAGCAGCCTCATGTGTTCATATGCACATGAAATGGACTATAGCAGGAGTAGCCAATATGGTGCACTCCAGATGTTGGACTCCCATCAGCCTGAGCCAGGATAGCCAATGAAGTTCAACAACGTCTGGATGACACCATGTTGGCTAGTCCTGGACTGACAGTCTACAACTGTGGCTAATAACTGAGTTAATTCAGAGGGTTAGCACCTTTAACAAACTACAGTTCTCAGGATTCTTGGGAGAAGCTGTGACTGTTAAAGTGGTATGAGAGTGCTTCAGATATATGGTGTGGGGATGTGACCTAAGACTCCTAGAGATTAATGTCCAACAAATGCACCTTTTAAATATAAGCACGGTGCCTATTTTTCTGCTGTGTATAGGCTGTTGGAGTGTACCTAAATCTGGACCTATGTTGCCCATCAATGAGTACTGTCTTCATTTGTTTGGAATTGGATTGGATGACTTTGCTAGTTCTGAAGATACCTCGGCTCCTGGAAGCCAACTGCAATTTAAAACATGTCTATTTCAAGCTTCTTGGGTTCAACACTTAAAAAATAAAAGTTCTTTCTAGACTGTAAGGGAGAATATTTTGAAGGTAACATTTGGAAATATCTTTGCTAATGCATGCCGGTTGACACACACCTACACACACCCAACTGACATGGCATTTTGCTTGCTCACAAAAATGCTACAATTACCTTGATCAGAAATTAAACTCTCTCAGGTGTTGGAAAGTATGGAAAGAAACCTAAGAGCATGCCTTGGGTCCATCTCTCTCAATATAACCTACACTGAGTGGCAGTGGCTCCCCAGAGTTTCAGACAGGATTTTCCACATTATACATGGAGATGCCAGGGAATGAACCTGGAATCTTCTGCATGCATAGCATGGGCTCTGTTACTGAGCTATAACACTACCAAGTTGGGCTTGGCACAACTCTGGACACTCCTCTTACCCAGAAAGGGTCTCAAAGAGCATGATAACATATGGGAAGAGCCTGCCGGCTCAGACCATCGGTTCTATCTAGCCCAGCATCCTGTTCTCACATTAGCCAACCAGATGCCTACAGGAAACCCAAAGCAGGATGTGATCAAAACAGCCCTCTCCCCAACAACTGGTATTCAGAGGTAAACTGCCTCTGACAGTGGAACCACTGTGGATTGTAGCCAGTGATTAGCCCTATCCTTCCTTAATTTGTCTAATCCTCTTTTAATGCCATCCACATTGCTGGGCACCGGTACTTCTTGTGGGAGCGAATGCCATTGTTTTAAGTACGAACTTTCTTTTGTCTGTTCCGAATCTTCCAATATTCAGCTTCACTGGATGTCCCTGAGTTCTAGCGTTATGGAAAAGAAAAACTTCTCTCTGTCCGCTTTCTCCATAACAAATGTAATTTTATGCACTTCTATTGTGTTTCCTTACTTTCCTTCTAAAAAGAAAAGCCCCAAATGTTGCAACCTTTCTTCGCAAAGGAGTCACGCCATACCCTTAATCATTTTGGTTTCTCCCTTTTCTGAAGCTTTTGTCCTTTTTGAATTGAGGCAACCAGAACTGTCCATGGCATACCAAGTGTGAGTGCACTACAGATTTTTCTAATGCCATTATGATACTGGTGACCTACTAGGGACTAACCTGTGGAACTCCCTGCCTGTAGAGGTTTGGCAGAAATAATTTGCGTCTTCTTTTAGATGTATCCTAAAAACAGTGTTATTCACACAGGCCTTCGCAATGTGAAATTCTTTTTACCAACCAGTATTTATTGATATTTTTACTGATTTTCCCCCTGAAGTTTTTGTTGTACTTGTTGCAATTTTGTATGCTGCATGCAACCTTGTATTTTTTAGGGAAGTGCAGCTTATAAATATTTAAATAAATAACAACTATTTTTTTAACAATCACCATTTCTTTTCCAATGATCCATAGAATAGAATTTGCCTTCCCACCAGCACCTACACCCCCTGCCACACACTGTCTTAAGTAGATCAGACCAAGTGAACTTCCAGAACCACCATGAAGCTGACGGGTGTCAAATGATGCTGCCCTCGTCTGATCTGTATTAATAGGGACCTGCATACAACTCTTGTCTGCGGAGGCAAAAGGCCCTTCAATGTCAACTGTGGGCTCCAAAAGGGAAAGAGGAAAAGTACTCCTTTAGGAAACTATAGAGCACAGTATGGCCATGATCCAGAAATAGCCCTGTCCTTTTCCCAGGGCCAACTTGGCAGCAGTCACCTGTGCACTGTGAAGAGGCTGCCAGCTTCAATGTGCTCAAAGAGCTCTGGAGTTTTGCCCAACACATGTGATAATCTCTCCCCGAGGGGGTGTCTCTGGTGACTACAGGAGACTCACTCTTATTACCACGAGGACACTTCTTTAGCTTGAGCACTTGAGGCTCCAGCTTCAGTTACCAAAATGCTATTGCTGGCCTCGGTTCATCCAATTATTGTCTTGCCAGCATGATGACAGGACATACTTGCTTGCTAAAATAAGCCAGATGACAGTCAAAGAGTGTGTGCCTGACAAGCTTTGTCCCTTAATGCTATGTCTGGGGCATGCTACTTTTGAAAGGAGGGGGAGGGGGAGATAGCCAACAAAACTCCAATTGGCTTAGAAATGGCACTGACACAAAAATACAGCCATCCGGAGGGGAAACAAAAAACCAAGGGCTTATTCACATGCCACTGCAGCAAGTCAAAGATCAATATGTTTCTTGCTTTGCCTCCTCCCCCATCTCCTGCTAATTGTGTATTTAATGCCAACTGTTGGCTAGGGGGATGTCAGGAGCATGGACATGATATAGTTACTGCCTGGAGGTTTTGCAACTTTGCTCAAAGCCAAAATGTATTCTCTATTTTAAAAACTAAACGGCATCTTTCTACCACAAAATCCCCAATCCTGCATATTGCACAACACATTCTTGCTTTTAAAACAGAAATGGGAAACCTGTGGCTTTCTGGATGCTGTTGGACTCCAACTTCTATCAAGCCCAGCCAGCATGGCCAATGGATATGGATGATGGGAGCTGCAGTCCAACAACATCTGGATGGCCCACACATTCCCCAACGTTGCTTTAAAAGTATAGGAAAAAATTAAGGCTTAAAAGCAGGGCCCCTTCCACTCTGGCTGAAAATCCACATAGGACACATATTCATACCCATGGTTTACCGTGGAACTACGGAGGATTCCCCACCTTGCACCTCTAATACAAAACCTCTCACTGTTCTGGGATGAAACGAGTGAAGGAAGGGAGATCTGAAAGTGATATCTCTGGGTAGTGGGACTGTACAGAACACCTAAGCATCCTAATACTGCCATGAGCCAAACTGCCTATAATAGGAAGCAAGGAGGTACTGCTAAGTTCACAAGCAGAGCCATTTCCCACCTACCGAGCTCACAAAAATGTCAAGGGTGTGCCTATCTTCTTACACCATTTCCTACTGTGTCTCAACTCTGGATTACTGCCAAAGCCAGATCATAAGTAGGGCACTGAGCCTTAAGCCTCATTGACTCCTAAAAACCCTACAGGCAGTTGCATCATAGGTTCATCCAACCAGACCGTTTCTGTTATCAATCTCTCTCAAATAACATGGCTGGTGCTTTGCCCATTTCCTTCCTAGAAAAAGTAAGTGATGCCCACCTTTTGAACCAAAACCCAGGAGATGTGTTCCCTGAGAAGATGTAGTTCTCACAAAGCAGCAGATAAGACCCTAAAGTCTTCTTCCAAATGCTACAACTTCAGATTTCGGGTGAAAGTGTGGTATGTGCTGGAATGTTGCTCCATACACAAAAATCCCGTACACACAGAAAACTAAAGGCAGAGGGAAGGCTAGGCTAAGAACCCTTCTTCCAGACATGCAAGTTTTCTACATGCATGGATTTTTATTTTTATGCATGGAGGCACATGCAGTGATGCTACACTCTCCATCACTAGGAGTAGCTACATGCCCCAAACTGCTGGCACTGACGGCTGTGCAACACACTCCCTAAACTGTATGACTTCTGATCTCCAAGGCAACATGCAAATGCTTTGGCCCAAAAAAGTAAATGGGACAAGAGTTGGGAAGGAGGGGTTCCGGTAAACAAGATAAGAGATGCAGATCAGGAAACAGAGAGAGGGAGAAGAGGGAGGGAAGGAGAGAGAAGGAGAGAGAGAGAGAGAGAGAGAGAGAGAGAGAGAGAGAGAGAACGCGCACACAAGCACGAGTGGGAAGACATGGGAGAGATGGAATGATGAATGCTATAGAATCAAGCCAATTGCTTTAGTTCCCCCCGTTATGGACAATAACTGTCAGTGCCAGGATCACTGGAACCAGGTGGTTCATGTGGCCCTGGGTGTTTCCTTGTGTGGAAGGTCTCAGGGTCCCCAACCAGTCTCACTGGAGTTCTGCGTTGATGAGAAGGATTTTGTCATGCAATTTCGGACAGGGAAGAAACCAACTCTGAATAACTGCCCTCCCCATACGCCAAAAATAAAAGGAACCTGGCAGGGCAGAATGCCAGACCTGACCAGATTCAATCTATTATGGCAGCACCTACGCTCCCCACCCAACATTCTGAGAGGGTGAAAGGCATATATATACTGACCTTCAGGTCCCTATGCACAATGGCATAGTGGTGAATGTAAGTTACGCTTTCTAATATCTGATGGATACAGTGACTGCAAAACAAAACGGGAAGGGAGGGAGGGAGAGGAAGGAAGACAGGAGGCAGGTCGGGAAAGGGGCAGACAATGGGGATCAGGAGGAGAGAAGTGGAGAAATCATACGGAGAAGAAAGGCACGAAAGGTGTAAGAAGAAGAAGAAGAGAGCACAGGAAGGTTATAGAAAGGGAGTGAGCAAAAGAAGACGACAACCAAAATATGCATGGCAGGAAACAAAATCCAGAGATTAAAAGGGGGAAAGGGGAGGGGAAAGATCCACAGCAACAGACAGATGGACAGACAGAAAGGGACAGGGGGCAGGGTGGATATGGGGGACAAGAGAAGGAGAGAAACAATGTTGTGAAAGCTCAGAGACCACAGGGGGTTATCACAAGATGTGTGCAGATGGCTGTTAATAGCACCAGAAACTATGTGCAGTCAGGATCTGAGAATGGAGAGCAGTGCCAAAGGGAGCCTCTCCCACCCACCCCCTCCAAAACAGATCACTTGGGGCTACAGAGGTCGTGTATATAATAAGTAGTTTTGAAACACAGCAAAGGAAGCCCATGAGGCTGGCATGGAAAAAGAGAGAGAGGGTAATATCTATGGTACTGTGTGAAAGGCCATTGTTCACAACCTGCAAGCCTGACCGCTGTGAACCTCTTGGATCTGGGCAAACTATCTGGCATAGGAAATGTAGCACCACACTCAGTGTGCAGAAAATATTCCAGGAAAGGCAGATTCCTTTACCCCAGGATACTCCGCCTGCTCAGTATAAGAAGCTAGTGAGAAAATCTGCATAGCCCAAGACAGTCCTGTGCTAGATATGAGGACTAACATGGGATAATATAACTGGCACTTTTGCAGACAGTGGGGACAGGAATAACTCAAAGTAGCTCTTTTGATCCCCCAACATTACTGCTGCATGGGCATGACCAAGAGTGGGGAACTCAGACCTTTAGGGTGAATGTGGCCCTCCATGGCTCTCTACCTGGCCCTTAAGAATTCTCTCTAGGCCACACCTGCCCCAGCCACATAAGCGGTTTAGTCCTGCTGGCCACATGACCCGGAAAGCAGTCTGTGGACAACCGCCAGCTCCCTCGGCCTACAAGTGAGATGAGCGCCGCAACCCCATAGATGCCTTTGACTGGAGTGAACCGCCCAAGGGTCCTTTACCTTGACCTTTTATAGTTGCTACCAATATGCTTTTATGCCTGTCAAGTAAACCTCTACACTTGACTGAATCTTTATGGCATCCATGAGTGTTGATTGCCTACTGCGTGTGTACCTTCAACCCTGAAGATGCTTCCAAGGAAGGAGTTGCGTTGAGATGTAACTCTGCTGAGTACAGATACTGTCACACATGGACAGCGAAAGTGATGCAGGACCCAATCCTTCTAAATCATCCATCAGGTTGATGGATTGATCCAAGACACTCTCCCTACTTGTGATTTCCAGCAACCGGCATTCAAAGGTGTAGTGCCTCTGACAGTGGAAGTAGAACACAGCCATCAAGACTAGTAGCTGTTGACAGTGAAGCCACTGTGGACTATAGTAATTGATTAGTCTTATCCTTCATTAAGTTGTCTAATCCTCTTTTAAAGCTCTCTAAGTTAGTAGCCATCGCAACTTCTTGTAGGAATGAATTCCATAGCTATCTGCTGTGTTAAAAAGTGCTTTCTTTGTCTATCCTCAATCTCCCAACATTCAGCTTCATTGGATGTGCCAAAGTTCTGCTATTAATTTATAATTTTATACATCTCCGCATAGCGTGTACCACACTTCAGTTCTACCCCCTCTGCTGGATCTCAAACAATTTGGGCTTTCAAGGCTCAGTTTAGCAGCCCATTCAACATTCATGGACCCCACTATTTGCAGTTTGCTAGTGCCAGCAAGCTTGCACATTGATTGATGTGTGTTCCCATTCAAATACACTAAAACAAAAAGGGGAACGTCAAAAGTCCTATCAGTTGGAGAAAGGCGAAGATCACACTATTGAAAAGAATTGTGAACTGCTAGTTATGCGTATAGCCAGATTTTTAAAAAACACCATTTTCTAACCATTGGCCATGTTGACTGGGGTTGGTTGAGTCCATCAACATCTGGATGGCCACAGGTTCCCCAGTCCTGGGCTAAGGTAACAACAAAGATGCAAGGAGTTTGTATAAATGGTTTGTCCAAACTATTATTATTAGTTCTGCACTGGACCTTCTGCACACAAGCAAATTATATATATTTACAACCTGAAACCTACCTTCAGTATTTTGAATAAATAAAATGGTTGGGCTTCATTCTTGATCTGAAAGAGCGATCTCAGAGCTGGGATCAAGGCTCCCCAACAGCTGGTTCTTTAGACCACCTTCCGCAAGGAAGTAGGGAAAAGAGGGACAGAACCATTGCTGGTAATTCTCTTCTTAGCTCTTTTCAATCACCATAGCTTACAAGTGGCTGCTTTAGTCAGTCTTTTGAAACAGCTAGAAAGTTCTGGAAAACCGCACTTCCTAGTTATGACCAGGGAAGTTTTTAATATTTCAGAGTACAGCTGTGTTTCAAGGAGAGGGAATACCCCTGGTAGTCACAGGTCACTAAATATGGCCAGGAATTACAGGAAGGAATGCATGCATATAAATCTGTTTCAGCTGTGAGCTGTGTGGAATTTGACTGCGGAAGGGTGTCTAAAGAACCAGCTTTAAATGCTGTAAACTGATTTAGACAGGGGGTGGGGGTGGCTCTATATGAAAAAGTGGGATTAGAAATCTCTAAAACAAATAAATGAAATAAGGAGGCAGGACAGATAAAAATAACTTGCTTTGCAGAAATGGCATGTTGACTGTTTCAGTTGCTATCTGATTATTTCTTTAATACCATTTTCTGTCCTACAGGATCAACTAGGTCATTGGAAATTAAAATGGACTCTAATCATGACTGGATTCTGGCACACTTACATGGGAATAAGCTCCATTGAAAACAGAGGCTCTTACCTCTGAGTGCTGAAAATGTCAAAAGGAGAAATCTTCACCAAGTACAGTGCTGCTGATCATGGGTTTTAGGCTTCCTGAGGTATCTTCTGCAGTGAACTTGGAAGTTGCAGCTAAAATGGGGAACGTTTTTCTGACAGATGCTCATGGTGGGGCCTTCTCTACAAAAATGCATTTTAAATGTGAGGAAGAAGAGAGGACACAACACAGAGAAGTGCTATGTGAACCTCTCCCAGCTGTTCTACGGATCCCCTCCAAACCCCACCTGCTAATCCAGGCTTCACCAATCTGGTGCCCCCCAGCTGTTTTGGAACACAACTACCACCTGCCCCAGACGGTACAGCTGATGGGACTTGTAATCCACAATAGCTGGAGGGCATTAGTTTGACGAAGGCTGTTCTAACCCCTGGACACACCTGGATACAGCCCTGGCCACAGTGATGCCCCAAAGCTGACTTTCTTTTGCCTCCTTCACTAGATTTTAGGGAGGGCAGGCTGCCCTCTGGGGACAATACCATTTTGTTTGTTTTTCTCTCCCTATCCCAACCGCAAAGGGATATAAATTAGACTGCAAAAATAATTATAAGAAGAAGAATGTGAATCTGTGTCTCTTTCGTGGAGCGCCTAGACTGGCACTACAAGTGGAAGTTGGCCCCAAATCCCACAAAGGTACCATGCAAAAATCCTACTATGCCAACTAGAATTGCGTACCCAAAGGGCTAACACAATTTAATAAATAGTGATAGAACAAATGAGAGTTCATTTCTCAGGGAGCTCACCTGAATCTGAGAAGCAGTGCTTCTCTACTCCTCTGGGCAGGGTCAGCCCCCAAATATATGAAGCCCCCTCCTAGGCAATGAACATCTATCTGAATTTTGTATGAAGGAAGAGATGGAAGATTACAAGAAACAGTAAGCACAATTCTGTAGGCCCAACATAAGATGAGAAGGGGCATATTAGTAGACCCAAATGGGCCTTGAAGCAGATACAAACCCAAGCAGATGCAAAAAAAAAAAAAAAACCCTCAACGGCCTCCAGGCCATAGTCTACATAAAACCTTATTGAGAAAAAGCTTAATCTGTTACACGTCATAGCCCTGCTCTGCATTCTGGAAGAAACACAGGAAGAACATCAGTCTCCCCAGCTGTGTCTTTGCAAACTTATCTAGCACAGCGGCATAGGAAGCTACCTTATACAAAGTCAGACTATCCAGTTTAGAATTGTCTACACTGACCGGCAGCATCTCTCTGGGGTCTCAGACAAGGGTCTTTCCTATCTGGAGATGCCAGAAATTGAAGATGTGTCCTTTTGCATGCAAAGCAAGTGCTCTACCACTAAGCTATCACCCTTTGGTAGAAATGGGCCCATTATTTAACTTAAATCACAGCGTCATGGGTTGCCTCTTGCAGCACCTCACCACAGCCCACTGTAAAGCAAAATGTTTCTTTATGCCCTGACCCCTTGGGACTAAGTCTCTGACTTTCACAACCCTCAATGGCCCAACAGAACTTTATCTTCCTCCCTTGTCTACACTCTGTTTTTTAGAAGCAAGTGATATGGCTTCCTTCTCTGAATTCACTTCTATGGGTATTATTGTAATGGCACAAAGTCACCTGAGTCTACCTATTGAGACTAGGAATGGATCCTTTTGCCACTATTTACATCTTGAGACAAATGGGCCACACATATAGTATCTCTCCCCTACTGTGTTTTGCAAATTTCAATTCAGAGGCTGTGTTTTTTAACAACTCTGTGTTTGGCAACAGCCACATGATCACACAACTGCAACTAACAGGTTCTACTGTTTCCATTTACAGCAAGAATGGAGAACTGCAGGCCTGGGGGCTGAATGTGGCCCTCCAACACCTCTCTATCTGGCCCTTGTAACTCTCCCCAGACAATGCTTCTCAATGCAGCTTTGTCTGGCTAGAAAACGTCCTTGAACTGTGGTCATAAATCTTGCTTGGCTGAATAGTGGCTATGTGCATGGGTGGGTGCAAAACCCTTGTGACTTTTATGTGGCTGGAATGCAGCCTGCTTTAAGAGTCGCATGCATTGTTGCACAAACCTTTGCCTCTGGTCCTTCCCAACCCCCCAGAAATTTGACCATGAGAAAAAGCAGCCCTCAGGCTAAATTAAATAAAAGAAAAATCCTCCACTAATATTTTCTATTATATTTATCTTAGTTAATAAAAGACAACGCTTTCTTATTAATTAGGTTGGTTCCCCTTTAAGGGAATGAGCCTGTGGTCAGCTCTAGAGAAAAACTATAGAACAACACAAAGTGGAAAGGAGAGCTAGTAGTTTCAGTTAAGAGACCCCTGGTTTGCTGCCAAGTTCAGAGATGCTCAAAGACAATATAAATAATGCTACTTCATTATTATTATTATTATTATTATTATTATTATTATTATTCATTATCTATATAAAGCCATCAATGTGCATGATCCTCTACAAAGTACAAGAAAACAAGCACCTGCCCCACAGAGCTTACAATCTAAAAACAAAAGGTTAGGTCTTACTTTATAGTAGTTGAATGGGTGCCACCCCCCTGTGGCTATTTCCCATATTGACACAGAAATGGAGGATACATGTCAGAGAGAGTAGAGCCACAGCACCAAGAGTTGTACTTGAGATAGCTTCTGATCCTCGCATGGCTCCTCCCCACGTGATCTCACCTCTCTCAAATAGTTCCTCCACTCCCCAGAGCAGCATGGGAAGCAGCCATAGGTGAGATGCTACCAGGACAAAAAAGACAGCTCCCCAACCACGTTTCTTGGCTAACGCGGTTCTGCCCTCACAAACAAGCTCTTGCTGCAACAGCCGTAGTTCTGTGCTCAAGAATTACAGATACTTTTTCCATCAGTCCGAACCCTACTGACCCTGCACTCTTCTGTATCATTCAGGTGGTGGGTCCTTTCCACTCACCGCTGCTATACTTTGAGTTCTACCCGCTGCTGTATTCCAGTCTTTGATTCTTTTTCAAATGAACACAGTGAAGATGATGCACTTTAAGCCTCGCTATTCTCACCCTGTCAACTTTTAGCCCTGAGCTCCTCAAGAGCTAGCTACAATTTGGACAGCAAGAGCTGATCCTGAGAAACTATGTTCTGCCCAATTTTCACTTCTTTCACAGACTCTCATGCTTTTTTTTGGGGGGGGGAGGTTGGATTTCATCCACGATTGTTCATATAATCTAGGCTAGGTAAACCAAAATCTATTTGAAGTTGAATCAGGGTTGAAGAGCTGAATAACGAAACACCTGGCGTTGGCCTCCTTCATTCTGTAACCTGCAAATGTCATAAGCCTTTGAATCTTAAGATACTGAGTCTCAAGACAAGTGGTGTAGAAAAACACACCTGCCATCAGCCCATCGGGTCTTGAGCCAAATCTCTCCTGCCTGTCTCTCTTTCCTTAGCATGAAGCAGCTGCGGTGGTGGCCTACCTTGGTGAGAGTCCATTTTGGAGGCAATTCACTTAAGATAATCAGATGCAATAAGAGGAAAGAGCTCTCGTAACCTTGGTATTAAAAGGGGGAGTGGATTTTGGCAAGTGTTACCTTTTATCACCCTGCAGCACTGTAATGG
Source organism: Podarcis vaucheri (assembly GCF_965113315.1). Lineage (NCBI taxonomy): Eukaryota > Metazoa > Chordata > Lepidosauria > Squamata > Lacertidae > Podarcis > Podarcis vaucheri. The sequence continues at coordinate 35,829,915 of NC_138753.1, forward strand.
GGAAAGTGTTACCTGCCAAAATGCCATCTCCTTCATATCTATGGAAGGAAGAGGAGCCCCATCCTTTGCTGCAACCTGATCATCAGACGGAAAAGCCACAGAGCAGGCTCTGGCACTGCATGTGGCAATGGGGCACGTCATGGCAACCACTGGTGCCAAAGGTTTTATGAACTTTGCTGTAGCCTTGTGATACCTTTTGAGTCCAACCCTTCGCCCCAGTCATGGATGGGTTAATGTTGCACAGGTACAAGCTGGCATGGGATCAGGGAGCAGAAAGAAGGGGGCAGGGTGGGGAAAGGAAGAAGGATGGAGAGGGACAGATGGAGATGGAATTACCACTCACCTTGCATCGGCTTCACTGTAGTATTCCCTGGCAACAATGTCTTCAAAGAGCTCCCCGCCCGTGACCCTGAAATAGAACGCAGACCACAGTTCGAGCAAAGTTTGAAATATGAAAAAACACCCCTTGAGGGCAAACTGCTACAGCCCAGCTGTTCTTGAAAGACCAGAGGAGCTTGCCAGAAGTTCTAATTTTCTAGATCCCTTTTCCGAAACATAGACTTGGGATGAAACTGCCACCTGTTCTGCTGGAGAAATTATCATCGGGGCCACTGGCAGTAGTCAGCAGGGCTGGGCTCCTGGAAGGGTCCACTGGTGACCTTGGAGTCTCCAGGTCTTCTGTTGTTACTGTCTGTCCTCTCTGAGCAAGCAAACAAGACAGAGGAGGTGTAGCAGCACCCCCCACTTGCCTCCCACTTTCTCTTTGGATAACTTGCCTCCTGATCCGGGCCTAAGGACAAAGGGTCGACGGTGCGGAAGCATTTTGCCCAAAGCTCCCCAAACTCTGGAGCCAACCAGTTGCTCATCCATGGCAAAGACCTAGGTGATCTGCTCTTCCCATATACTGCCAACTGATAGTCTGCCATTTTAAGACACCGAGAAATATAAGCAACGAAGGCAGTGCTGACAACATTTTGGAAGAGGCAAGTAAGAATGGTGAAAGACAAAAGGGGCGCTTATGGCAGGAGTTTGTTACCAGGTTGATGACACAGATCACTGCTCATCAAATTTGGGGTAAGAGGAAGAGGAATGTTTTTAGTTTACAGTACATACTCTCATTTTGAAAATTAAGCACTGGGCAATGTACTCCCTTGTCATCACCCAGGACCATGTGAGCGCCGCTGATTGGGCCTCTTCAAACAAAGAGCACAAGGACCAAAGCATGGAGCAATTTGCTCCGTCTGCCTTCCTAAGCTGTGTACTGTTTCATTTCCACGCTGTTGCTGCAGCTCTAAATCTTGTTCTCTCTCCCACCCACACAGAGCTACAGATGTAATGCTTGCAACCCGCTACTTCCCTCTGTGCTGCCAATCACCTGACTACGAGGAGATCGTGTTGCCTCCTGTGTGAGAGCCAAGAGAACAACACCATGGATTTGCAGGGCAATTTTTTTTTTGTTATAGCTGCCTCTTCAACAACCACCTCATTCCATTCCCTTCTTCCGTGCAATCCCCCCTCAAAATACAGCAATGTCTGCAAACTGGAGACTACCCCAAAGTAGTTCAGATTCTCTGTCATCTCTCACTTTCGCCTAGATTCTCACCTCTATAGTTAACTTCGGATTTGACATTGCTAATTTGAATGGGAGAAAACTTAAGTCCTCAAGAAGCTTTGACAAGCCATTCTTGAGACTGCCATGGTAATGTGAGAAGTTTTTCTGTATGTCTGTTCAAAAGGAAGCGAATCTAGGAGCAGCTCTGCATATAGATGAATTTATTATAAGAGACACATGTATATAAGCACAATATTATGATATTGTCGCAGTGATGGCTAGCAGGAACAGGCCTGTGACAAAATGATAATTTGGGGAGCTGCTCAACAAGCTGGAAGGCTACACTGCTTAGTATTGAGATATGCTGAGCATCTGCACTTCTCAGGTATTTCAGCTGGCTTTAGAGGAGCAAACTTGAGAAGCCTAATGATGGATATCAGCTCAAATGCACTCAACATTCAGGAGGCCCTTTAGGATAAGGGGTGGCTAGCAAGGAAAGAAAAACAGTCAGCTGTAAAAGTATCCTTCATTTTCAGCAAGGCAAACTAGATTTGGAAGCAACTGTCAGCCATAGCACTTGAGCACTGAATTCTTCCACAACCTATGTGTTTCTCCCGATGACAGGGGTGGGGGAACTTTTCAAGTCTGAGGGCCACATTCTCTCTGGGGCAACCTTTTGGGGGCCACCTGCTGACGGCAGGGGCAAAAGTGGTCAAAGCAATGAACGTGAATTTTACTTATGTCCAATAAACTAGTTTCTACACAAACTCTCTACGCTCCATCTGGGCAAGCAAAAAGAAATGTTCCAGCCAGCAAAAACATGTAAAGAGGGTACAAAGCAGGTCTAGAGGAGATGGGGGGCCTGGCATAGAGGAGGCAGCCTGGGGAGAGTGCCAAGGGCCAGATAAATTGGCATGAAGGGCCGCATTCAGCCCCTGGAACTGAGGCTCCCCATCCTTGAGCTATGAGAAAAACAATCATATGAACCCACTCCTTACTGGAGGCTCATGTTCAATATAAAAAGGTAAAGGTTCCTCTGACCATTAGGTCCAGTCGTGACCGACTCTGGGGTTGCGGCACTCATCTCGCTTTATTGTCCTAGGGAGCCGGCGTACAGCTTCCAGGTCATGTGGCCAGCACACTCAATATAGAATATCAATAAAGACAGGGCAGGATACAGATAAGGTAGAGAACAGATATCTAGTGCTTTTTTCTGGAGGGATGCGGGGGACGCATAACCCTAAACATTTTGTGAATCTAAGTTTGGCCTCATTGAGGGGCACTATTTCAATATGAGTAGGAAAATGATAGAGTACCCCTAAACAATTTTTTTTTAGAAAAAAGCACTGCAGATATCTAAAACTGTTTCCAGACAATAGTTTTACAGGACAGGTAGATGCAGTGCACATGTTCCAGCAAACAGGTCAAGGGTATGCAAAGGCCAGCACTATCCCAGCAGGCCACATGGCCAATATTACAGTACTGTAATAGCTCAACATGTCTGTTTTCACTGGCATCTTGCCCTCCTTGTGTAAGAGATGAGCTGAGTATAAGAATTTGTTGTATGGGTGTGTCCTGAGTAGCGTAAGTGCACTTCAGGAATAAGCAGCAGCTACCAACACCACCACTCCATTTGACGCTTGTCCCAGGTTTACTGATTTTCATGCCTAACAAAAGCTAACCGAGGAAGACCCATGTTGGGCTGCTGGCTTTGTAAGATAGAATGACTGTGCACTTTACTCAAAAGTAGGTCCCACTGAGTGCCACATGATTTACCCTCCAGTGAATGAGCAGAGGATGCCACCTGAGTGACTCTGTCTAAGAAAGAGGTTGTGGAAGAGAATGGAATGAGTATTAGCAGAGGTTACAGCGAGGAAGCAAGCATGGGTTTAAAGTCTCCCCCCCCCCCACACACACACTCCGGTAATGCTGAGTTCCATGAAAAAAGGGAGCAATCTGTCATCTTTGTTCTTGAATAGCAAGGTATACCACCCTCCAACATTTCAAACAGCCTCAGAGGATGATCAAAGCCTCCCCATTCTGCCCAGCTTTCAGCTTCATTCTGCATACACCAGGAATTGCTTGATATTCACAGAATCAAGTCTTGAGCCTATAAGGTCTCAGAAAGCACATGCAAAACCGTAACAACCCACGCAGCAGCTGGCCCAGTCCACAGCTGGGTCCTCAAGTGTCCTTTGCCATGTGGCCCGGGGGATGTAAACCTGCATTTTACTTTCAATCCTCCCGCTGCAGGCAAGGGACATACCAAGGTCTGTGTGACTCCAGCGAAAGACAAGCAGGAGCTGCACTGACTCAGAGAAGAGCTAAATATAGCTCACTGCCTAACTGGAGCTGTCAGGGAAGAGGAGAGATGAGATCACCAGCTTCTATATCTGGAATGAAGTGAGAGGCAGCCGAGCAAAGCACACAATGTCTCCACAAGCCCCCAGACACTTTGCAAAGGCAGTCGGCACAGGACATGGCCTACAGCCATCCTGACAAAAGGAATGGGAAGAGGGACAGGCCAACAACGCTGTCTGGAGCCCTGGAGCCAACAGAGCCTTTAAAACTTATGCGGGTCTTAGTGGGCATGTCTCTGGCTAAGCAGCTGTTTAGCTACTCTGGGCGTAGTGTGTCAGGGGCACTGAGTCACCCCCATCATTCTGATATCCTTCCTCCTTCTCATCACCCTCCCCTTCATGCTAATGGAATGGCTGCAGCTGCAGCCTTCTTCTCTCCCCGCCCCCCTGTGAGGATGCCACAGCCTGCTCAATTCCCCTAGCAGCACACAAAATTTATTCAGAATTCTATCTGTATAATTCTGTATACCTGTATAATCCTTCAGTATACCTGAAGGAGCATCTCCAGCCCCATTGTTCTGCCCGGACACTGAGATCCAGCACCGAGGGCCTTCTGGCGGTTCCCTTACTGCAAGAAGCCAAGTTACAGGGAACCAGGCAGAGGGCCTTCTCAGTAGTGGTGCCCGCCCTGTGGAATGCCCTCCCATCAGATGTCAAAGAAATAAACAACAATCGGACTTTTAGAAGACATCTGAAGGCAGCCCTGTTTAGGGAAACTTTTAATACTAGATGAATCACTGTGTTTTAATATTCTTCTGGAAGCCGGCCAGAGTGGCTGGGGAAACCCAGCCAGATGGGCGGGGTATAAATATATGATGATGATGATGATGATGATGATGATGATGCAGGGGAGGTAGGAAACTATCCACAGTGTGCCACCAGGAAGGAGACAATCAGTGGCAACTATGATGCTGTGCTGGAGAAGTGGGGAGGGGGAGTATTTTAAAGCAGATAAATTCCAGGTTAAGTTCAGTAGGGATCTGGGTGAGCTACTGGGCTGGGACATAAAGTGCAAGACTAGAGCATATAGTGATATAGTCACAATGGATTTCCTACTTACAGATCAAAGACGAGGTAGTGGAAGCCTTCCTCAGATATGCTATCATGGAGGCGAACTGCAAAGGAACACAAAACGATACATTACATACCTGCAATTTTCCTCCTCTGCCTTAAAACATACGTTACACAAAGTACATAAGGTCTCACGGGCACACAGCCCATGCATAGCAGCAAGGCAGCAGTGTGATGAGGCCCAGGTAACGGGCCCTTCATCTGAACTACCAGCAGCATAACTGTGAGGATTATCTCAAAGCATTTAGATCACTTAGAATGCAAGATCTTCCTTTCCACAGGCTCCTTCCCCTATCCAGCATATTGCTGCCACACTGCCTTGACTTACCAAGTCCCCAGGAGTACAGATTTATAATACAGGGGGAGAGGAAAAAAACAGACTGGGATATACTAGTAGATTGATTTTCAGTAAATCAGCAAGGATTTCTGACTCCAAATTGTTTAACAACAGGAACAACAAAATCACACACACACTTAGAGTTCAGACAACACTTAGATAATCAGGAACAGATATTTATGTGAAATGAAGGGCTGTGGTCTCAGCTCATTTCTAGTACTCAAAACAAATTGCAATCTCCAATGCAATTCCTGATCTACAGTAGGCACTTGCCTGCCCATAAACCTGTTTCTGAGCCAAACTTCTGCAAACCAGCTGGGCAAAAATTAGGTAATAAGTTAAGAAGATAAGACAAGACTTCCTGGATTAGACTAAATACTCATCTAACCCAGTATTCTGCTTCCGGCAGTAGCCATCCAGATGGTTAGGAGGAGTTTCTAAGCCAGCCCGCTCTTTGTATCCAGTATACGGTCATCACTGCACCTGAACACTGGAAATTCCATTTTCAGTAGAACCATCATTGTTTGTATGTAAGAGCAGATATACCAGGCTCTTGGGCCATGGGGCTTACAGTCTAAAATCGATACAGGAAAACAACAGATCAGGGAGTGGGGGCTGAAGAGAGGAGTAGGGAGGAGTAGGCAGAGGGGAAATGCATGCATATTTCAATTACATGTACTTTGGCTTGGTTACAATAAGGCAGCCTTCCCTCTGGATGTTTTGGGCTACAACTTCCATCACCACTAGCCAGTGGGGCTAACAATCGAGGATTATGTAAGTTGTGGTTCAGAACATCTGGAGGTCAGCAGGTTGTGGAAGGCAGTATGGAAGAAGGGCTACAGAAATGAAGGGGCAGCAATTCCAAAGGGGTCAAGAAAAGGGAAGCAGAGGTTGGGCTGGGGGGGGGGCAAGAAATAGGAAGGAGGGAGAGAACAGGTGGCTACTAGAATGCTTGCAATGGGTGTCTCAAGCACAGTCAGGAGTTCAAGCTGTCAGTTATCTCCCTTGAGAGTCTGGTTGGCACGCCTGCTTGGTGGGAACAAACCCAACTCAATTAAAATGAATTTATCAAGAAAGCCACGTAAAAGGTGCATAAGGTTACAGGAGAATCTAAAATTTGGAGACAGGAGTCCAAAATATTGTCTATGGAGACAAACTAAAAGGTTTAGAAAACAGCTGGGTGCTTGTTTGTTTTCTAAACACAAGAAAACCAACCATCTATGATGAAATTAAAATATGTCCAAGGTAGTGAAGAATACATATTTTAGCAGTATAATAATGCCACTAAAACTTATGCCAGCTTAAAAATAAATAAATCTCTCGGTCGTATGTTTATTTGAATGTTTGAAGTAGAAAATATTATAGAAGATCCACAAATCTCCCATAGTACTGAAACACCTCACTTGTGACAAAGTAGGATGTAAATCTCTAACCCTACATTTCTGCTCCGCAAACAAATAATAATAATAATAATAATAATAATAATAATAATAATAATCCATTATAAGCTAACAAAGTGGCCATGGTTACATGTCATAGTCTGAAATGAGAAGCAGGCTGATACATACTGCTCATATTGGACCTGCGGCTGTAATTCCCTTTAACAAGCTGAGAAGAGACAGAAAATGGTGCTGGCTTACAGGTGAATCCATGCTCATGGTTTGTTTCCCTCCATGCAAACTTTGAGATGAAGCCAAGAAAAAACCTTTACTTCCTCTAAAGGTTTGGAGAGAAATTACAAGCACTGGTTCACATTTAACACTAAACCACTGCTGTGGTCCCCCCCCCCTTCTGGTTCACGAAAAAGAGGAGCAAGATAAACACAATTTGAGCAAGATGCACCAGCACATCCACGATAACCCATAGTTTGTTTCTGGTGCAAGTTTCCTATAAGTGCCAATCATCATGAAAAGTAATTTCTGGCTGAATGTAGAGGGACACTTAATTTTTTCCTTAGTAAACACACAGCACATCCAAATCTGCCACCCTGGGCTCCTTCAGGAGGAAGGGTGGGTTATAAATGGAATTATTATTATTGTCAGGGCCTAGGTTAAAAATGGAATGGTAGAGCAAACAAGCTCACATACTAACTAGTGGAATGAATAATAGCAATACAGTAGTCTCCCCTACAAGATAGATCTAGTTATCCACAATCCAGGTATGGAGCTGTTTCTTTTGGTCTCTACTAATGCTGCATTTATTCATTCATTCATTCTCCCAAAGGCCCAGAGGTACATTTGAAAAGACTTTACTGTAGCAAGAGAACTGGTGCGAAACTGGTCTGAAACATTATTAGAGGAATTACGTGTTTTATGACCCCTCTAGAACAGGGATCTGGATACAGGGTTTCTATATAATGGGACTGTCTTATTGCATATTTTAATTATGGATTTTTATGTTTTAATGGGATTGTTTTCACTGAGTGTGTGACTGCATGAACATGTGTGCGAGTGAAAGAGGAAGACAGCTTGTGTGCCTGCGTGTCTGGTGAGTGTCTGCAGTGTGCAAGAGAGTACACATGTGCATATACAGGTGCCATCCCCACCCCTGGTATGTGGCCTTTGCAGAGATGGCTGAGTGAGATAGATGATAGATAGGTAGATGATAGATAGATAGATAGATAGATAGATAGATAGATAGATAGATATAGATAGATGATAGGTAGATAGATAGATGATAGATAGATAGATCTTAGTTTGCAAAAATAGGTGCATTGTCTCTTTTCAAGTTGCATTTTCTACAGATCAGTTTCATTTGTTGTGAGACATTAGTGTTACATACTGCACACTGTTAGGTTAGGAAGAAAAGAGGGGGAAAGAGGGGAGGGGAGATTGGTGAGTGGGGTGGGGTCGGGTGGCAATGTTTCTATTCTTCTACTTAGTGTATGTATGGGGTTTTGAGTCAGCATCACTTGTGTGAGTTCTCTTACTATTCGCTTGTTGTATTTTCTTGGTGGTGGTGAGAGGTTGTGGGTGGCCTAGGGTGTGGTTGGTTGTCTTTGGTTGGCTGTAGTGAGATTTGTTTTTGTGTGTTTGTTTGGATCAGGTTAGCCAGATTGATTCATATGCTGTTGGCGTATTCTTGTTGTTGTCTTGTTGGGCTGGGTATGTGATAAAGGGGAGCCATACGAGGGTGAAGGTGTCTTCTTATATTTGTCCCCATGTCAGTTTCAGTTTACTGGTTAGTTTTTCTAATAAGGCTGTTTCCCATACTATTTGATACCTTTGGTCCATGCTTATTCCTGACAGGTCTCTCCAGTGTCTGGCTATGATGCTTCTGGCTGCTGAGAGTAGGTGGGTTATGAGTTCTTTGTGGTGTAATTGGGCATTATTGTCTTGGAAGATGTTCAGTAGGAGTGACTTATTTATGTTTGTGTCATTGGTGTTCATACTTGTAAACTGCTTAGAAGTCTCTATGAACTAAGAGGTATAGAAATAAATACATTTATTGTAATCTTCTTCTTCCACCTGCCTTCTTCCACCTGCCTTGCCCCACCCTCCAGTCTATGTTTCTCAATTTGTATTGTATTATTTTATGCACTGTGGCTTGCCGTTGTTTTATTGATTGTAATTTCGAAATTATTTATTGTAATTGTTAAGAGTGGGTTTCTGTTTAATTTTTGTATGCTGATATTATTATTCTATACTATTCTAATGATTGTTGAATGTTAGCTTTAAAATAAGCAATCTACATCAAATAAAGTATGTTTTATTATCACATTTTTGTATTGCATTAGATTGTTTTAAGGTGTACATTCTTTGTTTTTTCAGCTTGTAAACCGCCTTGAGTATTGTAAGATAGAAAGGCTGTATACAAATTAAAAGTGATGATGATGATGATCATCTGCACTCCTTAGATGTTCAGCCCTGGGTATGTAGGTTAGATAGAAGGGGTCCCCCAGATGGATGAAATTGATGGACTATGCAGAACTGGATAAATTAACAGGAAGGATTCGAAACCCACGGGACGAGAGATTCTTAGAAGGCTGGAGTAAATATACAAACTATTTGAAAAGCAATTGTAATGAAGAGATTACGCTAGTAGGACTGCAAGAAGTTTTGTAAGGAGAACTGTCTGAAATATTGCAAGAAAGACTATGAGGAGAATTATTAGTTAATGATAATTAAGAGTAATAGAGAAATTAAGAAATGCAGAATAAGTGATAAAGAACGGAAAATCATCAGAGACGTTGACGGAAGTCTAAAACATTGTATAAGATAAGAAGTTATGTTATATGATTGTTGGAAATGCTATGTTAAAAAAACTAATAAAAATGTGAATGTGTGTGTGTGCGTGTGTGTGTGTATCCCCAGAAAACATTTCAGCACAGGGTCCCTTGCACAAGGAAATAGCCCCATTACACTGCCTTCCTTCATGTCGTGAAAACAGAAATGTCAGGCCCATTGAAATGGAACATGAGATGCAAACCAGGCCAAATGATTTTGCTGCCTAAAGGGAAAGAACAAATGATGCCCCCCTCCCTCAGTTAAGTTGCATTGCACCCAGGGCTGACCAAGATATTTTGGCACCTGAGGCAGAAAGTCCAGCAAGTGTCTCTTCCTGGGAGTAAAAACATAATCATAGTAAATTAAATAGCTAAGATTTTACTGCCTTTTCATTATACCCAAAATCAGTTGCCTTAGGCAACTCTCTCACTCTGCTTACTGATGGGACTGACCCAGCATAGACGTGAAACTCTCTTATGTCATTCAAATAGAAAGCGGAGCAGGAAACATTGCATAAATGAATGAAGCCCTTTTTCTTCTCAGATTTGTGGGTATCTTTTCAGACTGAAGCGCTTTAATGTTAGATTGAACTTCCCTGCAAAGTGGCACTGGCATGAGAAAATGTGTGTGGTGCTAAATATCCTTTCCGCTCTCCTCGAAAGGTCAAGATCCAGCCCTCCTTAAGGGAAACAAAATTCACGGGCTTCTGAGACCTGGTTCTTTTTCTGTGCTTCAAGACATGTTGTTCCTCACCAGAACAAGGCTAATTAAACAAAAAGGAGGGGGAGGAATCATTTGCACATGAAATACCACATCTCCAAAAGTTCTTTGCAGATGAGGAGAAAATGTCTAGCAAGACAAACAAATACAGGGCCAATGCTTATAAACAGGATTTGATTCTGCCAAAATATGACTACTACTCAGTCTCTGCATTGAAATTCATGCAGGATGATGCCTCAGTTCTGAGGGCCAGATCCCACAAAAGCACTGCACCAAGAGATCAAATCCAAGAGAGCGTGGAAGGCTATCAAGCTGCCATGGCTGGACTGAACACCTACTTTTCAACTGGAATTTAAAGGCGTATCTACAGCACAGATTTAACACTTACAGTATTCAATAGTCATTCCTTTCCCACAGGGAATCCTGGGAAACGAGTGAGAAGGGCTAGGGACCTTGAACAGAGAGTTCTTAGCAGCCTCACCAAAGTACAATTTCTAGGGTACTTTGGAGGAAACAAATTTACAGATGTGTGTTTGTACTGCAGAGATGACTGGAGGGCAGGCATTCCTAAGAGATGGGATACTCAAGTGAGCCTAATTCACACCACCAAAGGAAAACCTGAATGCAGAGCATTTAGGGAGAAAGAGTGGCAATATTCTACAGGAAGAGCTCACTATTTGTAGTGTGCAACTTATATGAATGGCAAACTCGTTCTCGGAGTGTCTGTCTTTCTGTAGCCAAAATGGCACCATCCACACACAAAAGCAAAGTACTGTATAGACAGGCGTGGGGAAGGTTTGCAGAAAGAAAAGTAGCCCCTGGGAAAGGGATCTAGAAACAGTTCAGTGGGGGGTTGGCATACGCAGTAGCCATGGAAGAAAAGGGCACAGTTGGTTAGCTGGTACCCTCAACAGAAGTCCACATTCCAACATTTTGTTACAGGTCCAATTGCTCTTTTGTAAGTATCATACTAACTCGGCAATAATATTCAGTAAACTTACTCAATAAGACAATATAGCATTAAGTCCACGGGACAGGAGAACATTATGTGCAGGAGATTGAACGCAGCATTATACTTCCCTCCCTGAAATGTCTTCACTTTGTTTTTAGTGCAAGCAAACTGGATGTTAAAAAAGCACTCCCTAGGATCAAACAAAAACAGCTGGTTTGCCTAGCTGCATGAATGTGTCATCATGCTAAAGAAAAAGGAGGGAGTTAAGCCTCATGGGCACAGTGTTTGCTTTAACCTCTGTGGGGGGTCAGCAAAACACTAAGCATTGCCCCACGGACACTCAGCACTACCAATCAACACAAAATGTAAGGCGCATACTTTTGTATTATACTGTAGATGGAGACTCTGGCTCCTGTTTTGCGTCACTGAATGACTGTAAGTGATCAAGGAAGAGTTGTCACCTCTCCTAGCAACTGTTTGCACCTTCTTATGGAAGCCTGCCTCACTAATAGCTTCCTTAAATCCTAATAGCTTCCTTAAATCCTAATAGCTTCCTTAAATCCTAATAGCTTCCTTAAATCCTTTAGAACAATCCCATAGTGAAGGCACAAGATCCCCGCATCATGCACAGAAAACGGATGTCTCCGTATGGACACATGCATCTTCCTTTCGCAAACTCCCCACTGCACAAAGACCATATACATCCTGCACACCTCACCAAGACTTCCACGCCGTGGCATCTGCTCCAGCTCCATTATATAACAAACTGGTTTTTCATTTTTCTTTTGCACTTGTGTCTGTCTCTAAACCTACCTAGAAGGTGCCCATGACGACATTGTTTCCATAGAAACTAATGTACTTCAAAGGGAGAAAAGCAGAGGACTAAAAAAAGGACCCCCCAAAAAGGGGGGGATTCAAACAAAATGACTGGAATAAACAGACTGCACACTGGAGCGGGTGAGAGGGGTGTCATAGTCTTAATTAGCCAGTTGTTTGAGAAGGAAAGACCTGCCTAACATGCTGCTTACTGAAACTCTTGCTCTATCATCTCTGCTGACGTCAGCAACTGCAGTGGGCTTGCAAGATTACCTAGGGGTGCATTGAAACCAGCAGGGCTGAGGGGGTGTGGGATTGAGCAATCAGTTGTGCAACAAGAATGTGCAGTCCACAATCCATACCAGCAGTTTTTGCTGGTTTTTTATTCCTCAAATTTTATTTCCCACTCAGGTTGGTGTATGTAGATGTGATTACTCCATGTTTACCCTCCTAACAACCTTGTGGAGTACGCTAGGCTGAGAAAAAGAGGCTCAACCACAATTTGACCCTGACTTTAGATTATGGTTTATTAACTCACTGTGGTTTGTATACACCATCAGTAGTGTCACGGGAACTGGGGTTGCTTGTGTGTAAACCTCTAGCTGTTCCAAACTGCTTAGGGGCGGTTGTGTCTTTCCCTGACTGAGCAGCCTTGGCGCTGCTGCTCAGTCGCTAGCAGAATCCGTGAGTGGGCGTCTCCTAAATTTCCTCCAGCATAAGAATTCCTTAACGGACAACCTTCGCCTCGCCTCTCTGCGCGGAAGCCTTCTGCGCAGAGTGGGCGTGCCTAGTGGTGGTCCTCCACCCTCCTCACTGACTTCGCTGGAAGAGTCTCGGAGCCTCACCTCCGAGATGCTCTCTGCCTCTCCCTTCTTCCTGGTGTCACCTGGACTTCCTTCCCCAGATGACGTTCTCTCTCTACCCTTACTCGTTCCCTCTCCTGCAGAATCTGGAAGCCTCGCCTCCCCCCTCTGCTCTGATGTCAGTTCCCTGACAAGTAGCTTTGCCAAGTTTCTGCAGCCATGTCAAAATTCCCCACAGGGCAAATGATAATAATGCAAAACTATCCATGTTTTGTGAATAAAATAGAGTAGGGATCAGGAACCTGTTGCCCTCCAAATGTCGCTGGATTTAAACTCCAATCATCCCTGACCATTGACAACACTGGCTGGGGCTGATGGGACACTTGTTTCCATGCCTGAAATAAAGCAAGCGATGTAGATGGAAAAGCATACTTTTGAATTACATCAGTGCAAAGTACAGGGGCAAGGAAAAAGTAGTATCCCATTGGTGGGGGTATAACCTTTGGGACTGGCAGCCATATCCTCCACTTACTCAAAAAACTAGTTGTTGAGTAAAGATTTATCCCAGTCACGGGATCTGGATGTTCTAACTGCTGAATTTGGATTTTGCAAATGTAGATTGCTAGAATCTGGAGCACTGGAAGTGATGGTAGTTTGGAAAGGATTGGATATGCCATGTCTGCAATGAGAGAAACATGTTGCACAGATCTGCTGGAACGGGTTCTGGACAACTGCCTTCTCAACCTGAGTTTTATATATATATATGAACACAAAACAGGCAAGTATTGTTAACCCTGGCAAACTCTTCTTCTACAGCGAGAAACTTTCCCCACCTCCACTTATTCCCTCCAAGACAGATACTTACCGATGTTGGAATGCTTCAGGAGACGGCAAATTCGAGCTTCTCGCTCCAACTTCTGATGATCTGAAGAAAAATAAAGAGCAAACACTCTTGAGCATGCCATTCAAGTTAGCTTATTCTGAGAGTCTGTCCCTTAGTATTTTGTTCTGGCCAGCATCTCAAATGCAGAGGCTAGCATTTCCCTGATATTAGACCCGATCTACATATTACAGATAGTAGAATTCTGGACTATAGTACTTCACACTGAAGATGGGAGCCATGTTTTTTAATGCCCCCCACTAATTAAACACACACACACACACACACACACACACACACACAATTCCTTTCAGGTTAAAAAGAAACATGCCAAAAATAAACACTCTAGCCAGTTGCATAGCATGGGTTGCCAAGAAGATCAAGTATTCTGCCCCTCTTTGGCGAAAAAACCTCCAAACACACAAATGCATACTTCATGCATCTCTCCATACAGGGGGTGGGGTTATTAAGAGAGCCAGGCACAAAGTTCCAGTCATGGTGCTTCTCTGACAAAAAGTGCTAAGGGCCTTTTTCTAGTTGCGGTGCTGGGAGGTGGCTGGATGGTGGGGGGAGAGGCGGGTTTAGGAGTTAAGTGGCAACCCATCTCCACAAGAGGGTGCGAGAAGAGAAGAGGAAGTAAAAAAGGGGGGGATTCCTTTCACAAAGATTGTTTGTTCACTCATCCTATCTAACTTGAACCAAACATGTATGTGACATGTTGTTTAAAACATTACAGTATTTGATAAATTAGCCATCTCTTTAAAATAATACAATTCTACAACTAATACAAAGACATTCCAGATACCACCAGCTTCTATCATGTTGTCCCTTAGCTGTCCCCCCCCCAACTAAATGTTGAACTCTTTTTTCATTCAGAGGGGGAAAAGAGCAATGGGATATGGCAGAGGCTTATAGAACTATGAACAGGCTTGAGAAAGCAAAGAAAGATAAATTATTCTCTCACTTCCTTAATGCACTTGTATTCAAGATCATTTAGTTGCTAAAATTCATTGTAGTGAGTTCAATAGAAACCAAAGGATATACCTTGGAAAAACACACAGTTAACATGGTTTTTTGCCATGGGATGTTGTGCTGACCATTACTCATTCATCCTCTGAGGCAGAAGCAAGGTGCTACCTTTCTACATAGAAATCTGACTCTAAACTTGTAACAAAACGGCCCTAGTGTGTTAAAACCATCTCTGCAGACAACTGTTTTGACTGGAAGCCTGTAGGTAGGACTTCATTTTTTAATGTTTAAGTGGAAGAAAATGCATGCATATAGAGGATTAACTGAGTTACGCTATGATCATAATTATACTCATCATCAGTATCATTATTATTATTTATGAGTCACCTCTCATTCAAGGCAATTTACTATTGTACAATAAACACAACTAAAAGTGGCTTTTAAAATAATATCAAAACAACCTAAAATTGGTTTTAAAACAATACAAATAAAAACCAAAGGCAAAAACCAAAATGTTCATTCATTCATTCATTCATTCATCTGGAAAAGTTTATTGAAACCAAAATATCTTCAAATGGTGCCAGAAACTACAGATAGTGAGTGCCTTGCATCTCAATAGAGATGATGTTCGCCAAACTGTAATGATGAATGAGGTAGTGAAGTTTGGTTATCATGAATCAAGTGGAGCATGACTGAAAGAGCACTCATTTCCCCAGAGGTGGAAAGGGCTGCTTAGGGTCCATCCAACCAGTTATATATCAGTTTTGAAACTGCACAAACCTAAAAATGACTTATAATTTATAAGGGGTAATGGGGAGAATAAGGGAGGACAAAAAGTAAGTGAAGAGCATGAGAATATTAGGAGTTTTGCTGGACTGAACCAAAGGCCTATCTAGCTCAGCATTCTGCTTTCAGCAACCACACTCTCCTACAAATGGCAAGACTCTTATACATGGTTGTGGCATAAACCTAAGGAACAGTGTTCCATGGTAAGTCACACCACACTCAACGGGGTGCAAAGCAGACAAAACCTAGTCTCTTCTCTTCCTAACCATCTACCAATTTCCTGGCAGAAATTAGCTTAAATGTCCAGGAAAATCCGGATGTATGGCAGCCCATGTCGGCATTGTCGTTTTAGCCAATTTTCCACAGAAATAGCTCCAAAACATCCAATATCCAAAATATCTTTGTGGTCTTGCAAAAAAACCCCAAAAACAACAACTTTGCCCAAACAAAAACTTTGCCCAAAACAAAAAAGCTCAACAACTTTTCTGTCTGGATTTCTTTTTCACTTTTCGAAAACCCAAACCAATGTGCTTGTTTCGTCTGCCAAACACCCCATCCTTATTCAAACTTCTGTGAAGAGCCCTGTATTATGACTTCTGCACGAGAGTTGTTTGTATATTTGCATAATTTATTCCAAGGAAGATGGCAGAGCTTCCTTGATGCAGGGAACATGCAGTGCTGTTTATACTGTTTACCAACCACCTCCTGGTCTGAGTCAGAACTTGGATGAAAACTGCCAGGCCTTGAAGAAAATGGAAAGGCCCACCAAGTGCTTGGCAACAGTTGCCTAACCCTTCCTGCAACCATCGAAGCATCTACCTACAGACTTTTACTCCTTACTCCCCAGCCACACACCAAGCCAACCTCATGCCCAGTATTTTAACAAAGGATGGCAATATGCAGCACCGGCCCTCCACTGTAAGTAGGTGGTGCTATGTGCTATGTTAAAAAGCAACTCACCAAATCATATAATTGCAAGGAACAAAAAAGCCACCTAGTCCAGACCTCTGTTACAACATTGGACTAGTCACCATCAAAAAGCCACCTAGTCCAGACCTCTGTTACAACATTGGACCAGTCACCATCAAGCTATGCAGATCAGCCAATGCAATTCAGGATGCCTTCGGTCTTGCCTTCTATACGGAGGCGACATAGCTTAATGAAAAACACATGCTTGCTGCGCAGAAAATCCCAGATCCAATCCTGGCTATCAGCTTCCTCCTCCCTAAACACAGGGTTGCCACTGTAGTGGTCAGCAATGAGGAAGATGGGGACAAAGCTAGAATCAGTTAGCTCTGCCCGTCATTAGCTCTCACCAGCCATCCCTCCACTACTATAGACACCACTAGGCTAGTTAAACAAATACTGTGACCCAGCATATGGCTGCTTCCTACCGTTCCTGTTTAGAGAAAGAAGAGATTCCTGCATAGAGGAACATCTTTGATTGAGATGCAGCAATTTCACTCTGGTAATTTACACCGAGATCCCGAGATCCTATGCATAGGCTCCTCCTGATACTCATGATGAAATCCCCAAATTTTCAGAACTGGCATTTTGAGTGGCCTATGAAGGAATGTCCAGCAGAGATTTAATGCAAGCCACTTTTCAGCTAAAAAGAAGGGTAGAAAAATACTTTCACACACACAGAGGTAGCATACAAAATGCCTTTCTTGAGAGCATTACAGTAATTAAATCCGTGCCAAGCTACTGGAGCTTGCTATCTAGAGAGACCAACTTCACCCCTCTCTCTGATGATCACTGGTTGCATGTGAGGCCCTTCTTTTTTGACTGACCTCTGGATTGTCAGGTTGTTACTTTCATTTTTCAAGCATGCCAGCTTAAAAAAATAAAAATCTGTTGTTTCTGCCTCCTGTACTGTTTTAATTAATAAATTTTATTGTATCATTCTTTTTATTGTTAGATGTTTTAATTGTTGTCAGCTGACCTGGATTGCCATCCTTACAAAAAACAAATTAATACATAAATAATAATTAAATGCATTGCCTAAATTGCTACAGCTGTGACCTACTAATCTGTGTGACTCCCTGATCATCCGATACACAAAAGTATAACCCCGGCTCATTCATTCATTCTCATCTCATTGCCGACTTTTACTTAATTCTTTGCGTTCCTACGTAATCTGATTAAAAACAGAACACTGTAACAACAGGGTCGTAATTATTAAACCTCATTTTCTGTCCCTTGTTGTGTACTACCCATCTGTTCTTCAAAATGTTCAGTTATTAATTTTATTTTTAATTGTAAATCTTTTCCTTGATTTCTATTATTTGTTGTTATTATAGATTGGAGTCCCCAACCTTTTAGGGCTTGGGGTGCATTTGAAAATTTAAGGAGTTGTTTTGGGCACCACAAAATACCCATTTCAACAAATGAAAAACTGACAACACTCAGAACTTCCCCCAAAAGGCAAAACCACCAAGCAAAAAGAACACAGACAAAAAAGAAAGAGCAGGCAAATCTCTCAGACAAACAAAACTCTTCTTAAAGGGTGAGGGAGCTTGACAGACACCAAAGAGTTCACCTGTGGCCACCATGATGCCCATAGGCACAATGCTGGGAACATCAGTTATATATAATGAAAAAGTAAATACTGATGGGAAACTTTGCAAAAAATACCTAAGAAAAATATAATTCATACAGTGGCACCTCAGGCTAAGAACTTAATTCGTTCTGGAGGTCCGTTCTTAACCTGAAACTGTTCTTAACCTGAAGCACCACTTTAGCTAATGGGGCCTCCCGCTGCCACCGCACCGCCACCATGCGATTTCTGTTCTCATCCTGAAGCAAAGTTCTTAACCCGCGGTACAGTGGTGCCTCGCAAGACGAAATTAATTCGTTCCGCAAGTCTCTTCGTCTTGCGGTTTTTTCGTCTTGCGATGCACGGTTTCCCATAGGAATGCATTGAAAATCAATTAATGCGTTCCTAGGGAAACCGCCTTCAGACCAGGTCCGGGGACAGTCTGTCCCCGGACCTCTTCTGAAGGCTGGGGGGGGAGGGCTTTTCGTCCCACCCCCAGCATTTTAAAAAACCCCGGGACAGCGGAGGACTTCTCCGCTGTCCGGGCGATCTTAAAATGCTGGCGGGCGGCATTTTAAAATCGCCCCGGGACAGCGGAGGACTTCTCCGCTGTCCGGGGCGATTTAAAAGCCCCTGGGAAGGCAGGCAGGGGGGACAAAGACTTTTGCCCCCCGCCCGCCTTCAGAAGGTGCTCCCGCCCCCCCCGCCCGGCTTCGCAGCAGCTCTACGAAGCCCGGCGGTGGGGCAGGTGTTCCCGCCCCCCCACCCCGCTTCGGAGCACCGTTCTGAAGCGGGGTGGCTGGGGCAGGTGTTCCCGCCCCCCCCGCCCGGCTTCGCAGCAGCGCTACGAAACCCGGCGGTGGGGCAGGTGTTCCCGCCCCCCCACCCCGCTTCGGAGCACCGTTCTGAAGCGGGGTGGCTGGGGCAGGTGTTCCCGCCCCCCCGCCCAGCTTCGCAGCAGCGCTACGAAGCCCGGCGGTGAGGCAGGTGTTCCCGCCCGCCTCCCCGCTTCGGAGCACCGTTCTGAAGCGGGGTGGCTGGGGCAGGTGTTCCCGCCCCCCGCCCGGCTTCGCAGCAGCGCTACGAAGCCCGCGGTGGGGCAGGTGTTCCCGCCCCCCCCACCCCGCTTCGGAGCACCGTTCTGAAGCGGGGTGGCTGGGGCAGGTGTTCCCGCCCCCCGCCCAGCTTCGCAGCAGCACTACGAAGCCCGGCGGTGGGGCAGGTGTTCCCGCCCCCCCACCCCGCTTCGGAGCACCGTTCTGAAGCGGGGTGGCTGGGGCAGGTGTTCCCCCCCGCCTGGCTTCGCAGCAGCGCTACGAAGCCCGGCGGTGGGGCAGGTGTTCCCGCCCCCCCACCCCGCTTCGGAGCACCGTTCTGAAGCGGGGTGGGTGGGGCAGGTGTTCCCGCCCCCCGCCCGGCTTCGCAGCAGCGCTACGAAGCCCGGCGGTGGGGCAGAACCGATCTCCCTGCCGCCCCTTGCTTCAAAAGAGAAGAGCCGCTGTCCCCGGGGCAAGTTTCGTTTTGCGAAGCAAGCCCATAGGGAAATTCGTCTTGCGAGGCAACTCGAAAACGAAAAAACCTTTCATTTTGCGAGTTTTTCGTCTCACGAGGCGTTCGTCTTGCGGGTACCACTGTACTATTTATGGGTTAGTGGAGTCTGTAACCTGAAGCATCTGTAACCGGAAGCGTCTGTAATCCGAGGTACCACTGTATATCGATAAGCAATCAAAATAAGGTAATCGATAAAAACAAACTTTCCACCTACATCATGGACCTGTCCAATAGTATCACCTGTCGCCCACAATCCTATCTGAATGGGGATCCAACTGCATCCACTTGTGAACTTTTCCAACTTCATAGGCAGATACCAAAGCTTTAAAGCTTCATCAAGAAGAAAGGAAATCTTATGCTGTTTAACATCAATGACTCCAAAGGGTAGTGCAGCCCCAGAATAGTTATTGCTCCCACAAATGCTCACCTAGCTTTCAGGCACAGTTTACTGAGGCCATATTTGGCAGGTATTCAATCCTTGCTCCCCTAATAATGGCGTTTGCCTGTTCCTTCTGGAGTCACCACTGCAGCTTAGGCAAACAGAACTTAAGTACTTTGTGCTTGGGACCAGAACATTTTCCAGCATATAAGTTTAAATAGGAAGACAAAGAAAAACAGCAAACCCACAGAGGCAGATACATTTCCCTCTCTTAAGCTTCTAGTTAATCCATTTGTTACTTTAAACCACATGAGGGCACTGCTCATCTAGCAATCTAACCAGCACTTCTTTGGAAGCATCTTTGTCAAAGTTATTTCCACCCCTAAAAGCTGAGCCATTTTGTTTGTTGTTCTCTCCAGATAAGATGCCTGCTATTTCTTTCTTTCATCTCTACTGAACCTTTAAATATTTCCTACATGAATGAAGCCTTCAAACTCCAGAAACTGTAAGTGAACTTTTCAATCCAATTCACTCAAGCTGCAAGGTTTGCTAGCAGGTTATGGGCGCAGGCAATGATTTGGAACCCTAAGCAGAGTTCCCAAAAGCTCCCCTTCCAAAAGCCTTTCCATCCCAGCTGCAGTTCTCCAATGAGAAAGCCAGCAAGAAGGGGAGTAGATTCCAAGGGAAGCAAAGAGAAGGGGCTGTAGTGTAAAGATTGGATTGGAAAGATTGGAGCTATAAAGAAAGAGCAGGCTGCAAAGAACAAAGGAAGGGACAGACAAAAGCAGGAGACAGTTTTGCATTGCTGAGAACTGAAAGTTGCAGAGAGATAGAGAACAACGGTTGGAATGTATGCAAATGCAGTAATCCCCAAGTTGAATGAGCAGAATTTTCAATTGTGGAAGTTCAAGATAGATAATTTTCTAGCCAAGGAAGATTTGTAGCACTGTGAAAGGCTGTTGTGATTTGCATGTCTCTTGGGACATGCAATTCCTAAAGACCTGGCTTTGAATGCTACTGGGTTACCAATAAATAGACAGCCTGATGCTGTTCTTGTAAAGGGTTGTCCATTCTTCCAGAACATCAAGAGTCCCATAGAACATAATGGCAGTCTCTGTTTCAAATTCCATAGCCCCAAAATGTCTTCGATCTGGCAAACCTACCAGTGAAATGATGTGCCCTTGCAATTAATACGCAGCAGACATTCATCCACCTGACAGCTGACTGCAATTAGCAGCCTACTACCAGGAGGAAACCCAGGGGGAAATAGATCACTGGATTCAAGTCTGAAGGGCACCGACAGAATGGCAAGATGGAATTTCTGCTGTTTGGTTATACAGGACTGTTCGGCCAATGTTGTCTCTCATCCAGGGAAGCAGCAAGGCAGCATTTATGGAATACTGAAGAACACAATTTATTTATTTCCTCTGAAATTTAATCATCGGTTTTTACAGAAAACAGTCTCAAAGTAACTCAAAACAAGTTAAAATACAAAGATTCAATTCAAAACCCAAGCAATGAAACCATACCTAGGTACTATAAGTGTTAATCCACTAGTATTAATGACAAGGGAAATATTTTGTCCTACTCAAGCAAAAGATGAATATGCAGAACTGGTCCAGAATCAAGCCACATCAAAATCCAAATGGCCGGGGGGAAATAATGTCATTGCATTGCACCTTAAATCTGACAATGGTGGTGACCAGGTGAACCTCCTTGGGAAGAGCACCCCACACTCAAAGAGTCACCACTTAGAAGGATTATTCTCTTGCTCCTATCCTCTGCATTTCCCCTGAGGGAGGCACACAGAGGTGATGGTTATGATTGTAATGTTCAGGTAGGTTTGTATTGAAAGAGGTGGTCTTGGAGGCACTGGGGCCCTGAGCCATAGAAGAATTTATAGGTCAAAACTAGCACTTTGAATTGAGCCTAGAAACCAACTGGTAGTCAGTGCAGCTGAGACAGAATTGGTGTTATATGCTCAGGCTGCCAGGTCCCATTCAATAATCTGTCTGACAAATTCTGCACAAGATGCAGTTTCTGAATGATGATGATGATGGTGATGAGGATTTATATACCACCCTTCATCACAAGATTTCAGGGTGGTTCAAAGGATAAAAACACAAGGTTAAAAACACAAGTAAATAGTTAAAACAAAAACGACAAAACAATACTCCCCACCAATTGTCTTCAGATGCAGCCCTGTGTATAATGCACTGCAGTAATCTATACTGGAGGTTACCAGAGAATAGACAACCAAAACCAGGCCATTTCCATTCAGATAGGGTTGTAGGTTGACCATGACCCAAAGCTAATGGACGGCACAATGTACAATGGAGGCACCTTGTACCTGCAATGACAGCAGGAGTCTAGAAGTATTCTAAGCTGCATACCTTCTTCTTCAAGGGAACCCCGTCCAGAACAGGTTGCACCCAACCAACTAATCTGAGGAACTACCCACTAACAGAGTCTGTCTTATGTGGATTGAACTTCAATTTATTGGCTCTCATCCAGTCTACTACTGCAGCCCGGCACTGTTTCAGCACATCTCCTGCCACACATGATTGCATGCCATTAGCACATTGAAGATAACACACTCCCATCTCCGGATTACGCCATTCAGCAGTTTCATGTAGAAGTTGAATAGCATGAGAAAGAGAAGAGTGAACCCTGTGCAACTCCACAGTGGAGGTTTCACAGGACTGAACAGAACCTGCCAATCATCCAGTAAGTGCAGAATCCCCAACTCAAGCCACTCAACAGGGATGTATGCACCCTGTCTCTCTCACAATACATGTCTTCATACAGTCTCAGTGCCAAAACCAGGCCAAAATTCTGATGGAAACGGATATAGAAAACGAGTCTCATCCAAGAGTGCCTAGAATTTCAGTGACCACCCACTCAAGAATCTTGCTCAAGAAAGGGATATTAGCAACTAGCCTACAGTTGTGCAGAACTTCCAGGTCTAGCTAGAACACATGCACACTCGATATCTCTGTTTTATACATCACTGTGACACAACTGTACACAAACACACACATCATGGCCAGCCCTATTATTACGCAGTGAGATAGCTTCCTTCCCATCCTCTCATCTTTCCCCGAGTCCTCTAAGCTAGCCTGCTCTGTACCCCCAAGTCAAATGCCCTCAGGTACAGTAAAAGATGCTGACTTATCACCAGTGTTCAACAACCCATCTGATCAGCTTCCATACGTTGACTAGGGAGAGATACTGCCTTGTCCTTTGCCGCAGACAGCAAAATGTCTTGAGCCAGCACACACATACATGCACAGATCCTATGCACGTTTAGTGAGAAATATATCAACACTGACAACTGGGAAACACTGACCTGCAAGCGCTCCAGATGGAGAACAGCCTTTACCAAAGGTGTCATGGACTTTGAAGACACTCGAACTCAGGACACAAGGGAGAAACGTGCTAGGGGAAGGCACGCTTGGCAAATCCACACCGTGATCAACTCCCACCCAGAAACCAATGTCCCCACTGTGGAAGGACGTGTGGATCTAGAATTGGCCTCCACAGTCACTTACGGACTCATTGTTAAAACCATGTTTATGGAAGACAATCTTACTCTATGAGTGATTGCCAAAGAAGAAGAATATCAATATAATTTACTACCAAGGTTTTTGTGTATGGGGTCCCACTCACAATTGCTAAAATACCGTATTTTTTTGCACCATAACACTCACTTTTTTCCTCCTAGAAAGTAAGGGGAAATGTCTGTGCATGTTATGGAGGGAATGCCTACGGGTGGCATGCCTACGGATTTTCCTCCTCTAAAAACTACGTGCGTGTTATGGTCGGGTGCGTGTTATAGAGCGAAAAATACGGTACTTAGGGAAACATTTTATCCATAGGTCCATATCTGAGCACATAGAAATCTAATCCTGGCCTTTCTGAGTGTGAATCACATATTTGGCCCTATGAATAGCTAGCATCTACTATCTGACTGTAGCTCTTTAAAAATGAAGCTGGATTATTTTAGAGTTGTACCTCTGGTTAAGTACTTAATTCGTTCTGGAGGTCAGTACTTAACCTGAAACTGTTCTTAACCTGAAGCACCACTTTAGCTAATGCGGCCTCCTGCTGCTGCCGTGCCCCCGGAGCCCGATTTCTGTTCTCATTCTGAAGCAAAGTTCTTAACCTGAAGCACTATTTCTGGGTTAGTGGAGTTTGTAACCTGAAGTGTATGTAACCTGAAGCGTATGTAACCTGAGGTACCACTGTATTTTGTAAGCAAAGTGGAATAAGTTGTACCTATTGGGATTTCTGCCAGTAGTGCAGACCTTAAAGGCAGATTCTGTTGAGAGGAAAATGCAGCAGGTCTAGATTGTGCCCAACTCTTCACAAGCAAAAAGACTATACAGCAGGCACATCTTCTGCCATGCTCCTTAAACATTCTCATTGGCCACTCTTCTTTCATCAGTGGGCAGGCAGGGCTGGCCCAACAATAACACAGAGCCACTTCAAGTGATAAATTTCACATAACATTCAAAGGCTGCAAACTGTCAGCTTGTACAATCTATAATTACAAATATGTATTTTATCATGGAGGGAGCCATTAGTGTCATTCACTTGAGACACCAAAATGTCATGTTCCATTGAAGCACCAAGACCAGGAATGCCGATGTCACGTACTTAACTCACTCCCTGACCCCAGGCTCTAAGGAGTGACAGGCAGCAGCAGCTTGCCTCTTCACTTATTTACAATGCAGCCCCGGCAGGCCTGATGCGTCTGAGATGCCTCAAGTCACCACCGGCCTGCAGTCAACAACTCTAGAACTGATATAGCCACGTTCCGTCTAGCACTAGCTTGGGCTGGCTGAAGACTTCACATTACAGTCACATGGCAAAAATCTGTGAGAATCATGCTGCCATTTATTGCTTTCTCACCCTCTCTTACAGTCCTACTTTCTGTAGCAGCTGTTCTTCTGTCCCAGGGGTGGGAGCAGCGAGGGCAGACTGCAAGCAAACTATTGTCAAAAGTACGTGCTGTTACCTGCAATAGGAATGAGTAGGACAAACGCGAAGACACCAGAGCGTGCATGTGCTCGCAAAACACGTGCTTGCTGGTTTGGCTTATCAGGGAGGGGGCCTACATTTTATTGCCAGAGCTCGAGTGGAGGATGGGAATGAAACCTACACTGTACCTCTGCACTTGAATACTTTTGAATACTGTACCTCTGCAGCTTGAATACTTTTCGTCCCCTTCCAGCTCACTTCCTGTATTGGAGCAAGGCTGTGAGGTGGGTATGGGTGAGTTAAGGCAGTGGATCATAGAGAAGACTTACTGGCTGGCAGAGACTTTCCAGGATTTCTCCCATCAACTGCTACCTGGTCCTTTAAAAAAAAAAAACAACCTGGAGATGCCAGAAATGGAACCTGGAACCTCCTGCAGGTGCTCTGCCACTAAGCTATGATCCCAAGGGTGGTGAAATGAGGCCAGATATAAGAAAGATAACACTGCATACTCTACTGGACAAAATTTGAACAAAGCTCAGATATGACTAATCAGGTATCACATTCAGTAACAGCAAGATACAAACTTGTTATTTTTCAAAATGAAATAAAAATATAAGAGGGAAATGGTGGTGCTGCCAGTTGTGGCTAAGAAGGAAGGAAAAGGAATAGAGAAGAAAGAGCTCTTCTAAACCAAGCTATGTCTGGCGTTTCAGTCATCTGCTATTTCCGATGGCTGAAAAGCTGGAGCAAACTACTAGAAAACGCTGAAACGAGTGGATGGATTTACAACCTTCCTTTGCTTCAGTACTGCTTAAAGGCCCCCTTGGAGCTGTATCCCCTTTTTAGCAAAGGAATTAACAGTCTGATGGAGCAGAACCGAAGAAATACCTGCAATTCACACCTCTTGACCTTATCTACCCCCCCCCAGCCTACATTATAGTAACACTGATCGTTAGAACCAAAATACAGTACAAAGGAAGTTGTCCTGATCTATTTAAAAATTCCAGTTTCACATTCCAGCAATACATTTAGGGCAGGAGTGGGGAATCTCTCTTTTTTTTAAGATATTTATTAAAGTTTCAGCATATTACAAAAACAAGAGAAAAAAGTAAAAGAAAAGGGGGGGAACCAAAAATGAAAATACAAAGTAAAAACAGTTAAAAACAAATCAGTCTTTCCATATCTTATCTTTCATTTGCTTGCTTCCCTGACCTCCTCACACCTCCCTTTTTTGTATTCCAGTTCAATTAGTTAATTCAGCAAATCCTTTCCTTCTTTGATTTTATCTTAATCTTCTATCTTAATATATTATAACTTTAGGTTATCACCTGTTAACAATCCATTTTTACATATTCCTTTATAATACTGCTGCTAAAAACCACTTAACTTCAATCCAACATCATTCTAACATAGGAGTGGGGAATCTCAGGTCTAGTTGCCTCTTTATCTGTCCCTTGAGCCTTGCTCTAGGACAAAGCCAAGTCACAACCCTCACCAGTCCTGCTCCTTTTGATCAGCTGGAATGGTCCTTGAACTGATCATGTTTCTTGCTTACTAAGCAGGTTATTCGATGGAGGTGCGGGAGTGCGGTATAGAAACCTCTGGCTTTTGCGATGGGCGTAGCCAGGATTTTTGTTGAGGGGACAGGACTTTTGTTAGAGGGGGCAGAATGGACGGGATTTGTCAGTTAGTTTAGTATTTCTATTGTTTTACTTAATCTAGGGGGTAGCAGCTGCCCCCCCCCGGCTATGCCCATGGCTTTTGCACACCTAGAATGTAGACCCTTGTACAAAGGTGCATACTACCCACAACGGCTACATTCTGCCTCCACTGTCAGAGGTAATATGCCTCTGAATGTCACTTGCTCGGAATCACAAATGTGGAGGGTGGATGGAACTGAAAGTCACAAAACAGTGAGCAAGCTTTTGAGTTCTCAAGAAAGCTGACTGAACGATAAATGGGGGGAGAAGAGAAAAGCTGGTTTGATGTTGAAGCCACAAAATCAGTGTTTAGCCATAAACCCAATCTAAATGTGACATTATCCATGTCTTTAGCTCTTGCATGGCTGATCCTCACCCCTTTCCTCCATCAGTAATAAGCAGTTGCAGAGCGAGGGCTGAGCCAGTTGAGGACCACAATTCCCCTTCCCTGCTAGTCCCAATCCAGCTCTGTTGTGTGTCTGTATCCCACCTGGCTAGTTGTTATTAAAAGACAAAAAAGGACTTGAAATATATAAAATGGAAGAAGAAATAGCAGGCTTAAATACATTGTGATCTGCTAGGTATGGTGCAGATTTTACCTTGCACCTAAGATTGCTGGGACAAAAAGAAAATAATGTCTCATCCCTCCGTTTTAAAATAAAATCCTACAGTTACCTAGATCTGTCTCCACCCTTAATCAAAATGGCACAGGTTCCTTGTGAGATACAGAATATTAGAGCCAATTGTCAGAAAGCCATGCAACAGCCCCAGACCTTGCTGACGGCACACGCAGCAAAGGCTGCTGCCAGCATTTTATGTTCCTAGCTGGTGCTGCCTACTAATCAGGGGCATTTGCAGGCAGACAGGCTGTCTCTGTTGATGCTCAGGGATCCCCCTCAATCTGACACGTCAGGAGCATTTCCACAGCAACAAAATTGCTTCTGAACAGAGTGTTCGGTGAAGCGGCTGTTGCCTTTGAAGGTTGGGGGAGGATCCCGCTGGTGTGCAGTACTGCGCTGTGGGAAGTATCCTTTCTTCCAGACTCCAAGGGTCACAGAGGAGTCCCTCACTTTGCAATGACTCTGAATCAACCCCCACAGAGTCATGTGTTGTCAGAAGTAAGAATCCAGACTAGGAAACTGAGGGCCTTCTGGTAGTTTCCCTCCCTGCGAGAAGTGAGGTTACCGGGAACCAGGCAGAGGGCCTTCTTGGTAGTGGTGCCCGCTCTGTGGAACGCCCTCCCTTCAGATGTCAAGGAAATAAACAACTATCTGACTTCTAGAAGACACCTGAAGGCAGCCCTGGGTGGTGTGTGTGTGTGTGTGTAGATAGATAGATAGATAGATAGATAGATAGATAGATGATGATGAAATGGAACCATCTACGGTAATTGCACATCTATGCAGCATTTTTCAAATTTTAATGCAACCCTTCACTGCCTTCATACACCAACAACTTCAGCCTGTCTAGCCTTTATCTTATCTCCAGCCAGCCGTATTATCTTAGAATTATAGCGCTGGAAAGGACCACAAGGGCCATCTAGCCAACCACTTGCACTGCGGATCACCATGCTACATATAAGTATGATTTATTGGCTTCACCATGGGGAAGGAGGCTGCATTACCCCTTCCTTGCAGCAGTCTTCCCACAATGTTATTTGCTTTGGACTGGAGCTCTATGGGAAGCAAAATGAAGATCAGAGCAGGGTAGAGAATCTATGGCCTTCCAGATGTTGCTGGATTCTCCCATCAGCCATTGCCAGCATGTCTAATGGTTAAGGAGCATGGGAGTTGTAGTCCAGAAATATCTAGAAATCCACATCTGCCATATCCTTGCACTCCACCTATGGTATATAAAACATCCTCCCACAGTCTGGTGTACTCCCGGTGTTTGGGACTACAATTCCCATCATCCCTCATTAGTCATGCTGATTGAGGCTGATGGAAATTGTAGTCCAAAACATCCGGAGGGCAGCAAGTTGAAGAAGGCTGCTACAGAGTGTCATTTTCAGAGAGACTATTTAGGAATGTGGCTCAGGCATTCACTCCAACTGTCCCTATTTATTGGGGACAATCTCTGTTTTTTTTATCCATGCTGCTGGAAAATCACTATCCCTATTTTTAGAGATGCCTTGTCAGAACGTTGTTACTGTATTATGAGGCGCTAGAGCTGTCATTCCTTGCAGTTCAGTTCCCTCCTTATGATACCCAGAAGCTAGATCTCTGAGGGCCAAACTAAATGCAACATTTGTCATGCAGTTTGTCCTGTATAAAATGGGTGAATGGAATGGGCTTTTTCACCCTGTGCCTCTCCACCCTCATTTCTGATCAGAATCTCTCCCACACATGCATGCTGTTTGCAATGACAGAGCAGCTCCCTTTAGCGCAAGTAGGAGCTTTCCTTAAATTGCATTTGGGGAGACTGGAACTGCAGCAGGAGAAAAGGGTTAACCCCCCCCCCAATACAATCCCAGTCCACTCAACCTTCCTTGTGTCAATTATTTGCCTTTTAAAAAATTCAAGCACACCAGCGCAAACTACATAACAAATATCACATCTACTTTGACCCCAAGCTGAAAGTGAATATGTAGATATAAATGCATGTGCATGAATGCTGAGGCACCAGACAGTGCATGGTCTGTCATTTTGCAAACTGTGGCTGCTGCTGCATGTTTTAAAACTTTTAACACCCCTTGTACAACAACCATTACACTTTTAAAAAAAATATTTTGTTTACAATTTTTCCATATCTAAAAACAACAACATAAAACTAAACAAACTGCTAAAGGAACATCAGCGATGAAAAAACAAAATGGGAAAGGGAATCAGACAGTTATGTTTTTCTAATATACCTTTAAAACACCAGATGCTACTGTATTTGGCTTTTAACATCATTACAACAGGCCCTGATACAAGTGTGATGAACCTTTTGTCCTCTGGATGTTATTGAGCAACAACTCCCATCATTCCTGACCATTTGGCCATGCTTGCTGGGCCTGATGGGAGTTGTAGTTCATCAACATCTGGAGGTCCAAAGGTTTGCCACAGCGGCTCTAACAGAATACATGAATGCTGCATAGAAGGAAAAGTACATTTAGAAATGAACAACAGTGTAAGTAGAGCAGCTCAGGAAGTGAACCTTGCTATGAGATGAGGGTGATATAAGCATGTCCTTGTTTTAATCTGTGTTCACAGGTGTGCTTAGGGTGTATTCTCTAAGCAGCAGGGAAAGAAGCAAGCAAAAAGGGGACTGATCTTTTTAGGAAGGCAGGATAAGGAGAGGTGGAAGAGGCAGCACTTTAGAGGTAGCACAAAAGGGTGAAATTTGAAGTCATTAGCTGAAACTGGAAGTCATCAGAAAAGTAGGCTAAATGGAGAGGAAGGTTGGTGAGGACTATGCAATCGCCTCCAAGGGAAAGCCTAGGAACTTGATGCTCTGAGAAAATTTAAACTAGGTTAAAAGGGGGTGGGAGGGAAGCTACAGGGAAGAAATTGACATTGGCCTTTATAAGCAGGCGTGAAGAACCAGGAACCAGAGGAGTCATTTGGATTTATTACAGCGGAACAACTGAAGTCTGTTCCATGGTAAGAAGACATCAGCAGTGGGTGTCATATTGGGTAGAGCAGCATGAGTAACCACCAGGTTCCCTGCCAATGCATTTGGTTGTACAAGTGTTTGCCTGCACAACCAAGCATTATTTGAAAGAGGCTTGAAAACTTGATATAAGAAACTGAGGTTAATATCTCCCTTGGGCAGTCAAGGGAATTCCGAGAGAGAGGGGGGGGGGCTAAGTAGGGCCAGCTCAGGGGACGTGACCTCTGCCTATAAATATATCCAAGGTAACCATTTAAATAAAAGAAAGAATCAAGTACAGTGACATTATAAGCCATTACATGTATAGTTATTGTACGAATGTATTTAGACTTTAATTTTTCTGTGAACTGCTTTGAGCACAGATTTACTTGTGGGAAATGTGGTATACAAATAAATTGGCAATGATGCTAACCATCTTATGTCCATTTTGGAATGTGTAGTTTCACACTCGGAAATGTCTGTGAACAGCATGATTCTCCTCCTCTAGCCTAGGCTGTCCTGCTGAAATTTACTTAGCCAGCAGTACTCATTTGAAAAATCTGTATTATATATATGTCCTGTCTGATTTCCAAAAATATATAGGATTCTGTGTAGGCCTAGTAACAACAGATCAAAAATTGTACCAGGATGAAGAGCGTGAACCCACTTTACTTCACAACAATGAAAAAGTAGTGTATGGATTATAATCCAAAAATATTATAGCATTCCAGTTAACTACACTTCCTTCCAAACAGACAGTCTGGTAGTTCTACTGCTTTACCTACCTTCTGTCACACAGATACACTGCAGATGGCTAGTAAACTTTTACTCGCGGCTAGTAAACTTTTGCACTTTTTTTTTCTATATAGCATTGTCTGGTTCAAAAGGTAAAGTCATCAGCGACTTCCCTGTTCCCATGTTTCCAGATCATACTTTGCACAAATTCAGCCCTAGCAACTGGTAGGCTTACAAAAGTAGCAAGGTCAACTGCTGCCAGGAGTTTTCACTTCTGTAACTCTCACCAGAGGGAAGCTGCCAGAAACCACATATAGTTTCATATCATACCGATGTATCACTAGAAAGAGCACACTTCTCCAAGAATAGGCCATATGTTTGCTTGAAGGACACAGGATGCAATTCTAATACGGATAACTAGAAGAAGTAGCTACATATTTACTACAAGCAACAGCTGCACCAAAATGAAGAAAAATTGAATGTGAGTAACCAATTCTACACAAAACAGAAATGTGCACTGAAGATATAATTAAAATCTATGAAGAAGTCACTTACAGGGAATTCAAATTTCATGCTGCCCATTTAAAAAAAATCATATCCCTCGGGGGGGGGGCCTATGGTAGATTTACTAACAACAACTCACTAGATGACTTATATACCTTTAACTAACTTATGATATTGCATTGTAGATGATGCAGAACTGATTTTACAACTGCGAGGACTTAAAAAGCACATTAAGTTGTAAGTTGATCAATGATTCCAGATTCAGGTAGTTATCCGTGTTGGTCTGATACAGCCAAAATATAAAAGAAATGGAAAAAAATTGTCCAGTAGCATCTTAGAGACCAACTAAGTTTGTTCTTGCTAAAAGCTTTCGTGTGCATGCACACTTCTTCAGATACACAGATTCCAGCTTTTTCACAAGTCGACCTCTACACTTCTTTGGCTCCATCTGTCAGGAGTGCATGCAGGAGCCAGGCCCTGTGACTGATAGGGCCTTGCAGGACTGGGGCCTTCCTGAGTTTGGCCTGGAAGGGCAAGGCGCGGCAGCACAGGTGAGGCTTGACAGAAGACTCATAGCACCTGATGGCAAGGGCCGGGAGGGGTATATAAGACCAGCATTTCCCTCTGGCTCTTTGCCACAGCAACACACTACCCACCTAGCTGTGCTTCGGCTTCCTGACTCCTGGTATCCTAACTCTTGGACCCTTGGCTTCCTGACTCCTGGTTTCCTGCTTCGTGGACTCTTGACTTCCTGACCCCTGGACTTCTGACCCTGGACTGCTGATTCCTGCTTTCCAACCTCTACCCTGGTCCCGATGTACCAAGCCGGGACTCCGACTGCCTGTAAACTGGACCGTGACACCTTTCCTTTCTCTAAAGCCATCAGTGATGCTGTGGCAGTGGGGCATAGGTCTGTGGTCCCTGCTGCATGAATTGGCGGAGGCAACTGACCACTAGACAGGTGGTGGAGGAAAGCCATAGCACAGCAGAAGCCCTGCCACAGCAACTGCCACAGCTGCTGCCACCTGCCACCATTTTAATTTACTGAACTTCCCCCAAAGTGATGAGAGTGGCAATGAGCTCATCCAATCTGATGCCACCTTTGTGCTTATTGGGGGCATGGAGGGCATATTCAGCTCCCTTGGCCCACACTTTCACCATTCCAGCTCCCTCACTGACCCCACAATCTTAAAGGTGGTATTGGATTAGCAAAACGTGCTGACACTCTTTTGAGTCACTTTGGGGAAAGTTGAGTAAACTGCAACATTGGTGGACAGCTCGTGGTGCTGAACAGCAACAGACAGCTTTGCTTTACTGCCTGCCTGCTCCAGCCAACCACCTTAGCCATGTCTGCAACAGCAGGGTGAAAGACCAGAAGGACTTGTAGAGATCAGGGTCAGGCAGGAGGAGAGCAGCGTCATAGCCCAACAAAGATTTTTTTTTTTTTAAATGGGATGTCACTGCTGCCAAAAAGAGAAGAAGATAAGCCAAGGATCTCACACGGGGGTCCATCAAACCTAACAACACCTTTGTCTGCATGCATTCTGATGCTGCCACCTTTGTGGGTTAGGATGCAGGAGCTGAGGCAAATTGGCTCACTAAAAGATAATGGCAATGTAATGTAAATCATGTGAAACATGCAACAGCAAGGATGAGAAGCTTGTGGTCCTCCAGCTGTCACTGGAATACAACGTCCACCATCTGTGGCCACGGACCATGTTTGGTGGGGCTGATAGGAGTCGGGGTCCATCACTATAAGGAGGGCTACATGTTCCTCATTTCTGCATACTAACTTACCTATTAATGTAGGATCATTTGACACCTAAATCTGACGTAATGATTCTGCCCGATAGAGAATCATTAGACACATGGGAGGAGATTAGCTGGTGTTTTTCTGGACAATAGTTTTTAGATCTTTAATACTAACACTGCCTCCAGAGCTAATCATCCCCAGTTGTCTATTAACCATTAAAAAAAAAATCAATACAGCTGTTAATGTGCAGCACAGAGAGAAGCCATGCAAAGAATAGAATACACACAGCCCATCATCAAGAGGCATTGGGCGATAATTTGTTTCTGATTTTTAAAAAATATTTCTATGGTCATATCCACCCCACATATTTATTAGCAAGTGATTTCCCCTAAAGAAATGTGGGATTTGTAACTTGTTAAGGGTGCTGGGAATTGTAGCTATGTGAGGAATAAGCTACAGTTCCCATGATTCTTTGTGGAAAGCCAAGTGCTTTAAATATATGGTATGGATAGCATTTTAACAGCTACCTAGGGACACCTGTGGTGTGGTAGCTGATGTCTGTGTCTGTTGTTGCTGCTGTTAATTTATTAATTTTAGTTCACGTTCTATGTTGAGTGGATCTATCAATTATTGCTGGGGGAGGGAAGCTTTTGGCCTTATACATACACAACTATTTTTTTTTTAAAGCAAATGTTATGAAGTAGTAGAACATCAGATAAGTTCCCTCTTTAGTTGAGATTGCAATATATGTCCAAACACTGCAACAGTTATCAGAAAAAAATGTGTGTTAGCATCAAACTGGAAGAAACCAAAAGAAAGATATAACATTAAATTTCTGAATGCTCTAACTGCACCAAGGAAGCATGTGCACATTTGCTCTGTGACATACACATATCTCTGTGCCATACACATATTTCAGGTGTGGCTTCAACTTAGGGTGTATTTGGCTTGGATTAGAGTGCATTAGGGATTGGATGCACTAAATTGGTGCATGACAAACCAAACAAAAACCCTATTTGTGCACATGGCACTGCGAGATTTCACTCTTACCAAGATATTTATTGTTAAGCTAACAACAGGCAACTGACAGAATGCAGGGGAACATTATGCAATTGTGTTTATGATGAACAAATAAAAAGAGTTCTAATCAATAAATGAACCAAGAAACCAGATACATATATTTGAAATATACAATGAGCAAATGGATTCTGATAAAACATTAATTCATTGAATTATTTGCATGAAGGTGTTTTAAATGAGCTATGTGAGAACTTTTGCTGCTGTTACAGGTATCTTGTGTCCTGGAAAAATCTTGTGTCTAGAAAGAACAGTGTGACAGTCATTTTAAAGGAGTTGTGGAATTACTGTAAAGATGGTAAGCCAGCTTGCTGTGAAGGGGATCAAATAACTTTTACAAGACTAATGTATAAATGCCAGTCATAGAACTATGGTCTTGCATACATGAATAATGGCTTTCCTTTATCACTACTCAACTTTCAGAGCAATGAACATTTCTAATTATGCTTCTAGATCAAGACTCCTTTGAGAGTCATGCAATACATGCTTATGACATGCAAAACCCACAAATGGTCTGTATCAATCACTGTGCTGGTTTGTGTTCATCCAAACACCATGGTCTAGCAGGATCAGCAGGGTGATGCAGTCTAAAATAACAACTCTAGCACAAAAGCCCTGAAATAGCTGGCACCATTTCCTTGGCAAATGCTACCACCCTTCAGGTTTAGCACTACAGTGCTAAATCAGTCTCAGGAGAAAGCTTTCACTTGGACGCGCCAGTGTCGCGCACACACACACACAAAAACAGTCACCAGTTTTAGGTGTTCCGCAATTCTGTAGTTCCATTGTACTCAGGGCTTTTTTCAGGGGGTACTTCAGGGTACACAGTACTGGTACCCCTTTTGTGGGGTGGGGGTTAAAAAGTGTGACACTTGCTGTAACAATTTCATGATGAGTACCAGAACCTATTTTTCAGGGGGTGGGTTGTATTTATTATCTGAAAATGGGATATCGCTCATGAGGCTAAAGTATTGACTTTAGGCTGAATGCTCCTCAGTGATCTTGCAGAAAGCTAGGGCTGCCATATGTCCGGGTTTTCCCAGACATGTCCAGGAACTGGACTGTCAAGATGGCATCTGGGCAGATTTTCACTAAATTGACAAAATGTCTGGGAAGACCCGAATGTATGGCAACTAGGGCGCTTTTAATAGAAAAATGCTGGGGGGAAAGAAAGAAAAGAAAGCCCAAAGACTTATTGGGGGTGGGGGGAGCTCAACAACTTCGCCCAAAAGGCCAACAGCTTTGGCCAATGATATCATGAGAATTAATGGAAAGAACCAGAGAGTTACATGGAATTATCCAAAGTGCACAGTAAGATGATGGGTTAAACTTCAGGAACACGTGTCTCAACACAACCAAGTTCAATGATCTGCATGTAAGCACAAGAAATGTAGGCCATTTATAGAAATTGAAATTGTATTTTGGAAGTAGGGATGCTTAGGGTATTTGTTTGGTCCGCATTTTTAGGGAACTGAACTTAACTTACAGATAGGTAGCCGTGTTGGTCTGCCATAGTCAAAATAAAAAAAAACCTTCCAGTAGCACCTTAAAGACCAACTAAGTTAGTTCTTGGTATGAGCTTTCGTGTGCATGCACACTTCTTCAGATACACTGAAACAGAAGTTGCCAGATCCTTCTATATAGTGAGAAAGTGGGGAGGGGTATTACTCAGAAGGGTGGTGGGAATGGGAGATTGGCAGATAGCTGAGATGAGCCTGTTGACGACTCTTAACGACTGCAATAGGTCCTACAGGAAAAGGCAAGGGGTGAGAAGGTGAAAAATGGCTTAGTCATGTATAATGGGATAAGAATCCAATGCCTTTGTTCAGACCAGGTCTCTCCATGATTTTAAGTTTAACAACTCCTAACCCACAATAATACTACAACCAGACTTAACACAGACACTGGCACCAGAGCCTGCAATAAACCCAGATGCCAACTTTGCTGCCACATACACCCAGACAACACCATTACTGGCCCCAACCACATCACACATACCATCTCGGGACTATTTAATTGCTCATCGTCTAACATTGTGTATGCCATCAAATGCCAACAGTGTCCTTCAGCTCTCTATATTGGACAAACAGGCCAAACCTTACGCCAAAGAATAAACGGACATAAATCTGACATCAAGAATCACAAAACAGAGAAACCAGTAGGAAAACACTTCAATCTCCCAGGACATTCTATACAAGATCTCAAAGTAGCTGTTTTACTACAAAGGAATTTCAGAAATAGACTGGAAAGAGAAGCTGCTGAATTGCAACTCATTACCAAACTTAAAACCATGGAGAGACCTGGTCTGAACAAAGACATTGGATTCTTATCCCATTATACATGACTAAGCCATTTTTCACCTTCTCACCCCTTGCCTTTTCCTGTAAGACCTATTGCAGTCGTTAAGAGTCGTCAACAGGCTCATCTCATCTATCTGCCAATCTTCCATTCCCACCACCCTTCTGAGTAATACCCCTCCCCACCTTCTCACTATATAGAAGGATCTGGCAACTTCTGTTTCAGTGTATCTGAAGAAGTGTGCTTGCACACGAAAGCTCATACCAAGAACTAACTTAGTTGGTCTTTAAGGTGCTACTGGAAGGAATTTTTTTTAAGTTGAACTTAACTTGCACTTCAAACACTAACATACAGATCAGAACACAGTTCTCCTTTGTTTCAGCTCAAAACACACACTAAAATGCATACTAAAACATGTGCAAATGATTATTGCTTGTAAAATGCAGAAGAAAATGTGTGTTTTGTGAACATTTGGGTGTCTGTTTAAAACAGACTGAAACAAAAATGGGACAAAATGGACTTATGGATGAATACATGCAACACTGACATAGACAGAAATAAACTGGCCTGTTCATCCCTACATGGTGAATAAAAATAAGCTTAAAAAAAAGCAATCTACCAGACCTTATTTGAAACAAACTCTAGTTCCAACAAAAGAGAATACTACAGTCCCTGCTTCAAGAACAACAAATGACAAACCTCAAGCTTATATGCTCCTCTCTCTTCTCCTCTTTCACACCCATGAGGAGTCACTTTCTATTTTAAACTAACCTTAGTTCTCTCTAATGTCCAAACTATTGGAACTGCAGCTTGTAATGCAGATATGGTGTAAAACATTATTCATTCACTCATTCAAATATTTATAAACTGTTCCTTCATAAGATATATCAAGATGGTATACAACATACAGAGTATAGTAAAATCAGAAAAGGCATCCATAAAACATATAAATAAAACATCAGTAGACACTGAGTGGTGAAAAAGAAAACTTCCTATTGTGATGGCCCATCTAAACAACACGGTTTTCTGAAGACATCTAAAAGAAGGCAGGTGTTCTTCTTGGCAAAGCTCTACTAGTAGGGAGTTGTTCTGTGGTGCAGGGGCTGCCCCACAAAAGGCTTGGTCCCTGGTGAAGGCCAACCAGATCTCAAGTGAGGAAGCACCAGAAGTTCCCCAGCAGAGGATCTCGGTGATCAAGATGGAGCATAAGGAATCAGACGGTCCTTTCGTCCAAAGTTATTTAAGACTTTAGAATTTAACACATGTACACTGAACTTGGCCCAGTAGCAAATCGGCAATAAATGTAACTCTTCCAGCAGTTGGGGAACATAATGTTCAATAATATGCTCCTGGGAGAATTCTAGCCACTTCCACGTTAGTTGCAGCTTCCAGACCCAATACATGGGCAGCCTCAAATAAAGTGTGCTGCAGTAATCGAGTCTTGCTACCAATGCATGGGCCACCATGGTCAGGATGTTGTGATCCAGGAACTGTAGCAGCAAATCTAATCTACACCATACTTCATCGACACCACATTTTTTTTGTTCAAATGACTTTTCCCCCCTGGCTTGGAGGTTGCCAAGCATAATTCTATTGGCACAACCAGAACACTGCCTTCCTGACCAGCTGTCAGAAGTGGAGGTTGCAAATCCAGAAACAATTCCAGGTGACCTGTTCTGTTCTAGCTAATATTTTGGATGACTGTATGCCAAGATGAATGGGACGCGGGTGGCGCTGTGGGCTAAAGCCTCAACGCCTAGGGCTTGCCGATCGAAAGGTCGGCGGTTCGAATCCCCGCGGCGGGGTGCGCTCCCGCTGCTCGGTCCCAGCGCCTGCCCACCTAGCAGTTCGAAAGCACCCCCGGGGGCAAGTAGATAAATAGGTACCGCTTACCAGCGGGAAGGTAAACGGCGTTCCGTGTGCGGCTCTGGCTCGCCAGAGCAGCGTTGTCACGCTGGCCACGTGACCCGGAAGTGTCCCCGGACAGCGCTGGCCCCCGGCCAATAGATGTGAGATGGGCGCACAAACCCCAGAGTCTGTCAAGACTGGCCCGTTTGGGCAGGGGTACCTTTACCTTTACCTTTATGCCAAGATGAAACTGGGGGGGGGGCTTGCATGCTATAAAAGCTGCGTGTTGTGAATGCAAACATATTCACATTACACCACTACAAGAAGTTGCACCCCTTAACAAAATTATGGAAATGGCTGGCACCAATTTACAGAGTGTGTGTGGTCAAACTGCAGGCATGCGTGATCTCCCAGCCACTTTGCAGGTAAACCAACCAGCTTACAGCAGAGCCCAGATCAATTCCTTTCAGTTGAGTGACCATCTACCATCTAACCCCTTACCACTTCTCAGGCAGTGCAATATCTGTCGGGCAACTGCCATCATAGACAGGCAGGTTAAAGCACAGGACACAGATTCCACAGCACAGGTCAGCAGGAGAAGAAACATGATTTTCACTGAAGAGAGACTTTGCACGCATGGTCAGGGCTAGTAGTAGTACCTTTTGAGTGTGTGGGAAGAGTCTTTCCACTTGGAGGATTGGGGAATTCAATCTTAGGTACCAGAATTTTTGTAAACAAAGAGCAACAACCCAAGAACTCAGTTTGGACAGGTTGCAGCATCCCTACTTGGTCCCTGAGCCTCCGTTTCAGCTCTCACGAAGTCAACAAAATTAGTAGGCACTTTTGGATCTCACAGAAAGCTGTCCTGGAATAAATGAACGCTGCTGGGGATATCTGCTTATCTATCAGGAATGAAGCAGAACATTATGGACCGGATCAAAAGCTTGCACCCTTTTTGCAGGGGTAGGGCAGTAACCACTAACCCAAGGGCCAAGTCTTCCCCATTAGCAAAGTCAGCCCCCAACCTAATTTCCTGGTGATGGCACCATCCCTGAAAACAACAGGAATGTGTGCAGAGTCAAGTAGGGATGGCATAATTTTAATCTCTACCATGACACTGGGCTGGTTTGACTACCCCATTCATTCAGTAGCCAGCTGGGTTCAGTCAGGAACTCAGATCAATTATTTGATGCTATACCAAGATTATCCCCTTGCAAGAGATTATCTCAGCTGTATCAGTTGTTCTCTTCTGCGAATATCTGCCAGGGGATCATCTCCCAGCTATCCTTTGTGGGCACCGCAAATATTCCAAAGTACTGTAGCAGAAATTTCAAATGCACAGCCCCTCCACTTGTTCTCCCAAACGCTAGAAAGCAATGAGATGAAAGAGAAATCCCCAAACCCTGCCCTGCCTTCACTGCCCCCCTCCTCTCTCACACACACACACACACCAGGAAGAGAGAGTCTGGCTCTAGTCCAGGGAACCTCCAAGCAGCACAAACAAATTAAAAGTCCAGTAGCACATGGGTCAGATGGCTGATAGGCAGGCTCTAGAACCAATAGCTGCTCAGCACAAGGCAGACACAGGCAACTCTTCCAAGGCTTGGGGCTGTCAGTCAAACATGCAGAGCTGTGTTCTTGCTGGCTGAGGAGTGGAGCAGTGCAACTGAGCATGCTCCAGTCTACCTGCATTGCAGTGGCTCAGAGTGTCCTCTGTTAACCCAGCTGTATGCTAATCCCATCATGCCATCCAGGACACTTATTAGCACAGCGGCAGAGCCAAAGGAGGAACATTTTGCTTTGAATACAGGAGGGGGAGGGGGGCCGAGCAAGAACGGGGGAGGGAGAGAAAGAGGAAAACAAGTAAGTATATATTATGGTATACCAAAATAAAATCGTAGAATAAACAAAAAAAATCAAAAAGCTTCGTTCTTGGATAGCAGAGCAGAGGATTGCGGGGGGGGGGCACAAACAATTGCAACCAGAGCAGAAATCAGAGCCTTGGAAAGCCTTGTGGAAATTCAGTGTCAAGGCTATTATTCTACTGGCAGGTATGAATGTACTTTTCGAGGTGGGGGGGATCACAAGGCCACTGCACATGATATTTTTGAACACAGGGGTTAATAACCATGTTGGGGGAAAGTGCATAAAACAACATTATACAGGCCACACAGCTGTCTATCTAATTCCTGATAAACCTCATAGGGAAGATGATGTACTGCTGCAGAGGGTGAAATGGGAAGCACAGGGCCTCTCTCTCTCTTTCTCTTCTGTGGAAAGACCAGCTTCACCAGTTTCCTCCTCCTCCAGCAGCAGAGGGAGAGAAAGAAGCAGAGCCATTTCATCTGCTCTGCTGAGAGACCAGCTGCATTTGGCTCCTTCTCTCCCTGAACTGTTGCCATTCTAGCTGGTCACTGAGTTTACTCATTTTCCTCTTCCTTCCTCAACCTTTTTTCCTTTGTGTCCTATCCTTTCAATGGCGAGCCCAAAAGCAGGGGCTGCCTTATTTGTTACTGATCTTCTGTAAGCTGCTCTGGGAGCCCTTTGGGCTGAAGAGTGGGGTTAAAGAATGCCTTCAAATACTGTTTCTCATCTTAGCAACACTATCAGAGGCAAACAAAACCAGCTGAATAGCTAGTCACACAGTACAGCATGTGCTTCTTCACAGCATGAGCATTCATTTCCATCTTTGTAAAATATACTGGAAAAACATGAAATTGCAAATGCGACTCTACGGGCCTAAATAAATAATTTCCAGCAATTACTGCGCTGTGTTGCTAATCAAGGCTGGGTGCTCCACCAGAAGGCTTTGTGGAGGGTATGCGTATGTGGCAGAATCTGATGCTTGAACACAGAACTGGCTGGCAACAGGCAACCGTAACAGCCAATTCCTCTTGACACAGGCAGCAGTTTCCAAGATTAAAGGTAAAAGGACCTGCGGAAACAAACAAGACTGGGAGATGCACGCCCAAAAGGGAGCAGGGACGGCAGCTCCATGGTGGGGACAGGCAAGCAGCAGGAATGGGTCACACATTCAGTTAGAACAAGTCTCCATGGAAACACACTGTGGAAGTTCACACATTCAAAGGGAAACAGCTGCTTAACACCGGGAGCTGAAGCGGCAGGACAGCTGAGATGGTACCTTGAGGTGAACAGGCTCCCATTGTGCCTACGCTCTGGGCAACCGATAAACAGTCTTATACAAAGCAAAACGCAGCAAGAACACTCATTGAGAACATACAGAAAACATGGAGAAGGTTAATATAGACAGATACCAAACATAAAAGAGTAAAAATAAAAAAAATGCCAGGGGCAATGGGATCCATATGGAAGCCAGATTCAGAATCCAGATCTTTCAACAGAAGCCTCAAATATCTAGCAAGTGTTGAACTCCCCCAATCTTTATCTGAAGCCTGACCCAGTTGATGACTAGCAGTGACTGCTATATTAATTATTTCAGTTCAAAGTCCTTGGTTCTAAAGTTGTGATCAACACCCTATCTGCACTATCTTCTTCAACGTGCAGAGCCACCTCCAGATTATTGGGGGCCTTTGGGCAAGATGCTCTCTGTGGGCCCCTATCCTTGTGTTGTTGCCACTAGCACCAAATGGCATGCCCTCTCTCTCTGGGTCTAATCTGAACCACTGCCCCAAATAAGAAGGCAAGGCAAGTGATGCATTTCCACACCTTTTCACTCTTGCCAC
Source organism: Podarcis vaucheri (assembly GCF_965113315.1). Taxonomy (NCBI): domain Eukaryota; kingdom Metazoa; phylum Chordata; class Lepidosauria; order Squamata; family Lacertidae; genus Podarcis; species Podarcis vaucheri. Next base: position 35,872,031 of record NC_138753.1, read on the forward strand.
TATTTGTGTGTTTGCAGAGGGCAGGCAAACAGACAGGGGTCAGCAAAAAGGAAGACAAGCAGGATCTGGGGGTCAGCAGTGAGCTCCTGGCTAGTATGCCAGCCTCAGCAGATGCCTAGCAATGCCAGTCCTTGATGGCATCAAGGACTGGCATTGCTAGGCACCTGTCAGTATATAGCAGGGACAGGGTACACACTTCTTTCCTACACAACTGCATGCTTTAAAAGTCACATTAGGGCAATACCTTTATCAGGCCGGCCCAAGTGTCACGCAATAGTGTGCAAGCTTTCAAGTTCTCCAGAACTCTTCATTAAGTTAAATTGTCAAAAAGCAACTTCCTCACACTTTGTTTGCTTTCTAGACTTTCCCATCTCTCGCTACCGATTCCTTTAAACTGAAGATGTCAGGTTTTGAACTGGGGATTTGAACTTATCACCAAGCTATGATCTTCTCTGTAGGGTGGCTTTAATGTAATTCTTTTTGTTTTGAAGTAAGTCACCTTGTAAAATAATTTGATGGGAAGGCAGGATATATTGTGAAGCTGCCAATATACTGAAGCCCTACCTTAGGGTTGCCACATTTCAAAAAGTAAAATGCATTTTTTCGATTGACTTGCCTAAGATCCAGACAAAGCGCCGCCTTTCGGAAATTCCCCCCACCTACCTCCATAGCAGGAACAGCGCCTTCTGTAATGCCATGATTTTTTATTTTTTTTAAAAAAGAATTTCTAGAGGTCACAAGGCTCTACTTTGTCTTTAAAGAAATGGTTCAACTCTTGTCTCTTAATTTTCCTTTTAAAGTAGTTTAAAATCTCTAGTTACTCAGCATGTCAACGGGGAGTTAATGACAGCACACACTACTTATTAATTAGAACAGTTACGTATCTTTTCTATTTAAAAAAATGTGTTAATACATTCATGCTTAAGGACATGCTGGTGAACTCTATGCAAGGAGATAAATCAGCCTGCATCCAGTGAAGTCTCCTAATTTCACAAAAAGCTGCACCAATCTAAGGGTAACTTGAGATTTTAAACATACACAACAAAATAGTCTAGTGGCACCTTAAAGACTAGCAGATTTACTGTGACAGCCTATTGTGAATTAGACCCCACTTCTTCAAATGCCTGGCATGCTACCAGTCTAATGAGGATAATATCCATGCATTTTACAAAGTGGGTTCTAGTCTACAAAAGCTTACGCTGCAACAAATCTGTTAAGTCTTTAAGGTTCCACAGGACTCCATTTTTGTTTGCTGAAACCAACAAACATAGCTATTCCACGTAGGGATTTAGCACAAGATTTTGAACAAAGGAGAAACAACCCGCTGATATGGCCCTGCCCAGTTCACCCTGCCCAGTTCATCGTTGCAGGATCCCTACCTATCCTAACAGGAGCTGCCCAAATTCAGACCACTACCACATGAGCAGAGTTCCATTTCCTATACTGTATTTGACACCTTGTTTGGAAGCTTTTATTCTCTTCTCCCAACCCTAACTTTTTTATAGAGACAACTGTGTGCTACAGGGAGTTCACAGCCTAAAGGGATCCAAATCCCCAACATTTGCGAACAACTTTGTCAGAGTTGACTCTCAGGTTTGACAGATGTACTAAGCTGCCACCACCAAGCCACAGTAAGTATCTTAGTAGTGCCTGGCAACTGTAAACTAAGACACGCAAGAGTAAAATGACCTGGTAAAATGTGCTCCACCCATGGACAGGTGCCAGGACCCCAATACCAGAACAGAGTCCATTGCTAATACATGGTGTGGGGCCTCCTTCACCTTAAAACATTTTCTTTACCAGGTGCTCCAATGGGTGGCAATCAGTTTGGTGTTGGAGCTGCCTTTCTATATTTTCACAATGGCAGTCTTGGGGGCAAGGATTATGGATTATGGAACAACAGCAGGAGCAGTCCTGGTATGAAATGGGCAGAACACCTGGAAGCTCTCTTCTGAGAGGAAAACCAGATGATAGTAGCTGCCCATCCCCTGGCCTCAAATGTTTGTTCTCTGGCGGCTACACCACCCATGCCCTCTCTAAAGTAACAACCATACGGTGCCTTCCAGGTCAGGGTTCTATCTTCCTTGTGGTCTTAAATGTAAAAGAAAAAAATGTATTCAATGGTCAAGAAAACAAATGAAGTGTGTCTGGGGCTCAATGCTTCTTTTGTTAATGCTACCCAGTGTTAAGAACTTCTTTCAAGCTTTGAGTATTTCTCCATCCTTCCGTGGAAAAATCTTTATAAATTTATAATGCAACTTACTCCTGGATTTGCACAGCTTGCAGGTAAATCTGTCAGTCTGGAAATCAACAGATTTATAAATACATTTAAATGCCCCAAAATAAAAACTGAGATGTTAGTAACAGAAAGGCTGACACACCGAGTTAAGATTCTATGACAAGGAGGACAGGGAAGGAAAATGTAAGAGACTCATTTAGAAATCTGTCAGAATTTGGGGACAGGAGGTTCCATAAGAAAGTTTGAGAGTGAGGCTGAAGAGAGTGAAGTCTAAGAGAGAGTGAGACCTGGTCCTTACATAACACTAAGCCAAACCACTGCTCAGCATGAACGCACAAGGATACAGGTTCCCAGAGAGGAAATAATGACTCCTATGCTCCTTCCTAAAGGATGCTAAAGGGTTTGTTTCGGTGTGTAAGGAATGGCAGCTGTCTTCCATCCAGTGCTGAATATATTTTAATGTAACTTTATTCATAAGAAAAGTTGAAAGTAAAATTGAAGGCACAAGAAATACTGTACGTATTGTTACATGCCACCCCAATCTCCATATGTGGTGCAAGTTTCCGGGGGGTTACCAGGTCTGTGTTCCCTTTTGGGACAATGAGGCACAAGAAGGACTGTGGTGTCTTTATGATGGATAGAACCTATACCTAGAATAGATTTCAAATGCTATGAGAGTCTGGCTCACCTCTTAAGGGCAGCAATGGATTCAAAGGACGACAAAAAGCCATCCTCTGTCTCTCTTTGTTCCAGCCTGTCATTCCTAGCTCACATGGAGTTCTTCTGCCCCTCCTTCTCCTTCTTGTCTGTTTCACCCCAGCTTGGCTGCAGGAGTTGCCAAAGGAAGCATACAAGATGCCATTCAACCATCTTAGGCACTCCACTCTGGATTTGTGTAGGGTCTACTCCTTAGCCTTTTCTTCTCCTGGAGATATGCCACAAGGCAGCAGAGGTTTAGGATCAGAGTCTTCCATCTCCTAGATGGGCTGCCTTCCCAGGTGGACAAGCCCCATCTGCCCCTACCTACTGCACTACTGTTTACTTTCCAGCCAACCTAGCATCCTGCCAACCTAGCAGTTTGAAAGCATGCCAGTACAAGTAGATAAATAGGTACTGTTGCAGCGGGAAGGTAAACAACGTTTCCATGCTCTCTGGTTTCCGTCACGGTGTTCTGTTGCACCAGAAGCGGTTTAGTCATGCTGGCCACATGACCCGGAAAGCTGTCTGTGGACAAATGCCAGCTCTCTCGGCCTGAAAGCAAGATGAGTGCTGCAACCTCATAGTCGCCTTTGACTGGATTTAACTGTCCGGGGGTCCTTTACCTTTTACCTTTACTTTTAGGAGTATTTCCACAACACCAACTCATTCAAAAAATATCATTGTGATGTACAACACAAGCACTATAATATAATAAAATGGTGAACAAATGGCCAAACTGAATTATCTAAAAATGTTTGGCAAAACAGAAATATTTTCAGCAGGTGGAGAAATATTAGAATTGTAGGTGCCTGCCTGATTTCAATGGGAATATTGTTCCAACATACTGCTGCCACTACAATGAAGGTCTTAGTTTGCATAGAAATTAAACAAAACTGAAATTCATGTGGAAGTTTATGTAGAATTCTTAGACTGTACATTTCATAGCCATTTGACCCATTTGCTTTATCACATTCCTCCTCCCCACCTCTCTGATGACAGAGTGGGATAAACATATACTGTATTTTTCACCCTATAGGGCGCACCGGCCCATAGGGCGCACTTTTTTGGTGGTGGTGGGGAATAAATCCCCCCCCCCGAGCCCCAAAGAGCAAAGAAGCCAGGACAGCGAGCGGGATGGATCCCGCTCGCTGTCCTGGCTTCGTTTTTAGCCTCGGGGCTTGCAGGGCTGGGGGCGGGGGAAGCTTGAGCTTCCCCCGACCGCAGCCCCCAGAACGGGTCTGGGAGCGATGGCGAGGTTGCGCAACCTCGCCATCGCTCCCGGAGCTTGCTCGTGGGGTTGGGGGCGGGGGAAGCCCAAGCTTCCCCTGTCCCCAGCCCCCAGAACAGGCTGTTGCCCGCAAGACTTGCGAGCCCGGCGGGCACTCTCGCCAGGCTCCCAAGGCTTGCGGATAGCTTCCTGAAGCGTGGTGAGCGAGAGGGGTCAGTGCGCACCGACGCCTCTTGCTCTCCAGGCTTCAGCGAAAGCCTGCATTCGCCCCATAGGACGCACACACATTTCCCCTTCATTTTTGGAGGGGGGAAAGTGCGTCCTATAGGGTGAAAAATACAGTATCTGATGAAGTGGGATCTATCCCATAGAAGCTTCTGACACAATAACAGCACAATCCTATGAATATTTTCTTAAAAGTAAGTGCCACTGTGCTCAACAGAGTATGCTCCACTTAAGCGCACACAAGATTTCGGCCTAAATATGTTAATCTTTAAGGTGCCACAATAATGCTTCATATTGGTATAGTGCTTTCAAGTGTTTGCATCACATACATTGTCTAGTTGTAATCCTCACAACCACCAAGTAAGTAAGTCAGTCAGTTTTATTATTCACCTATGTTGCAGAAATGGGTGAGTGGCTTCCATAAACGTTCTGACTGGCGTATAGCTAGCATACAATATGCATTTGCAGGATCAAAAATAAAAATGTAGCATTCCAATCCAGTCTTACATAAAGCATTACAAGGTTTTTCAGTGGCTTTTGACCAACATCCTCACCAGTGCACGGGAGGCAGGATGATTCCCTGTTTTACAATGAGGTATTTTAAAGACTTTTAAAGCTCAAAAAGAAGTACCGTATTTTTCGCTCTATAGGACGCACTTTTTCCCCTTCAAAAATGAAGGGGAAATGTGTGTGTGTCCTATGGAGCGAAGACGCCATAGCCCCGCGACCCTCTCCCGGCTGGAGAGGTGACGCGCGGCTATGGCAGGAGCCTCTCCGCTGCGCCTTTCTGCTGCTCCCTGACCTGCTCTTTGGGGCTGGTGGTGGGCTTCCCCCCGCCAGCCCCAAAGAGCAGTTCGAAAGGAACCTGAAGCCTGGAAAGCGAGAGGGGTCAGTGCACACCGACCCCTCTCGCTCTCCAGGCTTCCAAGGTAGCCGCCTGAACGCACCTTAAACGGCACCTTGTTTTAGAGCGGGAAAACAAGAGGGGGAAAGTTCTCCTACTCTCTGTGCAGCGCCTCAGAGAGGGGGCAGAGAGGGGGAGATTTTTTTTTCTTGTTCTCCCCCCTCTAAAACAAAGTGCGTCCTATTGTCCGGTGCGTCCTATGGTGCGAAAAATACGGTAAATGCATGTGGATAAGACCATAACATAGTGGGGCTCGATCTGGAGCAAACACACATAGGAATCACATTTAGAGTAGCCAGGTGTGAAAGACAACACAGCTCCTTCTGAAATTCCCTGTTTGATAACACAGTTACTAAAGGTGTAGGGAGCCCTGTTGCTTTTTGCATCTGGCCACTGCAACTGCAACACACATTTAACAGTATCTCCTCATACTTTGCTTCTCACAAATTCATCTGAAAAGGGTGTACTTACTTAAGTGTCCAAGCAAGGAAACAAATGGATCAGGTGAAATGTCCCAGAGAACTAACACTGAAATCCTATAATACTTACTTTGGCATAAGCGTCACTGAACTCAGTGGGTCACGCTTCTCAGTAAACATGCATAGGGTTGGGATGACAATCACACAATTGCCCATGACATCCACAAACACTCTTTTAGCATCTCTGGCAAACACAGAATGGGTCTCACAGATAACCTTTCATTCACTGCACTAATTCAGCTTGTGTCAGATCTTATTCAACAGCATTATTTGTTTTATTTTTATCCTGCTTTTCAGCCAAGCAGCTCCCAAAGTGGCTCATAGCAATTAAAATTCAATACAAAATGCTGCTGGGAGACTGGGGTGGGTGGGGGTGGATTCTCAGCTGGAGCTGTATCCATGCATGGCAGAGGACAGTGACAGGGGGCTACAAACATTAATCAGCTGCACACAAGACTTTCCTATAAATATACAATCGCCATTTTTTATTTAAAAGCATTACTATTTTCCCCAAAAAACAAACAATAGTAAGGTCCCTGACTTCCCACTCCCATGGGCAGGCACAGCTTCTGACTTTGGGTCCAGTATTATCTGATCAGTGAGCTGGAGGCAAAGCTATTACCCAAAGAGATCATTACGACAAATGGAGGCAATGGGAACAACCAGCAGGAAGCAAGACTGAGGGGAAAGGAAAAAGCACAAAACAAGGCTCTCTAAACAGACCTCGGGGAAGCTCTGTCAGCTCTCTCTCATCCCCCCACTCTTTCTTCTTTTTATGCGCTCCTGTGCTTTTTGCAGCTGTGTTGCAGGCATATTTCAACAAAGCTTTCCTTGCTGTTGCACCTCCACACAGGAAAAGCCCAAAACATTTTGCTGCTTGTTATAGTGCTGGTGTACTTGCATAAAGGGGCTCCCACTGAATTCTAATGCCCTTCAGTCAGTGGATCGCATGTATAAGCCTGCACTCTAGAAAGTCAAAAACCAATCCATCAATCAAATAGGATTGTTAATTTAAAAATTAATCCAGGCGCTGTTGGAAGAAACTGATTTTCTGGTTCCATTTCAATCGGTGTTTAGGCCCGGTTTTGGCACAGAAACTGCTTTGGTCGCCCTGTATGATGACATCTGTTGATAAGAGAGACGAGGGAAACATGTCCCTGTTAATTCTTCTCTAGCAGGTTTGTAGCTTGGGGCTCCTCCTGGATCCTTTGCTGTTGCTCTAGGTTCAGGTGGCCTCAGTGGCCCGGAATGCCTTCCATCAGCTTCGGCTGATGGCCCAGCTATACCCCTATCTGGACAGCGATAGCCTACTGTTGTCTATGCTCCGGTAACCTCAAGGTTCGATTACTGCAATGTGTTATACGTAGGGCTGCATCTGAAGACGGTTCAGAAACTTCAGCTAGTGCAGAATTCAGATGGTTTGAGAATATTACACTGATCCTGGCCCGACTGCACTGACTACCAGTTAGTTTCCGGGCTCAATTCAAATTGCTGGTTAGGACCTATAAGGCTTTCAACGGCTCAGGACCACAATACCTCAAGGACTGCCTCCTTCCGTATGAACCTATCTGGACCCTGAAATCATCTTCTGAGGCCCTTCATTGTGTGCCTCCTCCTCGAGAGGTCCGGAAGGTGGCAACATGAGAACGGGCCTTCTCTGAAATGGTCCTCTGTAGAATGCTCTCCCTAGGGAAGTTTTTATTTGGGGGGGGGGTGGAGGCTATTGAGTTGTTTTTATTTTCATTATATATTTTGTGGTTTTATATTTTGATTTTGCTCTGTGAACTGCCCTGAGACCTCAGTTAATTAATTATTAAATTCAATTAATAAATAATAATAAATAAAATAAATTTTGGACCACTTTTCTGTAACTGGTGCTTTTGTTGTCAGTATCAGATGCTTCAGGGGCAAGGGAGGGGGACTGAGCTAAGTACAAATTTAAAAATTTCAACGTAGGATACTTTCAATGCCAAAAGTGGCTCTCTCCAAACAAATTTGCACAGCTTCCCCTTGCAGTAAGTGTGGCCACTCACAGAAGAAATCACAAAGTTACAGGCAAGGCAGTGTCTTATTGTTCAGCCGCAGTGCCCATTGGAAAAAATTATCTATGCAGTAAATGTAAACTGCAGTTTTTGATAGTTTTATACACAGTCAAATACGAAAGAGATTCTCACATAGCAATCCTATACATGCTTACTCAGAAGTCCCACTGTGTACAATGGAGCTTACTCTCAGGAAAATGTGCATATAATTGCATCATCACAAGACTACGTAAAAACACAATTCTCACTATGAAAGGACTTTACAATTGACAACCAAGAAAGTAGGAATGGGGTGGCCCTGAGAATCCTAAATTAGCACTATAGTAGTGCTAGCTCAGCTTACTAATAATAGTGCATCCTCTAGTGACTTGTGCATAGGGCTGCCATGCAGACATTACTGGGATTTCAAAGGTGGAATTGACATCCAGGGGAATTTTTGAAAGGCAGCACTTTTTTCTGGATCTTAGTAAATAAAAAACTGTGGGGGTTTTTTGGGTGTTTGTAAAAAAAGAAAAAGAAAAGCTCAACAACTTCTGGGTTTGTCTAAAAAAAGCTCAACAAATTCTAGGTTTTCTTTTAAAAAGCTCAACAATTTTGAGGGTATCCTGGTTTTTACGTTTTGAAATATGGCGACCCTACTTGTGCACTTAGCATGCCTGCTTATAAGCTAGAAGCCTGCTGGCTGAAGAACTGGGTGGCTTCTCCTCCTCAGTGGTTAGTTTGGAAATTCAGGCTACCAGCCTCTTAACAGACTAGTCAACAAAACAAAACAAAACTAGGAGCAAGGAATTTCATGAGCTTATTTACAAGGTATCAAAGAAGTACCTAAACTCAAGGCGTATCAGAACCTTTCGTGACTGCCAAACCCAGACTAGCTTGCAAAACCAGAGAGCGCTTGAGTCCAAAATAGGACCTAGTTGAGAACTGCTCCAGATTCCAGTATGCTAGAATTGCTAGGAAAACATGGACTTGATTTCTAAGCACTGCAGTAAACACTGTCAAGAATAGAGAAATTTTCTAGTATGGGTGGGGCCAATGTTCCAGCTTCAAATCTTGTGGGCAGCTCATTTCTCAATAAGCTCATATACTTCAGCCCCACTAAACAGGATGAACGAGAGAGAAAGAGAGAGAGAGAGAGCGCACATCAATAACAATCCCACAATTTTGTTGTGTTTCTAGTATCCTCACTTGGGGAAAACAACAGGACTGTCTGATGGCATCTGTTTCCCCAAGTATTTGTGAGCAGCCTTAGCTGGATAAGTGATCTTTACATGCTTATTGACAGTGCCTTATATCACTTTTTTCCACTGTATTGAACAGGATCAATTCCTGTTAATTGGTCTGTAACTACCAGGGTCATTTGCTGTTCTGAAAGCTTTTGCCACTCTGCTTCCTAATTATACCAGATTTTGCTCTTAAGAGCTACCAATGAGTTTTTACAAAAAAAATCCCAAAGTGTTAATGAAGTTTCAAAATGTATAAATTAAAAAGATAAGGGGGAAAAACAAATAAACCCAAAACCTGGGAAAGATCCAGGAGAAATTTAAAAGGACTCCCTGCCCACCCTGTGGTGCTAGAAATAATTCTTATTGTGTCAGACAATGAACATTCAAGCTGGTGTGACAGAAGGCCAAGAGGTGATTTGGACTGTAGCATTTTTTTTAAGGGTTACAATTATTTGACTCAAAGACAATTGAAAGGCCAGCAAGTGGAAATCAGAGCTAGGCAAATGTACTGTAATGTCAATGAGAGGAACACATCTTAAGATGGCAATCTACTGTCGGAATAACCAGTCAAAGAAAGCAGCAGTCTTTCATTTGGGAAACTTTCTCACTGTCAATTCCAAAATTAGCAGGATGTTAATTGGTGTGTTGGGACCAATTAAAATGTCACAAGGTCATGAACACGCTTTGGAGCTCCCCAGAATTATCCTTCAGGTTAAATTCTGAACAAAACAACAAGGTTGGGAGGGTTCAGGTTAGAAAAAGGTGGGCATGATGGGAAGTCTCCAAAAGATGCTATTTGTTAGATTATTAAAGTATTTTAGATTGAACATGCAGGTACCACGGTTCCCATAGTTTTCCCTTGCAGAGAACTAAAAGCAACTTCAAGGAGGAGAGAATTAAGATGGGGAAGAGGCCTCAGAGGACGGAAGAAAGGATTAATACCCCTGCTCTCCGCAAATGCCATGTTCTCCAAAACAGCCTCATGAGGATACTAATTACTTTTAAAAGTAGGGTCTTATTCAGGAAAGCCTCATATAGTGTCTGTTTTGGCCATGGCAGACAAAAATTTAGCTGCTGACAATATGACTAAGGTGAGCTTTAGCTGTCAGAGGGTACTGTACGGCAAATAAGTAGCAAAAGGAGGTCCACAGAATGGAAGGGCATTGATACACCTTTGCTGATGCTCAAACCTTTTTCATTTTTGGTTGTTTGAAGGGCTAAATTAGTGCATGCATGTTTCAGTGCTGTGGAAAGACGCTGGGACCACTTAGCCCCCAGTATCGAAAGTCCCACAACTGAACAAACTGCAAAATGCTACATTATGTTTAGTGTTATGTGGGTGACCTGCAGCAAGCCAAGCCAAGCCAAGAATCAGGCTCACACATCCACCCCATTTCACCTCCAACATGGGGAAGAGAAACAGACTCTTTTGAAGATTAGAACATCAGTTTGTGAATCCTGGCTTCTTGAAACAAACTGTGGCTAATTGAACAAGCCAGCTTCTTAGCCCACAGTTTAAAGGTGGCTTGTTTTGAAATTAAGTTTGCTGCAACCCAGGATTCTAGGTTCATACAATGTGTCAAGCCGCTATTTTCTGAAAGTGGAATTAATCCCCTAGCTATGTGGGAACAGAAGGGGAGCACATAAACCCAGTGCTTTGTTCAGACATGCTTAGGTTGTCCACTTGGCAATGAACCAGACATGGAGAGGGAAGGGTTATAAACCTCATCACTGGTGATATCATGGGTTAGAAAAATGGTAAAGGTAAAGGATCCCTGAATGGTTATGTCCAGTCAAAGGCGACTATGAGGTTGCCGCGCTCATCTCGCTTTCAGGCTGAGGGAGCCGGTGTTTGTCCACATACAACTTTCCGGGTCATGTGGCCAGCATGACTAAACCGCTTCTGGCACAACGGAACACCGTGACGGAAACCAGAATGCACAGAAGTGGCGTTTACCTTCCCAACACAGCGGTACCTTTTTATCTACTTGCACTGGCGTGCTTTCGAACTGCTAGGTTGGCAGGAGCTGGGACAGAGCAACAGGAGCTCAGCCCGTCACAGGGATTCGAACTGCCAACCTTCTGACTGGCAAGCCCAAGGGCTCAGTAGTTTAGACCACAGTGCCACTCGCGTATCATGGGTACCCTCTGGGAGAAACTTGTGGTATTCACATAACTACATTTTATACCTCATTTGATTTGCCCTTGCCCACAAACAAAGTTTTGCTCTAAGGGTCACAGACTGATAAAGGTTCCCCACCCCTGGGTTTAGAGCAGGGGTTGTCAACCTGGTCCCTAGATTCTAAGTGGGCAGTAGGGGGTTCTATGGCACAAGCTGAATCCTTTCATTGAGCATTGGTGGGCATTGGTGGGCAGTAAGGAAATTTTACCACCAAGAAAGATGCATTGGTGAGTGGTAAGTATAAAAAAGTTGACTACCCCGGTCTAGAGTCTATACTAACAGGATGGCAGGAGTTCTCCAGGGTTTCAGAAAGGGTAGGAGTCCTTCACAGTCCACTGTGGAGATGCCAGGGATTGAACCTGGGATCTTTTGCATGCAAAACATCTGCTCTGCCACCGAGCTAAAGTCCCTTACCAAAGCCCTTCATCAATGGAAGGTATCCAGATCCCACACAGGCATGCTTTCACCAAGCAAAAAAATGATTGCCTAGTAAGACACTACCAGTGCACACAAAGAATGCAGCAAGAAGCAATTTGTGCAAAGTTCCTTCTAAATCAATCTAATCATGACACAGAATTGATGAACTAAACTAAAGGGCACTCCTCCTAGGTATTTTAGCCACAGGTGTTACTTCAACTTCTTAGTTACATTAACAGTAGTCAATGCTGAATAAGAAATGTCATTCAGAAGTGCGAAACTCTGTTTTCTCATTAGCCACTCTTCCTTCTTTTTCTTCTGCATTAAGTATATTTCAAACATCCCCAGGAAATCCACTCACACCAGCACAATTAGCACTTTCTTAACAACTATTCACTGCTTGTATTGAAGAAGCTAGAAACTTGAGGAGGGAACTTGTGGGCTATTTTAAAAAATATATTCATTTTTTTTTAAAAAAAACCAACTATCTAACAAATCTACTAAGTAGAGGTTTTCCCAAATTATATATTTTTTTAAATGATATTTATTGAAAAAAGGATTTTTTTAAAAATTACAAAGAAATAAAAAGACAAAGTTACAAAGAAAAAAGACAAAAACAGAAAAAGGAAAAAAAAAACCATCATTTTCAAATTCTTGAATTTCATTACCTTCTTTCCATGACCTCCTCCTCCTCCCATCTCTTGTACAGTGGTACCTCGCAAGACGAACGCCTCGCAAGACAGAAAACCCGCTAGACGAAAGGGTTTTCCGTTTTGGAGGCGCTTCGCAAGACGAATTTCCCTATGGGCTTGCTTCGCAAGACGACAGCCCATAGGGAAATATCCGGGACAGCGGGGACGCGCAGCGTGTCTTCCCCACTGTCCTCGGACCTCCTCCGAAGCCGGGCGGTGGGGCGGGAACGCCTCCTCCCGCCGCCGCCGGGCTTCGGAACGATGCTCCGAAGCCGGGCGGTGGGGCGGGAACACCTTCTGAAGGCGGGTGGGGGGCGAAAGTCTTTGTCCCGCCTGCCTGCCTTCCCAGGGGCTTTTAAATCGCCCCGGACAGCGGAGAAGTCCTCCACTGTCCCAGGGCGATTTTAAAATGCCGCCCGCCAGCATTTTAAGATCGCCCGGACAGCGGAGAAGTCCTCCGCTGTCCCGGGGTTTTTTAAAATGCTGGGGGTGGGAAGAAAAGCCCTTGTCCCCCCCCCAAGCCTTCAGAAGAGGTCCGGGGACCTGGTCTGAAGGCGGTTTCCCTAGGAACGCATTAATTGATTTTCAATGCATTCCTATGGGAAACCGTGCATCGCAAGACGAAAAACTCGCAAGACGAAGAGACTTGCGGAACGAATTAATTTCGTCTTGCGAGGCACCACTGTATCTTGATTAATAATTGTCACAGCAAATCCTTTCCATAATTCATAGTATTCTGTCCTTACATTACCTTACTCTATTTTCATCTTATCTTATAAAAAACCTTAAAACTTAAGACTTAAGTCTTATTTTTACCAGCTTCTCATAACCATAACCTTTTTACCTGATTCTTTAAACATTTTTACAAGAGCCAAGTAATTTCATTTCAACATTTTTCCAACGTTCATAAAACATTTCTGATAATAAAAAGAAAAAAAAGAATAAAAACAATCCAATCTTCTTCCAGCGTCCCCTCTCCCCAGTCCCGGGATTGTCAGTCCTTTTTTTTTAACCCATTAGTCTGGCACATTAACCTGGTGATCTTATATCCGAGGCCTTCAAATCTCTTCCATGTCCCTTCCGCAGCTCTTCTTCATATTTTCCTTTCACTCGTGGGAACTCCAGCTTGGTAGTGTTTTTGACCCATTTCAACAAATCAGCCCCTTTCTCATAGTCCAGACTAGACTCCATGTGGTATTTTAAAACATGTTTCAGATTCCCTCCAAGATTGGGAGTCCCAGCAGCTCCAAACCTCTGACGGCCCATTGCCAGACTCGGAAAGTCCAAACATCCCTGCACAGGGGGGTCAGTCCAACCCCCCATTTCCAAATCAATCCAAACTTTGTCTTTCCAAATCTGGTTTTTCCCAGGCTCATTTGTCAAATCCAAAGGTTCATTTTCCTGCTGGGCCAAAAGTCCCTCCATCCCTGGCGCCCAAGATTCAGCAAGGTCCTCTTCTTTCAGTTGTTCTGTCATGGCACACTCCTGTTTTGGTTCCTGAGTGGGCTCCATATAGTTTCCCACTACCTGTTCAAAGGTTCTGGCCGCATTAGTCATAAAATCCGTCTTCTGACTTAACTGATCCAATAGGGCATTTATTTTACAGAAAGCACCCAACAGTGCTTCTGAAGGCATTGTCCTACAAGGTCACAAATCCTTTCCCACAGTTGTAATCAGTAACAGCTGCAAGTTCCCAGGATTTAGTTACAATTTCACAGTTCCCCTCTAGGGGGAAAAACTTCTGGTTGCTCTTTTTCTTGAAAACAATAGCAACAAAGGTTTCCCAAATTATTATTTGGGTTTCCCAAATTATAATATTCACTCTGAATCTGTGTTCAATGAGCTAATCTAATTTAAAAATTAAAGGGATGAATTTTTCCATGCTTCAGCTTTTCTCTTCCTAAATTTGCTATGCAGAAATTCTCAGTTTTTTCCATTTCATTTCATTTGCTTGTTTTCATCCTGCCTTTGTGTCACAAAGCATTAATAGCAGCAAGACAATTAAAACAAACAGTATCATCATGAAAATGGAACAGTTTGAAAAAGCTAATAAAGTCAAATCTAAAACAGTAGGTTAAAAGAAACACACAGAAACATCTACAATAAAAATCTAAATCCTAAAAGACATACAGGACCAGGCAGATCTCATAAGATATTGTATTCTTTTATTTATTTCCTTTTTTAGTTTGTGGTTTAATTATATTTTTGAGTTTCATGTTGTATTGGGGGTTTGTTTTATAAGCTGCTGTGGGGTGTTTAGCCTGAAAAGTGGGATATAAATATATGAAATAAGACAATACCCATAAATAACCTTGACACCAAAACTGAGGAGGTCATGACATGAGTATCATCATTCTGATCTACAGTAGTGGGACCATGAGCAAAGTCTTCCTTTTCAGCTCTTCCCAGGAACCCGAACTACCTGTGCCTTTCCCTTCTCGCTTTTCATGTTCCTCATTGCTACCACTAGTATTCCTGTTTGAAGTCTACCAATATGGTACACTCCAAGACATTAAGAATCTTGACCTGTAAGACTGGTCCTGTATTCCGAAATCACTTTCAAGGATTGGATGCAACTGTTTGACTGGGCTCAGGACACATGGTGTTCCAGTTAATTCAACAGTTAATTTACTGTGCCTGAATACAAGACATCTGCCTTCTTTCCAGCTGGGAAAGAAACAAGAGACAGAGAGAAGGGGATAAGAGTTAGCCTTTTGAAGTGCTCTCCTGATCCTAAGCAGGCCTGCATAGATCTGACTAAGGATTTTAATGTCAAATACCTTCATCTCACTTTAGCCAATAGCATTACTGCGATTTGACTCTAGCACCTTATTTGTCAGCCTCTCTACTCCGATCATAATACCCTTCCTTATAGGCACTACATGCCTCATTGACTTAACCCCTGCTAGCTTCTGTGGCCTTCCTGAGATCATTGAGTTTAGCCCAGTTAATATCCTTCAGCTTCTTTAAACACTTCAGACTTGTCGCTTTCTAATCAGCTCCTCTCTAAACTAAGTCATCTCAGTCACAATCTAAACTTTACTAATCCAGTTTCATTGTCAGGACTAATCCAGTTTCCGTTGTTGGGTCAGAATGGAAAAGTGAGCCTTTGGGGGGTAAAGTCAAACCTTTCAAGAGTTACAGCTCCTACTATGGCTGTAGAGACCAATATGAGATAGACATCTTTTACTGCAGGTGGGGCAGATGAAGGTGTTTGGTTTTGCTGCTGCAGGCGCACCATGGTGTTTCTTCTCTCTGTGCTCCTCCCAGCGGTCCTTCCTCCTCTGATCACTGCTGTGGATACACACCCTGACTGCCTGTCTCCAGGCACTGAGATTGTCTGCAAGGGATTCACTTACAGCAGAGTTAACGTGGCCAGCCTTTATGTCACGTTTGCAGACATCTTTGTAACACAGAGCTGGACTGCCAACAGGCCTAATGCTTGAAGCCAACGCTCTGTGGAGCATGTCCATGGGAATCCTGCCATCTTCCAATCTGTGGACATGACCAAGCCAGCATAGATGTCGCTGAGACGGAAATATGAAAACATGATGGGAATGTGGGCTTGGGAGAGCACATCTGTGTTTGAGACTCTGTCCTGCCATGTGATACCCAAAATCTTCCTGAAGGCAGTGTGCAAGTTGCCCACAACTCACTTTCATAAAGCAGTGTGCTCAACATGCAAGCCTGGTCATTAGCACCAAATTCTCCCATACCCTTTTGGAAAGGTGAGCCATTGCCATAGCTGCCTTGCTACTATGCTTGTCCAGCTCAGCATCACTGGAAATGTTGTTGGTTATGGGGGGAACCCAGGTAGACACCATCTTCAGTGAAGCTGAAGGCATAGAAAAGCAATAGGGAGAAGACTATGCCAAAGAGAGTTGAAGTGAAAACACCATCCTGTTTCACACCACTCTTTATAGGGAAGGCATCCGAGGATGAATCGTCGTACTGGACAGTGCCATGCATGTTCTCATGAAAGGACACAATCATCTTGCGGAACTTAGGTGGGAATCCTATCTTGTTGAGCAGTGTGAAAAGTTCTTTTCAGCTGATGAGGTCAAAGTCCTTCATCAAGTCAATGAAGTAGATGTACAAGGGATGTCTCTGCTAATTTAGCAATTTAGTGAACCGACCTCGACTTTACCTCCTATTTATCTTGAAGCCAATGTCCTCAAAGAATGAAGCTAACCTTCCTGAGGCCACACCAGAAGTAATTATGAGAGGCACAAGCAGACACTGCCTCTCCCAACCCTGTTGTGCCTGCATAAAATGACTCTGTCTTGACTGAGCTCAGAAATAGAACATCAGCCCTGCAAAGCCAGAACCATATGGGCACCTTGGTTGTCTGTTTGCCTTTAAGGCTATCAACCAGCTAGAGCCTCACCAGGTTCAGTACTGTCATTGATAAGCTTTCAAAAACAAAAACCAAAGGACTTCAAATTAATACTCTACAGATGCCCAGAAGCACTCTGCCATTACCTATCTTCCTATCAGAACAGAAAGGTACTCTGCACATATGGAGAGAAAAGTGCACTTATGTATGTATGTCATAGAAAATCATAAACAATTTTCACAGGCATAAGGCAATATACCGTATTTTTCACCCTATAGGGCGCACCGGCCCATAGGGCGCACCTAGTTTGTTGGGGGGGAATAAGGGGGGGGATTATTTTTCGCCCAGGCACGGGGCTGGGGCGGGGGAAGCCCGAGCTTCCCCCGACCCCAGCCCCCAGAACAGGCTGCTTTCCGCAAGCCTTGGGAGCCCGGCGGAAACTCCCGCCGGGCTCCCAAGACTTGCGGAGAGCTGCCCAAAGTCCAGGGTGTGCTCCGCTGCGCTCCCCGGGTTTTGGGCTGCAGGCTGCTGTCCACAAGCCTTGGGATAGCTTCCTGAAGCCTGGAGAGCGAGAGGGGTCAGTGCGCACAGACCCCTCTCGCTGTCCAGGCTTCAGCAAAAGCCTGCATTCGCCCCATAGGACGCACACACATTTCCCCTTCATTTTTGGAGGGGGGAAAGTGCGTCCTATAGGGCGAAAAATACGGTAATTTTGGGAGTTGAAAGACAAACTTTAACTGACCCATCTCTGAGCCAACTCAGTTTTTCCATTCCACTTCACTAAAAAGTTGTGTGCACATATTGCTCAATCAGAGCCATCTAAATTAACCACCACAGCAGGCCAACTTTTGTTATCTAGAAACAAATCCAATTTGCCTAATTCAGCTTAGTACCAAAATATGCCACAGTTGTTCATGGATAGGTAAACTTATTAGTCGCAATGGCTTGTCAGAAAACTAACCATCATTCTCATCTTAAATAATCAAATTAATAGCAAGGTTATGCTTAGGTCCTCATGCCCAGCCCTCCTTTGAAACAGTGTGCATAGCAACTCACTGTTCAGTGGGAGCTGCTTCATTGGGGCTAACAGACTTCCTAAAAATCAGTTCTTCATGGTTTAATGAGTCCCATCTTCACCTACTGCCCAGCTCTACAATCACAAGGTCTGGGTTAATCACTTACAGTACCACTGCTTCAGCAAACTCAATTTCCTTCACGTTGTCTTCATTAATCTCATAGATATACCCTTCCACAACCTGTTAGTTCCAGTCTATAAGGTATAAATACCCCATCTGTTGAGCTAATCATAAATTTTGAAATTCCAAGGGCAAAAGCATTATTAGTGAAAGGGCAAAAGCTCTCTTATTCTTGCTGCCTACAAAAAAGGGAAAATTCCAAGCTTAGATTGGGAAATACCTTGAAGGAGAGAGGTCTTATTGTTTATAGAGTTCTTCTACACTCCCCCTTTGATTGGCAGTGATTACTGCACTCAATATCTATAGCAGCTTTCTGTCTTTCGCAATTATCTCCTATCTATCTAGTAGTCACTCATAATTCCTGACACTGTAGTCCTATTTGAGCACTGCAGCACCCTGTGTCTCTCCTGATTGAAACAACAAGTGAGTGGCCTGCTACCAGAGAATTGACCTGTAATATGAGTTTCAAAAGCCTCATCTATTGCACAAAACAAAAGAAGCCTACCTCTGGCTGAGAGCTTCTTGGTGTTGATAATCTTTGCCGCATATTCGTGTCCAGTGCAGAGTTTGACACAGCGCCGCACAACTGAGAAAGCCCCCCTAAAAATGTGCATTAGAAAAAAGGAGAAAACAGAGATTAATGGCTGCAGCTTGGAAGAATCCGATTCACAGCAGTATCTCGTTTTTTTAAAGACAGCTTTGCAACATTTTTTAACATTTCAACATACAGAAATTTCCCTTTTAGCCCATCCCATCGTGGCATTCTTATTCCAGATGAGAGCAAAGGAGAGAGAAAATAAAATAAATTGCCTCTTGTTGAATTCATTCAATGAGAATGTCCTAAAATTAAAGAGTTGGAAAGCATCTCAAAGGTCATCCTTTGCTCAAAGGTCAACTCCCTGCTGATGCAGAAGACCAACTACTGCAGCATCTGTGAAAAGAGGCCACCCAGTCTCTTAAAAATCTGTGATGAATGAGAATTTAAAAAGGTCTAAAAGGGCTCCAAAGATTTCAGGAAGAAGACCTATTTTCCTGTTGAATGTTATTTGCCGCTTGATCCAGGGATAGCTGGACTGCTCAACTGGTTAAGGGTGTGGTTCTGACAACACCAAGGCTGCAGGTTCGGTTCCTGACAGCTGCATATTCCTGCACTGTAGGAGTTTGGACTAGATGACCCTCAGGGTTCCTTCTCAACTGAAAGGAAAACCACCTTGGAGGGGAAGTGGCAGGGGAGAATGCAGGGAACCACACGAATCATCCCTCCTTTCTCACACACAAAAACGGCTTTGCGGTTTTCTACAATCAAACGGTATATTACTTTAAATAAATAAATAAATAAATATTAGCAACTCTGACATGTAGTGCTATATGTTAGTTTAAGGGACTTCTGCTGTTGGGATTAGAAATATATTCATTAATCATATTTTATCTCATCCTTCCTCCAGAGCAGCACAAACAGAGTGACAGAAGCAGCTTCAGGACTCAATAATAATTAATTAAATAATAATAATAATAATTTATTTATATCCCACCCATCTGGCTGAGTTTCCCCAGCCACTCTGGGCGGCTCCCAATCAAGTGTTAAAAACAGTACAGCGTCAAATATTAAAAACTTCCCTGAATAGGTATTTGAGCCCTAATCAAAAACTTTAGCCACCATACCAAGCTGTCTTTTATCTGAGAATTCTTTTAACACAATTTTTAGCACTTAAGATTTTGCATTTTTTTATTTTCTAAAGAAGTGCTCTTACTTTAATGTTCCTAAGAACTGTAAGGCTAATAAAGGCTGTATAAACATCTGTCGTGAGTAGTTAGGCTAATTAATCCTACTCTAGTGTAGGATAATGAGTTGAGCTACAAGACTATAATTCTCAGTTCACCAGCGTGGTACCCACAACCTCAGCAAAGACTGACCTCAGATGCTCTGCTGTCAACAACTCCAAACAGCTGTCTATTACTCATTCCCTAATTCCAACCAGTAGTGAAGTTGCTGGGCCATAGCTATGCGGACGTCACAGTTAAGGTCAGAAGCTAGAGGGCATATTTGATGGATATTTGTTGGTACAAATTGTGCTCTGCTCTCTGCATGACAGTGGGACTCTTAAGAAAGCATAAGAATTGCCTTGCCTGAATCAGACCATGTAGACCAGTACTGGGTTTTTAACAGCGGCCAGCCTGATTTTCGTGGGAAGTCTCAGATATACAGTATGGGGTTATATTCAATGCTGCTCCTACTCAGAGTATTCCCACTGAAGTTAACAGACATCACTAACTGAAGCTCATTAAAAATGTCAACTATTCCAGAAAGAATGGATTGGCTAAAACAGCTCTCTATGCTCTCTGAATCGTAATGAAGTTTTAGCTCAT
Source organism: Podarcis vaucheri (assembly GCF_965113315.1). NCBI lineage: Eukaryota > Metazoa > Chordata > Lepidosauria > Squamata > Lacertidae > Podarcis > Podarcis vaucheri. Next base: position 35,892,263 of record NC_138753.1, read on the forward strand.
CCCAGTATAAACAGTGAGAAGGATAATGCAGTACAAATGAGGAATAATTGCATTGCATGCTAACATTGCAGAGATAAATTAGTTGCTACAGAAACAGGTTTAGTACAATCCTGAACATCCTTACTCAGAATTAAGTCCTTCTTGTTTAATGGGATTTACTTATTTGAAACTCTACATAGGATTTGCAAATGAACCTATATTCAATCAACAACTACTACAACAACAAATCCTATCTTTTGAAAGCGAGGTACTCAGTTTATATCATTGGTTCGCCAGAAGCGGCTTAGTCATGCTGGCCACATGACCCAGAAGCTGTACGCCAGCTCCCTTGGCCAATAAAGCGAGATGAGCGCCGCAATCCCAGAGTCGGTCACGACTGGACCTAATGGTCAGGGACCCCTTTACCCTTTAGCTTTAAGAGGCTGGTGACCAACCAGGCCCCAGAGGTTACAATCTGTTTGGAAAGATTCATTTGGAAAGATTCAGTCTTCAGCAGAAGACCAAGGAATGCATTTTAGTTTATGAAAGATATAAGCATAATATTGTCAAAGAGAAATCAAAAGTACATTATATATAAATACATCTTGGGGGATGAAAAATCCAATAAACAATAAAGCGGCTATTATGTGCAAAGATTACAATATGCAATATTAAAATTAACTACAATTTAACTACTGCCGAATCCTACATTCGCTCACCAACAACAAACCCGCCTTAGTTAAATATTACTACATGGTCCCAGCTGTTCTAATTTCATGGCCTTTTACTTTTAAAAACAGAACATAGCTACCAATCCAGAGTGAAATTCCAGAAAACAGGATCCTGCAGTCTTAGATCCATATTATCAGAGATCAATCCAGTTTCCAGTATACAAGGTGCAGGGAAACCCAAACAGAAGATTAACCCAGGTAAAAATTAAAGAAAAATGTTTTAAAAATAAAATAGTGAAATCTGAACAAAATAAACTATTAAAAAATTGAATACAAAGTTGTCCATAGAACAAAGGTCAGGAAACACCTAACTATGTTTAATAATCACAAGGAAGAATTCTGATAAGGGAGAAATAAAATATCCTCAAGCAAATAACAAAAATCAATCAGAGTTGTACAAAAAGTGCATGGAAAATTCAGCACAGAGAAGCCTAAAGCAAAGTAAAAATATTAAAAGCGGTAAGAATGGACTCTGACATCGATAGTTTTGAATGTGTGTGTTCCAGAGAAGAGTTCAGTTACGTTACAAAAAGATATCAGAAAAAAACTTCTTGGGTGAAACAGAGATGAAGCTGAGTTCCAATATCTAAAAAAAACTACAAAAAAAAACTTTAAAATTCCTACTTGCTGATTGATTGCTTCATTCTCCCTTTGTTCTCAACTAAAAGAAATTCCGTATTGGAAAATGGCAAGTCAGGAGGCAAACACCTGAAAAAGGAAGGTGCCATTATTTTGCAGTTGACATGATCCTGAGCATGGATAGGCAACCTAAGGCCTGTGGGCCCGCAGACGGTCTGGGAATCAGCGTTGTTTTTACAAATCTTGTATCTTCTTCACACCGGTTGACTAAGGCCTTGTTAGCATTTCTGCTTTTCACACTCCAGAAAGACATTAAGGTCTATTTCAGTCATGAGCCACAGCTTGTTGACCGTTCTACTCCACAGCTTCAAGTAGGACCATCTTCATCATGTATCCAAATTTGCCCCCCTCCACTGAGCTCAGAACAACCTTCCTCATTAAATAACCACTACAGACTTTTCAGCAGCTGCTCAGAAACATGTATACAGTACACATAAGTATATATGCTCACACTCATCGAGGTTTCATAGTAAGGTTAAAAAAAAAAAAAGGTAAAAGACCCCGGACGGTTACATCCAGTCAAAGGCAACTATGGGGTTGCAGCGCTCATTTCACTTTCAGGCTGAGGGAGCCGGTGTTTGTCCACAAACAGCTTTCCAGGTAATGTGGCCAGCATGACTAAACCGCTTCTGGTGCAACGGAACACCATGACGGAAGCACACGGAAACGCCGTTTACCTTCCCGTCACAGCGATACCTATCTATCTACTTGCACTGGTGTGCTTTTGAACTCCTAGATTGGCAGAAGCTGGGACAGAGCAACAGGAGCTCACTCCATCGTGCGGATTTGAACCGCCAACCTTCTGATCAGCAACTCCAGAGGCTCAGTGGTTTAGACCACAGCGCCACCCACATCCCTAGGTTTCAAAGTACTGTAATCCAAAGAGCGCTCCAACTGGAGAACAGCCTTTGCCAAAGGTGCCATGGACTTTGAAGACGCTCAAACTCAGGACGAAAGGGAGAAACGTGCAAAGAGGAAGCCACGTTTGGCAAACCCTCACCCTGATCAACTCCCACCCAGAAACCTATGTCCCCACTGTGGAAGGTGTGTGGATCCAGGATTGGCTTCCACAGTCACCTATGGACACACCATTAAGACCATGTTCATGGAAGACAATCTTACTTGGCTATGAGTGGTCGCCAAAGAAAAAGAATCCAAAGAGAAAGTTATTTGAATGGATATATGAAAGAGAACAAAATAAACCAAAAATTAATTTGAGTCAAAAGCACCTTCAAATATTAAAATCATGTATAAATGTCAATTCTACAGAGCTACTTTTCATGAGGGAGAGCTCCATATCCTGGGATATCGGCAAGGCTTTTGAATTACTGGTGCACTGGAACTCAAGCTCTCACCTATGGAGTGAGTGTTGGTGGATCTATAACTACTTAAGTTGACGTACTGAAGCATGATTCAGCATTTTTAACTACTGACCACCTGGAGAGCCTTTGCACAAATGTAACCAGCTAGCAGAATTATGCAGCTTTACCACAGAGATCTCTCTTGTGGTTGAAGCAACACAACCTGGGCTGTGTACAGATAGGTTTGTTCTGGGGAAGAGCAGCACCAGTTTTCCTCTTATCGCTATTACAATAGCACTAGTCACAATCCTGTATCAATAGCTGCATGAAGATACAAGTGTAATAGTAAGGGCCAGGGGGAGCTTGTTTGTTCCAAGTTCTTAATTTCTAATTGCAACTGTTTCCCTAGTCAGATCAATGGAGTGATGAAATTGGCTAGATTGGATCTCAAGCAGCTTCTGGAGTAATCAGTTTCACTCCTAAGGGAAACTTTGCATTTTTTAAAAAAAAATCTGTTTGCTTGTTTAAGAGCTAAATGAGCACATATGTACATATACACCTGTTTTTTCATATAATCAAAAAACCACTTTTTTAAAAAGCATAAAAATGGCTTCAAAGCTATTCCTGGCATTGTATAGGGAGAAGTATACTAACTTCCTCTGAGTTCTATCCAGTATGTGTCAGTGACAGAAGCACTAATATATATATGCCTGTTATACCTGGAATAGTCATGCTTTTAGAAGCTAGTTCCAGCTTTTCTAAAATACAGCTTGAAGTCCTAACGCACCTTTAATAGTTTTGAATAAGAGGGAATTTCAGTAGGTGAACTTCCTCCTCTATTAAAAGTGTAGAATTCCTGTCCTTTTGCATCTGACCACCCTACACAAAATCCTGCAAAACCTGTTCAGCTAGAGACCACAGTGGAACACAAACATTAGCGTAACTTGGACCAAGTGGTATTGCATCCACAATGACAACGAACACACACACACACAGTGGAAATGATTTACCACCATGGCAAACTCCTGCAATGGGATTTGGGTCTTAGGGGCAGGAGAAGCTGGCCAGAACTCAACAGTCATGGCAAGTACACTCAGTTTAGCATGAAAGTAACCCCCCAGGTTTGGACAGCAGTCTGAATTATAATGCCTCATGGAGTAGCCTAAAATAATTCAAGATTATAAAGTGCATATTCCTGACACATTTGGAAATGTTACTGCTTTATAAAATACAAAAGTAGAAGGGGAAATTACAAATTGATTGATAAAATCAGAGATACAAATACAACACAAGGATAGCCTTCCCCAACCTACTGCCTTCCAGTTGGTCAGAATAGAGTCAACAATACTGGGATAAATGAACAAAACAGTCTGCCTTGATTTAAGGCAGCTCTCTGAGTATTTTGGCAATGGCGGGCCTCCCAAGATCTTAGCAAGGGATCTTTCCCATCACCTGCTATGAGATCTGAATTGCACTTTAAAGCTGTTTCCTATGCACATTTATGTCCCACTAGAACGGCCATCCCTAGCGTGGTGTCCTCTATATGTTGTTGGACTTCAACTCCCATCAGCGCTAGCCATCATGGCCAATGGCCAGGGATGATGCTAACTGTAATCCAAAATATCTGGAAGGCCTTTTTACTTGTATCTCTGATTTTATCATTACAAACCACCCCCGCTTTCATTTTTAAAGTAGTTTCAAAATAAAGACAAACATTTTCTGTGTTGTATCAAACCCTTTTCTGAACCACACAAGAGATCTGAAATTAACTACCTTTGGTCAAAATGACAGCTTATAAAGTCACAGACAGAGATGCAGTAATTTGCAACCATTTCCTCACTGCATACAAAGTGGTATTCTGATTTTTTGCTGATTTTTCCCCTACTTCTTAGCACCATGTATTTAAATATCTATTTGAAACAGAAGTCAGTAAAACTTAACCAGTATTATTCCTAAGTAAACTGAAATAATAAATAGCAAAGTGCTTCAGGCTGCAGAACTATTAGTAACCAAAATTATTTATAAATCACTTCCTACAATAACAAATCAGGGTTCCACATGTGGTCCAGAAGAAGCAGCCAAGAGAGATTCTTGAATGTTAAGGGATGCCGCCCATATAATCATATTTTACCAAACAAGGAAATAAATAGACCCTGCACTCCTGCTGCTGTGAAAACTGGCATGCAAGAACACAGCCTTAGTGACTGGGTGGCAGTCGGGGCATAACAGAATAGAAATGGTGGGAATGCATTGCCCAATACACCCTCCCACACAAAGAATCCATCATAAGCTATACCTAAGAGTCCATTTAGGAAGCAATCTCTCTCTCTCTCTCTCTCTCTCTCTCTCCCTCCCTCCCTCCCTCCCTCCACACACACACACACACACACACACAGAGCGACAGCAAGAGTGCTGAGTGCCTAAGGAAGTTTAAAAGTAAAGGTAAAGGGACCCCTGACAGTTAAGTCCAGTTGCAAACAATTCCCGGGTTGCAGCGCTCATCTCGCTTTACAGGCCGAGGGAGCCGGTGTTTGCCCGCTTCGCAGTTTTTCTGGGTTATGTGGCCAGAATGACTAAGCCACTTCTGGCGCAATGGAACACCAACACCAGAGCAGCGCAAGGAAACGCCGTTTACCTTCCAGCTTGAGCAGTACCTATTAATCTACTTGCACTTTTTGGAATGCTTTCGAACTGCTAGGTTGGCAGGAGCTGGGACCGAGCAACGGGGGCTCACCCCATCGCAGAGATTCGAACCGCCAACCTTTTGATCAGCAAGCCCAAGGCTCTGTGATTTAGACCACAGCACCACCTGCGTACCTAAGGAAGTTTCAGAGGAGTACTAGAAGAAAATGGCCTTGGGGAACATGTGCCTTGAGATACACATCCCTACGGATTAATCCTCACTTTAAGAGATCTTAAGTGCAAGGGAACCACCCATTAGCAATTTAAGGGATCACAGGGAGAGGATCATTTTTAATCAATTAAATATATTTTAACAGCTTTCACAAGGAGGGGGGGGGGGAAACATTCCCAAGAAGGCTTTCCGAACAGATTAAAAAATACAATCAGAGGACGTCACTGCAAGCTGTTGCCTGGCAACTGCCGACTGCCAGCAAGGGAAGAGTGCTTCCATCATTGCTCAGCCCCAATTCCTTGCCTCAGAGGATTCTGGTTTGAGTTGCCAGTGGTGTAGTGAAAGGGGACGAAGGTGAACAAAGCTCCTCTGGCATCATCTGCCAGAGCAACTGAAGGTCCCGCTCTTTGTTCTGGCAAATGAAGATCATTTGTTGAAGTTTAGTGTGTTTTACATGATGAACCTATGCAGTCAGTTAAAACTCCCAGTTTAGAAATCTAACAGTTGCAGAGGCCAGTTGGAATACAAAAATCTTCAAGAGATGCCAGCAAATTGGGCCTCTGTAACATGGCCACCCAGAGTGTCTGGGTACAAGTAAAATTTGGATGATGATGATGATGATGACGGAAACAGCTCTCCTCCATATGATCTCAATAGTAAACAAGCTAGGATATAAGGACTCAAGCAGTCCTTACTTCCAGGAAACTAGCACAGATTTTCAGTCATGCTGCTCCTAACAAAGTGGGCATTATAATCTGGGAGTACAGTCATACCTTGGTTCTTGAACGGCTTAGTTGATGAACAAATTGGCTCCCGAACGCCAAAAACCTGGAAGTAGGTGTTCCAGTTTTCAAATGTTTTTCCGAAGCCGAATGTCCAACACAGCTTCCGCTTGAGTGCAGGAAGCTCCTGCAGCCAATCGGACGCCATGCCTTGATTTTCGAATGGTTTTGGGAGTCGAGTGGACTTCTGGAGCACATTAAGTTCAAGAACCAAGGTTCCACTGTATGACCATGGAGGCTCTTGTGATGTGCTCTTGCACTTCAAAATTTACCACTAGGCCTCTGGGTTTGACACCAAGGAAGAACAAGGATAAGGGCAGGACCCTGTCTAAATAATCCTGGTTTCATATATGGAGAACATGGTTCAGGGGTGGAAAAATTGTGTAGTCCAGATGATGTTGGACTACAACTCCCATCTCATCCATGAGCGTTGACCATGCTGGTTGTAGCTGGTGGGAGCTGGAGTCCCACAACATCTCCAGGGCCACAGGTTCTCCCACCTCTGCCATAATCATTAGGGGCATGTTCTACTCATGCGTAAAACCTACACATGAGCAGACAGGGTACAGATAAGTACCCAAGGTTCCACCCATTGTTATCCTTCACATTGCCTTTCAGTTTGTGGAAGGTGATTCTTTGCATGTTTTAGAACCCTAAAAATCAGAAGTACAGAGGCTTCATGCTTCAGACCTTTGCCTTCCACAAGTTAGAAACTATCAGTAGGTGGTGTTTAGCAGGCTCATTCTCACATGCATGTAGGTTTTGCACAACGCTTGTGCAGGGCTGAAGTAATTTCTGATTCTAAACAAATTTGACTGTAGCTCTTGGAAGCCACTTCCAGAACTTCCTGAGGTTATAAAGCACCATATACGTATTCTAAATAATTCAGTGTTTAATTAAAAAACACACAAAAATGCTGCTTCCTTCCTCTCCAAAAAGCCCCCCACTGGGTTTCTAGATACGAAGCCCAAAAACACATTTCAGTAGCAACAAACCAAGAGCATAGAAAAGAGCATGGGTGTAGCCGGGGGGGGGGGCGGGGGACCGGGAGGGACAGCTTCCCCTCCATCAAGTAAATCAATAAAAATACTTAACTGAGGTTCTGCCCCTCCTAAACATGAAGCCTGCCTCCCCCCCAACATAAATCCTGGCTACGGCCATGGAAATGAGGAAGCCAAATTACAGTACTGTACAAAGAACAGGGGGAGATGGTGTAATTGTAAAATAAAAAATGTTTATTGGAGTGTTTTTAGAACCAAATTCATTTTTCTAGCACTTTGAGATTTGCTTTTGTGTTTTGGGGTCTTTCAGCAGTCAAGAGGAAAGTTAAAAAGTTTAATGGTTCTTAGGAGAGAAATGGGGGGGGGGGACTGGGGCTCCATTTAACTGTCCTATTTTACATCAAAATCAAGAACTTCTTGAAAGATCAGCCAAGGACATGCATTCTGACTCTGCTGTAAAAAGGCCCATGGGCGTAGCCAGGATTTTTGTTTGGGGAAAGGCTTTTGTTGGAGGGGGGCAGAACCAAAAATTAGGAGGGCAGAACCTCAGTTAGTTAAGTACCGTATTTTTCGCTCTATAACACGCACCCGACCATAACACGCACATAGTTTTTAGAGGAGGAAAGCAAGAAAAAAAAATATTCTAAATGAAACACTGGATGTATGATTTTTGTGGTTCATGCTGTGGCCACAGACATGTGATCTGACGGTGAGTTTGGGGTAGCCCAATGCAAAAATCCTGAGGATCCATGTGGATCCATGCTTTGTAACCACGTTTTTGCACCACTGCGGCCCCAGGCAACAGTGGGTGCGTGATTTTTTTGGTGCAAGCTGTAGCCATGGACATGCTATGTGATCTGATGGTGAATTTGGGGTGACCCAGTGCAAAAATCCTGAGGATCCATGTGGATCCGTGCTTTGTAACCACGTTTTAAGTGGGGAGGGAAGGAAAAGCACTCAAGGGACAAGGAACACGCGTGGGGTGGGTGGAGAAGGATGCTGTTAATAATGCAGAAGAGGGGTATAAGAGGAGAAGGCTCCTCTCCTCTCCCGCTTTGCTCCTCTCTCCCCACTCAGCGGCTCTTCTCCCGCTTTGCTGTTTCAAAGCAAGCCACGGAGGAGGGAAGGAAGGGGAACCATGGATCCTCTGCTCATGACTGCAGCAGATCCCCCCGCCATCCGTAGGCATTCGCTCTATAACACGCACAGACATTTCCCCTTACTTTCTAGGAGGAAAAAAGTGAGTGTTATGGTGCAAAAAATACGGTATTTTTATTGATGGGGCCAGCTGCTGCCCCCCTGCCCCCCTTGGCTACGCCCATGAGAAGGCCCCATCATTTACCAACAAAATCTAAACTTAGCCTGCCTCACTCAGGTTTTTATTTTGCATTCACATACATCACAAGATTAGGGCACAGCAAAGACAACCATCACAGCTCTTTGTAAAACCAAATGTTCACGCAGCACTAAGTTGACACCAAATGCTAGCATCTTTCTCAGTTCTGATTTCATTGGTTTAGCTCAGCAGCATAATAATAGTCAATCACAACCATGACTAGGTTGCAACCTTTTGGTTGGGCAAAATACGAGATGGGGGGGGGAGTCCTCTGTTTCCAATGCACCTGCCTCTGCTCACACAAAAACTCATTCCTCCTTTCCACCGGGCCCCTGCAAAACCCCCTCCCACTCTTTTCCCACACAAAACCCAAGACTCCACTATAGCAGGCCTGTGCACTGCAAACCCCCCTCTCATGCTCTCTGCAACCCACCCTCTGCCCACACAAAAATACTCTCTCTCAAACTCCACCTTCTGGCCCCACCTCACCCTCAATAGTCCCGCAATAACTCTCGGCTCTCTTACACATTGACTCACCCTCTGCCTACACAAAGTCCCACTCAGCATCATAGCTGTCAACGTTTCACTTTTTTAAAGGGAAATTCCCTTATTCCGAATAGGATTCCTCGCAAGAAAAAGGGGAAGTTGACAGCCATGCTCAGCATCCTTGCTCTCTTCCTCCCACCAGACCCACCCTCTGCGCTGCTTGCACAGTTTTGAGGAGGTGGAGAAGCTCAAATACAGTGGTACCTCAGGTTACATACGCTTCAGGTTACATACGCTTCAGGTTACAGACTCCGCTAACCCAGAAATAGTGCTTCAGGTTAAGAACTTTGCTTCAGGATGAGAACAGAAATCGTGCTCCAGCAGCGCGGCAGCAGCAGGAGGCCCCATTAGCTAAAGTGATGCTTCAGGTTAAGAACAGTTTCAGGTTAAGAACAGACTTCCGGAACGAACTAAGTACTTAACCCGAGGTACCACTGTACACGAAAAATGGCATCCCATTTGAATTCCAAAGAGGACAGGGGACACTTTCCTTCCTTCAAAAAAAAAAGGGGGGGGGATGATCATGCTTTTCTAGGGACAGGTGGTAACCCTAACCATGAGCCAACAGCACCTGCAGCAACATCCCCTGACCGACCCCAATTTGGGAGGAACACACAAGGATTGTCTGAGGATGCTTTAGTGAATGTGCATCTTCTGTTTCTGATTTTCACTGTGCATCTCATTCACTACCTCCCACCTGGGAGGGTGGGGATCCCTGGAGGGAAGCTAGGTATAACATAATACTTTGCATGTCTCCTCAGAAATAAGCCCCGCTGAGTCAAAGGAAACTTACTCCCAGGTAAGTGTGCACAGGGCTGCTGTTTTAGTGTGAAGTTTTCACATCTTGCAGTGTGGGAAGCTTGCAACTTCTTCTCTTTGACAAGGAAACAAAAAGCAAAAAAACACAAGCGCAAGTCTTCCAAGTATCATATTATCTGCCACATGTTATGAAGTCCAAAAAAGCCCAGAATCTCTGCTAAAACACACACAATGTAGGGAGGCTCAGACAATGATACAGGCTGACAGTGTTTTGGAAATATCCATATAGTCAAATATATGAAACATGCTACATTAATTGACTATGTAGATGCCACAAACTTCTTCTTTATGGAAAGGCAGTGGCCGTATAATAGTACCCATACTTCCCACATGCAAAACTGGGTCTCTTTGGCAGGTGTAGCTCCATCAACCTCAACTTCCCATGCGCAAATCATAAATGTCAGTAATTTAGCTTGCATGGCCCGCATTATGTTTCATGAGATAAGGAAGTGTACCCATTTGGATAGGGTTAGACTACAAATCTCAACAAATATCAAAAGGAGAAAACAGAATTTTGTTTTGAAGGGTCAACTGTCACAATTGTGCTCTATATGCTAACTTTGAATTGTTTATTGGTAATGTTACAGAAAATGTCAATAAAAACAAGCCTTTTTTAAGAAGGGGGGAAATATAAGATTTTTGGTAGGGGAGGGAAGGAGTGAGTGTCATTTTTGGATTTTTAAAGTTATTATTCTACACACACATATCCTACTCAAGGTGGATTACGCAGAATAAAAGCATAATACAACTTCAAAAACTTACAATAGCCAGAGGTGTAGGAAGGTCAGGTGGTACCCAGTGCAGAAAATTTCTTGTCACAACCCCCCCCACACACACACACACATTGATATTTATTTATGTTTTTGGCTTGCAAAAATGGTTTTACGTTATTTCATATTTTCTTACAAAGGAATGTGGATTCTGGGCCTCTGATAACAAGTAGGCGACTATGGACAGATACTTAAATCTACAGGATGGATTGTGTTTTGGCTTGTGTTATTTTATTTATATTTATTGTTTAATTATTTAATAAAATTTATTTTTTAAAAAACCTGCAAACTGGTTTACCAAAAAAAAAAAAACAGCAGTACAATCAAGAAAAAGTAACAATCCTACTTTAAAACATACAAAAGCTAAAATATTAAGATTAAAATTACTTCAACTTCCTAAGCATCTAGGTATGCTTGCCTAAAGAAGAATGCTTTTAGCAGGTGCCCGAAAAGCATCTAGCAAAGGCACATGCTTTGTTGTAATAGGCAAGGAGTTCCAAAGTGCATGTGCTTTCACAGTAAACTCTGCAGTACAGCTATTACGTATGTGGAACCTGTAGTAGTGCTTGAAACTACTGACGGGGAGGTTATATTTAATGTGATTTCACCATGCTCTGTATTATCTGAAAAGGAAAACATTTATTTAAAAAACAGGACTGCACAGCACCAATCTAATTGCATCATGATCCGTGGGACTGAATTGAAATTTCAGCCTTCACCACATAGGAAAACGGCCAAGTAAACAGCTATTTTTGTGGAGGAGGGCCAAGATATTAACTGATATGCATGAAATTTCACATATGGCTATATAATCCCTAGTGTAGTAAGATAAGACCTTTGGAGCAGGCATTTTTTAAAAAAAAAGTTTTTTATGAACCGCCCTAGTAGGGCAGTAATTGTTCCTTGATAATTTGTCAAAAAAACACAAAAAACCCATGATGGCACCTGGGGCCCCCACCCCCCTTTCCTATGCCCCAGGCAATAGCAGCAGCATTAAAAATCGTTTTAAAATAAAATGATTTTATTTTAAAATCATTTTATGTTAAAACAAATAAAATAAAAAAACAAATAAAAGTTAAAACAAATAAAATATAAAACTCCTGCAGAGACAGAAAAGCTATTCATCTTAAAAGAGCTCGCTAAAAACTAAGGCCTTATTTTTCTTATCAAATGCCTTTCACAGGGATCCACACATGGTGATGATTGCTAACCTAGTATCAATTGGGATTCAGCTTCCGCACTTCATTTTCCGCAGATGCAAAGCCAGTCTCTTTTAAGTCCATAGCCTAACAGGGGAATACAGTGAGCTTTTGTGTGCGTGTTTGTAGTAATATGTTCCCTCAAAGATGCAGCCCTGCACCATCTTGCCAAAGGCTTTTTAGAAAAAAAATACTGCTTTTTTTTGGCAAAGTACACTGGAGGCTCTCTCTGCTGGTCACTGGCAGAATTAAATTTTGCTCACCACAAGCAAACAAATTTCTTCAACCTGTCTCTCTTGGATATAATTTTGTGACCTTTGTAGAAAGCCAGCTTATTTTTCTTTTACTTGGAAGTCTTCAAAATGAAAGCATTTGTCACATTTACAAGCTTTTATCCCCTGGAGGAAACAATATTAACCCATTTAGTTTTACAAATTAGTAGTAATTTCCCGTGCCTGAAGATGGTTCAGGGAAAGAAAATGCTAGATATCCTCTCTTTTTATCTTTTTTCTTTTTTGGGGGGAGGGGTTTATAAAAAAAAATCCCATCACTAGTTTCAGGCTGCAAGTTCAAATGATCCATTTGGGCCTTTTCTTGCTGCGCCAGTGTCATGCTCCTGTCCCAAAAGACAATGATAGCAGCTCTTCCTTGGGAATAAGAAAGCCTATTAACGGTAAAGGCTCAGCAGCAAGCAAGGTGTCTAGAAGTTATGATTCCATGGTACAGTGGTACCTCAGGTTAAGAACTTAATTCGTTCCGAAGGTCTGTTCTTAACCTGAAACTGTTCTTAACCTGAAGCACCACTTTAGCTAATGCGGTCTCCCGCTGCCGCCAGGCCGCCACACCACAATTTCTGTTCTCATCCTGAAGCAAAGTTTGTAACCTGAGGTACTATTTCTGGGTTAGCGGAGTCTGTAACCTGAAGCATCTGTAACCTGAAGCGTCTGTGACCCGAGGTACCACTGTACAAGAGCAAGGCAAGACAGCAGAACTAAACAGAAGCCCAAAGCTTACCATGTCCCTCCCACCAAGCATTTAAAGACAAGGTGGGTTGAGCTCACTCATAGGACCCTCTCATCCTACTGCTCATTCTAATGTGCACTCTCTCTGGGAAGCTGCATCCGATCCCACCTACAAGATATACAGTGGTACCTCTGGTTACAAACTTAATTCATTCCAGAGGTCCGTTCTTAACCTAAAACCATTCTTAACCTGAGGTACCACTTTAGCTAATGGGGCCTCCTGCTGCCGTCACATGATTTCTGTTCTCATCCTGGGGCAAAGTTCTTAACCCGAGGTACTACTTCCGGGTTAACGGAGTCTGTAGCCCGAAGTTTGTAACTTGAGGTATCACTGTACCATAATATCTGGTTCTCAGTGACAAGACTGTGTCTTGCCCCTCTGGCACCAGCTCCTCTTCCTGCTTAGCCTTCTCCCCCGCTCCCCAATGAGGTTCTGTGACCCACAGAAGGAGTGATATTCCCCATTTCCGAAATCTGAAGTCAACAAGCATCCCCTCAACTAATGCATTTTCTCCTCCCTCCTCTTTTGCTAAGCCATGTCAGATCCTGACAGAACTGAGCGGCCCATGACAGCCAACCTAGAAGTTCCTCAACTTCCACCTTCTACCATAGCGGGTACAAACAGCAGAACTGTGGATATTGTAGTGGCTACACCACTCTGTTAAGCCCCACCTTTGCTGGGCTTGGGATTGCAATGGATATTATAGTCAATGGTATCAATGTTCAGCACAGGCCTGAGATAATCAATAATCTCCGAGTTGAAAAAAAGAGCACTATTTAGCATTCTGCTGGTTGGATTTTGTCCTGTACTAAGTGAATGAAAGTAAAAGTGAACATCAGGAGCTGGGAAGTATGTCTGGTCTTACCCATATAGTCAGTTGCCAAATTAATGGAGGAAATCATAATACAGTGCTTCTTATTTGAAGCAAGCTAATTCTGTTCCAGGGAACGGCTGGGTAATTGAACTGCATCCCAAAACTATATACTCACAATCCTGCCAAAGCAAAGCACTTCTAATTCCTGTATATCCAAAAGGGACAGCTGATGGCGTGTTTAATTCTCTCCTCATAAAATTAATGGGACTGCAGTGCATTACTGGATTCTGCTTTATGCGAGTAGGCTTAGCAATGTCCACAGCTTGCTTTTGGATTTTTTTTTCAACCCTTGAGATGGGCAAAACATGTTCTATCCGCCATGAGCAGCAATGCAGTCAAGCAAGCATTTCTAGTTCCTCTGAGTACTGATTTGGTGGGTGAGGAAAAACATTCCTCAAAAGCAAGGGACACACTATGTACCCAGAGAAATATATCTTCCCTTGTCTGTCTCAGAAGAGAAAACAAAAAAAGAGAAAACAGTATTACCTAAGAATAAAGGACAAATCTGCCAAGAAATAAAAGGCGAAAAAGGAAGCCAAGTATCACTCATGCACATTCCAACCAAAGGAAAGGGGGAGAAACAGAAGTATCATATCAGTTCTGGATGGAGTTTCCTGTTTTTGCAACTCTCTGAATAATCTTTTATGGCACCAACTGATTCATTTCAAAGAACATTAGAAGCCACCATAACGAAGTTTCCCATCTATTGACCTGCCCTTCTACCCAAAGTTAAGCGTTTTATTGTGGGTAAATGTTGATCCCCGTTCTAACAGCAATCACCCACAGCACCTTGCCCACTTCAGATCCCTACCTGTGATGTCCGGTAATGTGTTTTAATTTTAGAGCTGGTTCACAGAGTCTAAATCTTCCATGTGAAGCATCCCAGCTTTCTCAAGAATGTATTTGCTTGGAGAATGTAATGTGATCTAGGACCTTTGCAGATACAGAGAAGCTACCCAGAAATGATTACCAATAATTTAATGGCCAAGAAAATTGGATGTCAAAATCCTGGAAAATGCCAGTGTCATCCATGAAGAACTTGGGTCTCATGTCATGTTCCTCAGAGACTTTGAGGATGGAGAATCCACATAGAGGAAGCATTGACTGCAATATTCTCCAACAGAGGCACACAACCCCTCTCCCTTGCATACAAGCTGTTGACCATAATCTTAAAATAGACAAACAGATATCAGGCCTTTTTACCATTATAGAAAACAAAGGTTACAAAAATATCAACAAATACAAAAACAAGTTAGAAATGTCGTGTCTGGCTTTACAGGTCTGTGACTTCCAAACCAAACTTCATGGCTGTTGCTGTTTGTTGTTTGTTTTTTATTGTTTGAAACAAGGCTGTTTTTTAGAAAACTTTATTAAAGAATAACATCTATACAATAATAAAAAGGAAGATCATTCTCTTTATAATGAAATAAGTTAATCATATCTGCATGCATTTCAAAAAAGTGTGCTAAGGTCCTCACAATGTTTCCCAAGAGTAAGCAAACAAAGAAATACCGGAGACAAAAGCACAAATCCCCATGCCATATCTATACCTGAAACCCATATGACTCAGTATCATGCCACTGAGAAAGACCTTTAACACTAGTGGCATCGTACGTGTTCTGCTAATGCAGAAACCAGCAGAGCCTCATTCTAAAAAAGGATCCCCATATCAGGTTTGCAGTATGAACCTTCCTCTCTCCATTCCAGCCCCACACAGAGAGCTCAAAATAAGGGAATATATTTATGGTTCAGGAAGGAAAGGAGAAATACCAATTGTTTTCCCCATGCAGACATTGTGGCTAGCGTGGTGAAATCAATATCAAACACCTGAAGCCGTGGAGCAAGGCCAGATGCCTGTCTTTCCTGCAAATGCCCTGTTCTTGTTCACTAAACAGACAACACGGAGCAGATGCTGATCTCATCGGACAGCTGCCCTGTCCCCATCGCAAAACCCACAGTGCAGGAGTCATTAACAGGTGGCCTGTGAATAGTCACCCTTGGCCCAGTGACTACAGGCCTGTGATGGCTGGCCACGGCTGCTACTTCGCAAATAACTGGGATCAGGCTACAGGCCAGCATGAGGCATGTGACAAGCAAGGAGGAGTGATCTGAACTAATAGCTGCGTGGTTGCTAAGTAACCTAGCTATGAGGCAGCAATGAGCGAAAACAGTGAAAGGAAAGCCCTCCCCAAACATAAATAAGTGATGAGGAGGGGTCCTCTTCCCTCCGGTACGGAGAACAGCCATTTGTCATCACTTCCAAAGCTCCTCAACAAACAACGCTCCATAGACCATGGAATCTTCCCCAGGCAGTTCTTCAGACTGAGTGGAAGGGAACAGGTTAGCAAGCAAGGCCTGCCTCTCTGCCTGCATTTCAAGCTATGTATTTCATCCAGAGCAAGGGAGAGATGTTCTCACCAAGGATGGTGCTAATTGCAAAGAGAAGAAACTCCTCGTAAAGCCAAAGAAATGCTGCATTGTGCATAAATTGTTTGGAGAGACACCTGTTACATGAGACACAAGGCGGACACATGCTGTTTTGGATCCCTTGGGCCCCAGGGTTCTAATAATCAGCATCCATTTTGTTCTAGCTTTTATTTAGGCAGTTGGTATGGTGAAGCTACAGAGAACTACAGAGCACAATGCCCAGAATTGACACTCATCCCTTCAAGCTTGTACAAATTGAAGGAGAAACAAGAGCATCAGAGAACAAGAACATTCACTAGCTTTGCAACAGAGGAGCACTCAGATGGGCATGATGACATAAAGTTATACTACTTGAGTGAACGATACGCACTCAAAACAAAGCACACTTGCATTCACATGCACACACCACGAGAAAACTTTTGTAGAAGCCTAGCTGTGTAGAAGTCTCCTAAAGGCTTTCCCCAATATTGATCATGCAGTGCAAATGATTCAGAGGCTAAAAACCGCCCAGGTAGGGGCCATGATATAGCCTTAGCATATGGATGACCGACCTGTAGCATGAGTGTCAGAAATGGCACAGGCAGATGGGGTCTGTGACATGCCTGGATAGAAACAGAGTGATAAGTGGGAAATCCTCAGTCCTCCAGATGTAGGGCTCTTTGAGTCAGATTCCCCTGAAGAACTGGACCCCTTCAAACCAGGGGCCACAAGGCAAAAGCTGGTTGAGAGGCAATGGAGTCTTGGGATCAGATCAGATGACTACCCCTTTAAGGCTTTCCACTCATCATGAAGAGATAGCCTGGGGTAAAAGGAATAAAAAGCCTCAACACCCAGACCCTGTTAGAGTGAGGTGTTTGCTTGGAGCTATCCAAGGTTCTAAAGCTCTAGTCTGTTGCTACCTGACTTGACTCATGGAAGCTAAGCTTTGACTCACAAAACAAACCTTTGCAGGAAGCAAGTCTTGTGAACTCAGGCAGACAATGGTGATGAGAGATGCAGTTCTAGGGCTAATACACAAAATAAAAACCTGACAAAAACGCTAGGTCTGGATGGCACCCAACTGAGAATTCTCAAAGAATTCAAATGTGAAATTGCTGACCCGAGGCCTGGAAAGTAGCCAATGTCACAGCAATTTTTAAAAAAAGGATCGGAGGATGGAATCCTGGAAACCACAGGCTGGTTAGCTTCACATCTGCCTTAGGAAAACTGGTGGAAAGTAATGTCAAATATAAAATAACCAAGCATAGAGAAGGACAAGCCTTGCGGTAGCAGAGCCAGCATGTCTTCTGCAAGGGCATGTCCTACCTCACAAACCTATTACATTTATTTGATAGTGTCAAATGTGTGGCTGGATTATAAACTATGTATTATACAGTGGTACCTCGGGTTACATACGCTTCAGGTTACAGACAGCTAACCCAGAAATATTACCTTGGGTTAAGTACTTTGCTTCAGGATGAGAACAGAAATTGTGCTCCGGCAGTGCAGCGGCGGCAGGAGGCCCCATTAGCTAAAGTGGTGCTTCAGGTTAAGAACAGTTTCAGGTTAAGAACGGACCTCCGAAACGAATTAAGTACTTAACCCGAGGTACCACTGTACAACAAAAAATAATATTTAGAATTTATTAGACTTTGTTACGTTTGTACAGAATGAGACTATCTACAACAACATGCTTCTGGAGATGTAATACGGAAAATGCTGATCTGATTCCATGCTAGGGATCATCAGGAAAGTAAACAAAAATAAAAGTTGTTATCATAATGCCATTATACAAATCTGTGGTGCAACTACATTTGTAATACTGTATACAGTTTTGGTCACCTCATCTCAAAAAGAATATTAAAGAGTTGGATAGGGTCTAGAAATGGCAACCAAACTGTAAAGTGAATTCAGCAACTCCCCTATGAAGAAAGGTTGCAGTATTTGGGACCTTTCCATTCAGAGAATAGAGAAGTGAGGGATAAGAGGTGACATAATAGAAGTTTTCTAAAAAATTATGCATGGCATGGAAAACATGGATAAAGAAAAGTTTTTCTCCCATAACACTAGAACCTGCAGACATCCAAAGAAGCTGAATGTTGGAAGATTTAGGACAGATGAAATAAATGAATTCTTCACACAGTGAATAAATTCTGGAACTTGCTCCCAGAGGAGACAGGAGATGGTGACCAACCAAGATGGCTTTAAAATAGGATTAGACAAATTCATGGAGGAGAGGGCTATTGAAGGCTACTAGTCATGACGGGTATGCTCTGGTTCCACAGTTGGAGGCAGTAATGGAAACCACAGGAGGGGAGAGTTTCTTGTGTTAGAATTCTGTTTATGAGTTTCCCACAGGCATATAGCTGACCACTGTGAGAAGAGAATAATGGAATAAGATGGGCCATTGGTCAGAACCAGCAAGCTCTTCTTATGTTCTGAAGTCCCATACCAAAGTTCTGCATATATGTGTCACATTACGTTCTAGAGGCAGTACCTCATATAGTAGTACTGACTAGTGGAGCACACACCAGCAAAAAAACAAATCAAAAAAGCTTCTATGGGTGCAGAGGCACAACTGAAGACTTGACGAATTTAAATGGCAAAAGATAGGGAACAGTTCCTATCTTCAATAACCAGCTGTTCCCTCTGCTCTGGAATGAGAGGTAAAACAAAATTTTAAATCTACTAAATCTACTACTAGTTATCTCCCACTTGGACTACTGCAATGCGCTCTATGTGGGGCTACCTTTGAAGGTGACCCTGAAACTGCAATTAATCCAGAATGCAGCAGCTAGACTGGTGACAGGGAGTGGCCGCCGGGACCATCTAACACCGGTCCTGAGAGATCTGCATTGGCTCCCAGTACGTTTCTGAGCACAGTTCAAAGTTTTGGTGCTGACCTTTAAAGCCCTAAACGGCCTTGGTCCTGTATACCTGAAGGAGCGTCAGTCCGGACACTGAGGTCCAGCTCCGAGGGCCTTCTGGCAGTTCCCTCATTGCGAGAAGTGAGGTTACATGGAACCCTCCCATCAGATGTCAAGGAAATAAGCAGCTATCCTATTTTTAAAAGACATCTAAAGGCAGCCCTGTTTAGGGAAGTTTTTAATATTTAAATCTGTATTGTTTTTAACACTCGATTGGGAGCCGCCCAGAGTGGCTGGGGAAACTCAGCCAGTTGGGTGGGGTATAAACAATAAAATTATTACTATTACTATTACTATTACTATTACAAGAGGGTACCCTTTAGGAGCATGGATATGTCACCTTCAGGAACATAGATATGTAAAAAGAAGGTACCCTTAACTCAGCTAAAATCCAATAAATCAATATTTTGTGGAAGGTGAAGTGAAAACAGAATAGTTTACTTTAACCATTTGTGAACATTCAGTATGGTGTCCAATTAATGACTAATTTATGGAACACTTTGCATAATGTGTTTAAGTGTACTGCATTAGCCACAGAGGGCAGCAGGATGTGCTCCATTATATGTGGAGTATTTTTTTTTTTTTTTTGTTTCTGCTTTTTTGGCAGCTGAATTGGCCTAACCTTGCATTTCGGTTTTTTGCCACTGCATTCTAATAATAAAGTATACACAGCCTCTGCCTGCCAAGTAATCCGACCTGCCCTGCTGCCCTTAGATTCCTGGATGGTTAAGGCTCTCCCAGAACAGCTGCCTTCTCTGCACTCAGAATTTCAATGGTCGCTTTCTCTCGAGCTGGTCATTCTCCTTTCACTCCACTTCCATTTGTGGAGCCTCACCATTGTTATCAATCTGGCACAGTCCCCATTACTGCAACCCCTTATCCACCCTTCCATTAAAAGCATTTTAAAAAAATAAAAAAGAACACACCATCTTTCCCTCAAATAAACCAAAGTGGATAACAATTAGGAACATAGGAAGCTGCCTTATATGAAGTCAGACCTCCGGTCCATCTAGCTTAGCATTTTTACACTGACTAGCAACATCTCTCCAGGGTTTTAAGAGGGGTCTTTCCCAGTCCTACCCGGAAATGCCAGAAACTGAACCTCCATATGATTAAAATCAAGAACATAAAAAAGAGTAATCAAACAAGGTAGCAGCAGGAAACAAAGCAAAAAGCAAAAAAGGGGTATGGTGGAAAGCACCTACAAAAAGCAACAATAACCATCTGTCAGTTTCCACCAAAAGACATGTTTTGACCAGGCAGTTAGAAGAGACACAAGGTTTCTGCACTTATGGCTATATTGGCAATGTTGTGTGACAAGCCATTTGGCAGTTAATGTACCCATTTGAAGACAAACAATGTGGCAAAGGACAAGCCAACGTTCCACAGTGCACCTGACACAGGGCAGGTGAATGCACCTGTGATCAAAGCACTCATCCGCAGCATAAGGATTGCACGCTCAACTCCTGCCATAGTGTAGTTCATGCATAGGGGGAGGGAACTGTGCATCTCACATATCAGATTCCTTATAGTGCAGACCCACTCCAATGATTAAGCAGCTGGTCTGCTTCCTTTCCCCAAACATTCCCATGTTAAGAGGCAAAATGCCAGAGAGAGAGAGAGAATGAGAATACACTGGGAGCA
Source organism: Podarcis vaucheri (assembly GCF_965113315.1). Classification (NCBI taxonomy): domain Eukaryota; kingdom Metazoa; phylum Chordata; class Lepidosauria; order Squamata; family Lacertidae; genus Podarcis; species Podarcis vaucheri. The sequence goes on from NC_138753.1 coordinate 35,913,094, forward strand.
TCACTGCTCAGTTTAAATGGCCAGCAGCAATTTTGGAAGCCAGCTAAATCCAACAATCACAACATGGCATAGTGGCTAGTTAATGGTACCGTCTACATTCGCTCATCATGCTGGATATATAAATCCCAGAGAATGAGGACATTTCCACCTACCTCTGATTTAGCAGATTACACACACTGATCCTGCATCTCCTATTCCACCCTACTCCTGAAAAGTGAAGTCAGCTCACCCTAGTCCCCTAAAGGTCAGCACAGATGAGGGTACAACCAGCTAAGGGTGTATATTTTGCAAAGCTGCTTTCATCATAAGGATGTCTGGGGTTCAGATGAAAAAGGTACCTTTCTTTTTCATTGATACTTCCCATGTTCCCACTTGTGGGCCATAGCATTGAGCCAGGAACACAAGAAGTAGCTTTGCGTCCAATGAGCATAAGAAACTTCCTTAATTCCAGGTCTGACCATGGATTCATCTAGACCAGGGCTGCCTACTCTAACTGGCAGTGGTTCTCTAAGGTCTCAACCAGAGAAGGATATTTCACATCACCCGCTATCCAATATCATTTTAAGTGAAGATACTAGGGATTGAACCGGAGACATTCTGTACAAAAATGTCACTGAGCTATGCTCCCTACCCCCAGAAGTCATGCCCTTAGTCTCTTTGGTAAACAAACAGAAAGGCACACATGCGCATGGACAACAGGACAATCAAAACTGTAGCCAAAAAGTTGCCCTGAGTGATTTCACACTGTCTTTCCAAAGCCCCCCCAACTCTTACAAACAGGAATGTGAAACATTTCTGCAGACAAAAGCAGAAGAGTGAGATGCACATCCAAAATAATATCAGTTGTGTGTGTATACACAAGTACACACACAAACACATACAGACTTGAACACACACAAGTGTTGGCAGTTTTTCATGACATCTCAGAAGCTGAAAGAACAAGTTCAAAAGTAACTGGAATAGTCTTCAGGTTGGACAGCAATGATTTGGTGTCCCCACATCTCTTTCTTCCTCCTCATGATGAGCAGTACCAAAATCCAAAGTAAGAAAAAGATATGCAGAAGTTCCTAATTTATACAGATGGTAGAATTCAGCACAGACTTCTAACCCTTTTTAGCTGACAGTATCCTTAGTCCTGCTCATAACTCTTGCAAGGAAATGGATATTCTAAAAGACAGGGTCAGAATGTTCACCAATTTCAACCCCATGAGCCAGATGTGCAGAAGTGCAGCAACACCCAGCCTAACACCAGTCTAGAGGACTGCAGGTCTAATACTGCCTTACGCTATTAACCTCCCTGACCCAGGGCAACCCGCAGCACACAACTCAAGTAAACCATCCTGAGTATAACAACAGGAATTGCTGGTTGGCACACTTATGGCCCAGTGAATGCCGCTGCCATTGACAGATCATGGATGTCTCTAGGAAAGAAAGTACACTGGGGAAACCCTAAGTCAACATCACATAATGATTCATTTGGAGAACTTGTTCCACCTTGACCCTGAACAGATTAGGAACAGTGTGCAAAAGAGTACCTGGACTACTGATTTGTAAAGCCTGTCCTCTCATCCCAGATAAATGGAAGAAGACTGAATTTGTACACATTCAGCAACACCCCACAGCATGCTGAGCCCTAAAGGCCAGAGCTCATTGGTGAAGCATGTACCCTGCATGCAAAAGTTACCAGGTTTAAATCCTGCTATCTTCAGCTAGGGCTGGAAAAGACCCTCATCTAAAACCCTAAACTGCTGTCAGTCATTGTAGGCAACATTGAGCTAGGTGGACCAATGGACTGAACTCAAATTAAAATGAGCAGAGTGATTTACAGAACTTGTAGAACACATCCCAAGCCAAAATCATGAACAGGGATTTAAAGTCAACTGTTCCATGTTTTGTAGTGGGCCCTGTGTCATAAATATCTACAGGAGATTGATCTCCCAGTGGCTCTGGTTAAAGAGGCAGGAAACCCTTTTCCTATCCAGCCTGCTCTTCTTGCTGTAATGAACTGAGAAGTGAGAGAGGGGGGCAGACTGCTGATAAGCCAGTATTCCCCCACTTTTGAAGAAATCCCTCAGGTAAGAGGGACTACAAAAATGATGCAGAAGGGCAGCTTTCTCCCTCTCAGCTAAAGCTTCTCCTTCAAGAGAACATGGGGAAGCCATGATTCTGTGACATCGCAGGCCGTTGGCATGGAAACAATGGGTGTCCAGGATTGATAATGGGGATGATTATTGCAGGGCAGGATCAAGGGACAAAGCAGCCGTGAGCAGGAGAATAAAGGGAGGAGGACATAGAGCATGGATTAAATGAAGAGGATAACAAGGAGGGGACACACACACTTTTGGGTGGCATATGCACAAGCCCTCACCTGGTTTCTGAAACTAACTGCAATCTAGGAATTGTAGGTTGAGCTCACAGTAGCTTCAACGTGGCAGCATTGCCAGAGAACACAGGAGAGGGAAACACTACAGAGCTCAGAAGCTGCCAGTTGGGCCATAACCTGTGCCAGAAGGTGCCTAGAGAATGCAAACAAAAGGCAAAGGAAGCAACTACCCCTCCCTTCTGGTCAAAATTAGGCTCCTGGGATGAGCTGTGTTCGATGTCAAAACATTTTGTTAACAGAAGTCAATGCGAAGCCCGCAAACCAAGAATGTAGGGTTGCCATAATTGCAGAATTTCCCAGACATAGCCAAAATACTGCAGTCGGAAGCAGTGTCCAAGCAGAGATTGCTAAAATGTCCAGGAAAATCCAGGTGTATGTGTCAGCAGTGTTGTTTTTCGCTATTTTTCTTAAAAATAGCTCAAAACTACATTTTTTGCAAACCTGCCAGAAAACCTCAACAACTGTCCAGGTTTTCACTGTTTGAAATAGGGCAACCCTAAGCTAAGGGACAAGACATAGCACCCACTGGTATACAGGAACTCACAGAGGCTTTCTCTGGTACCCACAGAGTCCCCTCCCTGGCCTCTCCATCCACAGAAATTAGACTTGAAAGAAGCATACATACTGCAGCAGGCAATATGCCATGTATGTGGCACCCAGAAGTCTCCTGCTTAAAGCCAGTCTTGGTTTTTGCCCACTTGGCTTTCTTTGGCTGCATCACAAATTGCTGATTTGTTAGGTAAAATATTAAAGCGGCTACACTGAAGTTAGGGAGACTGCAAGGTATACAATTTGTGATTTGCTATAATGCAATACGGGAAGTCCTCAGGGTCTCTCTTCCTGCCTTGCCTTAAAGAGAATGCATTGTGGAGACAGGAGAGATACAACACAAGGAAAGCATGAAGAGCAGCCTAAGGCAGGGGTCTGCAACCCGCGGCTCCGGAGCCACATGTGGCTCTTTTACACCTTTGCCGCGGCTCCGGGGCGGATACTAGCGAGGGGAGGAGGCGCATTGTGCGCCCCGACTCTCCCCACTGTGGCGGGCGCTGTACTGGCTGTGACGTCGCATGGGGGCGGTGCGTGCGTTAGTCACGCACCGTCCCGACGTCACCTTCCCGCCCGCTGTCAGATCGCGGCTCCGGAGATATATTTGTTTTAAATGTCGCAATGGTTTTGCGGCTCCCAGTTTTTTTCCCTTCGGAAACGGGTCCAAGTGGCTCTTTTTGTCTTAAAGGTTGAGGACCCCTGGCCTAAGGGGATCATAGCACAGGATTAGAGGGGCATTTGGAGAGCTAGGAAATGATCAACAGATCACTATTCTAAAGGAGGGCACATCAGAGTCTGTAACTTATCTGCAAGACAATGGATGCAGCAATAGGTTGAGAGTGGGAGAGGCTGAAATCCCTACCAATACAGAATCTTTACTGAGTGGCCTTCAACACGTCAGAAGAATTCCTCAGCTAAACCTATCTCACAAAGTTCTTTGCATGAATAAATGATAAAAGGAGTATTTGCAAAACCCTTTACAGTGCAATGTGTTAGGCCAGGGGTAGGCAACCTAAGGCCTGGGGGCCAGATGTGGGAGGCCCAATTGCCTTCTCAATCTGGCTTGCGGACGGTCCAGGAATCAGCATGTTTTTACATGTGTCCTTTTATGTAAAATGCATCTCTGGGTTATTTGTGGGGCCTGCCTGGTGTTTTTACATGAGTAGAATGTGTGCTTTTATTTAAAATGCATCTCTGGGTTATTTGTGGGGCATAGGAATTCGTTCATTTCCCCCCAAAAAAATATAGTCCAGCCCACCACATGGTCTGAGGGATGGTTGCTGAAAAAGGTTGCTGACCCCTGTGTTAGGCAATAGAAACATTAATGTTTTCACTTTTCTTATTGCCACAGAATCAGAGTCTCAGCAAACACTTTCCCTTACCACAATTTTAGGGCACTGCTACTATGATGTGACCATATTTTACAGATGGTTCATAGAGTCACAAAATGATTTCTGTGTATCCAGGGACATTCTGTTTCTAGAACATTTTAAAGGATAGGCAAGAATACAGTATTTTCATTCTTTTATTTTTCAAATAGGCATTTGGAAAATACTGAATATTTTAATTTTTTTAGTTCAAAAGTGAAAATTTTAAAACACATTAGTCCTGACATTGTTATACACAAAGGAAACTTATGTTTATAGAGGAAGAATGTGATTAAAATATTTCATGCAACTCATTCTTTTTTATCCCCCCCTCCGCCCAGTCTCAAATATTTTTCATATTAAATAGAAAGATGGAGAAACAGGAGAAGAAAACCAATTTCTACTCTAGACCTGCAGACCCCATTTGTTGGTCTTTTCCCCCTCCTGCAGGTTTACCTCAACAATCAAAAGGACGCAGAACCCTTACAACCTGATCCTGATCTGGACCAGTGTGCCGGGGAATGCATGTTGAAACCGACAAGGCCTTTAAACATGTGCATGTTTTATATTCCCACTCAAGTCATGCTAATGAACCAAAGCCACTCAGGGCGACACTTTATAGAGAGTCAAATGATACCCAATAGCCACATCTTCAAGCTCTGCAACCCACTGCCAACAGCTTGGTTTGCAGCCCAGCCCATTGCAGTGGTTCATCTATGGACTATAGCATCTGCTTTGGGCATGCATGTAAAACCTAATCCTGCAACAGAACTTATGCTGCCTGGATCCCCTTATGGCTCCACAGATGCATGTGCAGTACTATATAATGCCACACAGATCCTGCTAGAGGTCCATGCAGAGTGATAAAACTATTTGAATCCAGCTGTAAGCAAATATCTAGACTCACAGGCCAGTATCCCTCTTAGTCCATGTAGTGAAGGGCAATTCACACTTTACACAGCTGCAACCTGTTGGAAGGGCAGACACCCTTCTTAAGATGCACAGTAGACACATGCCGCAGCCCCTCCAGCATTGATAGGAGTCCCATGTCCAGCTGTCATTTACAGAAACTTGTATTTCCTTCAAACACCACTGTGTTCATACACAGTGGACATACAGCAAAGAAGTCTGTCACTCAAAGGCAGAATTTTAATTTCACTTCCCTTCCTGATCTCACTCTGACCTGCCTGGACCTATGTGACTATGACCAAAGCTGCTGTTAAAACCAGGAATGGGGGCGGAGGGGCAGGTAAATGACTTCCCAAAAATCCCAAGTCCCCACCACGGCCTCAAACTAAGGCCAAGACAATGACCGTTTACACAAGCACCATACATACACAACAGCAAAGTAGCTCAGAAAAGCAGTCTATAAAATTGTACAAATAAGCGAATACCATGTATTCCTCTGACAATCCAATATAGAAAACTGTAGAAAGTTCACAAATAATCACCAAAATTCAACCATCAAGGGCAGCACATACCCCAGACAGAAATCCATTGGGATAGTGGATTGAATCCTGATATTTTCAAAGGAGAAGCGCATGAAAGCCTTGCAGCTAGGGGGATGTGTAAATATTATTGTTCTTTGCAGAAAAGGGTAGATAAAGGTGTTGGGAACTGGGGTGGGGTGATTGACAGGGGTAGGTGATGGGCTCATGTTTCTACATGCCAAACACACCTTTGTGACATATTTGTGATTTATCAATGATGCTGTTGAAAATGTATTATATGAAACGGGGAGAGGATCTAAAAGTTCACACAACCCCATGCTCGGGGTTCCAACTCTGTGTGTGTTTGAACCTTGTTGCAACAAATAAAGATCAGGTCTTGGGACCGCTGTTTTGCTTCTTTAACTTGGCTGAAGACTCCTTTTGCTGACCAGAGAGACCCGCAGGGAGTGGCACCCCAACGAGCTGGGCAGTGAAGTAAATCTGCACCCCAGGATTTTTCCTTATCACTGCCTACTACTAACTTACCATCTTACCCACAGCAAACCTTGTACCCTTGAACCGGATAGACATGTCCCATCCCAACAAATATGTAAGCCAGTCATTCCACTTCCATCATGAGACAGTGACATAGCGTGGGTTGCCAGCACCTGGGGCCATTATTGCGTGTTGCACCCCTAAGCCATGGACTGTTAGCACTCCCTGGAGGCAGAAGCAGAAGGAGTTGTGGCTAGGAGTATGCACACATGCGTCTGTTGTCAAACGGAGGAGGGAGGGAGAGAAAATGATATTTCACTTTCTCTTTTGCGCTCACTTTCTCTTGGGTCTTTCCATTCCACTCTCACCCCCGTTTCCCGCACCCTCACTATCTCCCAGCTGTGTGCTTGTTAGTGTGTGTTGTTGCCTTGCCATTGGGGATGGGAAGTTGGGGGAAGAAGAGAGAAGTGGCAATAGCAAAGGCAGTGGTGCTATAACAGCCCTGCCCTCCTTTCGCTTTCCTCCGATCAATGCCACTGGCCACTCACTTTCCGATGTTGCTTTCCGAGGAAATACTTTGAAAAACTTATGACACAGCCACTCACGTTGATTGCTGAAATGACAGCATGAACCAGCACCTTCACTTGTATCAGGAGGGGAGAGAGAGAGGCAGGGGAGAAGGGAGAGGGAAGCCAAGCTAAAACAACAAATAATTATGAACTATACCTCCCAGAAACCCATCAGCAAACTTCTCCTGATGATGTGGATCCTGCACATACGTGGCCCAAAGAAATACAGCCAACCACTAGCTCAGAGAGTTTGTTCCTTTCGCAAGTATATTATCTGCAGCTTGTTCACCCTCCTAGAGCCCCAGCTGTGGCAGGCATAGGAGGAGGGTGGCAGAGAGCAAAGGTGCAGCCCTTCTCTGGACACCTCTGCCGCACAGCGTGTGGGGCTCATGTGAGAGGCCAGGCTGAGGGCGTGTACTGGCAGGTCCTGGGCGAGCAGGAGACTCAGCGCTCCTGCTGCTGAATGTGTGCCTCGCCCAAGAACACATGCCAGGAGGAAGGCTCCAGGGAAGGACCAGCATGGGCCAGGATCAGTTCGGGCTCTGGCCAGAAGGAGTTCCACCTGGGGGAGGGAGGCGCATGGCAGTCCATTCACCTGTCATGGGGAGGAGGAGGAGCTGCCCCAGCCCCGAAGGCCCAGTCCCAGAGGGTCTTGCCTCCCTCTGGAAGGCAGGAGCTCAGCCACACAGCCTCAGTGAGGGAGCCTGTCATGGAGGCACCCGGCTGACCCTCTCAGAATTTGGCACCTGGGCCAATCGCCATGGACCCCCCTCCCCATGCTATGCCACTGTCATGAGGCTGAATTGTCCAATATATTTTACAACCTGACAAAATATATGCTTCCCATTGCTTCCTGCTGGTGCATTTTGTAACTCATCCAAACACAAAATTTAGGCCAAATCCAGCAAAATGTCAAAATCTGACCTAATCCCACATTTTAAAAATTAAGTTTAATTTTGTCAGAGAATATCTAGTATATGAAATACTTTGAACACTCAGATGTACTATTTGAAACCCATTATTTATGATGATTATATAATTTTCAACAATAAATGGCATCTAAACAAAGGAAGAGACTCCTAACTCAACAAAGCACATTGCATTGTGCATTAGCTTGTTCAGTCCTATAGATTTTTAGTGTGCACAATCCTAGAAGCTTTGGACAGGTTAAATATATTTAAGAAAGTCTAAAATAGAGCACAATTACCCACTCTGGAAGAATGGCAGATGAAGGTGATGGACTATATGGAACTGGCGGAAATGACTGGCAGAATCCGAGACCAGGGAGAAGAGTCGGTGGAAGAAGATTGGAAGAAATTTAAAGACTATTTACAGAAATACTGCAAAATTAATGAATGTTAGAATGATGTCAGAATGAAGTTAAGTGGTTTTAGCAGTTATGTTATAAAGGTGTATGTAAAAATGGATTGTTAACAGGTGAAAATTTAAAGTTACAATATATTAAAGGATTAAGATAAAAACAAAGAGGGAAAGGAATTGCTGAATTAACTAACAGAACTGGAATACAAAAAAGGGAGGTGTGAGGAGGTCAGAGAAGTAAGGAAATGAAATGTAAGGCATGGAAAGATTGATGTGCTTTTTAAGTGTTTTTTTATCTTTTTCTGTATTTTGTATTTTTTCCTTTTTTATTTCTTTTTCTTTTTTTCTCCTTTTACTTATGTAATCTTTTCTTTGAAACTTTAATAAATATCATTTTAAAAAATAAATAAATAAAATAGAGCACAATTAATATAAAGAAAAACAAAAAGATGCCCTGTATGATCCAGTATCAACCCAAATAATGCAGTTATTTCATCACTATAACAAAATGCCTATACTAAAACAGGATTTGCACTGAAATTCAGATACGGTAGAAGTCAGCACCACCTCAGTCACCCAGATATATCCCAATTACCAGTAAGGCGGGGGCAGGATGGGAAAGAACTGGAAAGAATACTGCTCCTGTTGCAACCCAATAGAAACGAACACTGTCAAAATGCTAATAATTATGGAAAGTGTGTGGAAGAGAGGGCCTGAATATAGCAGGCACGTGGAAGGGAGGATGCACATTTGTGTTATTTGCTTACAAGGCACATTTCACTCACCACAGAGTCACTCTTGCCCCTACCCTGTGCTAGGATGCCTTACGAAGTTGAACCCAATGCTATTTTATCTCCCTTTACTTGTCTCTGTAGGAATGACATGGTAGCCATTCACTTATGCAGGAGAAAGTAAAGGAGGCTATATCTTCATCCTGACAGGGTGAACCCACTATCTGGTACAGGTTTTGCCTTGCCCTACCCTACATGTCCCAAATTATGGCATTTTCTACTTTATCCTACAGAACTCAGGGGGAGCCACTGAGAACACAGCCTGCCCACATAACCCCATTCTGGGCACTGATGGCACCTTGGAAATTGCCTTTTTATATGTCATATTTAGAATGCCTCTCCATTCTTCCCACTGATTTAAAAGTCAGTTACCCACCTCAAAATGAGCACAGCATTTGAATGTTGATGGGGGAAAGCCCAGCTTGCATTTCAAATATCCAGCTTTAGAGACTGCAGCAGTGGATTCCAAAGTAAGGTGTTTTGAATGCAGAATTCATGTCAGTGTGCAGCAGCAGCAGCTGCTTATCCCAGAGAACTGCATCATCCTGGAGTGATTGTAAATCTATCTCAGTCCTCAAGTGCCTTTACATTCCCTTCCCCTTTACAGTGGTGCCCCGCAAGACGAATGCCTCGCAAGACGAAAAACTCGCTAGACGAAAGGGTTTTTCGGTTTTGCGTTGCTTCGCTAGACGAATTTCCCTATGGGCTTGCTTCGCAAGACGAAAACGTCTTGCGCTTTTTTTAAAAAAATAAAAAAATTCCTTCCAGTAGGACCTTAAAGACCAACTAAGTTAGTTCTTGGTATGAGCTTTCGTGTGCATGCACACTTCTTCAGATTTCTTTTTTAAAGCCGCTTGAAGAGGCGCAGTTGCGACGGACCGTGCTTCGCAAGACGAAAAACATTGCAAGACGAAAAGACTCGCGGAACGAATTCTTTTCGTCTTGCGAGGCACCACTGTATTTTCTTCACAAAAGCCTTCGCCAATGTGGCACCCTTCAAATGTTTTGGACTACAACTCCCCCTGCTGGATGGGGCCAAAGGGACACCAGGCTTGTGAACGCTGCTCTGCAGCTATGTAAATATTCTGGCCAAAGTCAATATTCCCTAACTACCTGGTAGGACATCTAGAATGTTTCTTACAGAACAGGCCATTCTGGGGTCCTTTGCTCTTCACTTCTCAAACGACAGTCCTCTTTCTGAATGCAGAAGCATTAATAAAGTCAAGGGGAGAACAAACATTTTCAATGATTATCAGAGACTTAATTCCTAATTTAAAAGAGCCAGTTTCAGTACTTGCCAGGGACTAACGGGTAGAAGCTCCAACTGTTACAAAAGAAAGAAAATTGAGAGATACCCGTTTCCAGGGGAGAGTCATTCTGCTCAGCAGCTGCCCTCTTTCAGAGAGAGGCAAAGGAAATCCAAAGGGAGGATTACTAGAAGAGCCATCTGCCATGGAGCTGGAACGACACAGCATTAGAGGAAGGCTGGCACCTGCCAGCAGGTCCAATGGGCATTGCTGCAAGGGCACTGCAGCCAAAGTGGGGTCTGGAATGAGAACAGACCTACCAAAAGGCTTGAAAGAACGCCTGAGCTCAAGGTAGGTAGCTAAACAAAGTACTGTTGAAAATTAGACTTGCGACTGCAAGGAAGAAGGGACTTCTAAATTGTTCAGGGATCTCCTTTGAGTATTCTGGATCACAGTGTGTTCTTGGTTAGGAATCTTGTAATAACAGTAATACTTAACACTTGTATAGCACTTACAAGAGTTCAAAGTGCTTTACATGCATTCACTAGGTGTAATTCTTACAACAACCCTATAAGCTGAGTCAGTATTATTATATTCATATTGCAGATGGAGGTGGGGGTGATAGGCGGTTGTGAAAGAAAGGTTTGCCTAAGTTCATGGCAGAGATGACATATGATCCTTCCCGATTTATAACTCATCTTCTTAGTTGCTAGACTTTTACAGCCACTGGTTTTTTCACTTAAAGCTGGAAAAAATATTGCTCCCATGTTTTTCTCTCTCTGTGGAATTTGTTGGCATTAACGTTTTTTGAATGGGTGATGAGGATTTTATATTTTGTCATTTTTGTAGCTCCATGTTTTCCACTAACCCTACTGCTGGAGGGAACTATGAGACTTTATTTTTTTCCATGAGACATTTGAATACTACTTCATAAATGTAAAGTTAGCTGGGGGCTTACAGGAAGCTAAAGAAACCAACAACAATTTAATTACAAAGGAAAACATTGAAGCATTAAAGAGAGGGGAATTACCTTTATATAAAAAAAAACCTCCATACCCCCAAAATCAAAAACAAATTAAAAAAAACAGAAGGTTGCATCAAACTAAGTTCTACTCAAAGTAGACCCATTAAAATTAATGAAGCTAGGCTAGGCATATTCATTTACTTTAATGGGTCTCATCGGAGTTGGACTAGCAGAGTTGGGTTGGAATACAACCCAGAGGCTCAGATTACCTGAATTATTTAAAAGTCCTGGGCAAACAGAAAAGTCTAGTCTTGAAAAGTCTACAAAGATGGCAGCAGATTGGCCTCCTTGGGTTCACAGATGGGACACAGTACTGTATGTGAAAATAGTTTCAGTGGCTCCAGAACAAGGGTTCTCTCGGTCTCTATGAAACCAGAATGTCTGCAAGCTAAGAGCAGAAAACCTCCAAACCTGGAGACTTTCAGATCTAAAACTCCACCTAAAAATTATGCAGAGCTAAAGGAATTAAATTTATTCAAGCAAATGAGAAGGAGAAGGAGCAGGAAATAAAAAAGTAGTAGTAAAATTAGTAGGATTAAATGGACGTTACTACACAGCCAGAGCGGGTTAATGGTCAGACTGTTGGGACAAGGACTGGAGTCCTGATTCAAATCCCTACTCAGTCAAAGCTCACTGGGTTACCTTGAGCGAGACACTTTTCCACTCAGCCTGTGAAGACAGAAGGAGAGAACAGAAGTACACTAAACTCATTGGAGAAAAGGTGAGATTAAAAAAAGTGTCAAAGAAATGGTTCCTAGTCCATTGAAACAACTACCTTTTAAGCTCTCACCCAGACCTGGTTAAAATGGCTCAGGGTTCCTGTGCCAGTTATTAGCCTTATTTAGAGATTCTTACTCACACAATGAGGGGGAAGAACACTGCTCCCTGATCCCAGTGTTAGAAACTGATATATAAGTGAATCGCCAAATGGCATCTTAATCCTAGGTTGCTGTAGCCACAACAAAATGTCTAGGCGCCTTTTTTTTTTTTAACAGTGGGATTTATTGTTCTTTTCATTTCCATACCGCATGATTTCATTTCTGTACCGCTTTATATTTTTAAGGAAAAAACTCAAAGCGGTTTAGAACGATTAAAACATAAAATAAAACAATCCAGAATAAAACATATTCAAGCTTCAGGGAAAATATTTCAGATCCTTCTCCCAATGACATGTTGCTTTCCCCATATTTATTTACCTGCTTAATTTATATAGCTGCCCCATAGAGAAGTAATCTAGTAAGCTAGTGTGGTGTAGTGGTTAGTGTGTCAGACTAGGTCCATGGGAGATCAGGGTTCAAATCCCCACTCACATGAAGCTCACTGGGTGACGTTGGGTCAGTCACAGCCTCTTACCCTACCTCAAAGGGTCGTTGTAGGGATTAATTGAGGAGGGGAGGTGAACTCCTTGGAGAAAATGGTGGGATATACATGTAAAAAATACCGGTAAGCTCTTTTGCTTACCTGCTTAAGAAAGCTGGAGAGGCCAGCCAGATGGAGATGTCAGTTGCCAACCTAGCATCCAGAGATCTCCACGTGGTTGCAGTTGGACCTGCAACAGTAGCAAAACGCGCCTGGCACCAGGCTAATTTCTAACACTGCCCTGATCCCATCATTGTGTCCCCTGAAAGCCCTGACCCTGACACATTGGAGGGGGAAGGTCTGAAGTAGGGTGATGTAAAGTCCTTGCACAACCTAAAAGCCCTGATAGTGTTGTGAAGAGCCTCTCCAACATGCGGAGGGGCCAAAGAACAGGGACATGATCAAGTGCAGCCCCCCCTTTACTTTCATGCTTTGATGAGATTTGCATACCTCTTAATCAACAAAGTCTGTATAATTAATAATAATAATAATAATAATCACAGCCTGTATCTGTACTGGATTTAGAATTGTTTTTCATATGAAGTTGTCTTCTACTGTTAGGATATGCGGAACTGCTTTTAATTATTTTCATATATGGAATTGTTTTTGCTATCAAGGTTTTAAATAAATGTCATTTTATTTATTGTTTGTGTGCTGCCAAAGTTTCCTGTAACAATTGTGGGGGGGTGTGGTATGTGCATTTATGCACACGCGCGCATATATATATATATATATATATATGCACGCACACACACACACACACACACACTCCAGCAAGCTTTTTAATTGAATGCTGGTTTTCTAGTTTTAGTTCATTTTTAGTCTTGTTGTATTGGGTCTCCTGTACACTGCTTAGAGATGGCTGTGATAAAGCAGCATCCCAACAGATAGATGATAGATAGATGATAGATAGATAGATAGATAGATAGATAGATAGATAGATAGACAGACAGATAAATAGACAGACAGCAGGGGCTGTGTGTGAATTTGAAGATGGTATCATGCATTTATGGCCCTTTCCCCCCAAAAAGAATTTGTTGTAAGTTGCTTGGGGACCTCTGCGTAATTAATAAACAGCTAACAAGTCAAACAAACAAACAAACAAACAAATACCTCTAAGCGATTCTACACTGTGGTAATTGTGTGACGAACTGAAATCATGAATGGAGCTTTTGTCAGTGCAAACTGGCGCTTAGGCCTCCGTGGTTTCTTCAGGCCTTTTCAGTCCGGCCTGTAGAGTAGCTTCTCGCCTCAGGCCTGCTGAAGTCAGTCAGGGGACTGGGATTCCCAAGCTGCTCCATCCACGTTTAGCTGCCACAGGAAATTTCTGCTGCTGGGTGGGTAACTGAATAGGCCTCTGGTGGTTCCTGTCCTCTCCCTTCAGGTCTCCTTGCCCGGATCCTGCTCTGTACATCCCCCAATCCAAGTTTCCCCTCACACTTTCCATTTCTTCTCAGGGAGCTACTTATCCAGGGGGAAAGGGATCGCTCCAGTTCTCTCATTCAGAGTTACATGATTAATTTGATATTTTGAGTGTACCAAATAGCTGACTCTCGGCATTTCACAGCCCTTGACAGCCAACTTTCTCCTTTACCCAGTGACACACGCATCCAAAGAAAAAAAAAATTTAATTCCAAGGCAAAAATTCAAATTTGACATTCACTTTTTTTAATTTTGAGGCCAAAATTCAACTTCGACATCCACATTCGGTGGTGGACTTCAAGGTTGCAGTCAACCAAAAGTCAGATAAGGCCTCATATGAGAAGAAGATAGGGCTCCTTTAGATGTCATATTAATTGAACAGAAGGTACAGCTTGGAGCAGCACAGGTACAGCTATATTGAACATGTAGTAATATTTCATTAACATTATCCAAAATGCACCATACCATCAGAGGTAAGAGTGCGCCACCACAATTACCACTAAGGACTACTGCTGCTAGAATAAGGCATGGGTAGGCAAACTCAGGCCCAGGGGCCAGATCCAGCCCAATCGCCTTCTAAATCCAGCCCACGGACGGTCCGGGAATCAGCGTGTTTTTACATGAGTAGAATGTGTCATTTTATTTAAAATACATCTCTGGGTTATTTGTGGGGCCCGCCTGGTGTTTTTGCATGAGCAGAATGTGTGCTTTTATTTAAAATGTATCTCTGGGTTATTTGTGGGGCATAGAAATTTGTACTTTTTTTTTCTTCAGAATATAGTTCGGCCCAACACAAGGTCTGAGGGACAATTGACCGCCCCCCTGCTGAAAAAGTTTGCTGACCCTGTTAGAAAGCTGTAGCTCTTTATACACTGTGCTCAACATGAGAGGTCCTGCTCTGCAACCCACCAATATATGAGATTCGGCACATGTCCACTAGAAGCAGAGTCTTCTTGCTAGTGGCACACACCATCTTCTGCAAGCTCAGGAAGAAGGCTCCAACACTAAATACCTTCAAGGTTTGGGGACCTTGATTCAGCACATGTAGACATGGGTCTTCAATTCGCTGATTTGCTGTATGGTGTTTTTATCATCCTGCTTGAAACAGGTTCCAAAATGAATGAGCAAAAAAAAGAAAAGGAAAGCGGATGTCACTGAAGGGTCCTGCCCAAGAGGACACAAAGAGACAGGTAACTCGCCATTTATGCGCATTCAAGGCACATGTGACATAGAATTGCCACGTGTAATACTGGATTTTCCCATATTTCAATGCAAAATGCTGTATCCTATATTGATACAGTTTTGTCCTATATTTCAGTTTTTTCTCTGTCTCTGCCAAGCTAGGGATCCTCTCCAAATGCATATGCTTGAAAGGGTCTATGAAAGGTCATGTATTTAAACCCTGGGTAGCCAAAGGGAGAGAAATGTACACATGTATGTGCATGTGTGTGCACGTATGTGTGACATATTCCAGAGGGACCGTCCTGTTAGGCTGCAATGGATTGTAATGGATCGCTTTGAAGTAACTTCAGCACCAGATTTGGGGGGGATCACACACCCCCATTTGCCCTGCCTGCATTTTGCCAGAACAAAGGTGGCAACCCTAGTGTGACTGCACGCACACATCAGCACAAACCTGGAAGTGGCCCTAATAGAGCTCAGAAATAGCAAAAATGGCATGGAAACAGTGTCTAGCAATCCCACAAGCCTTTGCTGTAGAGTTAAGAATTTGAGAAAGGAGGTTTGTAGAGATTGGTTGTGTTGGAGTTTTGTGGATTTGGGTTTTTTTTTAAGGGTTTCCAGAGATTTAGACAGTGTTTTCAGGTTTTTTCAATGGTGTTCCAAATATACGCACTATCACTTAAACACATAGTGCCTCAGAAAGTATCCCCGTGTAAATGAGGAGTTGCCTGTATTCTGTTGCCCAAAGGCTCACCCAAATCTGGAGTCAGTCTTACCATCTAAGAGAAGCGAGAGGCTCGGTTAAGCCCAGAAACTAAAATTACCTAACTGCATCACTGACTCCCACATAAGCAGAAATAGGACTGCAGCCTATAGAACATGAAGAGCAATCCTCTGCATGTCTACACAGGAGTAAATCCTGCTGAGTTCAGTGAAGCTTACTTTGATGTTCCTTCAGAAGCTCATTGGCAATTTACACTGCAGAGTCCAAGTACAGAACTAACCAGTGAAAAATCTGTAACGTGCCCATCCACAAGATTACATTCTTTTATTAGAATTAATAACCCCCCTTTCTCTCACTTACAGAGGCACCTAAACACACACACACATCATTTTATGGATTAGATTCAACAATGTACTAAATGAATGGGGGAAAGAAATGCTGCTCAGTGGTCCACCCTTGGGAATCTGCTGCCCCAAGGCTGGATCTAGATCTCTGTACCAGCAAGCAAAAGCATTTTTTTTCAAACCATAAGAGTAATTCTTCCTACACAAGAAGATACACCTACTTCCTTCCACTCCGAAGTATTTCAAATAGGTAGTGAACCAGTAACACTATTTTGCATCCCTTATTAAACATGAGACCACTGATTGAAATCTATTACAAATAAATAAATAACAATAACAACTATTTCAACTGCCACAATTGCATTCACATTGCCTAAATCCAAGGCAAAAAGTGTTTTTTAATTTGAGTGTAAGTGGCCATGGAAAATGTACTCCCTCTTCCCTTCTACATAAATTCCACCTCTATTTGGTTGGCTTTGCTGTCACTGACCTCTAAGGTGGTGGTGGTGGTTGTAATTTTTAAATTAATTTAACTTATACATACCCCGCCCATCTGGCTGGGTTTCCCCAGCCACTCTGGGGTAGGTTAGGAACATTTTAAGTTTTTTTTTATTATGGTTGGATGCAACAGTGAACACAGTCAGAGGTGGAGTAATTCATGTATGAAAGGAGATGGAAGCCAGAAAACCTGTTTATAGAACAGAAAATGTGTTATACCTGGTCAGACTATTGGTCCACCCAACTCAGTACTGTCTACTCCAGGGGTCTGCAACCCTGGAGCCGCATGTGGCTCTTTTACATCTTTGCTGCGGCTCCGGGGTGGGTACTAGCGAGGGGATGAGGCGCATTGTGCGCCCCGACACTCCCCACTGTGGCGGGCACTGTACTGGCTGTGACGTCGCACGGGGGCAGTGCGTGCGTTAGTCACGCACCGTCCCGACGTCACCTTCCCGCCCGCTGTCAGATCGTGGCTCCGGAGATATATTTGCTTTAAATGTCACAATGGTTTTGAGGCTCCCAGTTGTTGTTTTTTCTTCGGAAACGGGTCCAAGTGGCTCTTTTTGTCTTAAAGGTTGCAGACCCCTGGTCTACTCTAAATGGCAACAGCTCTCCGGTCGCTTAACCAAAGGGTCTTTCTTATCACCTGCTGCTACCTGGGATCCTTTCAACTGGAAATGCCAGAGACTGAATCAGCAGGTAAAATAAAGCAAATATTCAGCCTTATGGAGTTCAATGGAACTTGCTTCCTAAGAAGTGTGCTTAAAACCGCAAACTTTGTCTCAATGAGATTTCAAAAACTGTGAATGTATTGCATTCTTCAAAGAAGGCTTTAATGGTTAATTACTTTCACTGTTAAAAATGGGGATGAAAGGTGTGATTCCTTTAGCGTCAGCTTCCATCTGTTCACGTATTAAGATAGAAACTAGCATCTTTCCCCATTTTTCTCCTGTCTCCTTATTTTTGCCCTGCTTCCTCTTAGCAGGCTATTCCAGTCTCTTTCTGGACTTCTTAATCATTCCTATTCCGCTCTTAACTAATCGCTGGTTTTTACATCTTCCATGAGGTATTATGACCAGAACTGAATGAGCTAATTCCAAGAAATATATAGTACCTGTTTCATGAGGCCATCATAACGTTTTTAAGCAAAATTATTCATTTCAGTGCATTCATGCCTGGCATTTGGACCACTGGCTTGAATGGTGCTTGTATCTTGCACAGACATCCATTACCATTCCTAGAAGAACTTTCCATGCATACACAACCTAACAGAAAAAGGGGGGGGGAGATGGCCACCCTCCCCACCCAGAGTCCACCCCCAGTGCTATCACTGATTTCTGAACAATCAATAAATCTTTCGCTGCAGCAGTAGAGAAGCATCATCACTTTTCAATCCCCTGAAGCCCATACATTTGGTATGGAACCATGTACTGAATTTTTTATTTTATTTTCTAAAAACCTGCTTTACTATTTTCATAACAGCTAACTAGTGTATACCAACTAGTAGCTAAGACTGCAATTCTAACCGCATCTACTCAGAAGGAAGTCCCATTGAATTCAATGGAGCTTCCCTCCCAGGGAAGTGGTATTAGAATTACAGCCTAGAACAGGGGAAGACTTTCATATCCCAGAAACTGAGCTGTTTCAGGAATTAGCCTGTGTCACTGCGAGCTGGCTGAAATTATTTTCACTGCAGATAATAAAGAGTGCCGGGAACTGATTGTGAAAAATACAACAATCTTATCAAGATTATTGGGACTACAGAGCAAGATGAAGTCATTTATAAAGATTCTGAACAATAGCAGGCCCAGGATGGAACCCTGTGGCACGCCCCTTTTCACTTTTTCCCATGATGAGGAACCACTGGTGAGCACTCTTTCGGTTCGGTTATTCAACAAGCTATAAATCCACCTAACAGTAACATTGCCTAGTCCACATTTTACCAGCTTCTCTGCAAGAATATACAGTGGTACCTCGGATTAAGTACTTAATTCGTTCCAAAGGTCCGTACTTAACCTGAAACTGTTCTTAACCTGAAGCACAACTTTAGCTAATGGGGCCTCCCGCTGCCACCGCACGATTTCTGTTCTCATCCTGAAGCAAAGTTCTTAACCCAGGTACTATTTCTGGGTTAGCAGAGTCTGTAACCTGAAGTGTATGTAACCTGAAGCATATGTAACCCAAGGTACCACTGTAATGGGTGACTCTGTCAAAAGCCTTACTGAAATTAAGATACATTATATCCACAGTATTCCTCTGATCTTCCAAACTTATAATTCTTTCTCTCTCTCTATATATATACATAAAAGAATAGTCTGACATGACTTGTTTCTGAGAAACACATGCAGGATTTTAGTAATCACAGTAACCTTTTCTAAGAGCTCACAAACAAACTGTTTAATGATGTGTTCAAGGACCTTCCCTAGTAATAAGCTGAACAGTTGGTAGCTGCCTGTGTCCTCTTCTTTCCCCTTTTTGAAGAAGGGGACCTTTTCCCGCTTCCAGTCCACAGGGACCTCACTTGTTCTCCAAGAGTTCTCAAAGATTATAGACAAAGGCTCTGTACCTGCTGCCAAAAGCAGCTTGCCAGGTGGAGCAGAGTCACTAGGGTAGCTTGCTGGAAGGTAGATCAGTGTTGCTCACTGGGAGGGAAAGGGGATAGGGCAAGGCAGTCAGCAAGGTGCAAAAGCACCAGCGGAGCCAATCCAGTACTCCTGCCAGTGCATTTGCACCATGCCACCTTCCGCACCTGCCACTTCTCCCAGTAAGCAACAGCAACCCACCTGCTGGGGAGCTAGCAGAGTGGCTCTGCTCACCCAGCAAGCAGCTTCTACCTGCTACCCTGCTTGCCAATTTGCTTCCAGGTTCAATTCAAGGTGTCAATTTTGACTTCTAAAGCCATAAGTGCTACAGAGCCAGAATATGTCAAGAACCACTAAGTCTGTAGAAAAATATACCGTATTTTTTGCTCTATAAGACTCACTTTTTCCCTCCTAAAAAGTAAGGGGAAATGTTTGTGCGTCTTATGGAGCAAATGCAGGCTGCACGGCTATCCCAGAAGCCAGAACAGCAAGAGGGAGTGCTGCTTTCACTGCGCAGCGATCCCTCTTGCTGTTCTGGCTTCTGAGATTCAGAATATATTTTTTTCTTGTTTTCCTCCTCCAAAAACTAGGTGTGTCTTGTGGTCTGGTGCGTCTTATACAGCGAAAAATACGGTATATAATTTATTTATTGGTGGGTTTATTACCTGCTTTTTGAGGACGTCCTCCACAAAGTGGCTTAAAGCATACAAATCCAGATCCATAAAAGCATGTTTAAAAATATAACAGGTAATAATAAAAAAATTAAAACCTAAAGAGGCCACAGTTAACTTAGCTACACCCACACCCCAATACATAGCTGCTATTTATGACTCCATATTAAAACCTATGGAGAACAGAAATAGAAATTTGGAACTGCCTGCTTTGATTTTCCGCACTAGCAGAATTATCGTAGATTTCCCCCTACCCAGCTTCCAAAAATTGGAACAAGCTCCCCATGGTGGTCTGTCTGGCCCCATTGCTGCTATTCTATCACAGCAAGGTGTTGTAGACATATCTGGTTTTATGCTGCTTCTCCTTTTTACCCTATTTAATTTTACTGGGTCAAAGCAATTGAGGTGTTGTTGTTTTTTGCATTATTCAGTACAGTTTTTTGGGGAGGGAGACTTGACTATTTTATGGAAACACAGAATATAAATTCTGATAATAAACAGCAATTCAAACAAGAAGTTAGACATTTCAACAAACGCCTCTAGCAATAACAACAACAAAAGCACCAAAACAGCAATGAAACAACCATATAACAACAGACAGAATAAAAACACCAAGAGAATTTAAAACATCTTGACTTGTCACCTGGAACTTAGCGAAGTAGGTGACATAAAAGTGTCCTTGAGGAAGGAATCGCACAGCTAAAATATCCCTACACATAAGATTTCTGAATATCTTCCTTGCTCTCATCATCTTTAAAACCTCTACCCAAAGACTCTTTGAACCCTGGGCATATACAAAGTCCACACCACACACTTAAAGCCCATTACTTCCTCCATATAATCTTGGGAACTGTCATTTGTTAAGGGTGCAGGGAACTATAGATTTGTGAGAGGAAAACTACAGTTCTCAGGATTCTTTGCAGAAAGTAAAAAGTTAAAGGGACCCCTGACCATTAGGTCCAGTCGCGGACGACTCTGGGGTTGCGGCGCGCATCACACTTTATTGGCTGAGGGAACCGGCATGCAGCCTCCGGGTCATATGGCCAGCATGACTAAGCCGCTTCTGGCGAATCAGAGCAGTGCACGGAAACGCCGTTTACCTTCTCGCCAGAGCGGTACCTATTTATCTACTTGCACTTCGTGCTTTCAAACTGCTGGGTTGGCAGGAGCAGGGACCGAGCAACGGGAGCTCACCCCATCATGGGGATTCGAACCGCCGACCTTCTGATCGGCAAGTCCTAGACTCTGTGGTTTAACCCACAGCGCCACCCGCATTAAATATGTGTTGTGGAGATCCCAACTGTTCATTGATCAGCCTCTGTAAATTGCTTCTGCAAAAACGCCTTAGTCTCCTGTGCTGCTCTGCTCCACTCCCTGCAGAAACGCCACATTCCTGCAGCTTTCACAACCCCCTGCTCCTCCATATTCCCTGTAACAATATAAATAATGCACCAGTGTGCAGAGCATCTAACAGAATTACACAGGTGGAAGATTATTATTTATCATGATGGTACTCCGCCTTTTATCCAAGGAGCTCCCTGCTTTATTCCCACAAAATACCATGTAAGGCAAGTTAAGTCTTAAAACAGACTGACTGCCGCCATGACAGAGTCAGGATTAGAATCCGGGTCTCCCCACTCCTAGTCCAGTGCTTTCTCCATTATACCACACTACCTCTCAATTCAAGCCACTAGACTCGAGGATAAACGAAATGCCATGTGGAAAAGGGATCTGAATGAAGGCAGGGGGAGAGGTAGCACAAATCATATCAGGGAGGCATGTCCCAGGCTGGACCCCCCCCCCCTTGTAACATCAAAACATACAACATGGCCAGGTTTTCTGAATGCCCTGATTTGTAACCTGCCCCTGCCACTGCTTTAAACGGAATATACCATGAATTTAATATTCTTCCAGTCCTTCCCATGAAAACTTCGCTAATGCAGACCTCCGTAATCTGCATTCTTTCTGATTTTTGCATATATTAGGAACCTATATCACTTGTTATTCCAGACATTGCTCTTAAGGCAGCCAAATTTAATGCATCCCATCATTGTGTTTATATGTGGAGGAGTGAGATGTACTGTAACATATCTGAAAATATGCCATGAGGTATATAAGATATGTAACAAGTGCTGGAAATGCAAAGAAAAAGAGGGATCTCTCTTTCATATGTGGTGGGATTGTAGGAAGGTGAGGGGTTTCTGGGAATCGATTTATTGTGAATTGAAAAAGATCTTTAAATATTCGTTTGTTAAGAAGCCAGAGTCCTTCCTACTAGGTATAACAGGAAGAGAGATAAAAAGACGGGACTATAAATTGTTCCAATATGCTGTGACAGCGGCAAGAATACTGATGGCCCAGAGGTGGAGACAGGAGGAAATGCCGACTCTGAGCGACTGGAGGATGAAACTTATAGATTACGCGGAATTAGACAAATTGACTGGAAGAATAAGATATCAAAAAGATCAAAAATTCATCGAGGACTGGGGGAAGTTTGCGGCATATCTGGAAACTATAAGTGATCAACAAACAACGCTAGTGGGGTTCAAAGAGACTTTGTAATACGGTAAGGAATATTGCAAGATAGAAATAGAGAGGTGTAAACTAATGGTAAACTAGCAATACTATATAGGAAAATGCGAGGAAATAAGAACAATGGATGATTGTGGGAGGTGCTGGTGGAGGCTCAAAAAGTGTAAATATGTAATTATGTTGTAACCAATATAAGTAAATGAAAAACTGAATAAAAATCTAACTGCAAAAAAAAAAGAAAATATGCCATGAGGTAGCTTGCATAACATGGGATATATAGAGATGAACAGACCTGCCACGCGTATTCAAATTGCTTTTTTTTTTTTTTGAACAGACATGAGAAAAGGATGTCTAGGGTACTCTAGAAAATCTCCCCACCCCACCCTCCCTGCTCAGGATAAAGTAGTAACCAATTGATATTTTGTTCTCTAGTCCCCAAATATAAGAACAGTCTCCTGGACCAGGCCAGACCAGTCCTCTTCTGACAGCGAGCAGGACCCGAATGCAGAGGTGCTCTTCCTGGTGTGATCCTGAGGTCTACAGCTGGTAAACAGAGGCACAGAGCCTGACAGTGGCTCAGCCATCAGGTTCTTCTGCCTCCATCATGTTCTGCAACCCAACCTTCCCATGCTGAGTGGGGAAGGTCAGGGCTGATGCTTATAGACACATGCATGCCTCTCCCCCTGCTTTTAAACACTGTGTGTTGCCTGGACATAATTTCTATACGTATTATATTGGAAGCAAAGCCAATATTTTTCAATGTGCCTTGTAACAGTGCTGGAAGTTGTGGGCCATGGTTTGGGAGAAAAGCTGAAGGCTCCAGCCCACCAGCAGCAGCCCAGCGGTGCCGGGGGAAACTCCGAATGTGCAGGTATGCTGTGATACGTCTTTGATTTTACCAACCAGCAATATTATTAATCCAATTTTATTAGGCAAAAACAAGAATATTTATGGTGATCCGTTGTTGCAGGGGCCATAGGCCGGTGCCTGCTCTGCACATTGGGCAATCTGGCTCTTCTTGGGAATGCTTCTGTGGAGATGAATCCCATAATTCTCCCCACCCCATACGTCCTTCCTTCCTTCAGACAGAAGCGGACATGGTGTGTGGAACTGGACCAGGGGAAGAAGTGGCTCTCCCATTGCTTGGGATGGGGATTGCTATTTCATGTCAGCAATGGGGCTGCCAGCTGGAGGAGGAGGAAGGCCTCGGTCCAGTATACCTGAAGGAGTGTCTCCACCCCCTTCGTTCTGTCAGGACACTGAGGTCCAGCGCCAAGGGCCTTCTGGCTGTTCCCTCACTGCGAGAAGCCAAGTTACAGGGAACCAGGCAGAGGGCCTTCTCGGTAGTGGCACCCGCCCTGTGGAACACCCTCCCACCAGATGTCAAAGAGAAGAACAACTACCAGACTTTTAGAAGACATCTGAAGGCAGCCCTGTTTAGGGAAGCTTTTAATGTTTAACGGACTACTGTATTTTAATATTTTGTTGGAAGCTGCCCAGAGTGGCTGGGGAAACCCAGCCAGATGGGCGGGGTATAAATAATAAATTATTATCATTATTATTATTTATTATTATTATTATTATTATTATTATTATTATTAATCACAGCCTTTAAGCAAACATAGAGCTGGAAAGGGTTCGAAGAAGGACGACCCAAATGATGAAGGGGTGGAGCAACCTCCCTATATGGAAATGTTACAGCATTTGCAACTTTTCTCTAAAATAAGCAAGAGGCGATGCAATAGAAGTTTACGCGGCATGCCGAATGTGGATAGAGAAAATTTCCCCCCTCTCTAACAACTACTAAAACTTGTGGACATCCAATGAAGCTGAATGTTGGAAGATTCATGACAGAGAAAAGAAAGTACAGTGGTACCTTGGGTTACATACAGGTTACAGACTCCACTAACCCAGAAATAGTGCTTCAGGTTAAGAACTTTGCTTCAGGATAAGAACAGAAATCGGGCTCTGGTGGCGTGGCGGCAGCAGGAGGCCCCATTAGCTAAAGTGGTGCTTCAGGTTAAGAACACTTTCAGGTTAAACGGACCTCCAGAACAAATTAAGTACTTAACCCGAGGTACCACTGTACTCATAAACTATGGAACTCGCTGCCACAGGAGGCAGAGATGGGCACTAATGAAGCCATTGGCTTCATTCAGCAGGCTCTTATGTTATTATAAAAGCAGATCACACTTAAAAGTCATAGGCAACATGTATGTGGACCACACCAAGGTTGCTCCTTAAAGGTTGGACAAACTGCTGTGGTGGCACCAGAGAGTTGCCAGTTGCAGTCCAATTTCTGTGAGGGCAGAGAAAGCTGTCAGTTCGGGTGGAATCAAAACTCCACACAGTTGAGCAGAGGGGGCAGGCTGAGGAAAGACGTTGAAAAGGCAAGTTGCCCAAAAGGAGAGGCAAGTTGCCCCAAAGAAGGAGCAGAGAACGGAACAGACTGAGAAAAGAGGCATCGGAAAGAAGGGAAGGAGGTAGAGCAGGGAGCTTAAGGCAAAGGCCAGCGGAGACAGGGAGCTGAATCAAGAATAGGCTTAACCAGAGAGGAGACTCTGAAGAAATTACACAGCATGCATGCTTAGGAAGGGATGTATACTCTGGAGAAAGGTGTGTCACAGAGGCTGGTTAAAAGGAAGCTAAAGGAAGGCAAGTTTGGAGACCATGCTCACATGAACTACTATAACTAACTCTAAATACAGTGGTACCTCCGGTTATGAACGTAATTCATTCCAGAGGTCTGTTCTTAAGCCGAAACCGTTCATAACCTGAGGCGTGCTTTCGCTAATGACGCCTCCCGCTGCTGCCGCACTGCCAGTACACGACTTCCACTCACATCCCGGGGCAAAGTTCACAACCGGGAGCATCTACTTCTGGGTTAGCGGAGCTCGTAACCTGCAGCGTTCGCAAGGAGAACGGAACGGAACACGAGGTTCCACTGTATATGTAAAATAAAAACATGTGAAATAATCTCTCCCCTTCACTCCTGCCTCCACTTAGAGGATATCAATAGCTACTAGGCATGATGGCTGTACTAAGTTCAGTACAAGGCAATATGCCTCTGAAAACCAGTGACTTGGAAGGGAACTTGCGCAGGAGGGTGCTTCAGCATTCAGATCCTGGTTGTAGGCTTTCCAAAGGTTGGCTACTGTAGGAACAGAATCCTGGACTGTTTGGGCCTTTGGACTGATCCAGGACAGCTCTCCTTATCTTCATTCCCCTTTCTCTGTTTTCCCTGCTTTAGAATTTAAACAGCAGGCTCCTTGGGGCAGGGAGCTGTCCTCTCGTACTATATTACTCAGTGGAGGCTACTGCATTTGAGTGTCCCACCAACCTCAGTCTGCTCTAGGCCAGCCTTACAACCTCTCCAGCTAATCTCAGTGTTGCTCCCTGGAGAACTCAAAAGGGGGAGGGGGGAGGATGGGGACAGAAGTAGTTGGCTGCTGTGCCTGTCATTGGCTCTGGGTCAAGAAAAAAGGCTTTCTCTATGGTGGCATCCAAGCTATAGAAATCGCCTCCTAGACAGATTAACTTTGGCCTGTCATTGCTGGTATTTTGTCACCAAATAAAGACTTTTCTGTTGAGGCGAGCGTTTGATGTGCTTCCTCATTCGCGTCTCCCTGCTGTATTGATCTGCACTGCTGCCGTCTTATTGTATTGGATTTGTATGATATTTTGTCCGATTCATTTTTAAAAACTTTGTAAGCCACCTGCAGCGGGAAATTGGTGTGAAAACCCCAAGAATAAATAAATACCGCAGCACTGTGACCTGGTGACCCTAAGGGGAGGGGTTAGGCAGGGGTGGCACAGCCCATTTTGCCACCTGAGGCTAAACATGAAGTGCCGCCCTGCCCTGCTGCTGCTCCTCCTGCCACCACATCTGCTGCTGCCAACACCACCTGCTCTGCCACCGCCGTGCGCTCTGCCAGGCGGTGCCAATTTCAGGCAAGATTGTGCCACTTTGGGGTGAAATCTACCCCAAATGGATCTGATCTTGCCTGAAATCAGCACTGATGGTGGTGGCGCACCTGCAGGAGTGCTGCCTGGGGGGCTTCTGACACCTAAGTAAGAAGCCTTGCCCTCCTTAATCAATGGCTGCCAGACTACAACTCCCATAATCTCTGGCCTTTGGCTGTTGTAGTCCTCCAGCAACATCTGGCAGACACCATCTAGGCCAGGCTTCCTCAAACTCGGCCCTCCAGATGTTTTTGGCCTACAATTCCCATGATCCCTGGCTAGCAAGACCAGTGGTCAGGGATGATGGGAATTGTAGTCTCAAAACATCTGGAGGGCCAAGTTTGAGGAAGCCTGATCTAGGCCGTATCTGACAGGAGCCAATTCTTTGTCGCCATGCTTCTGGTGTGGCCAACTTTTTCATTTTCTTACTCCCCAATTCTCTCCCTCCCTTGCGCTTGCACACATTCAGCAAACTACAACAGAAAACACATGCCGCAAATAGTTAAGATGGGGTCGCAGAAGCCTGGAGCAGAAGACCAAAGAGCCAAGTTATTTATGAAATAGCTCTGGGACTGCAGGAGTCTCTATTCTTCAGTGGTTAGTAGAGAGGAAATTAATCTAGCTCCCAGAGGCCAGGAGCAGTGAATATTATCCTAGGTGAAAAGGTTCTGAATGTTAAATGGTGAACTCCTGAATGACGGATGCCAGCAAGGTTGTTTCTCTGAGGGAGAAATTCCAAGCACTGAAGACTACAGGATATAGTTGATACTGCCATCCCATATCACGGCTTGTGAGATTAATGCAAATCACAGGCCTTTCCCTCCACCCGTCACATTAAAGTTCTTCCAGATCTGGAAACGGGTTTTTTTCTTTTTCTGATGAAAGCGCAGAGTTCTGGAGAAATCCACCTGGGATTCTACACTCAATAACAGATATAGCTAACAGCACTACTATTGCGGACAAAAATAACAACAACCCACAGTCTAATAGTCAAAGATAATTATGGCAAAATAATCAAGCAGGGTAAGAGACTGATATAGGAGACGGGGAAGACCAAAACCACAAAATCACCAATGCTCTTACAAAGAGGAAGTTGGTAATAGGCATCTTATGAAGTGGGCTCCAGTCCATCAGAGCTTATGCCGTAATATATCTAATAGCCTAAAATGCCAGAGAACGCTTTATGGGTTTCCTGTAACAGACTAAGATGTCTCTAGGGAGCTGGCAGCAGAGTACAAGTGTTGAATGGGAGAGTATTTCAGAAAATGGACAGATACAGGCTTCGTCTGTCGATCCTGAACAGAATCCAATTCTTGAATTAAGAGGATGCGGCCTAATTACCCTTAAGTCTTAAAACTTCTGCTGATGCTACTGAAATTGTGAAGCCACCCACCTAAGTCCGTTCGATTTCCCTAAGACAATCCCGCCCTCTATAAAAGTGTCACCTTTGGGTCCCACATCACTCATAGCTGTGGGAGCCCAGAATAAGATTTATTAATGCAGACATCAACTGGGAGGAAGAAGGAAGGAAGGAGCCGCATCCCAAAGATGCTAAAAGAAAGGCAGATTTGGGCTGTGTCCAGAATCACAATTCCCCCCTCAGTTTCTAGGAAGAACAGCAGCCTGCTGGCAGCCATGTGTACCAGGAAGGCGGGCCTAGGGAATATGGCCTTTCACATTTGAGAGCCTCTTAATTCACCGTTGCAAAATGAGATGCATTAAGTACAGAGCAAGGAATCCGCCTTACAGTAACTTCAGAGGATCGGCCTATCTTCTTCAGTGTTGTCTACACTGACTGACAGAGGCTCTCCAGGATTTCAGACAAGTCCTCCATGGAGATGCCAGGGATAAAATATGGGACCTTCTGAATGCAAGCCCATGCTAACCTATGACACTTCCTCAAATACACGTGTGCTCTGAGCTATGGGAGTTTGCACGTGCCTGCAACTCAGACCCACTGATCTCAAAGAGTCCTTCTATTACCAAACTGGGTTGTGGGGGGCTGACAACTGTTACTCAATGGGCATAACACACTTAACAGCCCTCTCACCTTAATTATTGACTCAGGTGTCCCAGGTCTGAGCCCTGGCATGAAAAGCAGGTCTAGTAGCACTTTAAGAACAGAACATTTAGTAAATGCAGATGCTCCCTTTTCTGGTTTTCCCCAGTACTTTTGATCTAGGATTGCAGGAAAAAATAGCCTGATCTGCTCCTGCATCCTCTAACAGCAGTTTAATCTGCTGGTACCATTTTTTTAAAAAAAATAAAACTTCACCCTCTAATTCCTGAAGACCAAATTACTCTTTAGGCACAGTCACAGAGGTCAGTTCAAAAGATGGCAATCCTAAATTAGTATTGGCATGTCCAAGAGCTGCTCAACATATTACTGAGCTGCATGCCTATGTTCACCAATTAGTGTCCATTCAACAAGATGCTTTAGTGTGACTAAGGAGGGGGGATGGTCAGAATACCAGGACCAGGGGAGTAATCCCATGAAACTGATTGGCTGATGATTCCGGAGAGGCAGGTGCGGGAGAACCTAAGATTCAGTTCACATTTAAAGCCAAAATTATCAAAGCCACGTTTTCTGAAACAATATGAGAACCGAAACATAGCCATCCCTCGAAATCTGCGCTTATCCTACTTTTGCAATGCTCCATCCAACAAATGTTTACAAAAATGCACATAGATTAGGTAAAAGTGTGCATAAGAATGAATATATTAGTGAAAATAGCATACCAAAAATGCATATTAGAAAGATCTGTTAATCAACAAAATGGAAATTAGTATTTTTTAAAATGCATTTATTAGGAGAAATTTACACTAAAATGCTTAAGAATTTTCAAGAGGATTTTTAGAAAGAAAATTCATGAATTGCTGCAGCAGACATGTGATGAACCAAAGGCTGGAGAAGAGAAGCTGTGAGAACCGAAATTGACAGTCCCTACCACCCCTAAGAACAGGCAAAAGGGAGTACTTCTTTACATAGTGGATAATATTGCAGCCACAATGTGTTGTGATTGCCACTGGTTTTAAATTGGGATTAGGCAAATACATTGAGATTGCTAGTTCAGCTGACTATATGCTACCTCCAAGTTCAGATGCAACATGGCTCTGAATACCAGTTGATTAGGAAGAACAGCAGCAAAAAAGCAACTGCCCTCACATCCAGTTTGTGGGTCCCTAAAGAGACATCTGACAGGCCACTGTAGACAACAGGAAGCCTTTGGTTTTGTCCAGAAGGGCTATTTTGAAGGACTCTATCTTCTTCCCAGCTCCCACTTTTATCATATCTGGAGCTGTTCATGGCCGGACACTCTCTGCAAGGCTCACTCCTTGCAACATCTTATTATAGGGCATGGAGCCCGTTCAGGAGCAGCAGGCAAAGAGGAAACCCAAGCTTCGAAACTGTGCAGAATGCCAAGCACACACACAAAGCTCAGCCGGCCTGGCCAGCAGCCAGACTGCTGGAGAAAGCTTGCAACACCTAGCAAAGGATGCCTGGAATACTGACTTGTCTCACAGCCCAGCAATAGGCTGGCTTTTCCCGCTGCAGAGATGCCACCATCCCTGGAGCCGGGTGGCCGAGCCCTGGCTGTTTCAACGCCAAGCTTCCCGTTAGCCCATTCCGCCAGGACTCCTCTTCCCAAGAGACATCTGGGCAGGCTGGAGAGTGCCCCCGAGCATGTGCAGAGTCCCCCCACTAGTGAGCGATCCCACGCAAGGAGAGTAGAGCGGGCTGATTTACGCCGGCGGCACCTCTCCTTTAAAAGGAGGAAGGTAAGACTGCACCAATGGGCGACAGGGCTCCCCACCCCTCCCCACTCTTACGCAATACACCCGCTCCAAGGCCCTGGCCCGATCTGAGCAAGAGGCAACTACTACTCCCACCCCCCCAACCCCGATCCACGCATTATTTCTTCTCCGCTCGTCCAATCGCCATTTCCTCCCCCTCGCCTTTCAGGTGTCGCCCGCCCCCCCCCCCAGCAAAGAGAAACCCCGCTTCTTCCTCTCCGCCCTCCCCTCGGTTTTTCCTCGCCAGGCAGACGCGCTGCCAGCCACCCCCGCTCCCCAGCGTGGAGCCAGGCAACCAGCTCGCCAGCCAGCCAGCTCCCACTCCCCCCCCGCCCCACGTCCCCACTCCGCAGCCCACGCACTCGTAAGCGCGCGGGCGGAGAGAGCGCACCTCCCGGCGAGGGGGAGCCCCCCGCGTGTTTCCCCCTCCCCACCCCGCACAGCCAACTGCCCGACCCGCTGCCAAAGAACATCCGATCGCCGTAGCGATCCTTTCCCTTTCTCCCCCGGGGGCTACCCGCCCCGCCACGTGCTTTCGCTGCGCGCCCGCGGGAGCCCGGCGAGCAAGCGGTTCTCCCGGCTGGAGAGCCCAGCAGCAGCACCGCCGCCACTGCAGTGAAGGCGCAACCCTCCGCAGCCACCCCTCGCCTTCCTCGGCGCCGCCGGGAAATCAATCTCCGACGGAGGGAAGCGGCAGGGCGGCGTCGGGACCGAGAAAAAGGCGCTCCCTCCCCCCCCCAAAAAAAATGATCGCGGGTTGGAGAGGGATCGCCTGCCCCCACGCATCAGATTGTTGCCTGGTGGGGCTCCGCAGCGTGCGTCACGGCTGCGCAGCGCGGGCGAGCCCCTCACTCTCTCCAGGACCCCCCCTCGGTAGATCCCCCCCACCCCCGACGAGCCACGCTGGGGAAGGGGCTGCCGCCGCCCCGCCGCTACCAGGCCCACCTCTCCCTAGCCAGCCCCCGGCCGGGCCTCCCAGACTGCAAGCCGTGGGGCAGGCAGCCGGTTAGCCGTCCAGGCCCCGACGCGAACCCCGAAGCGGCGAGAGGAGAGTAGGGGGGGGGATCCGTCTTTGCTTTAGGGTGGGGGGAAGGGTGCTGGGGGGGGATCGCCCCTGCGCGTCTCCTCTCCCGCCCATCCCGTGCCCGTGCGAGGCGCGGCGCCGGCTCCTTACTTGCCAATTTCCTCGTACAGCTGATACTCGTCGGTGAAGCGGGTGCAGGTCACGGTCGTGGCCATCGCGGCTGCAGCTTCGCTCCGCAATGAGCCGCCCGGGCTCCGCTCCGGCTTCGGCTCCGGCTGGCAGCGGGGGGGAGGAGGGGCGGGGGCGCGAGCTTGGCTGGCAGGCGGGGAGGAGGAGGAGGAGGAAGGAAGGAGGGGGGGCGACGCCGCTTCAGATCGGGGGTGAGCGAGAGAGGGAGAGACGCCCAGCCCGCTGCGTGCGGCAGAAGGCGGCTCCTGCAACGCGAGCGAAGCTCCTCGGCGAACAGCGAGCCCGGCACTAGGCAGAGCCCGGGAGAGCTGCCAGGGGAGGGCCGCCGGCAAGCGGCAGCCTCGGGGGAGGGCGATCCACCCTACCGCGCACCAGCCGCCCCCGGGCGGAGGAGGGGGGATCGCTGCAGCCCCTTTCCCCGGCGCCGCCCAAGCGGAGCGCGCTGCTCAGCCTCGACGGGGCGGCGCAGGTGGAGGGGGGGGTCGGGATCGCCCGCAGCTCGAGGAAGCGGCTCGCTCGGACCTCGCGGGTTCCCTCTTTCTCCCCAAGCCCTGTCCGCCCGCACCTGACTCGGGGAACTTCCGCGCGCAACGGAGGGGCCGTTCCCCACGTGCGCCGCCCGCCCCGAGTTCTACCAGCCTCGCTCCCGCGCAGCCCAATCAGAACCACTCCCTTGTCCTCTGCAGTTACGCGCCCACCCACTTCTCTGGTTGGCAGCCTACTTGGCAGGGCTGTTGGGAAGATAACTTGGAGGGTGCGCGCGTGTGAGAAGCGCAATTCATCATCTTCGGGCAAACCGAGGGATACCTACTTTTACGGCGCGATCCTAAGCATCTTTACTCAAAAGTAAGGCCCACTGTTATTGGGACGCGGGTGGCGCTGTGGCTTAAACAACAGAGCCTAGGGCTTGCCGATCAGAAGGTCGGCGGTTCGAATCCCCGTGACGGGGTGAGCTCCTGTTGCTCAGTCCCTGCTCCTGCCAACCTAGCAGTTCAAAAGCACGTCAGAGTGCAAGTAGATAAATTGGTACCGCTCCGGAGGGAAGGTAAACAGCGTTTCCGTGCACTGCTCTAGTTTCGCCAGAAGCGGCTTAGTCATGCTGGCCACATAACCTGGAAGCTGTATGCCGGCTCCCTCGGCCAGTAAAGTGAGATGAGCGCCGCAACCCCAGAGTCGGCCACGACTGGACATAATGGTCAGGGGTCCCTTTACCTTTTAAGGCCCACTTTGCTCAGGGGGACTTACTGCCCAGTAAGTGCGCTAAGGTTTGCACTTTGCAGTCACAGCCCAGGTTTGCAGTTAGGGCACCACAGACCATGTTTTTGCTCCGTTCTCATGTTCCCCGGGTCCAGTTCCGAGACAGCTCTCTCTGTGCGCGTCCATTGGAGTTCCACTGCGAATATAACATCACAGATAGGAAGCCTTCAGCACTCCAGGGATGGTTGGACTCCCATCAGCCCCAGGTAGCTTAGCCAATGCTCAAAAAATGATGGGAGTTGTAGCACAACAGCCAGCGTGGTGTAGTGGTTAGAATATTAGACTATGCCCTTGGAGACCAGGTTTCAAATCCCCATTCTGCCATGAAGGCCTACTGGGTGATCTTGGGCTACTTACCATCTGTGGGCCTGACCTATCACAGGGTTGGTTTGTGAGGATAAAATGGTGAGAGGGAGCTGCTTGGATAAAAGGTGGTATACAGATTAATATCAATGGATACCTGGAGATCTAGAGGTTCTGCACCCCTGACAGTCTTGCTCTCTTAAACACCCTTCAGATGGAGGCT
The DNA here is from genome assembly GCF_965113315.1 of Podarcis vaucheri. Classification (NCBI taxonomy): domain Eukaryota; kingdom Metazoa; phylum Chordata; class Lepidosauria; order Squamata; family Lacertidae; genus Podarcis; species Podarcis vaucheri. The sequence continues at coordinate 35,946,334 of NC_138753.1, forward strand.
CCACGGATCCAAAGACCATTTCCTGCCTGCAAGTTAGAGCCTCTGCCGGTGCCGGTGCATTGGAGACTGTAATAACCACTCCTTTATAGATGGGAATCCGCCTATGGCTTTACAGGCGTCATTACAGGGATGATGGCTGGATTTGCTCTTCCTGGCGCTGCAGTTCCAGTTGCTGCTATGGAAACAGGATCGTGGACCAGTTAGGCCGCTGGCCTGATCTAGCAGGGCTTCCTTACAAGTAACATCATAGAATAATAGCCAAAGATCACCTACAAGACTGGTCTTCAGCTGGTGGGTCAGGGCCTGCTGGTGGGTTGTAACCTATCCAAAGGCGGGTCGCAACGGCAACCCCTGTACAAAATATATGGTGCTAAATTTAAAAAGTGGGTTCCCAGATGCATCTTTCCGCTAAAGCTGGGCCCTTGTTCTGAAAAGGTTGGGGAACGTAGACCACAGTAATGTATGCAGACATGCATATTACAGTTTGCCATTTACTTATCCTCCTAGTGGTGCAGCAATAAAATTGCTAGTTATTTGCAATGCTAAGCAGTGCCTGGTGTGGTTTCAAATTGGATGGGGGACCGAGATTCCTGCATTGCAGGGGGTTGGGCTAGATGACCCTCAGGGTCCCTTCCAACTTCAATTCCAGCATTCAAATCCATCACCAAACAGCTATTACACAATAGGTAGCCTCCTTGACCTATGATTTGTTTTTCTTCTTTACTACATCGAGATGCTACGAGAAGCATGTGGGTGGTGGCAGTGGTAGGGGGGAAAACCCACTCTCATTGCTTCTGTTGCCATTATAAGAGGAAGGTCTGTGCAGTATTTGCTAGATGAAAAATGCATTTAGGGTTTGAACTGCTGCAGAGCTGGGACTGGGTTTAATTCATACAGAGCAGTGGTTTTTCAATCAATCAATCATTTATTATTAAATCCCGAAACATGTTGTGATATTCTGCAGAATCCCCCTCCCTTTGTGTCTCCCCCCCAAAACACACACACACAAGAACTGATGCTTAGCAATTTATTTAATAGTTACTTCGATATAGACTGGTTCTGAACATCCAGCTTTGAAGGATTTAAGGTTCCAGGATGCAACTAAACTAGCCTGCATATTAGTGGTCAGGGGTCCCTTTACCTTTACTCCCACTTTTGGAATAGCAGTGCCTGGCGAACACTGGAGAGAGGAGCAAAGTGCCTGAGGGTGGAGGCGTACAAAACCGCAGCCCTTTGGACTGTTCACGGAACCCAAGGGTTCCATAGATCTTTGCTGGAAAACAGAGGGAGGATGACTTGAATAGTTAAGAAAAAATGCTGGTACCATGAAAGGCAGAAATGCAATCTGTGGCCATGCTTTGGTTTACAGGCCACATTTGCCCGCCGGAGCACATTTCTGGGGCTGTTTGCTTTTAGTGACGCTGTTACCTTTCTCAGCTAATGCATCGCAGAACCCAGCGACATTCCTTGAATTTCTGAAAGCGGTGGGCATTGCTAGGTATTTAAAAGACTCAGAAGACCTGTGACACAAATCTTCATAAGATATACATGTTGATCTATATGCCAAGATGCACATTTAAGCTGACCTTCAGAAGGAAAAAAATAGACTCTGGTTCTTTTGTCAGGGCTTCATTAACATGGTATGTGACTGGGAGTCTATAGCTCCAGAGCAGCACACACAGCTACATTGCAAGCCAATTTTGGGATACTCAAATGCATTTAAGTTTGTTTGGGAGCAATAAACAGCAGAAGGTCCCAGGCTCAATACTGGCATCTCCAGTTAAAAGGATCAGGTAGCAAGTGGTGTGAAAGCTACCGGACTAGATAGAGGAACAGTCTGAGTGGAGGAGGGCAACTTTCCACGGGCATCTTTCATGGATGCTTCAGCTGTGATTCCTGCATTCTATGGGGTTGGACTAGATGACCCGTGGGTCCCTTCCAACCCTATAATTCTATGTGTTCACACTGCACAGGTGAGCTCCCCAATAGTGCCTACACATCCAGCAGTTCTGGACAATTAACACAACCAAGTTGATTCACACACTTTAAACAAGCCGAGGTAGGTTTCTTTGCGATGCCAGGAACATTGCATTGTTTCCAGTGTTGGTCATAGTCAGGCCACATCTACTTAATTACACCACCTTAATTACTGTAATAGCTATGGATCCCCCCCAAAAAAATAATATTGGGAACTGTAGTTTGATAAGGGAGCTGAGAGATGATAGGAGCTACAGTTCCCAGAGTTCCCTGTGAAGAGGGGTTGATGGTTATACCACTCTGAGGACTATAGCTCTGTGAGGGGAATAGAGGGTCTCCTAACAACTCTCAGCACCTTAGCAAACTACAGTTCCCAGGACTCTTTGGGAGAAGCCATGAATGTTTTCAGTGGGTATGATACTGCTTTTAATGTGTAGAGCAGGTGTGGTCTCAGAGTAGGCCCATGACAAGCTTAGGTCCATTAATTTTGGTAGGTTTACCCAAAGCAATCCAATGATTATTTTGTGAACCGTCCCGAGATCTTCAGATGAAAGGCAGTTAGTTAGATAGGTAAAGGGACCCCTGACCATTAGGTCCAGTCGTGACCAACTCTGGGGTTGCGGCGCTCATCTCGCTTTATTGGCCAAGGGAGCCGGCGTACAGCTTCCGGGTCATGTGGCCAGCATGACTAAGCTGCTTCTGGCGAACCAGAGCAGCACACGGAAACGCCGTTTACCTTCCCGCTGGAGTGGTACCTATTTATCTACTTGCACTTTGACGTGCCAGATCATGAAGCCTGAGGCTCCAATACTTTGGCCACCTCCTGAGAAGAGAAGACTCCCTGGAAAAGACCCTGATGTTGGGAAAGCTTGAGGGCACAAGGAGAAGGGGACGACAGAGGACGAGATGGTTGGACAGTGTTCTGAGTCTGACCAAACTGCGGTAGGCAGTGGAAGACAGGAGTGCCTGGCGTGCTCTGGTGCAGGGGGTCACAAAGAGTCAGACACGACTAAATGACTAAACAAGACTTTGACGTGCTTTTGAACTGCTAGGTTGGCAGGAGCAGGGACCGAGCAACGGGAGCTCACCCCGTCGCAGGGATTCGAACCACCGACCTTCTGATCGGCAAGTCCTAGGCTCTGTGGTTTAACCCACAGTGCCACCTGCATCCAGTTAGTTAGATAGATAGATATAAATTGCAAGCTACTCAGCAAACCATTGATTTCTTTGGTTATAATGCTGCTGATGGAAGAATATGACATGTATTTTCTCAGATACTATCTGTAGATCATCTTTAGATACTTTCCCCTCAAGTAAATCTGCCAGGATATATAAAAATGGTTTGAATGCATGTTGGAAGTGTCCACAGATGGAAGGTACAATTTTCCACATGTGGTGGACATGCAAAAAGGCCAAAGGATTCTGGGAGGTGATCTATGATGAACTGGAGATGTTTAAGCTGACATTAACAAAAACAAGAACAGAGGCTTTGCTTTTAGGAATCATGGATATTCCCAATAAGTTGCTCAATCTATTTCTATAAACGAAAACAGTGGCAACAGTAATACATGCGCAAAAGGAGAAGACAAAGAAATATGAACTAAGGAAGAGTGGCAGAACTAAGTGACAGAATATGTGCAGTTGGTAAGTCTGACAACAAAAATCAGAAACCAGGAGGAGTCAGTGTTAAGGGAGCAATGGAACCCTTTTGTAGAATACTTTAAGACATAATAGCCAGATACGGTAAGTAGGATTCGAACTATGAACAGTGGTGAAAAACAATTTAGATTGAAGAGGGGTGTTAGGAATGATATGGGGAAACTGGGAAACCATGGGGGGATGGAGGGAAAGTTCATAGGTTTTAGAAAGAATGGTGGTAATTAAATATGTATTAAAGGTTTGGAAAAAATGTTGTTGTTGTTGTTAGACATGTATTTTCCCAGTGCCAGTTACAGTGAGGAAGCTAGGAAAGAAATTGTGCAATGAGGCAGAAAGGCGAAAGGTCCTGGGGTCTGATTCCTGCTGATGGAGCCCCTTGTTCAGTGCTCAAAGGTGACACTGTCTGAGAGGCAAGGAGGCCATTCAGTTGTGAGTTTTAATGTCGCTGCGTTCAGTCAAGCTGTCAGAAGAACATCAGTCGCTTGAGCCCATCATCCTGAACCTTGGCTGAGCAGCACAAGGCAGGTGGTGAAAAATGGAGCCCACAGAAACCCAGAATCTCTCCGAACAGGAGACGATGGCACCTTCCATGCCGGAGCAAACGCAGCCCGCCCCCCCCTCCGCAGCATCCCTGCCCATGGCTGCCTGGTGCTGCTGTTGCCATGGGCACCGTGGGCGTTTGTGGGGGCTGCATGTTGCTGACAGATATTTTTGTTCTAACTAACCAGAAACGAACGATCATCATCGCTTGGTTTCTGGGAGGTAAAAGTGCAGCTGGGTATTACCAGAGGAAGGCTGCAGCAGCAGCACAGCTTTGACCCGAGAAATCATCCCGTCCCCCAAATCCTTCCCAAGAGAGAGGGGAGAAATCTGTGCCAACATTTCATTCTCACTCAAGTCGGTCAAGGGGACTTTGCTTCCTTATCCCACCTCACAAATAAAGAGGAGAATCTTGTTCAAATGTTCAAATGCTTGGGTTTCAGAAGGCACAGTCTGTTCTGCTTTTCTTGCCTTTGCTCAGCAGATGTACACTTCTGTGGCATCAACTCAAAAAGAATTGCTTTTTTTGTTTGTTTCCAGCACAAACCTTGTCCAGCGACCTAAAGGAGCACCTTCTTCCATATCCTGCTCCCTCTCCACGGAGAGCAAGCTTTGTTTCAGAATCTGCCCTTCCAGGAAGCTAGGTCAATGGCGAGCTGAGCACAGGACCTTTGCTGGTGGCACCAACACTATGGAGCTCCCTAGAAAGAAGCAAGTGGTTTATTGGGTCATCTAGCTCAGTATATTCTTTGAGGCTCTGGGTTCTTGGACAGAGAGGCGGCCTTCCAGCCCCATTACTGATGTTCCATTTGATAGGTTTGCTGATATTTCAGGGGGTCGGATTCGATGACTCTTGGAGTCCCTTCCAACCCTACAATTCTATGTCCGGAATTGACATTTTGCAGGCAAAACAGGTGTTCTGCTGCTGAGTTGCAGCCCTTCCCATAGCCTGTAGGTTTTGTGTGAAGTGAAATTGTGAATAGCTTGATTTTTAGTATTTGGTGTTTTAGGAGTCTATTGTAGTTTGGTGTTTCTAGATTATTGTTCTCAAGCTTTTGAACACTGGTGCTGCAAAAAAAAAGTATTTAATGAAGTATTGCTATCGAGGGGGGAAACAGTGGGGAAGGGCACATTCATGCTCCTGAGTTTTAGAAGTTCTGATTTCTTAAAACAGAGACAGATAGCCAGTTACCATTCAACTCTCACCAGAGGCAGCCAACCTTCTCTAGTCCAACACTATCTGGAGGGCTGTTCCCTATCACTGCCTTAAGATAGCACCTCTTTCTTCTTTTTCAAAGGTAAAAAGGTAAAGGACCGCTGGACGGTTAAGTCCAGTTAAAGGTGACTATGGGGTTGCGGCACTCATCTCACTTTCAGGCCGAGGGAGCTGGCGTTTGTCCACAGACAGCTTTCCGGGTCATGTGGCCAGCATGAATAAACCGCTTCTGGTGCAACAGAACACACTGACGGAAACAAGAGCGCACGGAAACACCATTTACCTCCCCGCTACAGCGGTACCTTTCTATCTACTTGCACTGGTGTGCTTTCCAACTGCTAGGTAGGCAGGAGCTGGGACAGAGCAACAGGAGCTCACCCCGTTGTGCGGATTTGAACCACCAACCTTCTGAATGGCAAGCCCAAGAGGCTCAGTGGTTTAGACCACAGCGCCACCTGCATCCCTTCTTCTTGGTACAGACTCAGAGAATTGGAGAGTTGAAAGAGACGACAAGGGTGATCTAGTCCAACCCCCTGTAATGCAGGAATCTTTTGGCCAAAGTGGGTCTCGAACACACAAACCTGAGGTTAAGAGTCTCATGCTGTACCAACAGAGCTATCGCAGCTCTCTGTGTCATTATAATCACTACTTGCCCCTGGTTTCATGCATGGAGGGCCTTCTGTTTCTCCTGGCAAACAGAATGGACAGCTTTACTGCAGAATGGGGTGGAGTGGGGGTCTTTTTCCGCCCGAGGCTTTTCAGGATCTGCATGTCAGTGGTGCATGGGGTTACAGGCAAAAGGGGGCAGAAACAAAATACAAAAGTGGGAGAAGCAAAAAACCAAATACTTGTTACTATTTGGAGAAATCACTTCGCCCAGGTTGGAAAGCAGAATGCAGAACCCCTTTTCTTGTCAACAGCTGCAGCTTCTCTTTCTGATTCATTCCAACCTCCCCTTAGACATGGGCAAATCAGGGGTCAAAACTAATATGAGTGGTTATATAAGCTAGGCCTTAAATCACCTGGGACTCCTTATTTGCCTGCTTCCCGTAGCCAAGTCTGCCTTCATACTGGAGACACTCTTGTTTAAAGAGCTACAAGAAGTGCCGTTTCCAAACTCTAATAATACACATTTTGCCCTAGTCGGAGCATTGTACAAAGCTAGGGATCATTAACAGAGTTCTCAGCACTTTGGCCAAGGCTTGGTGGAGAATCACAGCAATAAAGCCAACTTGACTGTAACACATCCATCTACATATCTGCCATTAATATCCAGTTAGTTGCAATAGTAGGAATGCTATTCACATATAGATTAGAACCACCCTGAAAAGTGATCCTGGAATAATGTTCCAAAGTCTTTATTTACCGGCACATTTGCTGCTCATTTTGTTGCTGTTTTGATAGTGCCAATCCGTTGTGTAATAGAAGTGGGGGGTAATTGATTGGCTTTGTTGCCTTTGTGTCGATGGGCCACGGCTAATGCGATCAAGAAATCTATCACAACCTTGACAAAAAAAATTGCCGTAAATTTACTACATTTTTAGCTTGCTTTCCAGACAATTATTCTCTTCTGCTATAGCCCCCTGCATCAGGCTCACAAATCAAAGATACACACAGGAGGAGTTGAATGGAAGGGAAAGGGAGGGGGAGATTCTTCAAGACCAGAATGAAGAGGAAAAGGCCTACACAGACATTTTTATTCCATTTGGGGCGTCAGATTCCCCTTTCCCTTTCTGGTATTCTTGCATGAGTTACAGCCAGTGGCTTGTGGCTCTTGGCTCCTTTGGCTAATGGCTGGATCTTGAATGCCCTTCCTTTTGCAATCCCAGGGAGACACAGATTCTAGGTATCTCAAAAGCAGCTTCCCCCAAAATGCTTAATATCTATCTGAAAGGATTGGCAATGGGTTTAATTGTTTTAGAGAGCCCCAACATTAAAATGTCGGGGTAGGGAAGACAACTAGCAATTGTTTATTAAGCAGGTGACTTCCTGCCACCTGCAGGAAGGACATAAGCCTTGAAAAGGACTTTGCAGTTTAATGGCATATAAATTAGCTTACTGTAGCTACCTTCTAAGGTGATCAAGGGCAATGCACTGTGATAATAAAGCACTTTGAAGGAAGTAGGGATAGCAACTTGCAGCCTTGAGACTTAATCAAACCACCACAAGCTTCACACCAGAGCCACCAGAAAAATGGCAATGGCTCCATTTCCAGGTTTGGGAGGAGAGAGTGAATTCCCTGAACACTTGTTGGAATCTGAAGTGTTTCAGCAAGCGCTCTTCCTGCTTCTAATGGTCCTAAATGGGGAGAAGTGTGGGATTGCAAGGACCCCCTCCTTTATTAAATGCTGCCTCTGGCGATATATCAGAGACAAAACGGGAATGAGCAGCAGAAGGCCGCAAGGGTGAGGACCTTTGATGGCAGTGAGCACAACCCCTTTGGTTGTTCAGGTACACCAGTGACCGCTGTTAAACAATTAGTTGCCAGCCCAGCAAACTGAAGCTTAAATTACCATTATAACCTGATCATGGCTTTGCCATTGGGACAGTTTGCCTTCTCCAAGTTCTTCATAGCACATCAGCTGCTTGGGTATTTGCCACAACTCACCTTCATAGATCCTGCCCACCTAGCAGTTCGAAAGTTCAAAGTGCAAGTAGATAAATAGGTACCACTCTGGCGGGAAGGTAAACGGTGTTTCCGTGTGCTGCTCTGATTCGCCAGAAACGGCTTAGTCATGCTGGCCACATGACACTAACATGTCATGTGTTTTGTAGTGTTTTTGTATTGTATTGTGTTGTTTTTCATTTGTTTTTTCTTTTTTTCTTTTTTGTTTGTAGTGTTTAAATTTTTGGAAACTCAATAAATATTATATATATATTTTTTTAAAAGTCATGCTGGCCACATGACCTGGAAGCTGTATAGCGGCTCCCTCGGCCAATAAAGCGAGGTGAGCGCTGCAACCCCAGAGTCAGTAACGACTGGACCTAATGGTCAGGGGTCCCTTTACCTTTTACCTTCATAGAAACTTGTTCACAAAACTACACTGTGTGTATGAAGGAAGTGCATGCAGCTGCCTCTCATTGAGCGGGCAGCTCCAGTAGGCAAGAAGCAACGCAAAGGCTACACTGAGATTGCCTGGGATTGCCAACCCAGGGAGCACGTGTAAAAAGGAAACGGCAGAACAGCGTGTACCTAAAAAACCACTTCATATTTCCATGCTTATTTTATCATTGGGACTAGGCAAGGCTGAATGGAGAGGACACATACTGAGCTGCTGCCCCAGGCTGACACTGACTTGCAATGTCAGTTGCTTCTCCCATAGCTAAGTGGTTGAGCACATGGCTTGTATGCAGGTTCCAGATTCAACCCCCACGACCTGCAGTTCACAGAAGCTCAGTGATCTAGTGATGGAAAAGACCCTTCCCTTCGATCCTGGAGAAACCCAGCCAGTCCCAGTAGGTAAAGCTGGGCTTGAAGCAGCCATGGTTTAGTGATGTAAGGCAGCTTCGTATGTTCCATCTTTCTCGGTGGGACCTCTAGTTACAAAAGAGAATTGGGGTGTACATAAGAGAGATGAATTCAGCTGCCTTGGTGTACATAAGAGAAAGAGATGAATTCAGCTGCCTTGGTTATTCTTTCAGCAGTGTGAAGAACTCTGAAAGACCTCTTTAAACACGACAACCTACGTAAGTTTAACAAATGCTGGCCCACTGGTGAAAAGATCTAATGTTGATTTTTCTCAGCGCCACAGCAGGAACACTAAACCAAACCAACAGAGAGACGGAAGCACGAATTATGGAAGAGGTTCCTTTGCATAAGGATTAACGCACGTACATGCATATGCTTTGACATCGCGTTCTTTATTGCAAGCAGGTAAAGAGTGTGTGCTACAAGAAAGAGCCGATGCCAGGTCAAGAGCACTGTCCCTCAGTTCAGCAAAGACGCTAGCATCATATGCAAACTGTAGCTTGTAGACAACCAAAATGAAGGGAGTGTTGTCAGCAGCTGCCAGAGAGAACCCATTTCCAGGTGGGAGTAGGAAGAGATAGGTGGGAAGTAAAAATTGACCATGAGTAAACTTAGACCAAGCTTGGGTCACTTGAGATCCACCAAGTCATGCATTTTCAGACCTATCAAGTCCTCAACAATGCTCCCTTCTCACCCTACTTTGTTTCTACAGTCTGACAGAAGTGGGTGTCTTTCAGGACCTTGAAGAGGGCCTGAAGGGTCACAAAGTGTGCTGACTTGTCCCAGACATACCCTGCTCAGTGTCATGGCAATGTTGCAGCTTCAGAACTCAGTTGGAACAGAAAGAAAGCCAGGCTGCCAGAAGGCATAGGCTGGAGACTAGTTGGGTAGAAATGTCTCTGCTAGGAAGAAAATAGTGTTGGGAACTGTCTTCTATTTGGACAAAGCTGGCCTATGAGGGAGCCCTGATCATGGAACTTTAAGGCTTAATCGACTGGCTCATCACAAGGATTGATTGAGAGACGAGGCACTGAAAGCAAGCGACATTTCTCCATCTGTCCCATTTTGTGGAAAGAGGCCAGTCCCCAGTGCTTAGGTGAGGACATCTCACTTTTCTTCTTTTAGAAGAAGGCATTTTGTCTGAGCAAGGACAGTCAACTCTTTGAACATAAATCTGTAAAATGGCAAGATGCTAGCTTTCCCCAAATACCTGTAGGACAGAAAAATCAAAATCAAGTAGTCACTGTCTTTGACATTTCAAGGCACATCTGTTTCCCCACTCGTAGGAGTAGTACAACAGATATTCCAAGGAAGGTTTCGGTCATTTTTTAAAAAGAATCCAGCACAGTTTTAATACCCACTGTTCATGCTTGCAAAAAAAACCCAATAACCCAAAAAACTAATCCAGGTCATGCAGTCTGAGACTATTTTCACCATTAGGAAGCCCAACAGGAGGTCAGAAGGTTGGAGTGGACAGACCCAGCTGGGCAGGGGCTGGGCTGAGGGGATGTACAAGTCCTGAAGAAACCCATCCCTTTGAGATTTGTCAGCAGAGTCTTGGGAATGCTAGTCCTAGTCAAGCCCATTGGAACCACAAAACTCAAGGTGGTGGACACCCACAAATATTGACCATAAATCATACAAACCCACTGTGCATTAGGCAAAAAACTTAAGACTGTTGCCTAGTTGGTTTTAGGTGCTTTAGATAGAATAAATTATTTTTTAAAAAAGGAAGGGGGAACGTGTTGATCAGTGGGGACATTCTTTCACCACCCACTTGCCTTCCTAAACAGTAGAATAATGATACACTGCAGGTAGTAGGTCCACAAAGTGTTTGGGAAACGTACTATTGTGAAATGCCCATTCAGAAGACAAAAGGTGCGGTGACATTCATGTTGCAAGTGAGTAACAACCATCCTACTGTCAGGGACTGGTCAGGAAGCTGTGTGCTTTTCTCTCCACTTACTTTTATGCCTACAATGAAAGTCATATATGAATGACATATAAGCTACCTGCAAAAATCCCAAAAAAATCACCTAGCCTCTCTTTCTACATCTACAGCCAACATAGACATCGCAAGTTCTTTGTCATTCCCTTTGTCATGGATCAAGTCATTCAAGAAAGAAACAAAACTGGGTTGCAGCCAACGTAAGTTTTACTCAGAGGAGACCTGTTGAAATTAATGAGCCTAAGTTAGCCCCATTCATTAAATTCAATGGGCCTATTCTGAGTAGGACTAACACCAGACATGATCTTCTGCTTCAAATGGCAACTGATGTCTTCAGAAACAAGCATAGGCCCCTTGCGAAAACGAGTCCAGAAAACTCCTTGGGCATGTGTGACTGGGATTTCTGCTGCATCCACCACACTACAGCTGAAAATCTGCCAGCTTCAGGGACCGTTTTGTGATGTGGGGATTTTTAAAAAACAGCGGTCAAACATATTCCTACCATATCTGGAACAGCCACCTTCCCTATTGGTCTCTCATGGTCAAGCTTTCTTTAAAGTTGTCTATGGTGAGCCGAGAATTCATCTGAAATCTTGTACTGGAGACTAGTTATCCAGTTTTCTCTTTTGACTTGTCTGAAGTTGTGAGGATTGTCAGATTTGCTTATTCAGAAGCCAAGAGCTTGGTCTGGTATGTGCCCTACATCTCGCACCTAAAAGCTGATATACCGGTGGGCTCAGCTGAATTTTGCATATTGTAATTCTATATTGGGTATCACAAGCACCAAGAATGTCTCACTGTACTATATATTTTATCGTTTACTTCCCTTCTTAAGTGTAAAATAGTGGAGATAACACTTACGCCTTTATATGGCCCACTACGCAACTATGAACAAACCTAAAATGTGTTTTACATTTTGACAGGTGATGTCGTTCTTGAAGCTTTGACTTTCTTGCCAATTTTTAATGGCAGACATGCACATAATATTATTAGATCTGGAACGGCTGCTTTCTCTATGGGTCTTATAACAATTTTTTTAAAGGTATGGATATTGCCAGGACAATAGGACAACTTCAAGAGCCATGACTTTTCTCTTTCTCAAATGTATTTCTCACTACCCCCTGTAACAGGTTGCCAGCTATATGACAATAAGCAGAAAGAAGATTCTTAAATTCAAATGGCACACCCTGCCTCCTCTGAAGCAGAATTCAGGGGAAGAGCCACTACTGTACTAAATGTGCGCATAGATTCAGATAACCTGCTGAGGTGGGCCAAGCCATCGCTATCTGCAGTCATGAGCTGTCAGGTAAATTTAACCCTTTCTTCCAATGCTATCGTCCCATCAAACCCACCCCACCCCACTGCCCCCACCTAAAAGGAAAGCTACATTGGCAACCATAGCATATATATTTTCTGATGAAAAGAGCGGGGGGGGGGCGGGACTGCAGTACACAGGGGAAGGTTAAACCCCACCCTGTGGTCCCGATTTTCCATAAAAAGATCTGTTGTTGTTGTTGTTTTGAAAAAAGTCAGATAATTAAATACAATCCCACACTTGCTGTATCAGCTAGTTTGGCCCTAAGAGAGGAGGGAGGGAGATAAACTAATGTCTATACTCTGAAGCTTAATATCAAACACTTTTGGATAAAACTAAGAACAGACTGAGACTCACAGAGATCTGCCGCTCTCTGAGCACCAAGTCATCCAGTCACTGCAATCAGGAGAAGTCTGTCTCTTCCCCCCCACCCTTATTTTTCAAATTCAATGCCAAAGCGTCACAGACCACCAGAGATCTACAGTAAAGATACAGCTATCAAGTGTCACCTTCTGTTCTGGCTCCTTTTCAGCTATTAGTCTGAGCCTGCAACATTTACCTCCCACTGCCAGGGCCTCAAGGACCAAGCCTAGCAATTAAGATGCTGCTAAAATGACACTGATTGCAGATTGCTGCCTGGTGCCATTAGGAGATTGGGTTTCCTGAAAGATGGAACCAGGGACAGAAGACAGCTTCAAAGAAACAGGAGAGAATCTCGCCATCATTTGGCCAAACTGCATGTATTTCTGAAAAAGAGGGTTTTTTTTGGGGGGGGAAATACTGCCTTCAATCAACCCCCCTCCCCAAAGCAATCCATTAACAAGAGAGGAGAGGAAATGCTACCAGCAGCTGCTGGTTGCCGTGGTGACACAGTACGTAAGGCTGCTTTTTTGCTAGGCTTCCCCCACATACATATTAAATGCACCAACCTGGTGCTGGAGGGAAGGACTCGCTCAACATTGCACTCCCCTCTCCCCCCTCCCCAAAAGCAAACCCACATTCTGGCTATTTTGAAGTCCTTTGTCGTTTTGCAAACAAGCCCAGGTAACAAGGCAGGGACAAAGGGGCTGATTGACATCGCTGGCAGGAGGGGAGGAGTGTGGCAGTGGCATCAGTTTCATCCTACTCTCCCCGGCGGGTAGGCAATTCTCCCATCCTCGGTGCCATCATCAAAAGTGCACTGCCCCAGGAGAGATGTTGAACATGGAGGGATCAAACTTCTGGCCTCGGAACGGGGAGCCTTCAGAATCCCAGCCCTTCTTGAGCATCTCGTGGACTTTCTGAAATTAAGACAAGAGTCATGTTACGGTCATGCAATATACAGAAACCCACCAACTTGATTAATCCTGACTTGCCGGTCAATGGATCAGCTGAATACAGTCCACTGACCGCAGCCAGGTACAGTATTATCAAATTGTTCAGTGAAACCAAGAATGGCACGGTATAGCTGCCAGCTGCTCTTCCTTAAATTTCATTGCAGCACCATTTGTTAGCAAAGGCAGGAGAGATGGTTCCTTGCTCTGCAGATGGGTCAGAGGCCCATGTCGCAGCATAGCCAAGATTCCAAACAGGAACAGGGATATAAGCTTGGGGAAACTGGGCTTCTGCTTACTTAAAATCCCTTAAATATTTTATTTCTGTTTTAATTTATTTTCTTCTCGGTTCTGTACCTGCAGGCTAACTCTGGTGTTCCACCATTAAGTAATCTTTGATTGCCACCACACAACTGTGCTAGGAATCCTTTTGCTCAGGTGTTCCAGGGAAAAAGCCAAAGAGATATCTACACAGATAAAAGCCTTGGCATTTACCGTATTGGCCTGAATAGAAGCCTCACCCCCCCCCAATTCCAACTGTGAAAAGTTAAAGTGCAGCTTATATTAGCGACCTTACAGTATGCAACGCCACGCCCCCCAATCAATTTTAAAGGTTCAGCTTATATTCGGTCTGCGGCTTATATTCAGGCCAATACAGTATGTTCTAAATCAGGGGTCTGCAACCTTTAAGACAAAAAGAGCCACTTGGACCCGTTCCCGAAGAAAAAACAAAACCTGGGAGCCACAAAACCATTGTGACATTTAAAGCATGCGCGCCGCTGCCCTCTGATCTGACAGCAGGCGGGAAGGTGACGTTGGGACGGTGCGTGACTAACGCACGCACCACCCCCATGCGACGTCACAGCCAGTACAGCGCCCGCCACAGTGGGGAGTGTCGGGGCGCACAATGCGCCTCCTCCCCTCGCTAGTATCCGCCCCGGAGCCGCGGCAAAGCTGTAAAAGAGCCACGTGCGGCTCCGGAGCCACAGGTTGCAGACCCCTGTTCTAAATCTATCTAATTTCATAGTTCAAAATGACAGTTAACCCATTTGAAACTAAATTGAAACTAAATCCTTCGAAGACAGAGGTCCTCTGGCTGGGTCAGGATGGTATGGTGATGAGGGACCAACTCCCTTCTCTTGCGGGGGCCCAATTAGTGCCATTGCCTTCCGTTAAGAGTTTGGGTGTAATCCTTGACGCCTCCCTTTCCATAGAGGCACAGGTTACAGCAACAGCCAAGGCAACATTTTTCCACCTTCGCCGAATCAAGCAGTTGGTCCCTTACCTTTCCCGCCCTGACCTGGCCACAGTGATCCATGCGACGGTCACCTCCAGGCTTGACTACTGTAATTCGCTCTACGCGGGGCTGCCCTTGAAGCTGTCCCAGAAACTCCAGCGGGTGCAGAATACTGCAGCGAAGCTCCTCACGGGGTCTCTGCCATGGGAGCATATTCACCCAGTGCTTTTCAAGCTGCACTGGCTCCCGGAGGAGTACAGGGTCAGATTTAAGGTGCTGGTTTTGACCTTTAAAGCCCTTCATGGCCTAGGACCCTCGTACCTACGGGACCGCCTCTCCCGGTATGCCCCACGGAGAGCCTCAAGGTCCATAAATAGCAACACCCTAGAGGTCCCGGTCCCTAAGGAAGTTAGATTAGCTTCAACCAGAGCCAGGGCCTTTTCAACACTGGCTCCGGCCTGGTGGAACACTCTGTCTCATGAGACCAGGGCCCTGCGGGATCTGATTTCTTTCCGCAGGGCCTGTAAGACAGAGTTGTTCCACCTGCCCTTTGGCTTAGAATCAGTTTGATCCTCTCCTCCTCTTTCTTTTTCCTTTCTCCTCCTGTGAAGAGGCTGCATCCTAATGTTTTAATATTGTATTTTAATCTTTTTTCAAATTGTATTTTAATCAGCTTGTTTTTATTATTGGCTGTTAGCCGCCCTGAGCCTGGTCTTGGCTGGGGAGGGCGGGGCATAAATAAAATTTATTTATTTATTTAGCTCCAAAACTGTTGGTAACCTGTTGATAATGTCTATCAAGCCATTGAACAACAAAATCTTAAATCCTAAAAATGCTTTAGAAATATTATAAACTTTTTTTGAAAATATTTGTGGAAGAGCATTTGCTTTGCATGCAGAAGGTGCCATCTTCAATCCCCAACACCTACAGGTAGGGATGGAGAGAGACATCTGCCTGAACCTCTGGAGACCCAACGCCAGTCAGTAAGCTAGAGACTGACCAACAGTCGCGCTCAGTAGAAATCAAAGATATCTTGTTCAGTGTTGCAAAATCCTCCATTTTGATTTGCCATATTTAATATTCCATATTATTTTAATGACAGTTGAATGTTACTTTATTTGCATAGTGTAGATTGTATTATGCAAATTGTCTGATTTATATGATGTTAGCCGCTCTGAGCCCAGCTTTGGCCAGGGAGGGCGGGATAAACATAATTATTTAATTATTATTCTTTTTTAATTGTTATTATTAGACAGATTCCTTATAAGCAACACAGACTTACTGAAGAATGAACCATGCTACACCAAGGTTGGCAGAGTTCAGGCTTACAATATTCCCCCCCCCCATAGAATTCTGAGGGTCACCAACCAGAAAGAGGTGCAAAAATAGGAGCAGAGAGAAGTACCAGATTTGGAACACTAACTTGCTTCGGAAACAGCAACATACCGCACCCCATGAGCCATACAATGAAATAGCCTGCATATATGAGAGTACAAATCTACACCAGAGTTACAACAGATCAGAAATGTTAATGCAGAAATCTTAAATTGGCCAACAGAGCTGTAACAAAGCCCATTTCAAAGACAACCAATTAATACTCATTTTACAGGCAATGAACACTGAGGCCTTTTAAAAATACAATTTTATTTGCCATTCAGAGTCAGAAACCCTTGCTGATCCAGACTGCAGTGGGTCCCAATCTATTTTCTGCCTACCTCCAAATAAGAAAGGCAAAAGCACATTTCAATAACTTTTTGTGGGCAAGTTCTCTGCTGGGGGCTTCCTTTTCTGTTTTTAGTTGAAAATTTTACGATTCCAGAAATGAACGTGGACAAATTAGAAGCACTCTTCTGACAGATTCCAGGCATGATTTCCCATCACATCCCAACATCCTTACAGAACTTAAAACTCAGACGGGGAGTCTTAGGGGAAGGAGTGACAGTTTTAAAAGCCAGACATTGTTTTCCAACTTAAGACAGATTTTGTGATTTGTGGAACTGTTTCTTCTCAGTAAATCCTCAAGACAGAAATATGCTGAAGGTTTTAGTGGAAATTTTTATCGAATTTTTATTTTCAAATTGTTTGATGCTGGACATTTTGATGTTATGACATTTTGTATTTTATATTTGCTGCAAGCTGCCTTGAGCCTCATGAAACAGAGGGCACAGAAAATAGTATGCCAATTTAAGCATACAAACATGGATAAGGCTTTGGATGCTCACTCTAGATTGTGAGATCACACTGAGATGCTTCTTAAGTAGTGAAGAATAATAAAAATATCATAATCAACAACAACGAATAGCTCATTATGCAACAACATACATATGTGTATTGGGAAGACCCTATTCTTGCAAAGACCTCCCTAATCACTGAGTTTAGCATAATGGATGATTGCTGCAAATGGTGCCTCCTTGGACAATAGATCAATATTGACAATTAATATAGCATTCCCCATTGTCATTCTGCATTTATGGAATTAATATTCGTTGGATATTCACAAGACTCAATAGCCTAGCTCATTTAGAGGGACTATTAAAACTTTCTTTTTCAGCAGGCTTTTACATTTCAAGTGTGATGAGAGTCAAGTTTGGCTGGAATTATTCTCTTTGCTGTTAAAATAACACAGCTGATTTAGTCTGTATTTTTAATGCACATTATTTGATATTATGTGCTTTAATGCACATGATCTGATATTATAATATCTCTGAGTCCAATTTTTTGAATTCACCGAACTGAAAAGAAGGTTATAAGTAATCTTATAAATACAACAGTGTATCTTTTTGCATGTACAAATATAAAGCAAAATAAATAATAGAAACATAGAATTATAGAACTGTGGAGTTGAAAGGGACTCCGAGGGTCATCTAGTCCAACCCCCTGCAAGGCAGGAATCTCAACCACAGAACATCATACGTGACGACATCAATTGAAATGCCAAAGCTATTGGGGTAGTTGAAGTCTCCTATGACTACTATATCTCTTCTTTTTGAATGTTTGGTAATCTGCTCTAGAAAGGTATCATCCAGGTCCTCAGCAGACACCCACGGTAAGGTTGTTCCCTACAATTTTTACCCATATATTCTCAGGCTGCCTTCCACATTCCAAGTCATGCTGAGATCGAATGACCTGTTTAGAGCACAGCATTTAGGAGTGACATTTGGTACACTCTGGTATTATCATACAGATGACAAATCAAAGGAGTAAAAACACAGAGCTGCTTTTGCGCCGATCTGGATGCTTTCCATATTGCTCACAACCAAAGAGCGGAAAGTGGAGTTTTACTGCCATTAGCCCTGCACTCGGAAGATTACAGCAATAATCATTTGGCTAATGCCATAACACACCAGAGACACAGATGCATCTGGCAAATCTCTCAGAGAAAGGTTATACATTAAATGTTGTACACCTAGATGCCATTTTGAGCACTGAAAACAGTGGCATTAAAATCAGGTTTGCAAATGAGCCTAGAAAAGATAATTTTGTTAAAACTCGGAACGTCTGGGGCGGGAGAGTGCTAGAGCCCTGTCTGGTCAAGTTGCATGGAATCAATTTCAATCCGTTACCCCCGAGGATGTGGACAGGCTGCTTGGACGAGTGAAACCAACCACCTGTCTCCTTGATCCTTGCCCATCCTGGCTTATAAAAGCTAGCCGGGAAGGGCTGGGCGATGGGCTCTGCGGGGTGGTGAATGCTTCCCTCTGTGAGGGAACATTCCCAGATCCGCTGAAAGAGGCGGTCATTAAACCGCTTCTTAAAAAACCATCTTTAGACCCGGCCAGTATGGCCAACTATCGCCCAGTCTCAAATCTTCCATTCTTGGGCAAGGTGATTGAGCGTGTGGTTGCTGAACAACTCCAGGCACGCCTGGAGGATGCGGACCATTTGGATCCCTTCCAATCAGGGTTCAGGCCTCATCATGGGACTGAAACTGCCTTGGTCGCACTGGTTGATGATCTCCGGCGAGCTAGGGACAAAGGTGAGAGTTGTTTCCTAGTTCTGCTGGATCTCTCAGTGGCCTTTGATACAATCGACCATAACATCCTTCTGGACCGTCTAGAGGGGTTGGGAGCTGGGGGCACTGTTATACAGTGGTTTCGCTCCTTTCTCCTGGGCCGTGTTCAGAAAGTGGTGGTGGGGGATGAGTGTTCAGACCCTTGGGCCCTCACTTGTGGGGTGCCTCAGGGTTCCGTCCTCTCCCCCATGCTTTTTAACATCTATATGAAGCCGCTGGGAGAGATCATCAGGGGGTTTGGACTGGGTGTCCATCAATATGCAGATGATACCCAGCTCTACCTTTCTTTCAAATCAGAACCAGTGAAGGCGGTGAAGGTCCTGTGTGAGTGCCTGGAGGCGGTTGGAGGATGGATGGCGGCTAATGGATTGAAGTTGAATCCTGACAAGACAGAAGTACTGTTTTTGGGGGACAGGGGGCGGGCTGGTGTGGAGGACTCCCTGGTCCTGAATGGGGTAACTGTGCCCCTGAAGGACCAGGTGCGTAGCCTGGGAGTCATTTTGGACTCACAGCTGTCCATGGAGGCACAGGTCAATTCTGTATCCAGGGCAGCTGTCTACCAACTCCACCTGGTACGCAGGCTGAGACCCTACCTGCCCGCTGACTGTCTGGCCAGAGTGGTGCATGCTCTAGTTATCTCCCGCTTGGACTACTGCAATGCGCTCTACGTGGGGCTACCTTTGAAGGTGACTCGGAAACTACAACTAATCCAGAATGCGGCAGCTAGACTGGTGACTGGGGGCGGCCGCCGAGACCACATAACACCGGTCTTGAAAGACCTACATTGGCTCCCAGTACGTTTCCGAGCACAATTCAAAGTGTTGGTGTTGACCTTTAAAGCCCTAAACGGCTTCGGCCCAGTATACCTGAAGGAGCGTCTCCACCCCCATCGTTCTGCCCGGACACTGAGGTCCAGCGCCGAGGGCCTTCTGGCGGTTCCCTCATTGCGAGAAGCGAAGCTACAGGGAACCAGGCAGAGGGCCTTTTCGGTGGTGGCGCCCGCCCTGTGGAATGCCCTCCCATCAGATGTCAAGGTGATGGAAAACTACCTGACATTCAGAAAACATCTTAAGGCGGCCCTATTCAGGGAAGCTTTTAATGTATGATATTTTAATGTTTTTTTGGTTTCTGTGGAAGCCGCCCAGAGTGGCTGGGGAAACCCAGCCAGATGGGCGGGGTACAAATAATAAATTATTATTATTATTATTATTATTATTATTATTATTAAAACAGTCACCCAGATGATGTTCTTAACTGGAACTCCCCTAGTAAAAAGAAGCAGAAATCAGGCAAGTGGGTATTTACAAAATTGATTTTGCTTACCACATACAAGTCCTACTTAGGATATTTGCTCCTGTATTGTATCTGCCATAAAGGAAGATTTTCTGGAACTGGGTCACAGAAATTCCCAGGAACCATCTCACACAAGTAGAATTTGGCATTGTGTTTTTTATTCTTTCCCCTCAAGCTGTGGGAGGAGCCCCATGTTACCTTAGACAGCCTACAACGGAACTGGGGGAACTGTCCTCTTCTTGAAGGACTATGCAAAGTTACCCATTGTGATTTGAAGCCTGAGCTATGGCAGAAACCAAAGCACCACAATGATCCAAACAGTCTACCTACTGCATGCAGCACATTAAGAGAAGCAAAGAACTGCATGGTCAGCAAATCAAACAATTTCCTAATTAAGAAGCATACCATCTCATGGCTCTGTGGCTTTCCCTGCAGCTTTTGGTGGTAGTCAAAGGATAGCCTGTCCAGCACAGCATGCTCTTCTTCATCCACCGTAGCCATTGAACGTTCTTTATTGATTTTACCAATGTCAATCCGCTCTTCTCCTTCCAAGATGGCATTCCACCAGTATTCACCTACTTTGCTCAGGTTAATCTGGAACAAAACAGAAGCAGCGGTAGTTCAGAGCTAGACAATCAGCAGCAGCCGGACCTGGTCTAGAGAAATATGTCACAGAATCATAGAATTGTAGATTTGGAAGGAACACAGGGGTCATCCAGCCCAACCCTCTGCAATACAGGAAACTTTTGCCCAATGTAGGGCTCGAACCCCCCAACCCTGAGATCTCACCCTTTGAGTCTCATGCTCTACCAACTGAGCTATCTGTCCTGAGAGTCATGGCTACGTTACTTAGAGATCTTAAAGGAACAGACCAAAAGAATAACCGGAGTTCTGAGGAAAACTCCAAATGCAGGGACACAAATCCCTGTGCCAGAACAGAATTCAGCTGCACCTGCCATTCTAACAAGGATCTAGAAGAAATAACTTATATTATCATCATTCATCTTTTGCCAGAATAGGATACATTTATCACACATTTGGAAACCAATTTCCCAAAAACTTTGTACGTTGACCTCCTCCCTGCTTAAACTATCACAACCATTTCTAACAAATGTGACACCAAGATTATTCCATTTCTTCCCAAAGGGCCTCAGCTGAGAAACAGTCTGTTTTATATGGATAAAGGTGAGTAATAATAGTTAAAAATTTACGCTGCTTTATTAGCGCTTATTAGACTACTCCGTGATCACTGAAGAGCTCCGTTGTGAAAGCCAGAGGAAGTGTTCAAAATTATTCCGCATACTCCAGTTTTAACTGTTGTAGACGTGTGCCGTGAAATCCTAAGGATGTATACTTTGAAGTATGATCGGTCGTATTCAGTGAGTTTTACGCACAGATTAAGAGAACGCAAGACTGGAGCCTTTGGACAGAGTTCATTACCATACCCTACATCGCTTGTTACGCATCACTTTGTATAAGCTCGGTAAAGTTACTAGCCTGCAAAAAATTGCACTAGGCTGTAAGGTTCACAGCAAAAGGGGAGAAGCCAGCACAGAAACACTAGCTAATTTAAAAATGCCTTCTATCAAGCGGACTGGCAGAGGAGTAACAGAGCAAGCCATTTCTCCCTCTGCCAGTCTGCTGTGCTTCTGCACTCGTCACAGAGGAACAGGAATACCATCTTCTACGGTTAGCATGGCAACCAAGTGGGCTGGCAGATCAATCCCTCCTCTACCACCCACCCACTTGCCTGTATGGAATTCCTGGTCACTTCTGGCTACTAGGCAAGCTGTTAAATACAAGGCTGAGTGGGCATGAGAATCGGTAGCGGAATTACATGGTGCCTCTATCGCATTTTATAATGGATCGCAGTATTCCTTACTTCAATAGACATCATGTGTGTTACTGTGCTAGTACTGAACATCCAGAATTTCCAAGGGAATGAATGAATCATAGAATTGCAGAGTTGGAAGGCACCCTGAGGGTATTTTATTTTATTTCATTTCTATACTGCCCTATACCCAAAGGTCTCACATAAAGGATCACATACATAAAATCAAAATATAACAACAATCCAGTAACACCCCCCCCCTAAAAAGCCAGCATTTTAAAAAGGATATAGGATGTAGATCAGGTCAGGTAAAGGCCTGGTTAAAAAGGAACATTTTTGCCTGGTTCGTAAAGGTGTACAACGAAGGCGCCAGGTGAACTTCCCTGGGGAGAGCATTCCACAGACGGGGAGCCACTGCAGAGAAGGCCCGTTCTCATGTTGCCACCCTCTGGACCTCTTGAGGAGGAAGCACACAAATAAGGGCCTCAGAAGATGATCTCAGGGTCATATGGGAAGAGGCAGCTCTTGAGGTATTGTGGTCCTGAGGCATTTAAGGCTTTATAGGTCAAAACCATCACTCTGAATTGGGCCCGGAAACTAATTGGTTGCCAGTGCAGTTGCACCAGAATTGGCGTCATATGCTCAAACCGTCTTGCTCCGGTGAGCAACCTGCTTGCTGAATTCTGCTCCAGCTGAAGTTTCTGAACCATCTTCAGAGGCAGCCCTATGTTTAACGCATTGCAGTAATCTAACCTTGAGGTTACCAGAGTATAGACAACAATAGTTAGTCTATCCCTGTCCAGATAGGGGCGTAGCTGGGCCACCATCCGAAGCTGATGGAAGGTACTTTGGGCCACTGAGGCCACCTGGCCTCAAGTGACAGCAAAGGATCCAGGAAGACCCCCAAACTATGAACCTGCTCCTTCAGGGGCAGCATAGCCCCACCAAGAGCAGGCGACCTCCCAGCCGTCTGGTCTGAGGAACCACCCACTAACAGTGCCTCTGTCTTATCAGGATTGAGATTCAGTTGTTGGCTCTCATCCAGTTCGTTATTGAGGCAAGACACCACTGGTCCAGCACTTCCACCGCCTCACCTGCAGATGTAAAGGAGAAATAGAGCTAACCGTCATCAGCATACTGCTGACAATGCCCTCCAAACCTCCAGATAACTCCACTCAGTGGTTTCATGTAGATGTTAAACAACATGGGGGATAGAATTGAGCCCTGTGGAACCCCACATTGGAGGTTCCATGGGGCTGAAAAGCATTCTCCAAGCAACATCCTCTGCAGTGCAGGAATCTCAGCTGAATCGTAATAGAATCATAATATAATGCATATCATGCCTGCGAGAAAACGTGCTCAAAAGGACATTTTTAGCGCACCAAGCGGACAGTGCTATCCTCCTATGCCCTTAAGGGGGGGTGTATTTTATTTCATTTTATTTCACCAAATTACTCTGCAAGCACAGCTTTGGGGTGGTTTCAACACCTGAGTTATTGCCTCATCTGATCCATATAGCCAATGGGGCAACAGCAAGGCAGGTTGGCAAGAGAAGGCATCACCATCTCTAGAGTGACGCCTGTGTGCCAGCAAGTCGGCTTCAATTTCAGCGCTAAACAAAGCACAAAGCATGTAAAATCTCTCACAGGACTATCTCGATGTACCCACCATACGCAACATGACAGGAAGCACCCCATCCGAATTGGTATCGCTAATCCTCCCTTCCAGAGACACAATCCAAGCACTTTGATTGGCTACGAGTGACATCATGCCCAGTTTTGTATAGCCTAAAAATTCAAGGGCCTGATTAATTTGCAGAGATAATATATAGCCATAAGTTATGGTGGCAAGAGGCCAAGCTTTTCAGCTATTATTGAACTACGCGTGGATACAGCCAATTGGCTTTTGGCTTCAGTCAGTAACATAATCCTCCTCCTATCTGGGCCAATATCACAGAGCTGGAAAAAGGTACAGGAAAAAGCAACTAAACCAAAATCTATTGGGATGCATCCCCTTCTCTATGAAGAAAAGTTAAAGCCTTTGGTGCTATTTAATTTAGTTTGGGGGGTGGGGTGGGGGTAAGATCAAGGTTGGCATAAGATGTTTCTACACTCCCCCCCCCTTTCTTCTTCTTCTTCCACTCGTAGCCGAGTAAGATTATCTTCCAAGAACACGGTTTTGGGTTTGGGATAGGTTTTTGGAAGACACCTGTGCGTGAATTTGTTTTATGAGTGTAGATCAGTGCACACTGACCAACGCACAGTCTTCACAGTAAGGCTCTATTCCAATGGGATGAGTATCACGGCAACCGGTAGATTCTTATCTGCTGCAGACTTCATCCG
Source organism: Podarcis vaucheri (assembly GCF_965113315.1). NCBI lineage: Eukaryota > Metazoa > Chordata > Lepidosauria > Squamata > Lacertidae > Podarcis > Podarcis vaucheri. The sequence continues at coordinate 35,970,486 of NC_138753.1, forward strand.
CCTTCAAAGCCTTGTAACATACTGCTTGTTATCTTCCACCTGTTCTGTCATTGAGGACTTCTTGGATCATTCTTTGTCTAGCTCCTCCCCTTTGACCTTACTGCCTTGGGTGATCTGCTGGGAGTGTGAGACTCCCGATGGCTTTGCTCACAGGGGTCATAGGAACATGCAAGCCCACTCACCACAACAAGGTGATGATCCTGTGAGTGAGACACACACACACACACACACACACACACACGTACATACACACACACACACACACTATATGAGCTGTGTGGAAAGTAACTTCTCCTTGTCTCATACTACTAGGGAGCACCCAGTAAAGATAATTTGCAGAAGGTGAAAGCAATTCGTCTCATAACACATGGCTTGTGGGATCCATGGTCTTTCCATAAAGGACAATTGACAGATATGGCAGCTAATAGAACCTCCACATTCAGGGGAAGTATCCATGCTGGGTATCAGATGCTTTCCTGATGTGCATGCTACTATTGTCCGGAGAGGAGAAGGAATCTGGTTAGATTAGGCAACCTTTGGGGCAGGATCCAGCAGAGTGGTCCCTGAAGTACACTGACTGGGAAATTCATATAATCTCGGCTAACTCTTGGTGGTGCAGTGCTTTGCACCAACCAAGAGAGGCACTTTGCAAAAGAAAAAGAAAGCTATTGCACCAAAGCCCTGCAAGTTTCTTCCGAAGTACACAGGAGTGGGCGGGAACAAGGCTGAAACGGGTTACACTTTTAGCTGCCACCCCAGCTTGACGGGGCTGCATGGCCTGGGTGCACTTGGAGATGCAAGAATCTGTTCCATGACAACAAAGAAAAAGTAGCTTCGGAGAGACAGTCTGGCAGGAAGAGAAAGCTGCTCTTTGCGAGGCTGCCGGGGAGAGAAGCAAAAAAGGTCATAAATTCCATATGCTGCAAGGAGAAGGTGAAACGAAGAGGCGAGTCACATATTCACTTAAACAACTTGTTTGTCGGCGGGGTGTGGAGAGACAGGATGCACCACAACAGCCCAGACGAAGAGAGCTTCATCTGCGGTAAAGCAATCACGCCAGCATGGTATTTCTAAGAAAAGTTTGCATAAGGCGCTGGGAGTGAAAAGGTCCATCTGAGGAAGCTTGTGGGAGGACTCTTTGCCTTGGGAACTGAAGCTGCAAAAAGGAGGGCGTTCCAAGGGGAAATTGTTGCTTTCCTCAGAGGAACCCCCAAACATACGATAAAATACTTCCCAAAATTGCTATCGTTTTTGAGATTGCTGTGGTTCTAACCTGCAACATACACCTCTCCTTAAAGATCTTCAGGAACTCCATAGAATGGTGAGGATTGCAATGTCTTTCCGGATATGCATGCATTTGTAATATTATTTGTTCAGATTGATACTCTTTCAGATTGAAAGAATTGTAGAGATGGGGCGATTTAGCTGTAGCCCTCCAGCTGTTGCTGGACCACGCAGCATGGACAACGGTTAAGGACTACAAAAGCTGTAGCCCAGCAGAATCTGGAGGGCCACAGGAAAGCCACCACTGGAAGTGCCGGGAAAAGAAGACCAAAATGAGCAACAGTTTGGAGCGCCTTCGGGGGACACGATCGAGGTTTATGAAATTATACATAGTATGGAGAAAGTGGGTTGGGAGAAGCTTTTATACCTCTCTTTCTCTCTCACAACACTTGAAACCCAATGAAACAGATTGGTAGGAGATTCAGGACATACACAAAGTCGAACTCATTTTTGGAATTCACACTGGCTCAGAATAGTACACAATGTAGTGATGACACTGGCTCAGAATGCTTTAAAAGGGGTTGAAGACCCTTCCACTGATTTCAATGACATAGGCAATTATTTTCCAAAACCCAGAATCCATGCAATAAAGGAAACCATGTCCAACTCAAGCAAGGGTTACTGCCACAACACGTTTGACCTTTGCATCTCCATGAATTTATACCCTTCCTGCCCGCATGTTTACAGGTCAATTCCGCACCTAGAGTCTAATTGTAATTTGAAGGAGCCCTAGGCGATTTTACTTTCTCTTGAAATTTTACAACAGTTCCAAAACGCACATAAAACAGAGCACTTGAAAATGTTCAATAGCTGAACCACTAATAATGTTAGGAGGATGGTTGAAAACAAAAGTTGGCAATGCGGCATTGTGAAAAAGTTAGGGTTGTGCTGTCACCATTCCAACCAAATAACGTACCATCCCATCTGTAGCACAAGATGGCTCGGTACAAACCGTGGTTTGGCACTATGTGAACATGCCTTATGCTTGCATGCTCCCCCCTCTCCTCCTCTTGTGTGTTCCAATTCAATTAAGCAACTTCATCTTTCAGTCATCTAGAAGTGGGATCTTAAAACTGAGAAGTTATTTTCGATCACCTGAAGATAAAACCTAACTTTCAGAATTTGCATGCCCTCCAGCCACTATATAGCATTATCCAATTTGGCATTTAGAACACCACTGAAAATTAATCTCCGGGTTTTCTAATATGAAGGCTATCAGCCTTCTCTGTACGTCAGCAATCTGCCTCACCAGAGATCTGTGTGTTCTCAATTGTACTAGAGACAGATCAAAGTAACTGCTAGGTTTTGTATTTTTCAAAATATGTGGGAACAGCCATTGTTCCTTTGTCCCAGCAGCCTCTGCATCCTAAAATCAGTTTACACCTAGCAATGAGTAATTTAATTCTGACTTAATCATGAGATTACCCTGCCCTGCTGCAATCTTTGAGATTTTTTTTCTTCTGAAGTGCATACTACAGTTTGCCATTATATATAAACTGGAAAGCTATATATCATCCGCAAATTAGGACTAGTTTACGCTAAAGAGAAGGGGAGTAGGTCAATTGGGAATACTCAAGGGGAGAGGGAAGAGACTGAGCCTAGAGCACATTCTTCTGATAACATGGGTTTGAATTCTGAAAAAGTAATCTGGATAGCAACCTCACTTCCTCACAGATCTTCTCTCAAATCATGCACTTCTATAAATACTATGAACTTGCATAAGGTTTTTATTCAAAAGATGTTGCCCATAATAATCTTGTCAAATCACTCCTCTCAAAGGAAAAATATATATATAGTGCACAGGATGTATTCTTTAGATAATTTCCAAAAGAGGACAATAAACGTGGCATATTATGCACGAACATTTGGAAAGTTTTCAAATTAAATTTTTCCTAAATCAATTTTTTACTCAGCTGTTATCAGGCAGCATTTAAATTTTCAACACTATAGTTAATATTGGGGTTACTCCCCCCAAAGTGAGATGGTGCTGCCATTGTAGCATCGGGTGGGCTCAGTCTATTTGTACCTGTTGAGTGGTTTATTGAAATGAGCCATTGGGACATTTATAACTTTTATTCTTGTAGGAGGTTGCGATGACCAATATGCTGTGATGCTCTTTGTCATTGGTATAGTTCTGTTAGGTCAACAGAATAATAGACTGAATAAGACTGAATAAAACATTTATATATATATTTTTTAAAAAGATGGAGAGAGGTTTTTCACATACATTCTAACCAAGCAGGTTTTTCCCGAGAGCTTGGAAAGGGGAGAAACAAAAGTGTTGTGCCCAACACCCAGCACTGGCTGCTAAAAAAAGCTCCTGTGAATCTATTTTGGTCACACTCTTTGACACACTAACGAGCGTAATGGAGAAGGGTCACACACAAAATTATTATTTACAGGACCAGAAGTTTGGAGAAGTTCCTTGTTCTCCCTTGGTCTTGGTTCTTGAAGCACAGTACTTCCTTTAAACAATTCTGAAAATGCAATTTCCTCTTAAGTCTGCAGTGCTTTCTTCCTGTCTAATAAGGTTTTCATTCTGTCAGAAAACAACACCTAGTCTACTTTGGGGGAGGAAGGAAGGAAGGAAGGAGGGAAGGAAGGCCTCACTGCATATATGACAACCAGTTCCATGATATATGTTGCTAGGGCCCCCAAACTCTAAACTGATTGTGAAGCCAATAAGAGAAGAAATTTTCAACAGCTTTATGGAGTTTTTCCACTGCTTCCTACTAGTCATCCTCTATACAAAGAGGTCCAAATGCCAACACACTTATTAATTAGCAGATCCAATTAAAATCAGGCATGTGAGTATTTTGATTATCCATAAGGCTACTTGGGAGCATGGATTCTAGAATTTAACATCTTGAGTCTCTTGAACCCCAGAGAGAGAGAGAGAGAGAGAGAGAAACACCAGTTGGATTGTCCACTCTCCCATCACATGAGACAGACACCTTCTCCTACTGGAAATCTCCCAGTCATCTTTTTGGATAATGCAATATCAAACCTAAAGATGATGAAGTTAACCACCAATCATTGCAAAAGATGGTAAGTCCTCTAAGCTGGTCCTAGGGCTGGATCAAATGACAGCTGAGTCAGGGTAAGATAAAAGCAGTAGGCTGAGTGGATTTAAGGCATTAAAAGATGCCGCTTCTCTAGAGGACCTGGAATTCTTACTGACATTAGCAACAGCTCCCTGAAGGAACTAACAAGCATTAGTCACTTGATTTAAACCACACAAGCAATGGTCTTAGGATGTTTTCAGCCGTGTTGACATTTTGCCACTGCTTTATATCATGGGATGCAGTTCATAAGGTATCCAAATACATTTTTGGGAGTCACAAAAATACATGGATATTATGGTAACACCATATGTTCGCAAAGGTGTTTTTTTTTTATTACTACATTTCTTATTTCCAATCCCGGCAAGCAATCAGAAAAGTGAAAAAATCAAAATTTGAAGCCAACTCCTGTGTACTGCCTATCATCCTAGAGGTATCATTTGCAAATTAAACGCGTGGGCAGACACACACTTGGCGGCAAAACACAACACTACCAGCACATTACAAGAATGCCTGAACAGCTACCAATAGTAAATAGATGACATCACTGAACACTGGAGGATAGCTTGCCAATGCACTGCTGCAAGCTAAATATAATTATATGAAATCCCCTCCCCAAACTAATCTGCAGTTTTTGAACTCCTTGAAATCCTTTCATCTCCTTTAGGGAGAAATTCACTGTCCACACTGCTGTATATCCGTATCTGAAAAGTGGAATGAAACGCAACACTTTAAAGGTAGGCAGTAAACTTGCCTCACAATAGTGCTATTGCAGAATTATGAGAGTTCACAAGAATAAATGATCATAAAAATTATGTTCCTTATATGTCAGTGCAGACCTGCAACTAATCTAAGTCACCTGAAACCACACTGAGAACAGAAAAAGTTAGATATGGATCTGGAGAGATACCAGGCGGACAAGGCCTGCAAGGACCAATGCTTGGGCCTCCATCACACCAAAAATGTGATAACGGGCAAAGACCTTCATTTGAGCATCATGTGAAATTAAGTGCTACTTGGCTAAGGCCTCAGCAATTGCCTAATTATCACTTCAAGAAAAAGAGCTTGGAGCAGCAGATCAGGATTGCTGCAGCACCTGTCATTAGCACCAACTATCGCTCGTTAAACCCAAATTTCTTAACTTAGCTGAGCCATGCCATTTTTTTTCTTTTGCAAAAATTTCAGTAGATACCTGCAACACCTCCCCCCCAAAAAGCCCACCATTTTCTCCTCTGATGTTTAAAGGTAAAGGTAAAGGGGCCCCTGACCATTAGGTCCAGTCGTGACCGACTCTGGGGTTGCGGCGCTCATCTCGCTTTATTGGCCGAGGGAGCCGGCCTACAGCTTCCGGGTCATGTGGCCAGCATGACTGAGCCGCTTCTGGTGAACCAGAGCAGCACACGGAAACACCGTTTACCTTCCCGCTGGGGCGGTACCTATTTATCTGCTTGCACTTTGACGAGTTTTCGAACTGCTAGCGGGGCAGGAGCCGGGACTGAGCAATGGGAGCTCACCCCGTCCTGGGGATTCGAACTGCCGACCTTCTGATCGGCAAGTCCTAGGCTCTGTGGTTTAACCCACATCGCCTCCCACGTCCCTCCTCTGGTGTTTAGGAGCACACAAACAAGACACTGCACTAGAGTTTAGAAGAAATCCCAGACCCAAGGGAGGCTGAACCAAAAATGACTCAGCACTTTCTTCCTTGCCACCTTCATGTCTGGAACTCCCACAACACCTTCTTGTTGGCACCCTCATCTCTCTCCCACTTCAAATTCCTCCTAGTTCTCCCCTTGGTTCTCATCACCTCCTGAAACTAAGCCCAAGGACATGGAATTGAAAGGAGGTTCTTCATCTGTTTGGTGTCGCATCTTTATTTCTAGCCTTCCATGTATTCAAGTTTAAATTGTAAGCTCCTAAGGGCAGGGATCTGTCTTTGTTTTTACTCTGTAACACCAACAAGGATGCTGCTGCATTTTTATATATAAGAAACTGCCACGGACTCAGGTTTTATGTGGAAGCCACAAGCCTAGAGCAATTGTTGCAAATATGGGCTAAAAAACTTGTAGGAAAAGCTTGTAACCAAGCTTTGCATGGAGAAGATCCCAGTTCCAATTAATGGCACCTCCAGACAGGACTGGAAAGATTCCTATATGAAATCTTAGAGAGTTGTGTAAGACAATGATGAACAAGAGAGACCAGTGGTCTCATTTGGGATCGTGCGGCTTCTTACATAGCAAGGTTTACCTAAGCCCAAGGAGATACGTTTCTGTATACTGCAAACAAAAAACATCCGTTCTGATACTCCTCTATTTCTGACCATCTGTGCACTAAACCAGGAGGTTTTGTGTTATTGTTTACTGTATTTTGACCCCACTATTTCTTCTAGTAGCTCACGGTAGCAGACACAGATCCCCACCTGAGGTTCCCCAATGAGCTTCATGGGCTTTAAAGGGAGATGAAAGTAAAGATAGGAACTAACAATAAGGTCAAGTGCAGAATAAGGGCTGAAGTAAGAAGCAGAAGGAAGCATACAGCCTAAAGTTAGAGCCACAGCAAACCTCAAGTTAAACAGATTGGAGCCCGATCAGTGTACTGACGTCCATGCAAGAAAAGCAGTACAGCACATGCAAAATAGAAAGTGGATGGAGTGATCTTCTGGTGCAGCTAATTTGGTAGCAGAGCTAAGGAAGCAATGTCTCTGTTCCAGCCTTCAAGAAGAACTCTTGGCATTCCCAAATCAACCCAGAAGCAACCAAAGCTCAGAGACTTTCAAGGGGGAAGCAGACATGTACCGAGAACACACATGCACAGTGAAAAGGAGAAGTTGTGCTTACGAGGATACACTTTCCTGGTTCCAGACTCCAGACAGAGTTCTCTGTGTTGACCTTGTGAGTGAGGGTGCCTTCCATGAGCACACGTGGCCCACTTCCCTCCACCACAGCCACGCAAATTGAACTACTACCGATGTTCACAGAAACCTGGAGGGAGGAAAAACAATAGATAAGAAAATTAGAAAGGTAATTTCACCCTTTGTTGCTCCTTCCAGATGACCTGAATGGAATTACAATGCGGGACAAACAGTGAGGTTTACAGTAAAAGGTAAAAGTACCCCTGACCGTTAGGTCCAGTTGCGGACGACTCTGGGGTTGCAGCGCTCATCTCGCTCTATAGGTCGAGGGAGCCGGCGTTTGTCCACAGACAGCTTCCGGGTCATGTGGCCAGCAGGACTAAGCCGCTTCTGGCGAACCAGAGCAGCACACAGAAATGCTGTTTACTTTCCCGCCAGAGCGGTACCTATTTATCTACTTGCAGTTTGACGTGCTTTTGAACTGCTAGGTGGGCAGGAGCTGGGACCGAGCAACAGGAGCTCACCCCTGTTCGAATCGAGGGGATTCGAATGCTGACCTTCTGATCAGCAAGCCCTAGGCTCTGTGGTTTAGACCACAGTGCCACCCACGTCCCAGAGGTTTACAGTGAGTAACTTAAAATATCTCTTATCGTTTGTTATCTTGCCTTTCGTTTTTACTATAAAGGACCCAGGGCCACTTCAAAAGACAAAACACAACACAGGTTTTGTTTTAAAAAGAACAATGGTGGCATAGTGAGAGACTAGGACTAAGAAGACCCTCTCAGTTAAGGAAAGCTATAATTAAGCTGTCATTTCCACCATTATTCCAAGGTATAGAGGCTTACTAAAGTAACCCTGATCATTCTAAGGGATCGAGACAAAAATAATTTCTATACATTAAAAGAACTCTTTAACATATCCTAGTGGAATTCCTTCAGTTAACAACAAACAAAACAGAGTGTAAATTATGGGGGAAAGCCTGCAAAGCTTTCTTTCACTCATATAGACATCGGGTCCAGAGGTTCTATGATCAGTACCATGATTGTGTACAATTGTCATGATGAACAGTGGTGACTGTCATATGGCAAATCCAGCAAGATATGTGGGGCAGGTGACTTGCCGCTTGTCAAGGGAGGGAAGGGCAATAAAGTACTGCTATATATTCGGTCTTCCTAGTCCTATATTTGGGAACATGGTGATGTGTGGTGAGGAAAGAAACTGACTCTCATATATGGTCTTCATTTTGAAAACTAAAAAACCCTACCCACCCCCCTAAAAATCAAAGTCCTTAAAAGCATGGGAGTTTGCAATAGATATGCTTGCATGTTTTTGAAGACTTTATTCAGAGTTTGGATCTCACTTGAAATGTTCATGTGCTATCATTGTTTAGGTAACTTTTAGTGACTCATCTTCTCAGAGTAAGAAGTAAACAGAGATGGAGACTGCTTCAGTAAGTAACTGTGTCGCAACTGCATTTGAAAGATGGAAAGAACTAAAAATAAAATGGGACACTTTTGAGAGATAATTGTCTAGAGCAGACTATCGAGTCTTAGAAGAGATGAATACCTTGTGCAGCAAGCCAGGAATGGAAAAGTAGGTTACTAATCCAGAACTTAGAAGAAATATGTATACTAAAAAGGGTTGTGTGTGCCTGCAAAGGAATGTCAGAAGGAGCTGCTTATCTTGCAACAATTTAGTCTATTTTTAGAAAATGTAGTATTAAAAGAAGCACTAACAAAAAACCAAAACGTAAGTCATGAGGATAATCTTAGAAGAAAGCCCTGGGGAAATGGGAGGAGGAAAAGATGATGAAAGGAAAACGAGCTATAGGGCAGAATTTATCATTATACTGTAATGTGCTTTGCTTTTGGGACCCGATTTTTGCTTTATTGGCACTGTCATGAGCATAGTTCCTTCCAGAAAGACAGTTGAAAATATTTGAGGACCATTACTTATGCAGAATGAAGAAGCAGCAATGAAGCCCCACTCTGACCACAGGAAGTTCTGTTTATCAGAACCCCAACTTATGTTTAGCAGAACCCCAACTTTACCTTCCAGTGACCACAGTTCTTCTCCTGACCTAGTAAGGACCAAACCTTTTGTAAATGCATAGAATATGCACAACCCTGCAACTGTATTGGACCAAATAACATAGCCTTTTCATCAGATTGGCTTGTCACAAAGAATTTTGATCACTGGACTGGACAGACTGCACAGCTTGCTTGTATGCTGTGCATGACACTGTTGTTGCAGGCCAGGTTTTCACAATCAAAATAAAGTTCCTTGCTTCATTTATCAACAAACAGCAATAGTGGACTTATAAAAGTGTTATAAACAGGACACAATGCTATTATGCTATGATTTACACTTTTTCGTGCACTACTGAGACTATGTATACTATGAAAATGAGGAGCCCAGGGTTCCAACAAATTAACCTTGACAGTGAAAAGGATTAAAAAAAGGGTGCAGATTTGACACACACAGAGCTCAATAGTTGTAACAGCATTTCTTCAGCTGGGCAATTAAGTGCTGAGCAGGCACACAGGGGGAAGGAGAACGCAGTTATAGTCCTTTCTAGCCCCCTCACAAATGAATGCCATTCACAATGCACATCTGGAGGAGGGAAGCAAACCCTATTGTGTTTCAAAAAAGCAGAACAAAGATTAAAACTTGAGATTTTGGCTCAGCTATAGTTATCACTCCAGTTGTAACCCACAAGTACGGCACATTTGAAGATGTGCTGTAGCTGTGCAGGAGGCAGTGCATTTTCAAAATGTAGAATGAGATGTTGAAGCTTCAGTTAAGAGAATGTCACAGGCCTTAGAGAGCTCAGAAATTAAACCCAACACTGACTTGGCTTCCAACCTCAATTGCTTCTCGCAGAAATGTGCCCACAAACGCCTACTGAAAGCATAGAAACAAGCCAACAAAATACTCTCCCCAAAATGAGAAGTGTGTGTGTGTGCTGTAAGCAAGAGAACTATTTTCTTCTACTTTCAAGCTTTCAGTGAACAAATCAGAAACTGAGATAACAGGATAGGGTTAAAATAACAAAGGAAACCCCATTCCCTGTTCTTTTTGTTCTGTTGCACTTTATATAAGGTAAACATAGCATTAAAAACACCAAATCAAAGGGCCAACAATGATTGAAATAAAAGCATGTTCAATCAATTTAGGTTTGTATATTAATAAAAAGAACAGTGCTAAGCTAGTTCTGTTTTCTGATTACAAAGATTAGCCTTCCTTCAGTGAAACTGGGTTGCTGCATGGCAGATGGATTCATATGCAGGAACACAAAATAAAATGAGATTGAAAATAACATGAAGTGACTACATCAGTTATCAAACTGTGGCTTTCAGGGACAGTAAGCGTACTCACTGCTCATGCTAGGCTGCTCATTAAAATAAAATAAAAAAGGACTGAGGGTGAAAAATAGAACCACAAGCTCTCTATGATTTATTGCTGCCCCCTTTTCTCCAAGCTAACTGAACCCTCGCCGTTCCTGCCTAGGTCCCTCTGGGCTCTTTAAAGAAAATCATTCTTCATATAATGCATAAGTAATTTATGGAGTTTTCTGCCACAAAATATGACCGTGGTCAATGGCTTGCATTGCTTTAAATGCAAATTTATAGCGGACAGGCCCTATCAAGAGCTATTGGCAAGGACAGCTTAATAAAGCCTACATATTCAGAGGCAGTCTGACACCAGATGAGGGACAAACAGTGGAGTGTGTAAGCATCCAGCTGGCCATTGTGAGAAACGTTATCCTGGTGTAGATCAATCTAACCCCGGAGGGCTCCTCCCTATGTTTTTCAGCGAATAATAAGATGTCTTGTTTCACACACAATGCTAAGCCACAGTTTAGTGTTATATGCATGAGTACTGAGTTCATGCACTCCCCTTCCATTATCCTCCACCCGCTGAACTGCAAGGAGATTGGAAACTTTTGCTTCTGCTTTCAGCTAATTTATTCATTAGGTCCTGAGAACTGTGGTTTGTGATAAATATGGTTTAGAAAACTAGCCAGGATCATTAACTACAGTGTGATGTATGGTTTTGCTTCCCTAAACCATAGTTAACGCTAATCACAGTTTGTCCAGGTTTGGATATAAATGAGCAACCATAGGCAGTGAAAAGCAGAAATAAAATTTTCAATTCCCTCCTTGCGGCAACTCCAAAGGAGTGGGGAAGGAAGGGAACACAAGACTGATGCTTGCTATTGCTCGTGCACATACAACTGAATCATGGTTTAGTGTACCATGTGAACACGCCCAATGTGTTTGTATTTAATGTCATGCAAGAACAGGAGGTTGGGAGAGAAGAAAGAATACTGCAGATTGATCCCACGCAAGGATTTAAACAGAGGAAAATGCAAATAAACTAGCCATGAGCATGGCAAGTTCACAGCAGGAAGGGAAGTTTGTGCTTTATTGCACCCCCCGCCACGCTTCAACATCTAGGCCGACATTCTGAAATTTTGCTTTGTCGTAAGGATGATAAATAAATTGCATTTTGAGCTTCCTCAATGAGCTGCCCAGTTACTGTTAAGTGTGCTATCAACTCTTACCCCTAGGTCTGTACTGTCAGTGTCAATTCATGCTCCTGCAACAACAGGGCTATTCTGACATGACAAAGAGCTGTGTAGGTTGAAGCTGATGTACCAAACTAAGTGTGCTCAATTCAGCTGCCCTGAATAAACCGAGGGGAAGAAAAACAAGCCTTTTTTCCAGATGGAAAAACACACGCACACACAAAATATCACTCCTCCCCTCCCTTCTTTTAACAGCTTCTCTGATAGCAGGAAGTGAAAATAAGCCCTCACTCTAACCACTTCAGTCAGTAAGTCCGTCTGTGTACGTCTCTTCAACCTCCCCCTCAATAATGGGGCTGCAGTAGAGATATGCCTCTCTCAGACTGACAAAATAAATTACATCATTCTTCTGTCCAGGGGAAAAAATATTGTGTGTGTGTGCGTGCGTGTGTGCCTGTGTGCTGAGGCAGAGAGAGAGAGAGAGAGAGAGAGAGAGAGAGAGGGAGGGAGGGAGGGAATGAGAATTAAAAGGGTGCGGAATTTCCAACATCACCACCTGGGAGCCCTTAATGTTACAAACTACTAAATGAACAGGGAGGAAAGATGAACCTGTGAAGGAAAGTTAGTTTTCTTTTCTGCAACCATCAGGCTTAACATAAACACCTTGGGCTTCTCTACAGCAAGCTGATCACATGAGGTTTACTGATGCTGGCCTGCAGTGTCAGCACCCGGGGCGAGGCAAGTGGATTTGCGCCCCCTAACCCTAACCCCCAGATGTAATTTGCGCCCCCTAACCCGTGGATTTGCGCCCCCTAACCCTAACCCCCAGATGTTGTGCCCGGTGCTGCTGGTCCCCCCTGCACCCCCACGCTACGCCACTGCTGGCCTGCCTTCCAATGAGAAAGTTGGATAGCGAAGCACGCTTAGACTAAGGAAACCACATGGAGAAAAAATATATGCCTGCATTTGCTACGTGCTTCAGCAGCAGATACTGTCTCTGTCTGCACGCACCCTGCAAACAGTCTTTGCTTGCAGAATCAGAAGATTCTCCAGCAAGCAACAGTTAAAAATACTTCACACTCTGCAAGGCACGAGTCCCAGGGAACACAGCAGAAAAGGAATCCTGGGAAATAACATCCCCCAGGAAAAACTATCTCAACATCAATGAGGCTGTTTACACAATAATGGTTTGATATCTTAGATCAACAACACTGAGGTGATAATCATGCAAAAGGTACGCTTTGCTGATCAAGTCGGGCTCTTTCACTGTGGTTTTATGGGGAACTGACAGCCAGCCAGCGGAGATGATAATCCTGCAGCCATTTTTCCTTCGATAAAAGAAGCGAATCAGGACCTGGCCACAGGACAGTGACTTTCTATTCACTTTACACATTCAAGGAGGGATGAACCTGAGTGAACAAGCCAGAAACAAAAGGGGAAAAAACCTTGGGTAGTTGTCCCAAGGCAATTCAAATGTAATATTTATGGGTGCAAAAACTGCAGGTGGTCATGAAGGTGGTCTCCCTCATTCAATTTTAAGAATACTGCAAACTGCAGACTAGGGCTTTCCTATTCTGTCCAGCAACATCCACACACTACTGCCAATGCTAGCTGGCAGTCGCGCTCTCCTGGGTGTCAGGCAAAGGATTCTGCTAACTGGTGATGCCAGGGGTTGCCATTTGTTCTACCACCGAGGAATGGACCCTTCTTTTCTTTTGGATCTCTAAATTTGTTTAGGTACAGGTCTATTTTGCATAACTGTGCAGAGAATTTTTTGCGAGGGGGGGGGAGAGCAAAAAATGTGCAAAACGTTCTGCTGATAGATCAGAAGCAGAGCTCTGAAGTGTTTGGTTAAGTATGGAGAAGAACATGCAGAACAAGGAGCACCCTGCTAACAGCTGTTTTCTACAGGCCTCTCAGCTACATGCCTGCATTCTGCTGCAGTCGAAAGGCAATTTGGTGTGGCCCTCTGGTGGACAGATAGAGACAACTACAGCATAAAGTACGCTTGCACTGACCCAGACCAGCATCTCCGTCCCATGCAGGCAAGATATTGGGAGAGACTCTCACCCACAGTGGACCACCCAACAACCCAGTTCCTCATTCTTATTACCTGCTTGCCTTTCAGAATGTGCTTGGGCACTGGGACTTTAATCTCCAGATCACTGTAGTCCTGGGACCAGGCGTAATTCTCCCGCACTGCTCCATTGTAACTGTCAGGATTTGCCTGGAACTGCTCCTGTTTCCTGGGAGAAGAGAGTAAGAAGCTGGCTATTAAAATGGATGAACGGAAGAAGAGTCAAAGACCAAAGAAAAGCAAGCAAACAAAAACAGGGCAAGCTGCAAGCGAAAGCCTAAAATGGTGCTCAGATCTACCCAAGGAGAGCTCCAGGAGCCTCAGTGGACAAGTCCACATGCCTTTATATCAACCCTAGGATATCCTTCTCACTCCGATAGAGTTTGGATTTTGATATCCCGCCTTTCACTCCCCTTCAGGAGTCTCAAAGCGGCTAACATTCTCCTTTCCCTTCCTCCCCTACAACAAACACTCTGTGAGGTGAGTGGGGCTGAGAGACTTCAAAGAAGTGTGACTGGCCCAAGGTCACCCAGCAGCTGCATGTGGAGGAGCGGAGACGCGAACCCGGTTACCTAGATTACGTGACTACCGCTCTTAACCACTACACCACACTGGCTCTCATAGGGCGTGGGTGGTGCTGTGGTCTCTTGGCTTGCTGATCACAAGGTCAACAGTTCGAATCCACGTGACGGGGTGAGCTCCTGTTGCTCTGTCCCAGCTCCTGCCAACCTAGCATTTTGAAAGCATACCACTGTGAGTAGATAAATAGGTACCACTGCGGCGGAGAGGTAGAGAGCATTTCCATGCGCTCTGGCACTAGTCACAGTGTCCCACTGTGCCAGAAGCGGTTTAGTCATGCTGGCCACATGACCTAGAAATGCTGTCTGCAGACAAACGTAGCTCCATTGGCCTGAAAGCAGAGATGATCGCCGCACCTCACAGTTGAATCTGACTGGACTTAACCGTCCTGGGATCCTTTACCTTTTGCCTTTACCTCTAATAGATAACAGGGAAAGCAGCATGAAACAACTTTTCCTCTCCCGACCCCCAGCCCCTCCCCCAATATTTACCTTGCATTTTCCATCATGCTAATCCATAAGGATGACAAATCTGCTAGGTTAAACTGAGGAGTGCCAGCTGTTGTACCACTAATAACATTTGTATTAAAATGGCCCAAGTGGCTTCTCCAGAGAGCTAAGACTAGCAAGTCACCCTTTTGTTGCCTCCAGTGCCAGAAAGCAAAGCATTGCCAATGTTGTGGGGGGCTGTGGGGGGGAGAGTTTGCATTTCACATCATGGGACTCAATCACACTAAATGCCCCCTCCCCACTCAATTCTGTCTAGCTTTGGGTAGCCTCCAGACAAAAGAAAAAGGTTAAAAATAGACTAAGCAAAAGGACAGCTGCGGTCAGTCATGGTAATGTGGAAAAACAACAAGAGGCAAATGCTTAAAAACAGGGACAGGACAATGGAGGACAGTGAGCTCTGGAAAAAAAAATAGGCAGGCAGCACTAACTTTACACAATTTATTACTTTTTTATGACAACTGGATTTACTTCTACTATTTGAGTTTGCTGAACAGGGTGACACATGAGCCATTGCGACAGAAGATCGGAATGGAATGGCCGGCACTCGGTGCTGCCCTTTCCAAGTCACTGGAAAGTAGGTGCACACACTCCTTGGCCTGGTATCACGCAGTTCCAGGATATAGAAGCAATCTCAGTTTTCACAGAACAAGCCTCTCCTCTCACCCTGCCCCACCTCCCAAAGCGCTCCCACAGGTCAAAACAAAGGTATACCTAAGGAACATCTCCACAACGCTAAACAGGTTCACACAGTCCATTCTTAAAGCATGGAAGGAAAAATAGGCAAACTGCCCCCACAACCCCCTCCCCATTAACCCCCCTCCCCAGGTTCACCCCCCACTATTCCATCACACAGCACAAAACTTGGCAAGCCAAAGGCCTATACTGCCCACCAGACTTCTACAAAAATAACGAACTCTTGTCGACACAAGAAATACAAGACAAACTGGGGGACTATAAATATAAATCAGGGAGCTTGAAGCTTAAAGTATTTAAGGAAGAAGAGCACCAATCAATCCTCTAACTTTAGAAGAACAAACATTAAAAGTTTGCAGCAGGCCAGGAAAATGTTTGGGCATTGCTTGCCCTTAAAATAATATGACTGAACAGCAGGGCAGTCAAGTTGCAGGAAACATCAAATTCTGGGTGGTAGAAACTCAAGCAGACGGTAAAACCTCCAAAAGAGTCCAAACTGGGTGACTAGGCAACAGAATGGCAGCTGGAAGTACAGCACCCTAATTTTACCTTTCTACTGACAATGTGTAATTGGCTCTGAATATCCAGGAACGTTCTTTGTCATAGTGGAAAGTTCGCTAAAAATGTCAACTCACTGTGCTGCACCAGTGAAAAGGGCAGAATCAGTGTAAGGAACTATTAGGAAAGGAGCAGAAATAACATCATGCACTTTGCCATTGCAGTGCAGGCCTAGCTAGAATACTGTGTACAATTCTGGTTATCCCCGTCTCAAAGAAAGATATTTCAGCTTGAAAAGGGCAGCTAAAATGATCAGAGTTAAATCATCTTCCCTAAAGATTTTGGAGCCTTGTAGTTTAGGAGAGATGATGAAGTGGTGGGCTGGGGGGAGAAGAGAGGCCTCTCAGATCCTGAATTGCTTAGTCAATTTATATGCTCAGGCAATAGCCATGACCAAATTTTCCTTGGCACTCCATTTGCTTTGGTTACTTGGATTGGATTCACACTTTCCATGATAGGGCTAACATAGTTTTCAAATTATGTGGTTGTTTTTTTTGCACTGTATTTATATGCTGCCTATTTAGCCCAAGAAAGGCCCCCAAGGCAGCTTACAAAGAAATGTACCTGCAAACAATTCAGGTAGATAGCTCTGTTGGTCTGACACAGTAGAAATATATTTAAAAAAATAAAAAAATGTCCAGTAGCACCTTAGAGACCAACTACGTTTGTTCTTGGTATGAGCTTTCATGTGCATGCACACTTCTTCAGAATGCAAACAATATAAATGATACAGATTCAAAACAAAACCTTAACATTTCAAATCCCCTAGACGCAATCAAAAAACAATGGGAGAATGACATAGGCTATGAGATTAACCTCACTCAATGGACCAGAATGTGGTCTAAACCCCCCTTTAAATCCATATCAACGAAAAGAAAAGAACTCACACTGAAACTCACCTACAAGTGGTACCTAACACCAAGGAAACTAGCGCTAATACACCCAGGAACCTCACCAAAACGCTGGAGAGGGTGCACCTCCACAGGCACATACTTCCACATGTGGTGGAAGTGTCCCAAAACCCAACTATTCTGGACAACAGCCATACAAGAAATATGTAAAATAACTAAGCAAGTAATAGACATCACCCCAGAATTGGCCCTACTAAACATCTTCCAAGACAACAATGCCCATTTACACCACAAAGAACTCATAACCCACCTGCTCTCAGCAGCCAGAAACACCATAACCAGACACTGGAGAGACCTGTCAGGAGTAAGCATGGACCAATGGTACCAAATTGTATGGGAAACAGCCCTACTAGAAAAATTAACTAATAAACTGAAACTGACACGGGGACAAACAGAAGATGCCTTCACCCCGGTATGGCTCCCCTTTATCACATACACAGCCCAACAGGACAATGACAATAATCCATCAACAGCATACAAATCAATATGGCTAACCTGATCCAAAACACCCACCCACCTCACCCACCCACGAAAACAAAGATCACCACAGCCAATCACAAGCAAACAATCACACCCTAGGCCAACCCCAACCTCTCTCACCACCAAAGGAACACAAGTGAACAACACAAGCAACGCTGACACCAAACTCTACATACATTAAACATAATAGAAACACCGCCACCCGACCCCACCCCTATCCATCTTCCCTCTCTCCACCCCCCCCCCTTTCTTTTTTCTTTTCTTCTCCCCCTAATGCCTCAACAAATGAAACGGATTTGTAAAAATGTTACATGAAAAAAAAAAATACGAGGCACTACACTTCTGTAAAACAAGAAAATCCTTATTAAAATATATATTAAAAAAAAAACAAAACAAAACATTTCAAAAGCCAAATGCATTCTTGTTCCTTCCAAAAAGACAAAGAGCATCCCCCCAGAAAAATGTTGAGCGAGCAAGAGGGAAAATGTAAGCAGCACTTTCTCTTTATAAGGGTCCCAGGCAGGGCAGTGGGGCAAGGCAGGTTGGGGAAGCTTGTCCTTTGTCGTTCCAGCAGTTTCTCCCTTGTAGCAATAGGCTACAACAGGGACACCCATCTAATGTCACCATGACATCAGTAACCCAATAGGGCTTGCTGTAAGAGCCCATCAGCGCTATCAGGAAAACTTGTTTGGAGCAGGGATCCACTTGCACCTATCGGGGCTTGCTGTCACCGATGATCAGTGCCAACAGCAAACCTCACTTGCCAAATAACAACTGGGAGCGCACTTTAGGACTCCCAATTGTTCCTTCGGCAGCCAAGTCTTTGCCTTCTCCCAAGGAAAGCTAATAGAAACCCTAGTTTTCCACCCTCAGCGTCCAATAATAATAATAATAATAATAATAATAATAATAATAATTTTTATTTATACCCCGCCCTCCCCAGCCAAGGCCGGGCTCAGGGCGGCTAACAAGCAATAATAAAAACAAGTTGGAATGAATACAACTTAAAAACAAAATTAAAATACAACATTAAAATATTGAAACATTAAAATATTAAAATGTAGCCTCATCTCAGGAGGAGAAAGGAAAAGAAAAAAAGAAAGAGGGGGAGGGAATCAAATTGGCTCCAAGCCAAAGGCCAGGTGGAACAACTCTATCAGGCCCTATGGAAAGAAATCAGATCCTGCAGGGCCCTGGTCTCATGAGACAGAGCGTTCCACCAGGCCGGAGCCAGTGTTGAAAAGGCCCTGGCTCTGGCTGAAGCTAATCTAACTTGCTTAGGGCCCGGGACCACTAGGGTGTTGCTATTTATGGACCTTGAGGCTCTCCGTGGGGCATACCGAGAGAGGAGGTCCCGTAGGTACGAGGGTCCTAGGCCGTGAAGGGCTTTAAAGGTCAAAAACAGCACCTTAAATCTGATCCTGTACTCCACCAGGAGCCAGTGCAGCTGGAAAAGCACTGGGTGAATATGCTCCCATGGCAGAGACCCCATGGACCGTAAGACTTACTGTTATAGTGATACATAAATCCGCTTTCATAAGGCATTCACAAAATGCAAGGATTACCAAAACAGGTCATCAAATTGACCTCTAATTGACAATCCACATGCATCAATCCCTCTAACAAGCGACTTAAGTGGCTTGTGCTGATCACTAGGGATGAAAACTGGGCCCATCCCGTTAAGAAACTGAAGGTGACTGCAGAATTATGTTACTGCGGAACCCAGGGCAGAGTGCAGATGCAAGCTCTTACTCTTACTTTGCAACAGTAAAATCCAGTCTGATAGATTTGCCCAGCACACTTGCTCAGCTCAGAGGAAGTACATCAAGATCGTCCTGTCTGGCATCCAGGCTAAGGGATGAGGCCCGACTCGTGAAGTGCAATTTCAGCTTAGAAAGAAACAAAGAAATGGGAGAACTGGGGGACTTGAACGGAAAAGTCTGCTGGTGGCTGGCAACATTTTGTTTTAATTTTAAAATGGGTTCTGAAATGGAGCAAGGATAAGGAGGGTGCTGGAACAGACTTTGCAAAAGTTCCCTCATTGGAGCTCCATTTCCATGGAGACAGTTGTTATGGCAGCATAGAACAAACCTGGCTGATTCCAGCTTCCTAAAATGCCTAGAGACTACAGGAGCCAAAAGGGCTGGAGGACAAATAGAACAGAGAAGCAGGGGGAAGCTATCAGATTTACAATACTCCCTCTCTCTCTTTCCTGGTAAGTGTAATGGATTTCAGGAGGATAAACGGACTAATACTCTTTAAAGCCTGGATGACTTTGAGAAGCTTCAGTTAGTGTTGAACACAACAGTCTGCCTCCTGACAAATCAGGAGCACATGGCACCCACATAAGTTCTCCACCATCTGCCAGTCCTGCCTTTCTGTTGATTTTCAGACATGTATCTAGTTGCTAGTTCTGACCTATAAAACCCCACAGAGGGCACTAAAATATTATTTCCTAATGCACAGAGGACAAGACAGGCATGCGTGGTCCCTCTGAAATTAGAATTCAGAGTTATTTAGTCTCATTGGCTTATTCGTTATTATATCTAGGATTTTCCACCATGTTCAAAGGCTTGGATTACAATGATTTCAAGTTTCTGCAGGAAGCAAGGAGAAAGAAGATATTAGCATTGTTTGCACCAAGAAGCTCATGGATTCTGTTAATTTCCAGAGGATATTCTTCCAAAGGCCTAGACTCTCTCTCTAAAGTAGGGAAATGGCTTGGTCAACTGACATGTTCACCCTGACATGTCTTAGCTCAGGTTTTACTGAAGGATTATGGGAGATGAAGCAGTGAGGTCTGCAAAGGCAAGAGTGGTGGAAGACTAGTCACAAATTCAACCAACTGTAGTCGACAACTAGGGTTCCCTGCTTTATTCGGTTTAGTTGGCAATCAACTAAATCGGCTGACAAATTGATGAGGGTGAAATGTAGCCACAGTGTGGCTGATTATCAAGTGTGTAAAGACACATTTATTTTTTAGGGTTCTTGCTGGCTCTTGTATGATTACTTTAACCACAGTATTAAAGATCACCATGTCTTTTGGTTATTAAACTGTCAACTTTGCTTACGTTTTCTTTAGTATATCTAAAAGCAATATGTACTGAGGTTTTGATGGCATGCACATTTCCTGAAAATGCAATGCGTTAAAAAGGCTCATGATCAACACACACACGCACTTTGCAGTCCTACTTAGAGCCTACGTAAATAACATCCTGCAGTGAGGGCGGCACAACTGCGCACCCCAGCAAAGAAAAAATGCTTGCATGTGCTCCAGCTTAAGATTCCACTTTGATTTTATGTCCCGTGAGTGAAACATCTGGGCCCTCAGCTAAGTGCTGTTACTTTCAGCTACGGTAACCTATAGACAAGATGCTTAGAGAACTGTGTGGCCTGTTATTTGTTCCCTTTATAACTACATGCTAGGACCCCTTTTAAGGAAGGATATATTATCCTCTGTATAGTTAAAGCTATGGTTTCCCCAATAGTGATGTATGGAAGTGAGAGCTGGACCATAAAGAAGGCTTATCGCCGAAGAATGGATGCTTTTGAATTATGGTGCTGGAGGAGACTCTTGAGAGTCCCATGGACTGCAAGAAGATCAAACCTATCCATTCTGAAGGAAATCAGCCCTGAGTGATCACTGGAAGGACAGATCGTGAAGCTGAGGCTCCAATACTTTGGCCACCTCATGAGAAGAGAAGAGAAGAGAAGAGAAGAGAAGAGAAGAGAAGAGAAGAGAAGAGAAGAGAAGAGTCCCTGGAAAAGGGAGGGCACAAGACTGAGAGCACAAGGAGAAGGGGACGACAGAACGAGATGGTTGGACAGTGTTCTCGAAGTTACAAACATGAGTTTGACCAAGCTGTGGGAGGGAATGGAAGACAGAAGTGCCTGGCATGCTCTGGTCCATGGGGTCATGAAGAGTCAGATACGACTAAACAACAACAATATATTATCCTCCTTTAAAAGGGACAGTAGTAAGAGGAAACCTTCTGACACTTTAGAGCAGGCTGCCTCAACCTCGGCCCTCCAGATGTTTTTGGCCTACAACTCCCATGATCCCTAGCTAGCAGGACCAGTGGTCAGGGATGCTGGGAACTGTAGTCTCAAAACAAGGTTGAGGAAGCCTGCTTTAGAGATTACCAGCTGTTACCCAGTGTTATCCTCCTTCCTTTATGCTGGCAAGGAGATGGTCAGTGGCTGTGTAACTCTGGGCATGTCTAGAGCTGTGTAGCTCTAAGCAATTTCCCCCCATTTTCTTAATTCAGAGTCCCCCAAAATAGGGGGCATCTTATACATGGGGGCATGTTATACACGGAAAAACGTGGTATATGAAAACGATGTATCGTTGGTATTTAACTCCTAGTTAATCAGCTAAAATGTATAAATCAAAGTCTAAAACATGCTGGAAATGTAAAGAGAATGAGGGTACTTTTTACCACATGTGATGATCATGTTAGAGATGATAAAGGGCTTCTGGGAAACGGTATATAATGAATTGGAAAAAATGTTGAAAACAACTTTTCCTAAGAAACCAGAAGCTTTTCTGTTAGGTATTATAGGTCCAGAGATCCTGAAGGACCAGCTGAAACTATTCATGTAAACGACCACGGCTGCGTGGATTCTGTTAGCCCAGAACTGGAAAGATGATACAACTCCAACCAAGGAAATGTAGCAGATAAAATTGATTAATTATGTTGAGATGGCAAAACTTACAGGAGGAATTAGAAACCAGGAAGAGGCGGTCTTTAATTAGGAGTGGGGAAAATTTATAATCTATTTGAAAAACTATTGTAAACAATTACACACATTGATAGGATTGACAGAAAACATGTAGTAATAATTTGAACAATGGCATGATAAAGGATTTATAAGAATAGAGTTATGAAAGAGATGCAGAGGGAGAAATCATTAAATTAAGATCCACAATGGGGGGTGGTCCAATGGGATTACATATTTATGTTTTTATTTTGCTTGTATATGTAAAACAGAAAATTATATATATATATATATGAGCTGAATGTTGCCAAGGAAAGAGGTCCTCCTTTCTAGAGGACACACGTTGTACAGCTTTGGAGCATTTAGGGACAGTGAGACAGTAATTGAGGTAAGGAGCATGTTTTCCACTTGCAACTGCCTCAGTATTTAGAAAATTAGGATCTGGCCTTTATCATATGTACACTGCTCATGTCACTTGACTGCTGCGCTGAGTTCTACCTTATTACTGCACTCCACAAACAACTGGAAAAAAAGAGCTAACTGGACAACTGCAGAAGATCGCCACTGGTGTTTTAAATTCCAGATATGGTTATGTAAAGGTAAAGGGACCCCTGACCATTGGGTCCAGTCGCGAACGACTCTGGGGTTGCGGCGCTCATCTCGCTTTATTGGCTGAGGGAGCCAGCGTACAGCTTCTGGGTCATGTGGCCAGCATGACTAAGCCGCTTCTGGCGAACCAGAGCAGCGCACGGAAACGGCGTTTACCTTCCCGCCGGAGCGGTACCTATTTATCTACTTGCACTTTGAGGTGCTTTCGAACTGCTAGGTTGGCAGGAGCTGGGACCGAGCAACGGGAGCTCACCCCGTCGCGGGGATTCGAACTGCCGACCTTCTGATCAGCAAGTCCTAGGCTCTGTGGTTTAACCCACAGCACCAACAGCGTCCCTATGGTTCTGTACATGCAGCCTAAACAAAATAAAGAATTCATTCCTCAATCTCCAACAGCTTAGGGCTTGTAAGTTCCACACATTAATTAAGCCATGATCAGGGTTTGGTCATCAATGAGGGAAGATACTCGCAAGTATCTATCTCCAAGTTCACCAAAGAAGTGGGTCCCAGACTGCATCGCAGGCTTGATCTGAATGTCAGTTTAAAAAGCTTGAAGACTCATTTTCAAAGAAGTGGAATTCCTCTAGCACAGAGGTAGGAAGCCTCAGGCCCTGGCCTCAATAGTCTTCCTAGGTCATGCCCCCTACAGGCCCCACCATCCTCAGCTCTGCTCTACACCCTCCTCAAGGGCTTTGACTTGCTGGACACTTAATTGTGATTGTGTCTCTTGCTGCACACTTAATTGTGATTGTGTCTCTTGCTTGCCTGGATGAACAGCCTACTGCACAAAAGAGTCACATCTACTGGTCCACCCACTTTCATTTCTCGTCACACTCATGGGTGACCAGAGATGAAAAGCCATGGGTTTTTGCAGACCCACAAGCAAAAGCAGAAACGTGCAAGTGGCAGATTGGGAGCTGACAAGCCTCAACGGTTCCAGAAATTGCAAAGCAAAGCTACTGTAAGAAGCATCAGAATACTTGGGGGGAGGAATCTAGAACTGGACAAATGCAGAGTGGCAAGCTTGTTTGTTAAGAAGCATCTCCAGAACAAGCAGAAAGTACCCAGGGTGCTTTAGGACACTGATAACCAACTTGGTGCCCTCTGGAAGACGTTGGGACCCCAGCTCCTATCAGCCCCAGCCAGTACAGCAGATGATCAGGGATAATGGGAGCAGAGGTCCAATAACATGGGGCTATCCATGCCTTAGGGAAATGAGCTACTGTTGGCACCTTACAGACATTCAGGGAATGCATTTCTGGGAATGAATCATGCCTGTGCTGGAGACAGAAGACAAGAAGGATGTCTACCCAGAAGACAACCCTAGGAAGAACGATTATGGCAATCCAAACCACCTGCCATGCTGGCCACCTAATAAGAGCAGAAAACCGCAGCAGTGGCCCAAAAATCAAAACTGTTGAAACTGTAGGAGGAGAGGGTTGGGAAACGTCAGCTTTTAAATAAAGGGTTCAGCATTGCTCATACTTAGCTGATGGTAGTGGGGATGATGGGTCCATGTGTTCCGCCTTGTTCTATTTTTGCTTCAATGTGTCATGGGGGGTGGTGGTGAAAGCTTTTTTTTAAATTATTTATTTAAACCAAACATAAACACCAACAAATCTGATGTTCATCTCCTTTCAACAGCCATGCTCATTTGTATCTATCGTTCTTTCTCCTCCTCCAGCCCAAGAGTCCACAGGTACGATGTGCCACTGGTGAGCACAGTGTTGGGGAGAACTGGCATCCTTCTCCTGATTTTGGAGGAGAGAAATGACTTTCCCAGACAGTATGTAGAGTCGTGCAGATGCATGGAAAGCAGTCAGATTCCTAGCTGCTTTTCTGAGTGCATGAAACTCGGAGCAGGGCAGAGCTGAGGAGGGCAGCAGGGACTTCTTCATCCCAAGTTGCCTGGACTTGAGCACCATAGGACATCAAACAAAACACTGTCCTTTCCTCAGCAGAAGGGGGGAGTCAGCTGTGGCAAGCACAAATATTTCTTGACTACCAAGGCTCAAAGTTGAAGCCTAGAGTTGCTGTCCCTCGTGATTTCATTCATTCATTCTGTGTATATGGCACAGAACTTGGAATTCCCGAGAATCTTCATTTACCTTCTTCTTCTTTTTTTTAAAAAAGGTGCCTTCTCAAACTCATGATTTGATGCAAATAGTTGCAGATCTACATAACATGTGTAAAGTGATTTCAGCATTCTGGAGCAGTGTCAGCCTGCGGAGTTCTGTTCTTCCCACATTGCTCCCTGGCAGGCCATTTTACTGCTCCATCTTCATTTCTTCTTGCACATTACTAAAATACTCCAGATTCTGCAAACACAGGGCTCCATGTTTAGCTCTGGCAGCAGCGTCCACCACTAAGCTGACTCCACTAAGCTGAATCAAAAGATTCTACAAACACTTAAGAGATGCTTTTCGGAACATGCAAACTGAGCAAACGCATGTAAAAAACAACTACCTGGCATGCATAAATGCTATCAGTTGACAGAATTCAGCATTTAGCACATAATGCCTGGCTAATTATTTTTAATGCAGATTTTTCTTTCAAAAAACAAACATCCTGAATAGCCCCCAATAGGCATTTCTGTGTTTTAGGAAAGGTTCTTTATAGTATTAACAATGACTTTGCTCTCTCAAACCACCTGGGACCTGACATATTTTGAGTTTGCATGTCGCTAAAGGTTTTTATTACAGTGGCTTAGTGTAGGAACCATATTAGACATGTGGGAGATTTCATACATGGACAGGACAGAAAAATGCATGGCGGAGCCGGGGCGTGGTGAAGTTTGTCAAAGTTATACCCAAAGCTGGCAGAAGACATTCTCCAAGATGTTTGGAAAAGGCATTTGCCATCATCTGCTACCTGCTCCTTTAAGTTAGATATGTCAAGGGTTGAACCTGCATGCAGGGCAATAGCCCTCATCACACATGCCCAAAGAGGTTCCTTCATTGCTTTTCTGTTGCTTAACGAGCCCCTCAAATCAGCCCGAAGTCTATTTCAAGGAGGGCAAAACAGAAACCTTGGGCTGCCACTAGGCTGTCCCCAGGCACTTGAACTTTTTTTTAATCTCTAAAGCTACTCATCCAAACAGGAGTGAAAAGAGAAATCTTCAAGATTTAAGGTTGCAATCCTAAACAAGTCTACAAGGAAGTACTTCTCACGGAAAACAGTAGACCTGCACAGGGCAGGTATCCTTTCAAAGGAAAGGCGTGGGTCCCAGATGCTGTACCCACTTACTCTGGGTTACCCAAAAAGCACAGCAAGAACCCTGAGTTAACAGCAAAATGATTCAGCTAAGAAATAACCAAGTTTCAAGCTAGCATGAAATCTGCATGAGGTCCTTTCATAGGCCTTCTCAAAGCCAGCACGTAGGAAGCCTGGCATTTCACAGAAAGGCACCCTGCATAGCAAAACAGACTGGAATTTATTTCAGTGGTCAGGCATTTAAATCATCTCTTTGACAGCAGCCTACGGCAAGAAGAGCCCATCAAAGTAATTAACTAGGAGGTCAGAAATGCAAAGGAATGAACCGAGGACAGTGAGGAACATTTCATATGAGATATTCCTATTGATAGATGAGCAGCAATGGAAAGCAACTAATATGGTATTTTCCCTGAAATTTATTCTTCCTCAACTGTCACCTAGCAATGGGCATTCCACCAAGGTATCTAAACTAGTGCCATCCCTGTTGGTTGTTAAAAGAAATGTAACTTTAAGAAGTGGTGCCTGAATTTGCTTGTTTCCTTTCTCCCGCTCCATTCCTTTTCCCATTAGAATTTTAAGGCCATGTGTTTAGATTTTTATTGACTTCCAAGCTGCTCTAGGAGCCCTTTTGGCTCAAGAGAATAAATACATGGGTGTTGCACCAAGATTCTAATAAGACACTCCAGACTTCCTTGTGCAAGGCCACAGCAGTACTCAACACTGCTAAAAAGCCACTAAAAAGCCCCTTTAGAAGTCTGAACAGCCCCTTAGAAAGGGACCATGGGTTACAAATCAATAAGGTTAATAGAGCGAACGTGTCTCAGAGAAGGATACAATAGCACCATCTACTGGTGATCCGGGGAAGACACAAGGCTAAGAAAACTTATTTGACCATGAGTTTTTGCTACTGCAAGATACGGGGTGTACAAACATACACCGAAAGGACTCACATGTTTGCACATCAATTGGACGTACCTATAATGGTCACTGCCTGCAAGACATGAGGTTGTCACTGCTACAAATGCTGCATTGTGTTCACTTATGGCTAGGGTGGGGAACCTGTTGCCTGACTACAGCTCCCATCAGCGCCAGCCAGCATGACCAATGGTCAGAAATGATGCACTTTATGTAGTCCAACAACATCTAGGGGGCACAAGGCTCCTCAGCCTATTAACTAACAACATTTGGAGGCTCAAAGCTGCCCAGCCCTGACTTAAGGACCCTGTGGTTCCTGTTATACATCCAGCGAGGCTGGATCAGGATTAGGACAACACACGTGCTGGCTTTCTAAAGTAACCTTTCTGTTAATTCTTTTACAAATCAGGGAATCATCATGTTCTCAGAATAGCAAGCAAGTTACGTCACATTGCAAAAGAACACAACTTATTATTTTCAGCTCATAGATGAGCTTGTCAATTGCATACGATTTGTGGCAGAAGAATGAAAGCTACCTGATTTCATTTATGGCAGGGCCTGTGTTAAGGACTTAACTTTGTTGACACTGAGTGGCTAAAATGCCGCCTTTAGCACCGCCTTTAGGGGTAGGTAACCTAAGGCCTGAGGGCTGGATGTGGCCCATTCGCCTTCTCAATCCAGCCCACGGACGGTCCAGGAATCAGTGTGTTTTTACATGTGTCGAATGTGTCCTTTTATTTAAAATGCATCTCTGGGTTATTTGCGGGGCATGGGAATTCGTTCATTTCCCCCCAAAAAAATATAGTCCAGCCCACCACATGGTCTGAGGGACGGTGGACTGGCCCATGGCTGAAAAAGGTTGCTGACCCCAGCTCCACAAGTCCACTGACAGAAAGATGGACTCCGCCATCGCTAGGAAATTTGGGCCAAGGGCAGCGCTTTCACTGCTCCCACAATGCTTGCATACACAAACTACCAGAAAGGAGACTTTAAAGACTGTATCAATATATCAGAATTAGAATCAAGGCTTTTCACCCAAGGAGAACCAATTTTATTTTATTTTTACTAACACTGATTTCAATGGGGGCCCTTTTCAAACTCAAGACATCCTGAATTACCCACTTCTAAAGCCACAATGCCGCACTGAGGGAACCGGAGTTTGTTTTGGAGAGGGTTTCACTGAAGTTTCTCCATTTTAATGAGCAATGATTTTAAGCAAAGAAACCATGTTTTATTTAAACCAAGTCACACGCTGTCCTCTTGCCTGCAGCAAAGGGAGTTTTTTCTTGGTTAACAAAACAGCAGGAAGAGAGAGCGAAATGTAGGTTCAGCTGGGTTTCATGTCCTCATTTCCAGAGTTAGGCATCCAGATCCCAAAGCAAATAATTGATATGGAAAACATGATACACTCAAGCTCTGCAGCTGCATTTATATTTCCAACACCCGATTGAAGTTGTAAGGCTTCATTAGTACAAAAGAAAGTTATGGGCCTTAATTTTTTCAATGGAACAAAAGCACAATCCAGCCTTACTCACTGGCCAACAGGAACGTCCCTCATTACAGTGGTACCTCGGGTTAAGTACTTAATTCGTTCCGGAGGTCCGTACTTAACCTGAAACTGTTCTTCACTTGAAGCACCACTTTAGCTAATGGGGCTTCCTGCTGCTGCCGTGCCGCCAGAGCACAATCTCTGTTCTCATCCTGAAGCAAAGTTCTTAACCTGAAGCACTATTTCTGGGTTAGTGGAGTCTGTAACCTGAAGCGTATGTAACCTGAGGTACCACTGTATTAATTAATTAATTAATTAATAATTAATTATATACCGCCCTATACCCGAGGGTCTTATATACCCGCCCCATACCACTCAGGCACAAGATACAGCCTATTTTAGGAAGCCAAAGCTTAATTTATAGCCATTTGAAGCCCACTTTTTTTTTTTACTGGATGTCCAACACAGCCTGAGGCAATGTGGAATCCAAGATGAACTCGGTTGTGGTCCCTGTTTGATTACAAATGAAAAATACATTTTAGAATCATGTCCTGACAGTTTGTTTTCAAAATATATGTATAAACTATGCAAGTTACCAGTGCCAATTCAAATAAAACAAGCAGCATCGAGTACAATATCTTATACTGGACCCATTAAAACAATGGAAACACATTCTTAGGCCCAAGTGGGTAGGACAGAAAAGATGCTATACATTCAGGATGATATCAAACAATTGGCTCCATCTTGTACCCCATCTGGATAGCTTGTAAACCAGAAAGTGGTGGTGGTAAGTGGAATAAGAGGTACCAGGTAACATTTTGGATCTGTATTACAATCCCTCCTTTGGACTGTCATGCATGCAAATTCAGCGTGCCGCCATTCATATAACTCCATCTGGAAGTACCTTTGAAAAATTTGGTTTCTAGGTGTGGGAGAAGGTATGGCAAAAGTAAGCCCCATCTACCTTGAACCTAAGAAAATAATCTCTCTTCCTTGGGTTTGATTATCTGTATTTGTGACAACAGTGTCAGGCTGGATCTGTATATCACAGACTGTACCATTTCAGGCTATGGGAGGGAGGGATAACTTTTGACTGCTTCCCCACTGGCAAGTAGAATACTATCAGGAAGTGTGGATCTCGCCTAGTTCTAATACTATTCTGTGTTCAGAAACAAAACAACAACAATAACAACAAACAAAGAAACAACAACAAATACCCTTCCTATCTGACTGGGCTGCCCCAGCCACTCTGGGCAACTTCTAACAGGTTCCACAGGGTTGGTGCCACTACCGAAAAGGCCGTCTGTCTGGTTCCCTGTAACTTCACTTCTCACAGTGAAGAACTGCCAGAAGGCCCTTGTAGCTCAGTGTCCAGGCTGAATGATGGGAGTGGAGACACTCCGTCAGGTATACAGGGCCGAGGCCGTTTAGAGCTTTAAAGGTCAGCACCAACACTTTGAATTGTGCTCAGAAACGTACCGGGAGCCAAAGTAGGTCTTTCAGGACCACTGTTATATGGTCCCAGCAGCTGCTCCCAGTCACCAGTCTACGTGCTACATTTTGGGTTAGTTGTAGTTTCCAAGTCACCTTCAAAGGTAGCCCCACATGGAGCACATTGCAGTAGTCCAAGTGGGAGATAACCATAGCATGTACCACTCTGGTGATATAGGGCGCAGGTAGGTAGGGTCTCAGCCGGCGTACCAGGAAGTTCACATCAGGAAGCAGTGCTAACCTTTGGGCCTTCAGATATGGTTAGACTACAGTTCCTATCTACCTGACCACTGGTCATGCTGGCTGGAGATGATGGGAACTATGGTCCAGCAACCTAATCCAGCTGGGATAGCTCAGTTGGTAGAGCATGAGACACTCAATCTTAGGGTTGTGTGTTCGAGCCCCACATTGGGCAAAAGAATCCTGCGTTGCAGGGGGTTGGACTAGATGACCCTTGTGGTCCCTTCCAGCTCTACAACTCTATGATTCTATATACAACCTCTAGAGGGTCAAAGGTTAGCTACCCCTGACATAAAAGACCGTTCAGAGTTGTAGTCATCAGCTTACAGTCTGTTAAATTATTCCAGCATTCTACCTCATTACCAGGGAAACAACGACCAGCAGTCATATATCGGGGAAACTGAACATACCTGCAAATATAGGCTTAATGATGCAAATGTGCAAAACATATTGTTTTAAAATAAAGCCCAACCCACTTTAAAATTGGCTGCATGCTTCCAAAACTAGTGTTTGTGATTCATGCATGGATTTTCAATGAACTAGCACCCAGAGGCTGTAAAATGCCAAAGAATTAAAGTTTAAATAGCAGGTCCTTTTTGACTTTGTTATCACATGGTGCCACAACATAGACATAACGCTTTGATCAACTTAAAAAAAATCTAGGCTTCCGACTGTTTCCAGCTTCAATTTTTAGAAGCCAGCTCCACATCTTGATAGTTTGCCAGCCTACCCAGTCAGCTGAGCATACATCTCTCACCCTAACTCAACACCACATTAAGAGGTGACAAGACAAGCCTACCAGAGAGCCAAACTCAGCAGACACTATCAGTATTTGCCTAGCAATAGACAGCTTGCTCTACTTACGCGTACAAAAAGTAGCAGGGGACTACAGACCCAATACGCCTGGTGTCCCAGGAGGAATGACCAGTAGCACATTGAAAAGAACTTAAGGAAATTTTCAATGGACAAAATCATCCTTTGATCGATAGATGAATCTTTTTATCCCATGTAATTTTTTTCCATTCTGACTCACTGCATCTAATCCAGGATTGGGGCATGATTAACTAACACCGTCAGAAACACAAGCTTTTTAAAAGCACAATCTCTTCTGCAATATATAGGTAGGTTAAAAAACAAACCTTGGTTTTCCTGGTTATTGCAACATACCAGCAGAGGACTGGGGTACCTTTTTCAGCCCCGGAAGTGCATTCCTTTCTGGGGAACCTTCCAAGTACTGCATGGCAGTTGAAAGCTGAGCTCTTCCTGCTGGGATTTATGGATGGAGATATATATATACCATGGAACACTATTTCAATACATGATCACAGCAGTGAAACTTTTATATGTACAAAGATGGAAAGACTGATCATTACCTACCATGGAGGAATGGTTGTCAAAATTACTGGACTTAGCTGACATAACAAAGCATATACCTGTTGCCTTAACAAGAAAAAAGCAACAACTAGCTGCCACATGGGTTGGACCCATAGTTTACTGAGATCTACCCTGATATGCACCTAAATAGATATATGCCATTAGGTAGACGCTTGAAAATACTCTGGCGTGAACCTCCACTATAAACTTATGATAAAGAGGTAGAAGGGAGTCCTTCTGAAGCAGAAGTATCTCTCACTGCAAAGCCCAACAATGACAAACTTAATCTATTTGCTTTGTTCTTCATATCAATGGCCTGCAATGTCATAAAGTCCTTCCAGTAGCACCTTAGAGACCAACTAAGTTTGTTACTGTTGTTATAGTTGGTCTCTAAGGTGGTACTGGAAGGAATTCTTTTATTTTGTTTTGACTATGGCAGACCAACACGGCTACCTACCTGTAGCTACTGCAATGTCATGTCGCTGAACTACGCATTCCAGCAATAATGCCTAGTGCCTTTACCAAACCTGTGGTATACTGAAATAGGCATGTGTGCTAGAAGTTGGTGCCTTTTAAAGATATCCTGCCCATCTTACTTTTACGTTTCTAAGTTTATAGCTCCAATTCTGGGTCACAGAAAGCTTCCAGGCAAGCAACACTTTTGAAAGGGAACAAACAGATCTCACAAGTGTGTTGATTCTGCCGTTCCAGCGTAACCCAGTTTTGCTTAATATAGCAGCTCCTACTATTTTCTCCTACCATGGAGAGGACAGCCAGTTCTCTACTTGTCTACTTGCAAGCCATCCCTTGTGGTTCAACTTACAAAGGCCACCATCGCTCCTGGTTCTACTTCAGAAACCTCAACCGCTTATGCTGTGCCAAACTTCTCTGAAAAGAGCTTATACTTGCTTCTCATCCCTCATTTCCAATAACTTCACGAGACGCAACTCTTCTAATACTAGGCCTTAAGAGAGATGTAACTTAGACCCCAGTTCCATAAATGGGGTGAAGAAAAGACTAATTTATGCAGCTAAATACACCGTGGATCCTCTTGCTCAGACAATTATCACCCAGTAGTTTGTATTGTTGTGCTTTTGATTTTTTAAAAACTTCTCCCCCCCCCCAATGCCATGGAAGTGCCAATTTCAGTTTAAGAGCCTTCCACTCAGGCCACTCCACACCAAGTCAAATTACTAAGAAAGCTGTCTGACTTCCAAAGCGTCTGCTGTGCCAACAGAAAAATAAGGCAACCAAGAGAGTTCAGCCTTCTACCTAAAAACAAAGGCGCAAATGAGAATCAGGAGTCAAACAATGTAAACAGAACTCAGGAGGCTGACTGATCTGTGGCACATGTGACACTATTTTAAATACTGTGAGGCAAATGTATGCAGAGTAAAATCTAAAAGAGGGCCAAGTGAGAAGGCAGCACTCAAAATAAAAAAGGAGCTGAGCTCAGACATCGAGAACGATGGAGAGAGCTGCTTGTCAAAGCAGATGGAAATGTCTGGGCACAAAGAGTGTTGCAATTCACAGCCTCACACTACCCAGATGGCAATAAAACAGGCACTCTTTATTCTGATCTTTCTGAAGTTGGAGACATGAAGATCAGATGGCAACATGTCCTACATAGGATCGTTTAGAGATGGAAGCCAAGCCAATATAGGCTTTGGCAAGAGCATCAGAAAAATGATATCCCATCTCCTTCCATTAAGCATTTGTTGCAATACTACTCAAAGTTGTGATGTGCTGCATCTAAATGTAAGACCAGAAGGGAGGAGGAGGAAAGACTACATTGTATGTGTCTTGTGATAATGAGAGGCCTCTATATAGCTGCCAGGTTATGATTACTTTGTTGGCATATTGCATGAGAAAAATATACTTTGAGATTAGATTTTTGTTTCATCCTTGCCATCTTCCAGGAGGAAGAACACGGGTGAACACAAAAGGTTTTAAATTTTAGATTCTACTTGTACCAAGTCTATCTAGATCAGTATTGTCTAGACTGACTGACAGATTTTCAGCATTTCAGACAGAAGTCTCTTCCATTCCTATCTCGAGATGCCAGGGATCGAACATGGGATCTTTTGCATCCAAAACATGTGATCTATGGTTTTCTCCCAGTCAAGTGGGAGACACACACATTTACCACCACTTCTGTGCTTCTAAGTTCTAGAAAAACCTACAAACCCACCCTCTTTCGAAAAAGACAAGGACGTTTCGGGAGATCAGAATGACCATCCTGCACTGGGGCTGTGCACATTTGTGTAAGGTGTTAACAAAGGTCCAAACGCTTTTAGCCAGCTGCTCTTGTACTCTACCTGTATATTTGATTTGGCCTGGAAAGACATTCATCACAAGTACTGAAAGTGGCAGTAATTAAGGCATTTCAACTAACAAACTAATTCAGTTTTCACTGAATGCATATTTTATCGTGCTGGAACCTGATTTGTACAGAAAGGGCTAGAAAGTACATGGGGATTGTTTTGGTTAAATGTTAGAAAAATGAGAGAAATTTGGGCATTCAGCCTTCAGCCCAGGAGCTACCACCACTCGTACACATATAAATAGTAGAATCATAGAATTGTAGAGTTCTATACCAGGGTCATCTAGGCCAACTCCCTGCAATGTAGGAATAAATGATGCACCTACACATATTACTGCTCCCTCAAACACATTATTACTTATTATTTCATAGCTGTCAATGTTTTCCTTTTTTTTAAAGGGAAATTCCCTTATTCTGAATAGGATTCCTCGAAATGGGAAAGTTTACAGCTATGTATTATTTTCTTTCTACCATCTAAACATATCCTACATTTAAAGAAAACACCATATTCCTGAAACTACAAGAGAAAATATACTGACTTTTTGTACTAAATAAGAAGCAGAGATATAAGCACACCTCATCTACATACCAGATGAAGACTAATAATGTTAATCTTATTCACAGTTTGCAAGATGGTATATTAGAGACATGTTTCAACTTCTGGGTGATGAGACTTGGGGAAATTATGTTGTCTTCATGTAAAGAGAGTTGGAAATACTATTGCAGAATTTCAATTTCCATCCATTTGTTGCTAGAAATGAACATCATAGCATCTTGCTTAGCCAGGCTCTCAGCAGCAAATTTTGTCTGGAGGGAAACCTCAGAGACCTCACGTAACTCTTCAATATGCTTTGGAGTCTATGTTATCCATTTAGTGGATCCCAACACCACCCAGTGGCAAGCTTATACCAACTACAGCAGTTCTGCAAGAAAAGTTGGGTGCAATATCTCTGCACACAATTCTTGAACTTTTCAGCAGCAAACACCTGCATATTAGCTAAACAAGATGAATACATTATTGACCAAAAGCTGTACGTTTAGGGAATCTTCGGTTATTAGTCTACTGATTCATTAATATAACAAGAAGAGCAAGAAAATGCAAATATCAAGCACATAATAGACAGCAGGTTCCCCAATACTTTCAAATTAGGCAAGGTTTCTCCCTAAAGCCACCACAGGCCAGTATACGTCTTGTGGTGATATAACTAGTTTGGCAAGTGTACATCAAAAAAATTCCATAGAGTATTCTCACCAAGATTTACATACTGTGTGGCAGCCTCTCGTTTAAGCCTAGTCTACACATACAAGAGAACAGGCCACACCACTTTCAACTCCCAGTGAAAAATCTTTTAGATGTTTACTCATACAGAAAAAAACCTGCCTTGATAAAAGAAATCTAATACATCAAGGAAGGAGAGTCCAGCACAGCCCTTTGTAAGCATTGCTGGTTTTCTACCTATACAGTAGTGAGTTTGTTGTGGGAGAGCATTCAAAAGCACGACTCTTGCACCTACATTCAGAAGTGAGAAAGGGCCATAGGTCAATAGTAGAGAACATGCTTTCCTTGCAGATGGTCTCAAGATCAGTCTTGGCTTCTCCATTTTATTAAAGTACCAGGTAATGGGAAAGAACTCCACCTGAGGCACTGAAGAACTTCTGCAACTCAGGAGTGGAGCAATGCCATCTATTCCACCACCTCTGCCATTTACCATCGCATTCTGTTGCATAGACAATGTTCCTGTTTCTTCCAAGCAAGAGGCTGCCAGATCCATGGCTGATGCCACCATGCGAGAAACAGCCACATGAAGGCTTAACTGTTAGCACATTTCTGTATATATCCAAAAGGCTGCTGCATAGATTCATCCATTGAAATAGCACCGAGGCCCCTTGCTCACAGATAAACATGTTCCCCTAGTGGCCCTCTTGAGAAAATAGAACCTGTTCCAAGCCTACAGGCTAAGCCATATTATACCATATTTTTCACTCTATAAGACACACTTTTTCCCTCCTAAAAAGTAAGGGGAAATGTGTGTGCGTCTTATGGAGCGAATGCAGGCTGCGCGGCTAAGCCATGCAAAGCCTCCTCAGGGCAGTGCTCCCTCTTGCTGTTCTAGCTTCTGGGATAGCCCCTCAGTCCCTTCCCCCACCTCCCGGAAAAGCCCCCAAGAGCCGCACTCCCTTTAAAGAGCAACACAGAGCGTGTGTGCGGCTCTTGCGGGCTTTTACCCGAGGAGGGAGAAGGGCAGCCCGTCAATGACTCCGTGCGGCTTGTGAAAGGGAGCGCTGAGCAGAGCCTGGGATGCATACAGGTTCTGCTCAGCGCTCCCTTTAAATAATTTTTTTTTTTCTTGCATTCCCCCTCTAAAAACTAGGTGTGTCTTGTGGTCAGTTGCGTCTTATGGAGCAAAAAATACGGTAGATACATTGTCAGTTCATTTCTCTGCAGCAAAATGTTCGACGAGGTCAAAGCACCATAGCGGTCACTCACCTGGGCAGCTCTGCTGGCTGACTTTCTAAGGGGGCAGCAACAGCCTCCGGTGGCGCCACGGCTGCATTGGCGGCTTGTGCATCTGCTTTCTCCTCCACTGCCACAGGCTCCTGTGACTCTGTAGCCTTTCCACCCTCCGATACAGAGTCATCACCCACTGCTGCACTGATCTCAATCTCCTCAGCTACAGCTGGCACCACCTTCACTCTTTCTCCTGCAGCTGCCATGTCCTCCTCTCTTTTCTTCACTTTTTCCTGAAGTTCTTGCTGTCTTCTGTCATCATCCTGGCGGGCCAGGTGTTCAAAGTTTTTGAAAGCCTGAAAGTGATACAGCAAACAAAGCAACAGCCCAACCATTAACCTACAGATAACAATAAGAGGACGGATGGAAAGGGTGGTTTGTTTTTTTTCAGAGGAGTGACAGAACTGCTCCTTGAAACAGACTGCTTCGTGGATGACCTACAGAAACAAAGCCATTTATATTTCTAACAAAACAAGTGCTGAAGCTTTGGAAGGACAATCAGCCCACAGTATTAATTATCATTGAAGAATGGGAAATTATGCAGAAAGAAGAACTATACTAAACATAAACTTCTAGTGAGATGCTGTAGGGCAGTGGTGGGGGACTGGACACAGTCAGCAGGCCAGATAATCATCATCATCATCAATTTTTATTTATACCCCGCCCTCTCTACCCAGGGCCAGGCTCAGGGCGGCTAACACC
Organism: Podarcis vaucheri; assembly: GCF_965113315.1. NCBI lineage: Eukaryota > Metazoa > Chordata > Lepidosauria > Squamata > Lacertidae > Podarcis > Podarcis vaucheri. Next base: position 36,007,602 of record NC_138753.1, read on the forward strand.
AAATATGAATTACAATAAAACATAATAGAAAAAGAAAAAAGCCTCACCCTTCATTGGCACTCACCTGGCAACACAGTGATGGCAGGTGACCTTTCTTTGAGCCCACACTTTTCTTTGGAATACCCAACAACCTTGTCAAGCACTCTGTAAGGGACCTGAAAGCCTTGCTGAGGGCCTTGCAAAGCACTATATTGTGAAAAGCCTTAAAATATTGACCAACCAGATATTTGTCAGGTCTTCTGAAGCCCCTTGCAAAGCTCTCCACAAGACCCAACAGATGATACTTGGGTCTTGCAGAACCCTTTGCAGGTTCATCAACAGTGCCTGGAAAGCCCCTTTTGCTTGCTACCTACCCCACACCTTACCTCAGGCATAGGGGAGGTGGGCATAGCTTGGCCAAAATGGCCTTGCAGACCAAATAAGAAGGCCTGGTGGGGACCAATTAGGCTCGTGGACCCTGCTGTAGGGTTTCCACAAAAACTCAAGGCCATAGATAAAAAATACAAGTAGTATCTTTAAAATGCCACAACAGCATTTGTTGTGTGTGTTCGGTATAACAGACCTGTTTAGCTATCCCTACAAAATTAAAACGTAATGACACGTACCTGCAACACCTTTTCTCATAGCCTTGTATGCAACCACCTGCCTGGTCACTATAGACAACAAGGAGTTACCTGAGTCCACTTAAGTGAGCAGGTTACAGGTAAAAGAACATAGCATTCTGTCCCTCCTCTAGTAGCCCATCTCATTTCTAAGCTGGGCAAAGTCCTTCATAGAGAAGATAAAATGCAGATTTTAAGAGAGTAACAAGGGCCGTCTAAACTGCCACAGGGATGAGGGTGAGGCAGAATAAATATGCAGCACTCCACTTGTAGCAGGCGCCTCTTCCTCTCTAATTGCCATATGTTAACTCTCAGCCCCATCCGAACAACACATTGAACAAAAACATCTCCACCCTTCTCATAGCCACACGCACACAGGGTCAGTTATTTCACAAACACACTTGGATCTAAGTGTTTAATCTAGTCATGCTTCTGATGCCCAGTTTTTATAAAGCAGCTGACAAAAATAATTCAATAGCCATTCTAGAACAGTCAACTGTTCCAAGAATAGACTGGAGAGGTCAGGCTGAAGTGGATATCAATCTGAAGGCCAGACTTCTGTCTGAGACAGCATTAACAAATGAAATTTAAAAAAGATACATGGGTAAGATGTGGGCAAAACCATAGTCCAGTATCAAACTGCAACCTGTAGTGTGCAGTAAAAAAGCCAAAGCCTGCTGCATTTTCATCAGATTTTATACAAGAAAACCTGGGAATCTAGGAAGCAGAACAAGCCTGAAAAACAGCTACATGACAGCAGTAATGGGATCTAAGGAAGGGTCAATGCAGGAAAAACAGCTAATTAATGCTTCTGTCCCACTACTTGCCATTGGGATCTTCTCCCTCTCTTTTAAAAGTAAAGGGGTGTGTGGGTGGGTGTAACAAGAGTGAGAGAGACATGAAATTAAGAAAGCACCTTTTCAATTTAGAATTGGGTACAAAAGAAAACTTTATCTAATCATACTCCTACAAGGAAGTAAAAGAAGCCCTAACACAGCTTTTATTTCTAGTTATCAAAAATAAAGCTCTTCTGGTAAGAAATTTTAAAAAATTCAGAATTAACTTTTCTCTAGTTTGGTTACAGAACTCTTTAGAGCTCTAATGCTAAAAAGATAAGCAGTTCTAGAAATCAAAGGTGATTTTCAATGTTAGTCATACCTGAAAACAGACCCAATGAAGTCAACGGGCTTAAATAATTTATTGGTACATTAACTTTAAATAATAATTCGCTCAAATGCATTGTCATTACCTTAACTAAGATATATTCAAATTTAATAATGGATCCTTTTTTAAAAACGGTCTCTTATTTCACAGAAAAAGGTTGGACTTTTGCCACAGACGCCTCTTAATTCCAGTCATGTATACAAAGCCATTGTATATCCACCATCCGATAAACCACAAAGGAGAGGGATTCTTAATTATATTTTGGAATCACTAAGATCTTGCAAGAGAATGTTGGGTCTCATTGTTTCACTGATTTAGCCCCTTAAGAATGTGGGATATCCTATATTTAAACCAATATACACTGTGAGAAGGGAGAAGAGCACCCATACGCCTCAAAAAAAAAGTACAGCTGGTGCAAACTACAATTATTTTTAGTCTTATTTATGTTTATGGAGATGACAGAGAAAGTCACTTTACATTTCTGGCACATTATAAATTTAATTAATTAAGGCTGCAACCTTATACCCACTTATATGGGAGTAGGCATGTAAAAGGTTGCACTTAACTCTACACTTAAGACAGCGGATAAAGAGCAAGAATTTTGCATTCAGGGAACCAAGCACCCAACTGCCAAAGGTGGGTGAGCAAGGTGAGCTAAAAGAGGATTAAAAAAACCACAATCTAATTCTTATCAATCTAATAAAGATTGGGATTGGAATGTGAATGGACTGGAGTGACAATGCCATCATAGGGCAATGTGTCAGAAAGGAAATTAATTCTGTTTTGCTTTATGTAAGCCATCATGGGAATTGCTCCAGGTGAAGAGGGAAAATAGAACTGAAACAGGCATATATCTGCCACCTAAGGATTATACTTTATTCATGAAAGTGGGTTCTAGCCCAAAATAACATAGCAGCGTAATTCTGAGTTGTGTCTGTGGCACCTTAGAAACTGTTTGTTGAGTTTGCTGTGACAAACTGACGCAGCTACTCCTGCGGAATGCGGTGTAGTTGTTAATATTGGGCTAGGACTGGGAAGGCTCCAGGTTCGAAACCCAACTCAGGCATGAAGCTCACTTTGAGTCAGTCTCTCTTCTCTCTCTCCCTCTCTCTCTCACACACACACACCCTTCTCTTACGCTGTGCCTAATGTACCCCCACTGGGATGCTGCGATTATTAAAATGAGGGTGGAAAAAGATAACCCTAAATTCATTGAAGCCAGGGGGGAAACATCTCACAGTGCAACAAATATTTGTATAAACAACAGATTGACTACTGCAGAGCTTTAAAAAATGGTCTGATTTGTTATTCTTTATTACGCCTCATACTCACTTGTCTCCAAGCGACTTTGGACGCATTTTGTTGTTGTTTCGAAAGGCAAACCTACCTTGTAACTGTTCAAGAAACACCATATAATTCCTTACCCATATATGGACAGAAAACAATCCGCTCCCATAGAACCCACCACAAGAAACTCCATAGCATACGGCTTCGTGGACTAAAGCTTCCCTTCCACCTACAAAAGCCACGGAAATAAACAACTATCTGACTTTTAGAAGACATAAAACTGATCGAAAGGGAAATTTTTAATGTTTGGTGTTTTATCATGTTTTTAGTATTCTGTTGGGAGCCACCCAGAGAGGATGGGGAAACCCAGCCAGATGGGCGGGGTATAAATATATTATTATTATTATTCCAGAATAAATCTTTATGGAGTCTTCAGAGATGCCCAGCAGGCACTGTGCTGCTTTTTTTTTTGTTTGTTTGTTTTGCTGACAGAGAGAGTTAAACCTCCCGGAAATGGCTACCTAAATAAGGACGCGTATGAAACAAAAACAAATAACTCTTCATTTTGAGCGAGGGGCAAGGGAGATGGGCGAGGAGCCCCCAGCCTCTCGGACTCACCCGGAGCGCCATGCACTTGGCCACCCCCGGAGGGAAGCCGAGCCGGTCGGCCGGCTGCACCAGGAGCCGGTAGAAGTCGGTCTTTCGGTACAAGAAGCCGAAGAGGATGTTCAGGAAGTCCTGGACGTTCCCCACATGCTGCAAGATGCCCAGCAGCGCCTGGTCGTACATGTCCGTCATAGCGGCCGCCCGCTCCATGGAAGACACCCGAGGCCGGAGGAGAGGCCTAGTCGAAAGGCGCCGGGGGACACGGCGAGGCCGGCCGAGCGAGCGGGCGAGCGGGCGACCAGCCTCCCACTCCAAGCAAGGAGCGCCCAGGAACTCCGACTGCAGAGTCCGCCGCTGTCACGGCAACCCTCACTCGGTGGGGCAACCCGGTGACGTGATGGCAGCGGGCACTTCCGGTCCGGCGCGGAAATGGGTCCGTCCCCGAACAGCTTCCCGGCGCGGCGGAGCCGCAAGGTTCCGCTTGGGCGTTTAAAACGGGCGAGCGTCTTCGACGAGGAATTTACTACATCCCTCCGCGTGGTGGAAGCAACTTTATTGGGCTCTGCCCATTTACCTGGGAGTAAGCCCCGTTGGGTGGCTTGCTTCTGAGCAGACGTGTGAGGTTGAATTATTGTTGTTTCTTTTAAAAAAATATTTTTTTTATTATTGTTTTGACAAAGTATTAATCATAAATAATAAAAAGTGCACCCCACCCCCGAGATCATTGCATTGTAACTATCCCGCCTCCCAAAATTTCATCCCCTCTTGCGGTGGTTTGACCCGCTTTCCTTTTTAACAGTAGAAATTATGCAAACACGTTCCAGATTTCAAAATAATTTCTCCTGCATATTCCCCATTTGCCTGGGAGTAAGCCCCGCTGGGTGGCTTGCTTCTGAGCAGACGTGTCAGGTTGCATTATTGTTGTTTATTTTTTAAAAAAATGTTTATTTTTATTTTGACAAAGTAATAAGAATAAATAAATAAGAATAAAAACGTGCACCCCATCCCCGAGACAATTGCATTGTAACTATCCAACCTCCAAAAATTTCAACACCTCTTGCGATAGTTTGACCCCTTTCCATTTTAACAGTACAAATTCTACAAACACCTTCCTTATCGCCTCAAAATCATTTCTCCTGCATATTCCCCATCTTACCTTAATAGCACATTGATTTATCATTAAAAGCTATATCCCACACCTCTTTATACCATTCTTCCATTTTCTATTCACCTTGCCCCTTCCACTTCCTAGCTATAATAACTGGTGCAGCTGTCAATAAATTTGTAAGCCATTCCTTCCTAGACTGTTTATCTTCCACCCCATCATAAATTGGTATAATGCTACCTCTAGACTTTTGATCAGCTTTAACTCAGTGACTTCTGTTATCTCCTTAATCACCTTTCGCAAAAAAAAATTGTACATATTTACACCCCCACCACATGTGAACATAAGTCCCAGTTTCCTGTTTGTAACGTTATCATCATCATCATTATCAGTGATGGCTTGCATTCAAACCATTTCCAGCACAGTTTGGAATACATGACTGTTCTTTCCCCCTGAGGTGGTATAATAGACCTGTAACAGTTTTTTTAATACCCCCACACTTTTTCTTTTTTAATCACCTGCAAATAGAAAACTTGCATATTCTAACTGCCTTCTAGCAGACATTTACCTGTTGTGCTAATTTCCTCTTTGCAAGGAGTGGGTCCCCCCCCCTTTTATGGGAGCATTAAAAAACGACATCATCCACCTGTAGGCTGAAGTGTTAGAGCCCATACTACCTTCTTAGCATTCTGCTATCATCAAAATTATCACATTAACCCTACTGTGTGGAAATCCCTTGCAGACAACTGTAGTGCCTGGAGACAAAGATGCTTTTCCCAACACAAAAGCAGGACCAGCACTCTTCCTGCATACTGCCTCTGATAGAGAAGGTACAACATTACCATTGGAGCTAGTACCCTTATCGTCCATGAAGTTGTCTAATCCTCGTTTGAAGCCATCCAAGTTGGTGGACATTACTACTTCTTCTGAGACTGAAATCCACAGTGTAATTATGTGCTCTGTAAGGAATTACTTTCTTTCCTTTGTCCTGTATCTTCAGAGTGGATATGTATACGATTACAGTCATACCTCCGGTTAGATGTGCTTCAGGTTGAGAGTTTTCAAGTTATGCTCCGCGGCAACCCTGATGTAACGGAGCATGTTACTTCCGGGTTTCACCGCTCACATATGCACAGACGCTCAAAATGACGTCATGCACATGCGCAGAAGCGGCAAAATGCGACCCGTGCATGCGCAGACGCGCTGTCACGTCTTACATTTTACTCAGGATGTGAATGGGGTCCAGAACAGATCCTGTTCACATCCAGAGGTACCACTGTACTGTCTAAAGCAGCGACAAGCTGCAGCTCTGATTTTAACGAACATCAGACCTAGGGGAGGATTTTTATCTCTTTGTCCCTGGATTACTTTTTCAATCTACCCCCCAACACCTCCCCGCAAGCTGCTACTAACCCTGTAATGGGAAAGATAGTTGTGTGTATTCCTTACCAAAGGAGACTGAGGCTGGATCTACACTTTTAACGCTGTTAAAAAACAACCCAACACTTTAAGAAAAATATTCCTCCCAATGCAATTTCCCATCAGCGACAGATCACTGCTCTACAGCGTCCTCTGGTGTCACATTTTCATAATGTATTCTTAACGTTGTAAGTCACCATTGTAGATTTGTCCTAACAGAAGCTAAGGGGAGGGATTTAGATGGAGAAAAGATTAGGACACCTCTGCAGGCTTACAGTTTAAAAGACATGACACACAAGGGAAAAGGAATGGGGAGAGAGGAGGGGGAAAGCATCCCCAGGCACTAGTTGTTAATGTGTCACTGGAATGTAAGATGCAGGGTATCTTTGGGTTGTATCCAACTGAGTTTTACTCAGAGTAGATCTATTGCAATTAATCAGCCTAAGTTAGTAATGGCCATTAATTGCAAAAGGTCTGCTCTGTGTATGGATTGAATAAAGCCCCTTATCTGTTTACCATTTTGTTTGCAAATTGCGAACCTTTTTGCAAACCTAGCACCAGTGAATGAGAAAGCATTTCAGATAGCACGCCCTCATTTCATACTCTGACCACGCGAGAACTACTAAGGTAACAGAAGGAATTGTGATAGGAGAAACTTGATTTTAGGATCAGGTTGGTTGAGCATGGCCAACTAACAGGTAAGATTGATAAATAAGCACTTTTAAGTGCTCTGGTCTAATGTGTCCATCGTATAGAAGTTCCATCAACTTGATAGATTTCTCTTTTGTTCAAGGGAACACCCTGGCAAGAGCAGTCAATAGATTAAAGGTAAAGGTAAAGGTACCCCTGCCCGAACGGGCCAGTCTTGACAGACTCTGGGGTTTGTGCGCCCATCTCACATCTATTGGCCGGGGGCCAGCGCTGTCCAGAGACACTTCCGGGTCACGTGGCCAGCGTGACAACGCTGCTCTGGCGAGCCAGAGCCGCACACGGAACGCCGTTTACCTTCCCGCTGGTAAGCGGTACCTATTTATCTACTTGCCCCCGGGGGTGCTTTCGAACTGCTAGGTTGGCAGGCGCTGGGACCGAGCAGCGGGAGCGCACCCCGCCGCGGGGATTCGAACCGCCGACCTTTCGATCGGCAAGCCCTAGGTGCTGAGGCTTTAGCCCACAGCGCCACCCGCGTCCCTGTAGTCAATAGATTAGAGGACGGATATTACGACAAATGATATTTACAGGACGATTAATTTGTTCTTGTAGACTGAAACAGAACAGGCGCATTGACTTCCAGACAAAGTGAATTATTGTTCACTAATTCGTTCAATGTCCCTTGTCTTATTAGTCGTCACTAACAGTTTTTCCGCTTGCTGCCATGGTCTTACAACAGCCCTCCAGAACCAGGAGTCTTCCAGTCTGTATCTCTCCCTCATCACCACCTTAATCCTCTTCCAGAACTTCAGGGTGTGCCAATGTTTCAAGCTGAGATCTAAACCAAATCAAAGCGGGTCCTCAAAACCCACTAGGTTCCTCATGTCCATTGACAACTACACTGAATCTGGTGGTCTCAGTTACAGAGCACAAAGGCATCTCTATTGCAAATGGAGGGTAGGCGATGCATGGAGACGCAGCATGGCTTGCTTCTGGACTGTACATCGTAGCCGTCATTTCTGGTATAGATAAGGAATGGCTTTCTCGTATTGCCCTCCACTTGGTAAACAATCTGCAATACCTGTAAAGAAAAAGAGATAATCTCTCAAGCATTATCTATTTAATAAGTGATGTGCATAAAGCAATCCTGTGTGTTTTGACTCAGGAGAACGTTCTGCTGTGTTCAATGGACCTTCTGCCCAGGTCACTCTCCACAGCAGGAGTGTGGAACATTTTCCAACCTGAGGGCCACATTCCCTGCTGGGCAATTTTCCAAGGGCCACAGGCAGAGTCAAGAATGGGCAGAGCAACAAAATGGCTGCAATGCCTCAAGGACTGCCCCATTCCATATGAACCTACCTGGACCCTGAGATCATACTCTGAGGCTCGTCTTTGTGTGCCTCCTCTCCACAAGAGGTCCGGAGGGTGGCAACACAAGAACGGGCCTTCTCTGCAGTGGCTCCCCATTTGTGGAATGCTGTCCTCAGGAAGGTTTGGCTGGCATCTTCATTATACACCTTCAGGTGCCAGGCAAAAACATTCCTCTTCAGCCCGGCCTTTAGCTGACTGACATCTGATGAGCTTTGGAATGTGTTGTGGTAGGGGGAATTATTGGTTTGTTTCTGTTCTTATTTTTATGATGCGTTTTGGGGTTTTTTAATTGTAATTTTATGCCATGAACTAACTTGAGATCTACAGGTATAGACTTCCGGATTGGTGCCTCCGGCAATGGCGGATTTCCTCTGATCGGGAGGAATCTGCTCCGTGGAAATTTGGGTCTGGCCGCCACAGCGAAGGCGGAGACCCGTAAAAATCACAGGTGGGAGAAGCCTGTGAACGTGGGATTCGGCGGGCACCTTTTGCACCTCCCCTACTTGTGGGGAAACCCGGTTTTGGGGATCCGGAGTGACGTGGGGTGAGCGGCGCGGTGCTTCGAATTGTCTGCTTCTTCCACGGAGCGAAGCCGCATAGCTGTTGCCGGAGAGCATTGACTTTTTCCTGTGGACAATTTGACTCCAAAGTAATTACCCGTGAGTAGAGCTGAAACGGGAGAATCGGATTTTAAACATCTAATTTGGCATCGAAACGGGGAGGTTCAAAACAGGAAGTCCACCTTCCCTATTTGTAAACAGACTGAGGCAAGGAGGCTGTAGGCTGAAGTCTTGGAAAGCCTTTTGTAAAAGACAAAATTTTCATCGGTAAAGAGCATAAAACCCCCCCTTGGAGGCAGGAGAGGAGGGGGGGAGTTGTGGACTGAGTGTGCCTGCGGGAGAGAGTGAGGGGAGTTAAGATGCCGCCGCTCTGACCCTGGAAACGGGCTGCCAGTAGGACTGACGTTTTGGAATGTCCATTGACAGCACTTAGAACGTTCCTTGGCAGATAGCAAAGTAAGAGAAATACATTGTTTCTATTGTCTCCGGCTGCTTCTAAAAAGGAGTAAAAAATAACTGAAAACTGAAACTAACTTTGGATTGTATGAGTTGCGTTTAAAGGGGACATTGTTGACTATTATAAATAGAAACTGTTTCCCCCTAGTGGAAGTCTCTGAAATTGGTTACTTTATAAGAGCTGGGCTAGGGGGATTTCCAGCTGCAAGGTAAGAATTGTGAGACTCTGGGATTGACCTTGAATCTTTCAAGTGTTATGGCAGATGGAAAGGAAAAAACAGGTGAAATGTCAACAGAAGAGGCCTTAGTGGTCGTATTAGTGAAAATAAACGATTCGCTGGAACAGCTTCACAGGAAAACAGACAATTTGGGACAAGAGGTGAACACCAACACAGAAACCATCCAGAGATTGATACAGGAATTTACCTTGATACGGCAAACTGCGGATGAAGTCAGGGAGAAAACCCCTGCTGCTGAATGTAAAACAATACAACTGGAGTGTGAGAGAGCCACATCCATTCAAAGGCAACTCGATGAACATAAGTTGACATCTGATATGATGGAACTTAAAGAAACCCTACCTGAATTGGGAAAGGAAAGTTTGACAGAGCTTCAGGAGGAGACAGGACTAACATCGGTTGAGAAAGAGAGGCTTTTGGGGGTCAGTATGACCACCAAAAATGTGAATTTATTTAAGGGTAACTGTGAAGGACGTTGGGTTGAAGAGAAGGGGGATTGGGAAATATGAACAAATCTGAAGCTGCTATTGTTGGGCCGAGCTGTTGTGGTGGGGATGAGGGTTGCTGTGTTGCCGGGGATGTTGCTTTTGTTCCAAACAGTGCAAGTTTTGGATGGGATGGATTGTCTCAGGAGGTGGCAGAGGGATGTTTCTGGATTTGTTTGGCAGGGCAGGAAGCCTCGAATAAAATTTAAGATATTGACAGATGCCAAAGAAGGAGGTGGACCTGCCCTGTCAGACCCCTAAACTTTGTTGTGAACCATCTGCTTTTTGCTGGCTGAGAGAATGGTTGTCTCTTGGAAGCACTGAAGTGTTGGATAATGGCAGATGAAGTTGATGGACTAGATGGAATTGGCGGGAAAGACTGGCAAGATCCGAGACCAGGGAGAAGAGTCGGTGGAAGAAGACTGGGAAAAGTTTAAAGATTATTTATAGAAATATTGTAAAATTAATGAATGTTAGAAGAATGTTGGAATGAAGTTATATGGCTTCAGTAGAAATGTTATAAGGAATTAAATATAAATAGATTAATAGAGTATTAAAGGAAAATGTTAAAATGTGTTAAGATAATTATAGGATAGAAAACAGGGGAAGATGGAAAGGAATTGCTGAAATAATTAATAGAAGTGGAATACAAAAAGGGAGGTGTGAGGAGGCCGTGGAAATATGTGAAAGAAAGCTAAGATATTGGAAGTTTTTTCTTTTTTGATGTGTTTTTAAATTGTTTTGTTTTGTTTTATTAATTTTTATGTAGTGTTTTTGTATTGTAATGTTCTGTTTTTTCTTTGTTGTTTTTTTTGTAAGTGTTTAAATTGTTGTAAAATGAATAAATATTATTATTTTAAAAAAGAGATGTACAGGGATAGGGCGGTATACAAATTATTATTATTATTACTATGACGATGGTGATGATGATCTCTTACCTTGAGCTCATTTCCATTCATACACCCCCCTCTTTATCCTCCTTCCCCACAAGCCAAGAAGCAGTGTCAGAGTTCAAGGATACATTCCAGCCCGGGCAAAAGCACTCCAGGGGAGTGCAAAGCAGGACTGGGGAGGGATGTGCCAAGTGGAGAGGTGGAGTGGCCTGTAGGGAGTCCTGAGGGCTGCACTGAGATTCCCCCTCCCTGCTTCACCCTTAAAATAAAGCTTGCAGCATCCTTCTGTTAGAAGAATTTTAAGGTCTCAAATATATATTCATTAATGCACACGTCTCTAAATATATAAACTATGTGTCTGAAATAGTACAGTGGTGCCTTGCAAGATGAAAAGAATCCGTTCCGCGAGTCTCTTCGTCTTGCGGTTTTTTCGTCTTGCAAAGCAAGCCCATTAGCGTCTTAGCAGATTGGCGCTATTAGCGGCTTAGCGGATCAGCTGTTAAGCGGCTTAGCTGATAAGCAGCTTAGTGGCTTAGCGGATCAGCTGTTAAGCGGCTTAGCGGATCAGCTGATAAGCGGCTTAGCGGATCAGCTGATAAGCGGCTTAGCGGATCAGCTGATAAGCGGCTTAGCGGATCAGCTGATAAGCGGCTTAGCGGATCAGCTGATAAACGGCTTGGCAGATCAGCTGTTAAGCGGCTTAGCGGATCAGCTGATAAGCGGCTTAGCGGCTTGGGGGAAGGGGGGGAGGAAAAAACCCCGCAGGAACTCGCAAGACATTTTCGTCTTGCGAAGCAAGCCCATAGGAAATTCGTTTTGCGAAGCACCTCCAAAACGGAAAACCCTTTCGTCTAGCGGGTTTTCCGTCTTGCGAGGCATTCGTCTTGCAGGGCACCACTGTACAGGAGTGCAATCCTGAAGCCATTTTGACTCACCCAGGGACCCCTCAAATACTCCCTGCTGGAAGGGAGGCAAATGGGGAAAGCCTCCCCGTTGTCTTTTCTCTTACAAATCCTGACTTAAAGGTGTATTTGTGTATGAATAGGGTGAGCCTGTGACCTGGATTCAGGAACTAAAGTATTAGCCATCACAAAAGAATTGCCATGCTGCCCAGGTAATGCAATCAGCGACCCTTATCAGGTATCCTGGCATACAAGATTTCTGCTGTAGACCACCTCCTATGATGTATGTATGACGATTTTGGGGTGATCTTTGGCTTAGGGGGTTGGGCAATGTCAAAAGTCCTTAAAGGTTCCTGCACACTTCTGTTCAGAGTCTCTCTCTCCTTGGAAGGAGGGAAGGAAATGCTTTTGCAACAGAAAAATAAATATCTGCCTTGCTTTCTACTGGATCCTGCCGCCAACCATTCTTCTCTGACCGATCATTTACTTAGGGTACTCGGAGACCCATGGGGAGTTGGGCAGCAAAAGCTAAACCCCTATATTTACATCACTTCTCACAACAGGAAGTCACCCTCTACTGAATTAGCCCTTTCCCTCCACCACCTCCCCTCCTGTTCCTCGTCCCCACCTGGACTGGGCCATCCTCTCGCGGAAGAACTCGGTGCAGAAAATGACAAGGATGGGACTGACACAGCTGTGGGCGTAGCTGAGGCAAATAGTAGCCTGGTACAGGTAGAAAAAGGTGGCAGAGGGTGTGGCATTGAGGTTGACCAACTGCAGCACGTGGTACGGAGTCCAGCAGACAAAAAAGGCAGCCATGATTGTGAGGGCCATGCGGGTCACCTTCCGGCTGCGGGCAGATGGCTTCCTATGCACCCGGCGCATGGCACGGAAGAGGTGCTGCAGAGTCAATGAATACAGTACAGTGATCACCACCAAGGGGAGCAGGAAAGCCAGCAATGACTGGTACAGGGTATACCAATATACACTGTGGGGACCTGGTAAGTCAAGGAGGCAGATCTCAGTCTTGTTGTCCCAGTGCACCCGGGCATAGAGCATCGCAGGCGTGGCCAGAATCAAGCTCCCAGCCCACACACCAGCGTTGATCAGAGTTGTGCACCGCAGGGTCCGTTTCTGGCCGATGGTGGACGAGTACACAACTGCCACGTACCTGGAAAGAGAAATGAACTGGCGTCAGGGATACAGGAGACAGAGGGCGGCACATTCCACAAAGGAGACGAGGCGTATGTCCAAATATCCACAATAAACGTGCACACTGACCATGGTAACTCATTGTTGGTGATTATTGCAGGAGGGATGCGCTGTGTAAAATGATTGCCATTTGCAACGGAAGAATCAGATGGGAAATAGAGCAGCTGTCCTTTTTTCTGCAAATTTAACAGAAGGGAAGACAAACCTTCCCAGCTGACATTAAGACTATCGAAGCTAACTTAAACCTATAGCTTAATACGCACAAATAAATGAGATTGACAGTAATAAGCCATGTGTTCAAATGCAGAAAGGGCAGCGAGGACTTCACACTACTGGGTAGAGGGTGGTAAGTGTTTTCTCCCTGCAGGATCCATCTGTTAGCCTCTACACCACAGGGATATAATTTAAGAGGGCAAGAACATCCGCAAATATCAAGGATTTCTCCAAATGACAGTTAATACGAGCAATAATTTATTCCGCTTTACTGCCTGTGCCATAACTTTCCCATAAATCAGGCCTAAACAGCTGGTTGCCCAGTGTCAGTGAATGACTTTCCAGGATTTTAGGCAAACATATTTACCATCTCCTACTGTAGTCTTTGCCAACCTGGTGCTTTCCAGATGTTTTGGACCACAACTCCCATCAGCCCCAGCCAACAACTATGCTGGCTGGGGTTGATGGGAGCTGTAGTCCAAAATATCTGGAAAGCACTAGATTGTTGAAGTCCAATCCTTCTCACTGGAAATGCCAGGAACTGAACCTGGGATTTTCAGCTTGCAAAGCAAGCACTCTGCCACAGACCTATGGTCCTTCTGAGTTGCTTCTGAATTAGCATACCATGTTCATCCCGCTCTTCTACCTTGGCTCCTACCTGTCTACACACAGCAGAGTGACAATGCCCACGCTACTGAACTGGTTGTTGAGGTCGATGGTGGTCGCAGCCCAACAAAGAAAGTCTCCAAAAACCCAGCCTTGCTCCTGCAGAAGTTGGTGGATGACAAATGGCATACCAAGCAAGAAGAGTAAGTCAGCTACTGCCAGGTTCAAAATGTAGATGTCGGACACCACCTTCTGCTTGCAGCCCAGAATGACCGAAATCACCATCCCATTGGCCAGAACACCGGAAGCACAAATAAGGGCATAAATGGCGGGCAGCACAAAGCGGACAGCTGGCCCCGGGAAGCTGCTGCCAGCACCCAGCGTGTGCTCACCACAGCCTGGTTCTAGCTCACAATCCCTTTGAGAGTGGTTTAGTATCCATGGATTAAGAAGACCAGGAGATATGTTGAGGCCAGGAGAGAGGTCGCGGACTCTGTCCAGCAAAAGTGCCATGATGGGCCCTGGGCAAGGGATGGAGCTGTCCTGGTGAGCCAAGGAAAATCCAACATGGCCATTCAAAGGAGCAGAAGGCCTCTGTGCCGGAGATGAACGCCAACTCTGTGTCTCAAAGCCCAAACTGAAACAATGCCAATTGCCTCCTTCCTCAGTAGAAGCTCTATGGTTTGATGCTGGTGTGTACAGGGATAAACCTTGAAAGACTGTTGTTCATCTTTTGGCAGGAGACTCAGCAGCTTGGCTCCATTGTACATGGTTCTTCTTGTCTTGTCTCGGGTGCCATCTAGAGCACTCTAAAGAGGAAATGTTCCAGCTGCCTCTTGGACATCCTGGAAGACAAATGAAGGACTTAGGAACATAGAAAGTTGCCATATACCAATGATTCATTTACACTGATGGGCAGCAGCTCTCCAGAGTTTCAGCTGGAATATTCCCATCCCTTCCTGGAGAAGTCAGGGACTGAACAGGGCTGATGCTCTACCACCAAGCTATGTGTGTCCTTCCCACTTACATTAAAAGAACAGCCAGCTACCAAAGTCAACAGCCATAAACTGTCCATTCATTAGAGGTAATGAAAAGCACGTAACATGGGGAAATCCAGCCATACGGGCGTGGTATAAATAATAAATTGTTGGTTGTTTTGGTGGTGGTAGTGATGGTAGTGGTGGTAGGATATATTACCACATGATTCCACAGATTCAGCTAACAAAATTTTATGGTTCCTTAGTACAATCAAGAATGGAAAATCTGTCTTACCCTCCAGATGTCAGTGAACCACAGGTCCTATAATCCATGAACATTTTCCATTTTGGCTGGGGCTGATGGGAGCTGGACTTCAACATCTGGAACATAAGAAGAACCCTGTTGTATCAGGCTAAAGGCCCATTTAATCCAGCATTCTGTCTTCCCAGTGGCCAACCAGTTGCCAATGGGAAGCTCAGAAGCAGGGCCTGAGCATAACAGTATTCTCCCCGCTTGCAAATCTCAACAACAGGCATTCAGAGGTATACTGACTTCAACAGTGGAGTTAAGGCATAAACATAATAGCCAGTAGCCACTGCTGGCTTTTGTCACCAGACTCGGCTCTAGATAAAGGAGTGTTCCATGCAGCCCAATATCCAAACAGTGAGAGACTTCAAGGGTGCCAGCAGTTACCTTGTGTTAAGTTTCCCTTGGAATGAAAGTCACAGGAGACTGTGGTGTCTTTTTGATATATGGTTTTATTTACACACACACACAATGTGAGCATAAGATGGAAGGGCTCAGAGCATCAGCTCTCGCTGCCCCACTAGGTTTTCAGGAATCCGCCACCAAAAACCATAGCTTTGGTTTCAGCACAGAGTGCAAGGCCAGCCCCTGTGTCTTTCCCGCTCTAGGTGAGATTACACAACACAGGCCCCTGGTCTATTGATCACCAACCCCTAGGATGACCTGGTATCCAACCACGTTGGTGGGGAAGGCTTATCCCCTCCTTCTAAAAAAGCATCACTCACTAGTTACGTATTTCTATGACAACACATCTATTCTTGACCAACTATTTAGACATGTAAATAGGATTCTTAAGAGGCTGCTGGCTAGGACCATTAGCTTAACAAACAGACTGGTTTGTCCATTCAGTGGTTGCTTCTACTATGGGCTCCTGTCTTACAGGTATAACCACAGGTCTGGGGACCCAAATACATCATTCACACACACACACACAATCCTGTAACTGGAGATTTCCTGCCTGGTTTTGTGCCCGGGGCTCAGTGGGCAGAAGAGTGTCTCCCCTTGGTTAGGTTACAACTAATACAGGGTTAGGGGGGCCTCCTTCAACCTCAAATTCACATTACCCCAACCCCAAAAAGTCTTGACAGTGGGGGAAATCACCTGCACGTTCTTGGAACTGGATGTGACCAGTTGTGATGACTGACCCTGACTCCACCGCTGCTCCCACTTCGGCTGCTGGTCCTGCGGTTAAAAGGCCACTCCTTCCATGTCCTCCGCCTGGTGGGTTTGGATACATCACACAAACCCCGGGGAGTCTCTCTCATGCACCTCAAAAGATGCTACCTCAGTTTCCAGCAGGGGTGCCAACTTGAATAAAATATTTGGGAGGGGGGCAGGTAAGCATCACCCACCCATAATCAATCACATGACACGGTGCATGCACATCATTCGAATGGCAATGCCCATCAACTTTGGGGTGGGGGGCTGGACCCCTCAAATATTTTATGGGGGGTCCAAGATCCCCCTCGGCCCCAGCCGTTGGCTCCTATGGTCCCCAGTAGCACAAAAGACAATTGGAATGAATTATTCGTGTTACTGAAGCACTCACACGTTCATCTTCATGGGATGGAGGAGGGGAGAGGCATAAACGCTCACACCCCACTAAAGAAAAAACCGAGGCGCAGGTGTCCCGATGCGGGGAGGGGGCGCGGCGGCCGGCTGCCCGTTTACAGCTCTACCTCCCTCCGCTCCCGAATCTTGCCTAAGCGGTGTCACTCCGCTTTCCTTTCGAGCGAGATGGTTCCAGTCCAGCTTGTCTCGGGAGCAGAGGGACATGGTGAAGAAGTAACCCCACGCGCCCCCCTCCCCTGTGCCTCGTGCGTTTACCCTTCCGTCAAGATCTCCACGTGTACCTCCTCCTGCTGCTGCTGCTGCTGCTGCAGATGCGTGTTCGTGTGGATGCGCGCGGCGCGCCTCTCTCCGAAGCCGGCTCTCTCCCTGGCGCGCGCAGTCGCCGCCCATCAGTGGATCCTCTCGCTCGCGCCTTTCTCTGCGTTCCGCAACAGTTTGCAGGAGAAGATACGAGCGGAGGAAGGACCGTGTGGGTTTCTGTTTCACCCAGCGTCAGAGACGTCCGGCATTTCTACCCGCCCCTCGCTCTCCAATGCCTATTCCCCTCCCTTAAAAAAAAAAAAAAACGGAGGGGGGAAGAAAGAAAAAGCAGACATGGATTCGCATTGGGCTGAAACTTCTCTCTTCTGATCTGAAGCTCTGCATATATGGAGGGATGATGGTGTGAGGTGAAAGCACTCTGCACATGCTCAGGGCATGCACTTTTCCAAACAAATGCCAATGACTTTTCCAGCCAGCTTTTACTCCAAGGAGCACAGCTCAGGGCCAGGATACATGCCGGCCACTTTGCCTGTCCACCATATTGCCCCCTATCAGTCCGTCCCCTTCCCCTTTAACTAGGGTCTTGGTCTGCCACCAAGAAAATCCTTAATAAAAAACAACAAAACATCCAGGAGCCTAGCTGGGAGGGCAGTGAATGGCAGCCAGCATAGCTGGGCTGGTGAGGACTCCTTCCCTTGGCCAGGGCCCAGGCTAGCTGACTGCAGGTGCCAGGATGGCCGAGCCACAGGGGGTGTGGGTCTTCTCTGCAAGAAGAGGGCCTTTAAGAGCTGTCCAGATGCTTGTGGAACAAACAAGCCAGCTTTCGCTCTCCCATCGGCGCCGTCAGACACTTGCACGGTATGGCTGGAGCACCGCAGAGACAAAAGTGCAAATTGGAAGCCCCAGCAGCTGCAGAGAGGGTACGTGGGCTGAGTCATCCGTTCATCCTGCGCCTTGCTGGCATCGCAGTAGGAAGGGGGCGTCAGAAACGTTTGACAGTTCAGCCCCTGCCTGTGTGGGTGAGAGGGTGGAAGAGCCAAATGCAGTGCTACAAAAAGGGTGTGCTGAGCAGCTCCAGCAGCAAAATTTATTTGTACATTGGTACCTCGGGTTACAGGGACGCGGGTGGCGCTGTGGGTTAAACCACAGAGCCTGGGGCTTGCCGATCAGAAGGTCGGCGGTTCGAATCCCCGCGACGGGGTGAGCTCTTGTTGCTTAGTCCCTGCTCCTGCCAACCTAGCAGTTCGAAAGCACATCAAAGTGCAAGTAGATAAATAGGTACTGCTCTGGCGGGAAGGTAAACGGCGTTTCTGTGCACTGCTCTGGTTCGCCAGAAGTGGTTTAGTCATGCTGGTCACATTACCTGGAAGCTGTACGCCGGCTCCCTCGGCCAATAAAGCGATATGCACCATACAAGAAATATGTAAAATAACTATGCAAGTAATAGACATCACCCCAGAATTGGCCCTACTAAACATCTTCCAAGACAACAATGCCCATTTACACCACAAAGAACTCATAACCCACCTACTTTCAGCAGCCAGAAACACCATAAGCAGACACTGGAGAGACCTGTCAGGAGTAAGCATGGACCAATGGTACCAAATAGTATGGGAAACAGCCCTACTAGAAAAATTAACTAACAAACTGAAACTGACACGGGGACAAACAGAAGAAGACGCCTTCACCCCGGTATGGCTCCGCTTTATCACAGCATACAAATCAATATGGCTAACCTGATCCAAAACACCCACCCACCTCACCCACACATGAAAACAAAGATCACCACAGCCAATCGCAAGCAAACAATCACACCCTAGGCCAACCCCAACCTCTCTCACCACTAAAGGAACACAAGTGAACAACACAAGCAACGCTGACACCAAACTCTACATACATTAAACATAATAGAAACACCGCCACCCGACCCCACCCCTATCCATCCTCCCTCCCTCCACCCCCCTCTCTCTTTTCTTTTTTCTTTTCTTCTCCCCCTAATGCCTCAACAAATGAAACGGATTTGTAAAAATGTTACATGGGGGAAAAAAATACGAGGCACTACACTTCTGTAAAACAAGAAAATCCTGAATAAAATATATATTAAAGCGATATGCACGCCACAACCCCAGAGTTGGCCACGACTGGACCTAATGGTCAGGGGTCCCTTTACTTTTACCTTACCTCGGCTTACAGACACTTCATGTTACAGACACTTCAGGTTACAGACTCTGCTAACCCAGAGGAAGCTGTACGCCAGCTCCCTCGGCCAATAAAGCCATATGCACGCCGCAACCCCAGAGTTGGCCACGACTGGACCTAATGGTCAGGGGTCCCTTTACCTTTACCTCAGGTTACAGATGCTTCAGGTTACAGATGCTTCAGGTTACAGGCTCCGCTAATCCAGAAATAGTACCTCGGGTTAAGAACTTTGCTTCAGGATGAGAACAGAAATTGTGCTGCGGTGGCCCGGCAGCAGCGGGAGGCCCCATTAGCTAAAGTGGTACCTCAGGTTAAGAACAGGTTAAGAACGGACCTCCAGAACGAATTAAGTTCTTAACCCGAGGTACCACTGTAATAAGGATATTGGAAGATGCCTTGTACCATATCAGCTTGTTGGTCCGATTTGGTCTGGTGTGGTCTATTCTGACCAACAGCAGGGGAGCCTCAAGATCACATGTAGTAGGGAACAGTTTTCAAATATTCTCCTTAGGGAAGGTGGAGCGAGAACTATTAAATAATACTCTCCATCAGGACGAGGGAGGGAAATAAGTGCTACAGCTTGTACAAATCCACCTTGCTGAATGCCACAGCTGCCCTTCCCCTCCATCCTTCTCATCAGCAGGTGACCCGCTGGCACAGAGATTAAATGCTAGCAGATTTGCTGCTAACATGTGGCTTTAATGACACCTACTGGGATCTGCTTCTTCCCACTCAGAGGCATCATAAATGAAGCCCCATCACTGAGTCCTTCTCCCGCTGCCTTTCCCTGCAGCGCCAAATGGCTACTTTTAGAGAATGCTTTTGCCAGTAATTTGTGCTTGACGGAGCACCAACAGCTCTGCACATTCAGAGCCAGTAAAAAGTATCCAAAAATTTCAGATCATAGACCATGAAGGAATCCATCCTGCTGCTCTGGTGAGGAATGAGTCTGCCAGTAATGGTAAGCCCCTCTCCTTATTTTCTTAAAGGGACATTGCAAAGCTTTTTCGGTGGCATTATGGGTAGTATCCAAAGCTAGTCACATTCAGAGGAGACCCTTTAAATTAATAGATGTGGCTACTTTATGTCCATTGATTTCAGGGAGTCTAGGAGTCAGTGGGTCTAGAAGTCAGTAGGAATTCTATCCTGTATTGTACAGTAAAGAATACAGACCTCTCTGGTTTCCAGTTCCAGGGTGGGAAAACCCCTGTTTGATGGTAGGCAACAGTACATTTATGCAACTGTACACAGTTCATTCTCACTGGGTGCAGCTGGAAAATTTTGCCGATCAGAAGGTCGGCGGTTCGAATCTCCACGACAGGGTGAGCTCCTGTTGCTCGGTCCCTGCTCCTGCCCACCTAGCAGTTCGAAAGCACGTCAAAGTGCAAGTAGATAAATAGGTACCGCTCCAGCGGGAAGGTAAACAGCGTTTTCGTGCGCTGCTCTGGTTCGCCAGAAGTGGCTTAGTCATGCTGGTCACATGACCCAGAAGCTGTTTGCCGGCTCCCTTGGCCAATAAAGCGAGATGAACGCCGCAAACCCAGAGTTGGCCATGATTGGACCTAATGGTCAGGGGTCCCTTTACCTTTAAGGCATGCAGGGGAATGGAAGTACAGTGGTACTTCAAGTTACAAACACCTCAGGTTACAAACGCTTCAGGTTACAAACTCAGCTAACCTGGAAGAGTTACCTTGAGTTGAGAACTTTGCCCCAGGATGAGAACGAAAATCGTTTGCTGGCGGCGCAGCGGCAGCAAGAGGCCCAATTAGCGGAAGCACGCCTCTAGTTAAGAACAGTTTCAGGTTAAGAACAGACCTCCAGAAGGAATTAAGTTCGTAACTAGAGGTACCACTGTAACAGGGCAAATTATTATTGGAGGAGCAAAGGGCATCCTAGGACTGAGGCAGGGTATCTGCTGAGGCTCCACAACGAATTAGGAGACCCACAGGCAAAAGCCTCTTGCACCTGCTTCCTCTCTTCACCACTGCAACCTGCTTGCTGGTTTCACCTGCCTCTGGTCTGGCCCAGACAACAGTGGGGGTGATGCTGCTTTCTTGCTCGTTTACTGTCTACCTGGCAAGAAGGTGGCAGGTAGCAATGATGAGGAACAGCCAGTAATAATGGCAGCAAGGAATATCACCAGTAGAAAGCCAGGTCAGTAGTTGATGGCTGATTACCGTATTTTTCGCCCCATAAGACGCACTTTTCCCCCTCCAAAAATGAAGGGGAAATCGGGGTGCGTCTTATGGGGCGAGTGTCTGCAAGCCTCGCACACCCGGCAGGAGGTCCCACCGGGTGCGCGAGGCTTGGGGCGGCAGCCTGTCGCCCGAAGCACGGGGAGCCCTCGGGAGGGCTCCCCCTGCTTCGGGCGAGTGTCTGCAAGCCTCGCGCACCCGGTGGGACCTCCTGCCGGGTGCACGAGGCTTGGGGCGGCAGCGGACTGCTTGCGCGCACCTAGAAGCTTGGGGCGCGCTGAGCTCAGCACGCCCCAAGCTCCTGGTGTAGCGCAGCGCACCTGGGGGGGAAATAAAATTTTTTCCCTTTATTTCCCCCCCAAAAATCTAGGTGCGTCTTATGGGCCGGTGCGTCTTATGGGGCGAAAAATACGGTATGTCAATCTGTGCCTCCACCGGCCATCTTTTTTTGACAGGTCTGAACATCCATTTTGTGATTGGTGGGCCTCAATAAATTTCAGCCCTGTAGGTAGAGAGTTTGAGAAGCTCTGTTCTAGGCTACAGAAGATGCCACACACCCTCTTATAACGTGAGTAAGGTTGCTTTGATCTGCATTAATAGGCTCAATCTCTACAGTTTAGCCTGGACAACTTGATAAGCGAGCAAGGACAACAATAGTACATAATCGCTTCTCCTCGGCTCTGGAATGAGTTTTTGGAATGCTAATACTCAGTGGAGCTGGGGGAGGTGAGAGATGGCAATGAGGAGATTTTGACAGCTGGAATTTGTGCGACAAAAAAAAAAAAGAGTGGGGAAGAGCTGTGAGCTGAATGCTAATGAAGCGCCTTAGGTTTCAGTGGCTCTTTGGGATAATGGAGGCTACGCTATATGTCTGGGTAGTCTGCTTGTTCACAAATTGCTTGGCTTGTGTGTGGTCTCGAGCTGAGCAGGTCTGAGTCTGGACAAGTGACTGTCGGGGAACCATGTGTAAATCTGCCTCGACCTCCCTGGTGGAAGGAACGCAGGCTACTCAACTCGATCTCGGGGTAACCAACCTGGTGGACTTTATGTGTTTTGGACTACAACAACTATCAGCCCCAGCTAGCATGGTCAATAGGCTGGAATGATGGGAGTTGAAGTCCAAAGCCTATGGAGACTACTGGCATTGGTTTAGTGCTTTCCCTGGAAAGCTCACTGCTCAGGGAAGTAGGAAGCACTGAAAAAGCAACTCCTAGGAACCTAGGGGTCTTCACCCTCTCCTAATAAAGTATAGTGGTACCTCGGGTTAAGTACTTAATTCATTCTGGAGGTCCGTTCTTAACCTGAAACTGTTCTTAACCTGAAGCACCACTTTAGCTAATGGGGCCTCCTGCTGTCGCCGCACTGCCAGAGCACAATTTCTGTTCTCATCCTGAAGCAAAGTTCTTAACCTGAGGTAATATTTCTGGGTTAGCGGAGTCTGTAACCTGAAGCGTATGTAACCTGAAGCATATGTAACCCGAGGTACCACTGTATTTGGGGGCCTCTCTCCAAGTCAAGCATAGGCTAACTCAGCCCTCCAGATGTTTTGGGACTACAACTCCCATCATCCCTAGCTAACAGGCCCAGTGGTCATGGATGATGGGAATTGTAGTCCCAAAACATCTGGTGTTTGCCTATGCCTGCTCCAAGTCAGTGAACAATGCAATTCAAATGATGTGTGTGCGCCACATCGTGTGATCAATTGTGCGGGGCTTACCTGCCCCCCCATATTTTATTCAAGTTGGCACCCCTGACAATGATTCAAAACAAATTGCTCCAACCAAACAAGAAGACCACACAAGTCAGTGGAGGCTGGTGCATTAGGGCAAATGGTACACATCCCAGCCAAGTTCATGTTGTCCTCAGGTAGCCTCTTCCTCCACCTTAGTCTCAATGTTTGTATAATTCAGCAGGGAGGAAGGTGGGGACAAAAGGATTAGTTAGCTCTGGCTATCGTTGGTTTTTACCCTGTCTTACTGTTGATTCCAAGGGACGCGGGTGGCGCTGTGGGTTAAACCACAGAGCCTAGGGCTTGCTGATCAAAAGATTGGCAGTTCGAATCCCCACGACAGGGTGAGCTCCCGTTGCTCGGTCCCTGCTCCTGCCAACCTAGCAGTTCGAAAGCACGTCAAAATGCAAGTAGATAGATAGGTACCACTCTGGCGGGTAGGTAAACAGCGTTTCCGTGTGCTGCTCTGGCTCGCTAGAAGCGACTTAGTCATGCTGGCCACATGACCTGGAAGTTGTACACCGTCTCCTTCGGCCAATAAAGCAAGATGAGTGCCGCAACCCCAGAGTCGGCCACGACTGGACCTAATGGTCAGGGGTCCCTTTACCTTTACCTTACTGTTGATCCGGGCTCCACATACTGTTGCCCCCCCTCCCATATTCCATTGGGCAGCAGCACAGAAACAGGTTTTGAGTATAAAGTTGTGTCTTCTGAGATCACAGGGGCTCCTTTTTAAAACAGTCAACTTCCTAGCCCTCATGGGTATAAACATCTGCTCAAAAATATGGGAGCAACACCTGTTAAAATCTCATAAACCATATGAAGACCTGAGAAGGATTCCCAAGGGCTAATTCATCTCTCTCCAGTTAGCTGAAGAAAAAGAATAAATTAAGCAAAAGAAGCACTGGTATGCAAATTAGCTTCATTTGCAACATTTCCTCCTGAGATAAATGTGGCTCGCAGGGGGAAACTCCTTCAGGGAATAAGCTTGTGAAGGTGTTGGGTATTACTTCATTAATTGCTGCAGAAAACATGCATTTTGTGTTTTGCTGGGGCCATGGATTTTAAAAAGACGCTACACATTTCTGACTGGTTACATAAAGTATGGGACATTATGGGAAATAATTAATCTGTTGTATTGGGTTAAGAAAATGGAAAGCCATCACTTTAAAAACCAAAGCTTTCTAACATACTAAAGTGGGACCTGCAAAAACATGTTGCCCTATACTGGGCCGGCCCTACCATCAGGCGAAGTGAGGAGGCTGCCTCAGACAGCAGATGCTGAGGGATGACAGCAGCAGCAGCAGCAGCAGCTCCTTTCTCTTCCTGCCCTCCCCCCACCCCCACATTTCCCATCAGTTTTTTTCCAACATGGAAGGATTCGTGCATAAAATGCTCCATAGCAAATATTCACTTTCAGATCTGCTTCAGTTCTTTGGGTGGGGGATTTTTCACCCCTGTGGGAGGACAAGGCAGGCAGCATAGCAGTGTGCATTATGTTCAGTGGCCCCGAAAGAAGATGGTGCAACTTCTGTGCATGTTCAATGGTACTAACCACCTGGACTATGTGTGTTCGAATTTTCTGCTCTGCTTTAGGCATCAGAATGCCCTTACCTGCCAACCAGCTATGCTCTTCTTTAGAGTACTGGCCAGTAGGCAACCAAGCCGTCCTCCAGAAAGAAGATCAATCCAGATCTACTGGTAAATCCCTGGGGATTTGCAGTAGATTATCAAGAACTGCTGACTCCATATTGTTTAACAGCAGCAACAATTCACCCCACCCCACCCCGTTTGGCAGCTGAAATGAAGAAAGCTTGAGATCAAAAACAGGAATGGATTTTCATGTGAAAGGACTGGGATTTTCGTGTGAAAGGACTTTTCATGTGAAAGGACTTGATCTTTCAGTGTGGCAACACTTCTCCTCTAGAACTCTTGCCTGTTGAGATTAGGCAGGCCGCTTTGTTGTCATTTTTGACACCTGCTAAACACTATGGGTTTTATCCCATTGAAATGGATAGATATAGGATAGCATTCAACTCAGTTTTACTCAGACTCAATCCACTCAAAAGAGTAAACATTGTCTTCGTTAGGACCATTAATTTCAGTAGGTCTGCTTTGAGTAAATGTTAGTTGGCTTCCACCCTATTTTATTTAGGCAGGCCTACCCAAATGTGCAATTTTAGCATGTACATTTGTTTTTAAAAGCTGTTCATTTTTACTTATATTTTATAATTTTGAAGCTTGTTTTCATTGTTATTTCCAATCAATGTTTTATACCATTTTATGTTAGTCACTTGGGACGCGGGTGGCGCTGTGGGTTAAACCACAGAGCCTAGGACTTGCTGATCAGAAGGTCAGCGTTTTGAATCCTCGCGACGGGGTGAGCTCCTGTTGTTCGGTCTCTGCTCCTGCCAACCTAGCAGTTTGAAAGCATGTCAAAGTGCAAGTAGATAAATAGGTACCACTCCGGCAGGAAGGTAAACGGCGTTTCCGTGCGCTGTTCTGGCTCACCAGAAGCGGCTTAGTCATGCTGGCCACATGACCCGGAAGCTGTACGCCGGCTCCCTCGGCCAGTAAAGCGAGATGAGCGCTGCAACCCCACAGTCGGCCACGACTGGACCTAATGGTCAGGGGTACCTTTACCTTTACCCAAATGTGCAATTTGAGTATGTGCATTTGTTTTTAAAAAGCTGTTAATTTTTACTTATATTTTATAATCTTGAAGCTTGTTTTCATTATTTCCAATCAATGTTTTATACCATTTTATGTTAGAAGTTGTTGGGTGTTTTTTTAACGAAACAGCATAGCCATCTTGTTGAACAAATAAAAATAAATACTAAAAGCAAATCCCTGCACTCAGAGGAGCCCCTTTCCTTGTCTAGCCCCATTTCTAAGCCATTATTCTGCACTTGGCTTCTGCTGGTGGTCCTTAGTAAATTTTTTTTTTGGGGTGGTAATAAAGTTGATCCCACAGACTTGACTCCCCCCCTCCCCACATTAAAGATGTAGGAGGCAAAGCAGGTGGAGGGAGGGACAGAATTGTGTGGCCAGTGGTAAGAATTTGCACTTTATGCTTGCCAAGGAGGATAGAAAAAGGACTGTGATGGGACTGCAAGCAATTACTGGAGACAATTTCAGCCAATATTGAAGCGGGTCCCCTTGAGCCTTGCTTGATTTAAAGGAAGTCTCATAACGGCTACCGGTTATTATTGTTATAACTCCTTAGCAATACCAGTTGCTAAGGAGCATCATTGGGCAGAGTGTGTTGTTGCTCTCAGGTCCAGCTTGCAGGCTTCCCAGAGGCATATGGCTGGTTGGCATGAGAAAAGGATGCTGGACTAGCATAAGCCTTTGGCCTGATCCAGCCATCATCATCATCATCATCATCATCATTTATTATTTATACCCCGCCCATCTGGCTGGGTTTCCCCAGCCACCCTGGGTGGCTTCCAACAAAGTATTAAAATACAGTGGTACCTTGGGTTACATACGCTTCAGGTTACAGACTCTGCTAACCCAGAAATATTACCTCGGATTAAGAACTTTGCTTCAGGATGAGAACAGAAATTGTGCTCTGGTGGCACAGCAGCAGTGGGAGGCCCTGTTAGCTAAAGTGGTGCTTCAGGTTAAGAACAGTTTCAGGTTAAGAACGGACCTCCGGAACGAATTAAGTACTTAATCTGAGGTACCACTGTACAGTGGTCTGTTAAACATATAAAGCTTCCCTAAACAGGGCTGCCTTCAGATGTCTTCTAAAAGTCTGGTAGTTGTTCTTCTCTTTGACATCTGGTGGGAGGGTGTTCCACAGGGTGGGCGCCACTACCAAGAAGGCCCTCTGCCTGGTTCCCTGTAACTTGGTTTCTCGCAATGAGGGAACCGCCAGAAGGCCCTCGGCGCTGGACCTCAGCGTCCGGGCAGAACAATGGGGGTGGAGACGCTCCTTCAGGTATACTGGACAAAGGGCGTTTAGGGCTTTAAAGGTCAGCACCAACACTTTGAATTGTGCTCCGAAATGTACTTTTCTTCTGTTCTTAAGGAGTAGCCCTGGTGGATTAAGGCCCTTCACTTACATACTGAAAGACAGCTTCCTCAGTTACTGAGGCACATTCTTATTCCTTACCAAGCAGGGTATATATAGTATGACCTTATAACCACCAAAGCAAAGCACCACCCACACTCCTGCTGCAAAGGGGGGGTGGAATTATTAATTTCCACATAAGCTTTTCTGAGGGCTCTATCAGCCATTGTTTCAGTGACTCACAAAATCTGGCGCGTTAAGGTTATTATTCAACCAGACAAACACACTAGAAAGCTATTATTACTGTCAACCGATTTAAACTGGGGAAACAATGGCAGCAAAGAAAGAGGCATTCCTCTGAGGTGGCGGCGCTCTGGAATAAGTTTCCAACCTACTGAAATGCCAGAGCAATAATTGTTCTTGGAATGCCTAGTTTCCAAAGCCTCACTAACTGGAGGTGGCCTGATTTGGTCAAAAGAGCCAGTCCAAATCAAATGCTTTGGGCTTGTCCACACTTCTCCTGTGGCTAGAAAGCATGGGTCCAAGAAGTTTTCCCCTTGCCCCACTCCTTTCCCAGGGAAAACCTGCTCTTTAGTGCTAAATCGGAGAAAACGTCGGAGAAAACGGGGGTTGCCCTTTGTTCCAATTGAGCACTAAAGAGTGGTTTTCCCTGGTGGAAAGCAATGGAACATGAGGAAATGTGGATAAGGCCCTTAGTGAGGGAGCTGTTCACAGCTAATTGCTGAGTGCAATTCCAGAATCTAAGGAAGTCCATGGGAAAAAACACAGAAGGTGGTGAGGCAGGGCAAATATGCTCCTTATACAGAGTCAAGTTATTTGCCAATCTATCTTGGCATTGTCAACATGGACTGGCAGCACCTTTCCAGCATTTCAGACAGGAGTCTTTCATAGCCCCGTCTGCAGATGCTGGAAATTGAACCCAGGACTTTCTGCCTGCAAAGCATGTTTTCTACTGCTGAGAACTATGAGATCCAATTCATAGGGGCAGGGGAACAGAAGGTAGCTAATTAAGGGACAAAGAATCAATAATCCCTCCAGCCCCACTGAACAGCAAACAAAAATGAAGGCAGGACCTAGATGCAGAATGCCTTTGGTTAAATGCTTCATCAAACAGAACTTACTTGTGAATACACACTACAAAAGGATGTTGGTCAAGAGGAAGGGTAATTTCTGGATATTACGTGCTTTTCATTCTGCACCCAACTGATTGTGGAAGAGCAATGACCCAACAGCACCAATAGGCCTTATTGTGGATTCAACCATAATTAAGGGAAGAAGAAGAGTTTGGATTTGATATCCTGCTTTATCACTACCCAAAGGAGTCTCAAAGCGGCTAACATTCTCCTTTCCCTTCCTCCCCCACAACAAACACTCTGTGAGGTGAGTGGGGCTGAGAGACTTCAAAGAAGTGTGACTGGCCCAAGGTCACCCAGCAGCTGCATGTGGAGGAGCGGAGACGCAAACCCGGTTCACCAGATTACGAGACTACCGCTCTTAACCACTACACCACACTGGCTCTCAAGGGAATGAATGTTAAACAATAAGAACCTATTTCCAAAACCAACTGTACTCTTTCCTCTGCTCTTGCTGGGCAGAACTCTTAGACTGACAGACCTCACACTCACGCAAGTGGGGTTTTCAAATGTTTATTTCACCAGTGCCTCTTCTCGCTTCCTCTCACTTTTTGACTTTGCCCTGGGCTGCCACAGCCTCCATGGCCTTTCGCACGGTCTCTTCATCACCCAGGAACTGCATGGGCTTCGTAGGTTTCAGGTTGTCGTCTAACTCATACACAATGGGAATCCCAGTCGGGAGGTTGAGCTCCATAATCGCCGCATCAGACATACCTAAGTGGTGAACCAGACAAGGTGAGACGGTCCCCCTCTGTGCATTGTCAAAGCGCTGCAATTGTCAGAGATAGTGTCTTGCAACCTAACAACCACACATACAGATGGCCAGTCACCCATCTCAAGCGACAATATATCTGCCTGGGAGAGATAGAAGGGGCCAAAAGGAGCCAGCACTTGGCTCTAATACCTAAACAAGCAGCCCTATTTAGGGAAGCTTTTAATGTTTAACTACTGTATTTTTTTTTTATGTTTACTATTGTATTTTAATATTTTGTTGGAAGCTGCCCAGAGTGGCTGGGGAAACCCAGCCAGATGGGTGGGGTATACATAATAATAATAATAATAATTAATTTGCAGTGAAGGAGCTCAGTCCTCAAACATAAAAAGTATGCCTGGTCTGGACACACAGAAACTGTTCTTCTTCTGTGTCACCATGTTTCTAGCGTTCTCCTTGCAGCGTCCAAGAGGAGAGGGGAGGGGAAGCACGGAAGCCTGAAGTTTGCTCACAGTGACCACAGAACACCGGTCCTGAAAGACCTACATTGGCTCCCAGTACATTTCCAAGCACATTTCAAAGTGTTGGTGCTGACCTTTAAAGCCCTAAACGGCCTCGGCCCAGTATACCTGAAGGAGCATCTCCACCCCCATCGTTCAGCTCCGAGGGCCTTCTGGCGGTTCCCTCACTGCGAGAAGTGAGGTTACAGGGAACCAGGCAGAGGGCCTTCTCGGTAGTGGCATCCGCCCTGTGGAATGCCCTCCCATCAAATGCCAAAGAAATAAACAACTATCTGACTTTTATAAGACATCAGAAGGCAGCCCTGTTTAGGGAAGTTTTTAATGTTTGATGCTTTATCGTGGTTTTAATATTCTGTTGGGAGCCGCCAACAGAATATTCTGTTGGTTTCCCCCAGCCAGATGGGCGGTGTATAAATAATAAATAATAATAATAGTAATAATAGTGTTAGATCATGGTTTAGCATGAAAGCCACCCCAGATTGTTTGTTATCTTTGCTGCAACATCCTGTAAAAGCTGCTCCTCTGGGAAGTATTAACCCCTGTGGCTTAATTTTCTTCTTTTTTTTAATCCACATAGATACCGGTAATTGTCTAGCGAGATGTGTTCCATGCTGGGCTTAAAATGAAGCACCACAAGCAACACACTGACTCTCTGCAGCCAACACAAGCAGCATATTGCTGTCTCCAAGGAAATGCCTAAGATACGAAGCTTCCCAAACCAGTGGTCTCAGCAGCTACCAGCAGAGGACACTAGGGAAGCTCGAAGGTGCTAGTGCCAGCTTGCGTGACCTATAATATATGCTGCCCGCTCTTCCTCTAGAATTGTAAGCAGCCTCCTTGGTATGCCCGTGCCCTTTTGGGACAGGGCACATTCACAGAGGTCAGGGAAACAGAATCTCGGGGCAGAGGTGGTGGACGGTGAGGCTACCAGCGGGGCCTGGGACGGAGGTGGCAGTAGCCAAGCCTGGGAACATGACCTCTGCCAACCTCAAATCTTGTAACGCGACTCCGGACTGGAAATAGCAACGCAACCTTCAAGCAGGCTGCAGGTCGTAGAGCACAGAGCTCTTTTAATCAGCTGCTTGAGGATATAGGGTTGGTCAGGAGTAACCCAGGCGCACTGACCCTGAAATACTAAATCATGTGTGTAGAACCATCACTTCTGAATCAAGGAAACTGGCAAAGGATGCTGCGTGCTTCTCAGCAATGCTTCCGGCAGAGAGAATTTGGGTTTTTTTCAAGGAGGCACTGAAACCATGCAGGTTAAAGTGGGAAGGCTATAGAGTACATAGCTCAGAAGCCAGGGAGCTGGCACTCTGCCCCACTAAAGGTCACCTGTAAAGTGATACAGGTTTTTCATGATGGCCCCAGGCGTCTTCTCTGGTACCCTGGCCTCACAAATACCCCACGAGCATCCCTGCTAGATCGGACTATGGAGCTGCAAGGGCAAAACGCTGCTAGAACCCGAGTGGCAATACTGCACTGCAGCAGCGGAGGAGCTGAAAGCTGGACCCCCCCCCCTGTCTTGCATGCGAAAGATCCGCAGTTCAGTTCATTTCCAGGCAGAGATGGGGAAGAGCCCATCTGAAACCCTGGAGAGCCAGGGCCAATCGGTGTCCACAATACTGAGCTATATGGACCAATGACCTAGCTCGGTATAAAGCAGTTTCCTATGTTCTTAGCGCCTTCACAGAATCCCCTGCTTCCTTATAATGAATGAGCTTTGTGCTCAAGCCCAAACCATAGTCTCCAGGGCAGGTTTAATTTAAAAAAAAAAAAAAGACTACGACCACAATTCAGCACCAGGCTAACTCAAATTATGTGAGAGCAAGAGCTTTGTAAACAATATACTTTTATAATTTGCAAAAAATATGGCAATTTTGCATAATTATTTCTCCCTCTGGTCAGCCAAAGTAGGGGGTGGGTAATTTTGCAGATTACCAAAGCTCTTTCCCAAATAACCGGAAATCCTGCTCAGAGCCTTCTCTGGCTCCTGAGATTTATAGCTGAGGACTGAAAACTTGACTTTTAAAAAGAAAGCTGAACCTTTCCCTCCCCCCACAAGGATTAAATACTGTACACTACCCCAATCAGTTGCAATGTTCATGTAGAAGCTAAAAACCAAATGAATGGAAGTGGCCTTTTGCCCATAATTGAGCAAAAATGCCCTATGCAGGTTATGAGACAGAGAGGATGGGAAAACACAAGAATGCATGAGATGCAGGTTGGCAGGTGATGCAAGGTAGCCCCCTTACCTTCCAAGTGCTTGACAATTCCCCGAAGGCTGTTGCCATGGGCAGCAATAAGCACCCTCTTGCCAGCTTTGATCTGGGGCGCAATCTCGTCGTTCCAGAAGGGCAGGGCACGGGCAATGGTGTCCTTGAGGCTCTCACAAGAAGGAAGATCCCCAGGCTTCAAACCAGCATAGCGCCGTGCCTGGGTGGTGCAGTGGGGAAAACAATGGTAAATTCTGGACTAGAGCGGGGAGGCTGTCAACTTTTCCCTTTTCTTGCGAGGAATCCTATTCGGAATAAGGGAATTTCCCTTTAAAAAGGGGAAACGTTGACAGTTATGGGCCCGACCCCAGGAGCTTCTAGGTGGACCAACTGGTTGGCAGGAGCACAAAGAGCATCCTTTGTGGTCTGTAGTCTCTGCCCATTGCGGTTCATCCCAACTTTAGGTGCTCAGAAATCTGGCAAAGGGCTGGATAGTAATTCTGGGCTTGACTACATTGTCAATGGCTCTCTCTTTAAGCTGCTTTGGGAGCCTTCAAAAGGGTCAGTATATAGTTCCCAGTTATCAGAGGTGACTCTCAGACCAGTTAAAAGTAAAGGCTATAGAGGTCTGGGATATAAAGCTCTTCACCATCAGGAGGGTCTTCATTAATACCTCAAGGACCACCTCTTTCCATATGAACCTACCCAGACCCTGAGATCATCTTCTGAGGCCCTCCTTCGTGTGCCTCCTCCTCGAGAGGTCAGGAGGGTGGCAATACGAGAAAGGGCCTTCTCTGCGGTGGCTCCCCGTCTGTGGAATGCTCTCCCCAGGGAAGTTCATAATACACCTTTAGGTGCCAGGCAAAAACGTTCCTTTTTAACCAGGCCTTTGATCTGTTTGACATCTTATACCCTTTTAAAATGTGGCTCTTTTCTGGGTGTGTGTGTGTGTTATTGGGTTGTCGTTTTTATTCTGATTATATATGTTGTGATCTTTTCTGTGAACCGCCCTGAGACCTCTGGGTATAGGGTGGTATATAAATAATAATAATTATTATTATTATTATTAATAATAATAATAGGAAAGGGATATGCCACTGGGAAGGAGAACCTAATAGTCACAAAGTTGGCAGATCTGCTGGAGAATGAAGAAAGCCTTTCAGATCACTGCTGGTGGTTTTCCATGGGATATCTTGCTGAAGGCTAGCCTGCAGAATTAAAGCAGAATGGACTCCAACTCCCATCCTCACTTGGCTTATCCCAAATAATAATGGGAACAGTAGTTTACCCCTCATGGAGCTACAATTCCCAGCACCCTCAGCAGACTTCTTTGGGGTAAGGCATGTGCTTTAAATGTATGGTGTAGATGTGAGCAAAGTGCATTGGAAAAGCATGTGCAATGGCAACTTAAACTGATGGGCTAGGCGCAGCTTGCAGACTTAACATATAGAATAAGAGAACAAGAAGAATATAAGTTTAAAGAAGACTGTAAAATGTTTACTGATTATATGGGGGAAGACTGTACATTTAAAAACACGGGTCGCATTAAGATAATTTCAACAGTGTAAGTAAGTTTTGATGATGTAACAATAGATTACTGAATGGTTTTATGCAGGGATGTATGATATGCAAAATGAACCATGGAATGAGACGGAGGGAAGTCATTGATTTAAGGTTGTGTAAATGAGTATTTTGAAATGTAATTTAGAAATTTGTGTGAGAGTGTAAAATATTACAGGAAGACGGGCTCTTAATAGTAACAGTAGTTCAACCACGGTGCCAGTGACCTAGAGGGATGATGAGCACTGCTTGCTGGAAGCTGAAGCTGGACAGCCATATGTTGGGGCCGCTCTAGCTCTGGACTGCCTGCATAGAGTAGGAGTGCTAGGGGTGGACTAGTCCACCAAGGAGGCTGGATCTCCAAGATGGGAAATACCTTCAGCCTGAGACCAGGGAGAGTCTCTGCCAGCTGGAGTAGACAGCACTAAACTGGATCCGCAGACAGCCTCATTCAGCGGAAGACAGCTTTGTATATTAAATATGTGGAAGCAGCAAACTGGCAGAGTGTGCGGCGAGTGGGAAAGGAAGGGTAACTCAATGGGTCTTTCATAACGTAAGCTGGTGGAAAGTTGCTTTGTCCTGGTGGGGTCAGACAGGAGAGAAACAAGGGCGGCTTCCTTTTCAGTCCTTGAAAAAGCTTTCGTGGGCTCGGTCCAGCAGCCAGGGAGATTCTCAGGCTCTTCAGCTGTTTTATCCAAACACATTCCTCAAGTGGCCCTATTCTTGCAGAAGCCAAACCCTGTACCTTGATGCTACCGGAGGAGTATCCTAGCCAGACAAAACATCTCAGCTGCAGAACCACAATAGACTCTCACCAACCAAAGGATCCCCTTCTGTTCCACAGAGGCCATCACGTCAGCCTTTCTTGCAGCATAACTCCATCCCATTGGTCACCAGCGAGGGTATTGTTTTTGGATTTTTCTTGGGCGTTTTTCTTTCTGTTATTGGTGTTAATTTTTTGTAGCTACATTTTAATATCTTATGATTTATAGTTTATGTGGAAACTTATCGATTTTGTTGTGTACTTTTTGATGCACGTTATTTATTGTTTATATTTGTAATTATGTATTTCCCCCCTATTGTACGTCACCCTAAGCATAGTTTTATTTTATACAAATAAAAGGACAGTGCTGTTGATGAATGACTTTTATGTACCATTTCTGCATGTTGAGTAAAATGCAAGGCAATTTTCTCCTATCGCAACAGGCAAGTAAAAAAAAACCAAACTACCCTCTCATGCAGGTGTAGGGAACCAGTGGCCCTCCAGATGTTGCTGGACTCCAGCTCCCATCAGCCCTAGTCAGTCTGGTCATTTGTCAGAAATGATGGAAGCTGTAGTGCACTAACATCTGGAAGGCCACAGGTTCCCCAAGCCTGTGTTATGGGCAGTGGCGTAGCGTGGGGGGTGCAGGGGGGGCGCGGCCGCACCGGGCGCAACATCTGGGGGTTAGGGTTAGGGGGCGCAAATCCACGGGTTAGGGGGCGCAAATTACTTGCCTTGCCCCGGGTGCTGGCAACCCATGCTACGCCACTGGTTATGGGCTCTGCCTTCATTGCTCTACAAAAATCAATACCCATCATATCCTCAGAGGTTTTGGACTATCTGCAGCAAAACAGTTCCTCTCCATCTACTTATTACATTTATATCCCACCTTTCCTGCAAGGAGCTCAGAGTAACATGCACCTCCCCCCATGTTATTCTCACAACAATCCTAAGAGGTAGGGTGGGCTGTGAGAGAATGACTGATGGCCCAAGATCACCCAGTGAGTTTCATAGCTGAATGGGTATTTGCACCCGAGTTTTCAAAATTCTAGCCCAATGCTCTTTAACCACCAAGCCAAACTGGTGCTCTCAGATCCTCCAAGTGTCCCTATTTTCCAGGGACAGCCCCGGATTTGCAGAAGCCATCCCGGTTTCTGATTTTATCCTGGAATGTCCCACTTTTCCTTAGGACATTTTCATCAGAGAAATGTTGGGAGGGTATGCGACCTGTGAGCCAAGGAGATACAGTGGTACCTCGGGTTAAGAACTTAATTCATTCTGGAGGTCCGTTCTTAACCTGAAACTGTTCTTAACCTGAGGTACCACTTTAGCTAATGGGGCCTCCTGCTGCCGCTGCACAATTTCCGTTCTCATCCTGAAGCAAAGTTCTTAACCTGAGGTACTATTTCTGGGTTAGCGGAGTCTGTGACCTGAAGCGTCTGTAACCCAAGGTACCAATGTACCACCTTTAGAACACATCTGAAGGTAGCACTGTAAAGGGAAGTTTTTTTTAATGTTTAAAGTTTTATTCTGTTTTTATGTATGTTGGAAGCCCCCCACAGTGGCTGGGGCAACCCAATCAGATGGATGGGATATTATTATTATTATTATTATTATTAATTATTATTGAATAGGACGTCCCTATTTTCATCAGAGAAACGTTGGAGGGTATGCTCTCTCTCTCCAGAGTTTCATACCCAGCACTGACCTTGCTGATGATTTGATAGTAATCGTGTTTTTCATCCATGGGGGGTGGTGGGATGTCGTAGGAGCGCCTCCAGATCTTGACCTGCTCTTCTCCATGTTTGGCTGCGGTCTCGGCCTTGTTGAGGCCCGTCAGGCCCCCGTAGTGGCGCTCGTTCAGGCGCCAGGTGCGAATCACGGGCAGCCACATCTGGTCGGTGCCGTCCAAGATGTACCAGAGGGTGCGGATGGCCCTCTTCAGCACCGAGGTGTAGCAGATGTCGAACTCGTAGCCCGCATCCTTGACTGCCTTGGCCCCCCGCTGGGCTTCCTCCTTCCCCTTGTCGCTCAGCTCAGCGTCAAACCAGCCGCAGAAACGGTTCTCCTGGTTCCAGGTGCTCTCGCCGTGCCTCACGATCACAAGCCGGTGGGTTGGCATTGCTCTGCTGGAAAAAGAAGGCTGCACTCAGAAAGTCAAGCTCAAAACCCTGCCCTGAGCCACCCACGCCCCAGAATGGCCAGGCTCGCGCTATTTATATGGCGTCCCCCACCCACCCACTTCAACCCTCCAGGCCAACCGGTGCCCCTTTACGGGCAGAATGACAGCTGCAGGCAGCCATTCGCGACAACCCGGAGTGCACATGTTCCTTTCTGGCAAAGGCCTAATAGCTAAAGATAGTATTAGGGAGCTTTCTCCCTCCAGCCTCGGCTAGAAATAGCCTGGCAGGCCTGTGACCTTTTCCCTGGGGGCCTGTTGCTAAAGGAGGGTGTCTGGAGATGAGGAACACCGGGAAGCAAAACCTCAGCCCCACAGAGCAAGAGGGAAAACACAACCTCCCCTTTGCAAATTGCCACTTACCCCTGAAGTATACTCAGAGTCGAGAGTGGATTTCATGCTCTTTATTCAGCTCATAGTGGTGAGGAGGAATGGAAGTTCCCCCAGGATGTCTGCTTTATATACGTTATTTACACATTGGGGCCCATGTGATTGGCTAATTCCAGGATTTACCTGTAGGCCAATCAGGTTGCGGATTCACTTCCACCTGGAGCTGGATTGGGTGGCTCCTGTGGACCAATCGGACTGCTGCATTCTGGATCCTATTGTTCTAGGACCAATCAGACTGCTGCATTCTGGATCCTATTGTTCTAGGACCAATCAGACTGCTGTATTTTGGATCCTATTCAACTCAGTACATAACACCCCTCTGGGTCAGAGCTGCAGCTAGGTGATCTTGCGCCCCTGGCAGAACTGTCCAGATTGCACCCCCTAGCCACTGACAAATTGGCTCTTCTTCCGCCTCCCCTCCAACACGCTGCCCCACCCTCTATTTAAAACCTTTTCTTATGAGGCAATAATCAACACTTTTATTTACAGACATATTTTTAGCCGATTTTGTGCCCCACCTCCCAACAGCCTACGCCCCTGGCAGGGGCCCACCTCACCACCCCCTAGCTATGGCCCTGCTCTGGGTTTTATGATGGCCATGGCTGGAAGCAAAAGCCTGCCCTGGATTCACATGCTTGCAACTCCTGTCTCCTGGACAGAGATGGGGATGAGGGCTGGAGGAGGGAGCTGCCTAGGGCGGGGTGTGTGTGTGTGTGTTAGAGACAGGGAGTGCAGGGTCTATTATCAGCCAGCCAACTTGCAGAGCAATCCTTCAAAACAACAGGCCTTGACAGCAAAGCAAAGGGATGGATGTGTTATAAGCAGAGACGGCGTCAGGGTCAGGTCATCGTCAGGTACCTGCCACGGGCCACAGTTAACCTCCATGGAACGCCGATCAGCCTCATGGTTCCTCTCTGTTGTTGCTGCCTTTTGTAACTTCTGCTCTCTGGGTGAGCAAGCAAGCAAGCAAGCAGTGGAACTGGCACAATGAGAAGGAGTGGCCAGCTCCCCAAACCTCCTGCTTTCTCTGCCCAGCTCCCCAAACCTCCTGCTTTCCGTGGGCGAGTCGACTGAGAAATAAAGGGCCAACCCTTTGCTTTTGAAATGACCCCTCTAGACTGATCTCAGCAATTTGGTGATAATGTTAAGCTCAATGCAGTGTTGCTGATTACAACATACCTACCACGTTTCCGTTGAAGACAGAAGCAACCTAGGCCCTCCTTATACCCCAAAACAAAAAGTTTACTACTATATGCCACCACCGCAGCTAGAACCTTATTGGCAACAAAGGTGGAGAACAAGGGTGCACCTTGTTTTTAGGGGGGGAAATAAAGGGGGGAATTATTCCCCCCCCCCAGCCTCAAAGAGCAAAGAAGCCAAGACAGCTGGCGGGATCCATCCCACTGGCTGTCTTGGCTTCCTCTTTAGCCACGCACAACCTCTCCAGCCGGGAGAGGCTGCGAGCGGCTTCGTTTTTAGCCGTGGGGCTGGGGCGGGGGAAGCCCAAGCTTCCCCCGACCCCAGCCGCCATAACAGGTCCGGGAGGGGAGGCAAGGTTGCGCAGCTTTGCCACCGCTCCCGGAGCTTGCGGGCTGGGGGAGCGCTCCGAAGGTTTGCGGATAGCTGCCTGAAGCCCGGGGAGCGCAGTGGGAGTTGGCACTGCGCTCCCTGGGCTTCAGGCTTCAGGCCTGTCTTCACTCCATAGGATGCACACACATTTCCCCTTCATTTCTGGAGGGGGGAAAGTGTGTGCTATAGAGCGATAGAGCGAAAAATACGGTATAGTACCCACTAAGGAAGAATGGCAGTGTAAAACGTTTGAATATGCTGAACTGGCTGGTCTGACGAACAGGATAAGAGAAAACGAAGACAAGGAATATAAGAAGAAGAAGAAGAAGAAGAAGAAGAAGAAGAAGAAGAAGAAGAAGAAGAAGAAGAGTTTGGATTTGATATCCCGCCTTTCACTCCCCTTCAGGAGTCTCAAAGCAGCTAACATTCTCCTTTCCCTTCCTCCCCCACAACAAACACTCTGTGAGGTGAGTGGGGCTGAGAGACTTCAGAGAAGTTTGACTGGCCCAAGGTCACCCAGCAGCTGCATGTGGAGGAGCGGAGACACGAACCCGGTTTCCCAGATTACGTGACTACCGCTCTTAACCACTACACCACACTGGCGGAGGAATGGATAATGTTTACTGACTATTTCAAGAACCAGCATAGACATAGTCCAGCAGGGTTAACCAGAGGAAAGAAACAAAGCTCAATCTGGCCAGCCTTAAACAACGAGTCAAGAGATCCTGGGATCGCCAGGACAGCGCATGCGAAAATGAGTATAAATAGGAAACACGGGTAGTGGGTTGGGTTCTCAAACCACAGCAGCCAAAATTCTTTAATTCTTCCTTTCCTTCCTTCAGATCTAAACTTTCTCCCTCCCTTTTCCATCATCTAATTTTCACCACAGACCCGAATCCATCGGAGTTGCCCAGAGGAGGGTCTTGTGTGTCTCTTCCCCTTTAATTCTAGATGCTCACCTAATCCTTCGGTAGTCGTCCAGAGAAGGTTGTGTACTTCCCTCTGTACTGAAAACTATAACTCCCATGCGCAGCCGCATCCCTGCCATGGTGATCTTTGTTAGAGATGACCTGTGAACAGAGAAGGCAAGGGCACCAATTTCTTTTCCCCTTTTTGTGTTTCTGAGTTCCGATCTGACATTGCAAGTGTGCAAGCGTTCAGTAGGAACTCTGAATTCAGATTGTAAGAGGCAGGAAGGTTGCTGTGGGTTCCCGGGCAGAGATTAAGGAGTTTTCCTAGGTTCTCCTTTCAGAGATTGTCAGTCATAGAAAATGGGTGCACCCCTGTCAAAAGAGACACGTCCTAGGACTCCCAGCGAGAAGGAAGCCCAATTGACGCTTACTTCCCGCCTGGACTCTGACAGACCCCTTCAATTTGTGTTTAAGAAACATTTTCTTGTGTTTAAATTGGCCTTGGGTAACATCCAGTGGCTGCCTATCTTAAATGTGCCATCTAAAAAATAATAATGCAATTTTGCTTCAAAAATTTAATCTAAGGAAGCCATGTTGGGCCTTATCAATCTTAAACAAGACAAATATGAGAATGAGGTGTGCCAATGTTTGTTATTTGAGAGAGGCTCCAAAGGAGAGTCTTCTCCAAGTGGTAGAAAGAAAAGAGAGAAAATAAAAAATAAATCCTGTGTATGTGCCCCCCCTTCCCTAGACAACTAAAGAGGAAAGAAATTTGTAACTCTGAGTTTATGAGAGAGCTAGTCTGCAGCCGTGTTCTAGTCTACTTTGGAATGTGTTGTGAGGTTAGCCTAATGTTTCTGCTGCAACCAGCCTAGTTGAGCATAAATGCTCTCGCAAGCAAAAATTCAGTGTCGGTACAGTGGTACCTCAGGTTAAGTACTTAATTCGTTCCGGAGGTCTGTTCTTAACCTGAAACTGTTCTTAACCTGAAGCACCACTTTAGCTAATGGGGCCTCCTGCTGCCGCTGCGCCGTCGGAGCCCGATTTCTGTTCTCATCCTGAAGCAAAGTTCTTAACCTGAAGCACTATTTCTGGGTGAGCGGAGTCTGTAACCTGAAGCGTATGTAACATGAAGTGTATGTAACCTGAGGTACCACTGTATTTCATTAAGCCTTAGGTAGGTCTCCTTTTGAGAGAAAAGTGTTGTTGTCCTGAGGAATCCTTGGAAGTATTATGACTATATGAC
Source organism: Podarcis vaucheri (assembly GCF_965113315.1). Lineage (NCBI taxonomy): Eukaryota > Metazoa > Chordata > Lepidosauria > Squamata > Lacertidae > Podarcis > Podarcis vaucheri. The sequence goes on from NC_138753.1 coordinate 36,047,849, forward strand.
TATGAAAATATGGTGTTCCTTCTAAGAAAATTGTTATTAAAGGTAGAAGTATGCATGCTGTATTTGGTATGAAGTTGTAAGTGGGACAGGGCGAGGAGAGGGGGACTAAATATGCTCTGCTCCTGTTTTTGAAAATGCAATTTTAAAAAAAATAAAATAAAGGGCCAACACTTTACTTTTGAATTGACCCCCTAGTTTGATCTCAACAGTTTGGTGATAATGTTAAGCTCAAAGCAATGCTGCTGATTACGACATACATACCACATTTATTACCCACCATTTATTACCCACATCCCACCAGCACATTTAAATTTTGAATTTAAAAACTACTAAAACCAATTAGAAAGGGACGACAGAGGACGAGATGGTTGGACAGTGTTCTCGAAGCTACAAACATGAGTCTGACCAAACTGTGGGAGGCAGTGGAAGACAGGAGTGCCTGGCGTGCTCTGGTCCAGGGGGTCACGAAGAGTCGGACACGACTAAACGACTAAACAGCAAAAACCAATTACAGCCACATGTACTTTGGCATGCATGCTAAAGAAAGGGCTTTTGCAAATAACAGTATCTTCCCCAGTGACACTGAGCTAGTTTGTGCAGCCAATGAGAAAAGGGCATGCAGAACACCACTCTTTATGGTGATGCTGTGTAATATAATAAAAACAAAAACTAGAGTGAATGTTTGGTCAGGGCCACTAGGTGGCACCATTTTCCGCACTGAAAAGCTTTTACTATGATGCTATGATGACAAAAGGACACCATGTTGACATGATTATTTTCATTCAGAAGAAGCACTGATTTTGAGGGTTTCATTATACAGATCTGAGGAACTGTTTACAGACACTCTGTCTCTTTATGGGGAGCCAAGCCAAAGTGTGTCTCGACATTTTGCTTCTAAACATACAGAATCATCTCTGGGCCCAGATCTGGCTATTTTAGCTAACTCATTGCAAGGCTGAAAAAGTCTTGTTCTATCCCCTCAGTGCTGCCATGTCAACATGAACTTCTAAAGAAAACAAACCCATAAAAGTCATGAGCTTATCTCATCACAAAACCTTTTGCAAAACACATGAATATAATCCATCGTCATGTTAAACTTTGTCTGTCTCTCCCATGTGTTTGTGCATGACATATTTGTGTATGTTTTTGTTTATAGTTAAGGATAATGCTTATTGAATCTGATGAAGTGTCCCTGGAAAATTATGCTACTATCCTATACAAAAAAGTGGGAGTAAGTCCAATTAGCTAATTGGCCCAATTTAAAGTGCTGCGGGAAGGGGGGGGGCAGTTATTGTTTTGTTGTTTGGGTTTAATTATTTACTTGTGTTTTATCTTGTATTTTATTCTGTAAACTGCGCTGAGACCTGTTAATAAAGGGCAGCATGTAAAATAAACAAACAAATAAATAATTGGAATCATTTTTCTGTTAGAAAAAGGGAGCAACCGAATAGCAACTGTTTTCTGTTGCCTTGAGAGTATGTGTTGTTCATTTGTTGTTCCAAGTTGCTTTGAATTGCTTTTATAAAACAAACAAACAACTAATCGTGATCAGGGGAATAAAGGAAAAGGAAGCTACTTTGGGGAGGGGGTTACACAAACCACAGCTATAATTAAACCTTTGCCATTCCAGTTATCATGGAGAACAGAATAAGGACTGAATTACTTACCTTCAATATAACAGCATTGCCCAGCAGTTCCACAAACACTAATTGCTTCCCCCCAGAAAGGAGTGATGGAAAGAAAGGAACAGACACTTAATTCACAGACGGAGAGTGGTGAGTTCAGCTAAGTTGAGCATAATAGGTGAACAAAAATTGTTGCATTGTGCCAGTTCTATTTAAGCATTACATAGGCATAAGGTATATAAGACCTATTTACTGGCAAGAAATTGCCACTTATCTACCATACTCAGCTCTGTTTCTGCTACTGGTGTTTTTTTGTTTCTTTTAGCCAATTGGATTACAGTATGCAAATGAGCAACAATGCCTGCTCACAGGCTGACCTAAGAGACATACCTCCTCCATTATGTTCCATCACAATTGCCAAGCAGCACCAAAAAATACCATACGTAGGTCCAGCATACATACCACCCACCAAGGTAAACTACAGCTGTGAAGCTGTGGTCCTCCAGGTGTTGCTGGACTCCAAATACCATCAGCAGTAGCCAACATTGCCAATGATAAGGGATGATGGGAGTTGTAGTCCAAGAACACTGGAGGTTGTCAGGATGATGTTGGTGGCTCCCAGATGGTTCCCCAGGAAAGACAAGGGAAGGTTTCTAACCGTCCTTTTTTATTTATATCTTTTCACAGAGGGGCTGTAGAACCCAGAGGCCTGGATAATGGCATTGTCCTGAGTGAATCTCCACCTCTCTGTCTCTCCCACTTCCTCATTCGTCTCTTCTATGGGTTCTGCTACGTGCCCTCTGTCTTTGAGCCCTTTGCTCTCCTACTTTCAAGGCTTGCCAGGTTCTGGGAGATCTGGAATGCTTTCTGTTATGTACTGAGCTGAATCCTAGAACAGTAGGATCCAGAATGTAGCAGTCTGATTGGTCCGCAGGAGCCACCCAATCCATCTCCAGGTGGAAGTGAATCAGCGACCTGATTGGCCTGCAGGAGCAGCCAATCAAGCTCCTGGATGAAGTGAATCAGCAACCTGATTGGCCTGCAGGAGCAGCCAATCAAACTTTTGGAGGAGGTGACTCCGCAACCTGATTGGCCTACAGGAACAGCCAGTCAGGCTCCTGGACGAAGTGAATCAGCAACCTGATTGGCCTACAGGAACAGCCAATCAGGCTCCTGGACGAAGTGACTCCGCAACCTGATTGGCCTACAGGAGCAGCCCGGAGTAAGCCAATCACACGGGACCCTTGTGTAAATAATGTATATATAGCTAGACATTTGGGGGAAAGATTCATTCATTTCTACTACGAGCTGAATAAAGAGCATGAAATTCACACTCAACTCCAAGTATATTTCACTTTCTAAAGATACCGTGTCGGCCAGCTGTCACCCTCGTCCTGCCTCCTCCTCTCCCATTATTTCCCAACTTTTTGCCTCATCTGCCTCTGAGCTGTGACCTCCCTCAAACCACTGTTGTAAATCTATATTGTCTTCCTCTTCCTCCTCCCTGGGTGGGTCAGGATGGGAAGGCAGTCTCTGTCATTCCTCTTCTCTGGCCAGTCCCTGACACCCTGCAACGTTTGGTGGCGAAAACCCCCACATTTTACGGCGCCCGACAAAATTAGCCCTCGGTGTCCTAACCTGAAGAGTCACGGTTTCGCCAAAAACTCAATGTCGTCCAATTCACGCCAAACGCTGGCAAACGCCCCCTCCAAAATGGAACAGAGCTATATGAATAAAGGAGGTGGGTCACAAAAATCTTGACCATCAAAGGCCAATATAAAGAGGTACGTCTCCAGCATATAGCGAAAAAGGTGTACAGTGGTACCTCGGGTTAAGTATTTAATTCGTTCTGGAGGTCCATTCTTAACCTGAAGCACTACTTTAGCTAATGGCGCTTCCTGCTGCTGCTGCTGCGCCGCCAGAGCATGATTTCTGTTCTCATCCTGAAGCAAAGTTCTTAACCTGAGGTAATATTTCTGGGTTAGCGGAGTCTGTAACCTGAAGCGTATGTAACCTGAGGTACCACTGTACAATGAAGATGCTTGATACATCTTTATGGGGAGGAAGTTCCACAATTTAGAGGCTCCTACAGGAAAATGTCTTCTTCTGGACCACCATTCTCCAAACTTCTGAGAGTGGCGGAATTACCAAAGGAGCCCCATCTGCAAATCCTGATGCCTGAGAAGGCCTACAGGGTGTGATTAAACAACTGGATGAACCACGAATGCTGTGCATAAACCCATACAGGTAAAGCACGTTGAAAACACAACACTTCCCCACTAAACTATCCTCACAACTCTATTTTCCTCCTCACAAAGCTACAATTCTCAACACCCTTAACAAACTACAGACCCCACAATACTTTTTTGTGCGTGGGGTGCTTTAAATATAGTGTGTGTACGTTGCCTCAGCTTTAGTATCTCATTTATGTAACTCATGCCCCAACCAAGTCCAACGGGAAACCATTTTTATTTATTTATTTATTTATTGCGCTGCCACAATGAAAAATTGCTTTTAATTGCCCGGGCCTTCTAATACTGTATATGTGGGTGGTCTTTTCTTTAAACCCAAATTTAAAACAAATACTTTTAAAGATCTTGATTGTATTGCTCCTTGAACCTGTTGCGATTATCTTCTTGTTTATTGATTGATATCACTTTTATTGCTTCCATTGGCTTTACCTAAGCCGCTCTGGGAGCCAACTCCACCATTAGGCTAAAGTAAGAGAGCTGTCTTAGGCGGGATCGTTGCCTAAAGGCAGCAAATTGATAGGCATTTCTAATTATTGATTTTTTACTCGCAGGGAGAGGCACTTGTAGCATCCTTTCTTGTCTCAGGTGCCAGATTCAGTTGGCCAACCTTAGATACCATGAATCATGTCTTAGGGGAAGCACACCATTTACTGTTCTGCCTCAAGCCATAAAGAGGCAGTGTGTTGTAGTGGTTAGAGTGTTGGACGAGGACCCGAGAGACCAGGATTCAAATCTGCAGTCAGACAGGAAGCTCATTGGGTGACCTTATCAGGCATGGCCAAACTTGGCCCTACAGCTGTTTGGGGACAACAACTCCCATCATCCCTAGCTAACAGGACCAGCGGTCAGGGGTGATGGGAATTGTAGTCCCAAAACAGCTGGAGGGCCGAGTCTGGCCATGCCTGCCTTAGCTGATCTCTTAGTCTCACCGACCTCACCGGGTTGTTGTGAAGATAGAAAGGGGAGAGAACTATGTATGCTATCTTGAGCTCCAGTGAGGAGGCTATAAATGCAATTGGTTGGTTGGTTGGTTGGTTGTCTTAGGCTGGCCTTTGCTTCCTTGGCTGAAGAGTAAGGTAAACATATCTAAAGCAAAAAATAAATCCTGCCAGTGCCTTGAACTCACCAGGTGAGTTCAACCTCCCCCCTTCCTTATTTTCAGTACAGTGGTACCTCGGGTTAAGTACAGTGGTGCCTCGCAAGACGAAATTAATTCGTTCCGCAAGTTTTTTCTTCTTGCGAGTTTTTCGTCTTGCGATGCACGGTTTCCCATAGGAATGCATTGAAAATCAATTAATGCGTTCCTATGGAGACCGTCCGGGGACAGAGGGGACCTGTTTTAAAACAAGGGAAGGGGCCGCGGGGAGAATCGCTTCTCCCCGTTGCCGCCCCTTGGTTCAAAAGGGGTCCGGGGATAGAGGGGAAGGTGCGCGCGCCTTTCCCTCTGTCCCTGGAGATTGCGGGGCTGGCAACGGGGAGAAGCGATCTTCTCCCCGCCGCCCCTTGCTTCAAAAGAGGTCCGGGGTGCGGGGGCAAGCTTCGTTTTGCGAAGCAAGCCCATAGGGAAATTCGTCTTGCGAAGCAACTCGGAAACGAAAAAACCTTTCGTCTTGCGAGTTTTTCGTCTCGCGAGGCGTTCGTCTTGCAGGGCACCACTGTACTTAATTCGTTCTGGAGGTCCATTCTTAACCTGAAACTGTTCTTAACCTGAAGCACTACTTTAGCTAATGGGGCCTCCTCCTGCTGCCGCTGCCCTGCCGGAGCCCGATTTCTGTTCTCATCCTGAAGCAAAGGTCTTAACCCGATGTACTATTTCTGGGTTAGCGGAGTCTGTAACCTGAAGCGTATGTAACCTGAGGTACCACTGTATGAGGATAAAAAAACTCACTACCTTTTAAGGATCACTGCAGTGGTGATCCCAAACCTTGAGCAGGGATTTATTAGGACCAGCCGCAGCTCCCGAATACCCACAGCCGGGAGCAGCCAGGCTGGAAGTTAAAGCGAAACAAAGGTGCAGAATCCCCAAAGTCTGTCATTGGGAACAGTCTTAAAAATGGAGTGTGTGAGATGAGTTCTGTAGACTAATAAAGGAAAATATTATCCTCTGCTGTGAGGTGTCAGGCTGCACTGAGGACTACTGGGACAAAGCACCAATGAGGACCTTACCCCCATTGTTATAATTCATTTATTCTGCAAATGTAAAACCTAGCAGTTGGTACTCTCAGGTCTGTCTCAGCCAACTTGAAACACACCTTTTCCCTTGTGAGTCAGAGAACAGGAGGTGAAAAACATGGTACTCTTTAGTAGGTCAAGAGAGAGAGAATGCGAAGCAAGTTAAATAATCTGAAGGAAGTTAAATACTGTAATCCGAAGGCTGGGCCCAAAGTCGAACGTTTTGTGGTTGCCCGAGGGTGGACAGAGAATCATCGGAGGACAGCCAGAACATAAAAACAGTTGCCTTAATATTATTATGAAGTTATTTATATGTATTATATATTAACAAAACAAAGTGTAGTATTATAAAAAAAAAAAATTAAAGGCCTGGTGCTTGTCAGTTATCCAACGTTCAGAAGAATTCTTCCGGTGCACCTATTTCTCTTCCCACGTATAAGAGGAATAGCTTTAAAAAAAGAAAAGAAAATGTAACATTCAAGGGAAAGGCTTAGAATGCCTTTAAAGGGGGCAAGGCCCTCCTCACCAGCCCCCAAGCCCAATCTGTGGGGCCCGAAGAAGCTACTACAAATGCTAATTTTTGATTGCCAATTTGCCACCTTTGTTAGGTTTCTACCAGGAAATGCACGGGATTGAATCTGGGACTGTCTGCTTTCACAGCGTGCGTTCAGATATTCAAAGTTGAGCAGTAAATTGAAGATTACGCATCAACAGTCCATGGCTGTGAACAAGCAGGGTATAAGAGACAGCATATGCATTCTTTGGGTTGGGGAAGGGCCATAGTTTATTAGTAGAGCATCTGCTTTGCACACAGAAGGTATGGGAGAGAAACCTCCCACCCCCACCTGAAATCCCAGAGAACTGCTGCCAGTCAGTGTAGACTATATTAAGCTAGATCAAACCATGGTCTGACTTAGAATAGGGCAACTTCTCCCATTTAAAGTACAGTATTCTGCCAGCATTTCAGAGCTTTTTCCACCAATGCATTTTTCACAAAGGTGACGTCCACTTTTGTATTGAAGCTTCTGCCAAATCTTACAGAAACCTCAGCTTTTGGATCATCAGTAAAGGGTCAAGGTAAAGGGACCCCTGACCATTAGGTCCAGTCGTGGCCGACTCTGGGGTTGCGGCGCTCATCTCGCTTTATTGGCCAAAGGAGCCGGTGTACAGCTTCCAGGTCATGTGGCCAGCATGACTAAGCCGCTTCTGGCGAACAGAGCAGCGCACGGAAACGCTGTTTACCTTCCCGCCGGAGAAGTACCTATTTATCTACTTGCACTGGCGTGCTTTCAAACTGCTAGGTTGGCAGGAGCAGGGACCGAGCAACGGGAGCTCACCCCGTCGCGGGGATTCAAACCGCCGATCTTCTGATTGGCAAGTCCTAGGCTCTGTGGTTTAACCCACAGCGCCACCAGCGTCCACTATTGTATTGAAGCTTCTGCCAAATCTTACAGAAACCTCAGCTTTTGGATCATCAGTATAGGACTTCACCATAAATCTATGAACTAGCAGGAGGGGAATTTAAATCTAAGTTGAACTGTATTGAAGACTCTCCCCCAAAAATAAGATTTTCAATTTTATTGGCCAGTGGTGGACGTCTCTACCATGTGATGTGACAGCTTTAAGCAGGCAAGCTAATGGGCAAATTCTAGCCATTGCTACTGATCATGATGGTTATATGCCATCTCTAGAATTGGAAGCTGCAAACCTCTGGATACCAGTTGCTAGGGAACAACAGTAGGATAGGATTATTGCCCCCTGGGTCACACTTGACAGCTTCCCAAGAAGAATGTGGTCGGCTCCTCTGCATATCAGAGTTATGCAACTAGATAGATCTCTTGCCTGATCCAGCAGAGCTATGTGTATGTACAGTGGTACCTCGGTTCTCAAACTTATTCTGTTCCAGAAGTCTGTTCCAAAAGCAAAGTGTTCCAAAACCAAGGCGTGCTCTCCCATAGAAAGTAATGTAAAATGGATTAATCTGTTCCAGACTTTTAAAAACAACCCCTAAAAGAACAATTTATCATAAATTTTACTACCTAATGAGACCACTGATCCATAAAATGAGAGCTATAAACAATGCACTCCAGTCACACAATCAATCAATCAATCAATCAGTAACTGAACTGGGTTCCACACAGTCACAAAAACAAAACAAAAAGAGTCGCAAAAACAGAAACTCAAAATTAATAGCAAAAACAGACAGACCTCAGCGTAACACTCAAAATGGAAGTGTGGCACTCTGATTGGAAGTGTAACACTCAAAATGGAGCATGTTCGGCTTCTGAAAAAAATCCATGAACCGGAACACTTGCTTCTGGGTTTACAGTGTTTGCGTTCCAAGTTGTTCGAGGACCAAGGCGTTTAAGAACCAAGGTACCACTGTAGTGAATATATCTACAGTGGTACCTCGGGTTAAGTACTTAATTCGTTCCGGAGGCCCATTCTTAACCTGAAACTGTTCTTAACCTGAAGCACCTCTTTAGCTAATGGGGTCTCCCGCTGCCGCCACGCCGCCGGAGCCCGATTTCTGTTCTCATCCTGAAGCAAAATACTTAACCCGAGGTACTATTTCTGGGATAGTGGCAGTGGCGTAGCGTGGGGGGTGCAGGGGGGGCCGGCCGCAACATCTGGGGGTTAGGGTTAGGGGGCGCAAATCCACGGGTTAGGGGGCGCAAATTACTTGCCTTGCCCCGGGTGCTGACAACCCACGCTACGCCACTGGATAGCGGAGTCTGTAAACTGAAGCGTATGTAACCTGAAGCGCATGTAACCTGAGGTACCACTGTACTCAGAAATAAGTTCCACTAAAAAAAAAGATAAAAGAAGTAAGTTCCACTGTGTTGCTTACATCTGACAGCCTTGCTCTGTTAAATTGCAATCTTGGGCACATTCTTTGGGGGGCGGGGGCGGGAATCCATATCCATGTACAGTGGTACCTCGGGTTAAGAACTTAATTCGTTCTGGAGGTCTGTTCTTAACCTGAAACTGTTCCTAACCTGAGGTACCACTTTAGCTAATGGGGCCTCCCGCTGCTGCTGTGCCGCCAGAGCACAATTTCTGTTCTCACCCTGAAGCAAAGTTCTTAACCCGAGGTACTATTTCTGGGTTAGCTGAGTCTGTAACCTGAAGCATCTGTAACCTGAAGCGTCTGTAACCCGAGGTACCACTGCAATGGGGACGAGGAACCTATGTCCCCCTCTAGATCTGGTTGGACTCCAGTTGCCATCAGCTCCGGTCAGCAACGCCATTTGCCAGGTTTCCCCCCTCCCTTCCTTCCAATAAAGCTTGAGCAGGTGGCGGGGAGTTTTCCCGACAGTTCCGAGGAAAGCTTGAGAAACCACCCGCAGAAATTCCCATTTCACCTCCAGGAACTCCAGAAATTCCGGGGGCTCGTCTTGCAGTAGCCAAAATCGGCCACGGAGGGGCGCTATTTTGCAGCACAAATTCAAACCTGGGAGTTGCCGCCCAGAAAGAGAAACCACCCGAGATGCGGGGGGGGGGGGAGGGCGGAATCTTAACCTCTCTCTCTCTCTCTCCCCGGACTGGAAAGCAAGGAGGAGGGAGCGGTAGATTTCCACTAGCGCGGACAGGGCTGGGCAACTCTTTCTCGACCCCGCCCGCCCACGGAGCCGGGTGAGTCATCTGCACCGTCTCTCTGCCTCTCTCGCTGGGGGGCTTTTCCCGGCTGCTGCAAGAAGGAGCCTGTCGGGTTGCTGCAAAGCGGCTTGCTTTTCTCCTTGTGCTGCAGAATCCCTTCCCTCCTGCTGCCCTTCCCGTCCAGTTTTGCAGCCAGGAGGAGGAGAGCACACGCTGCCTCCCCGCGATCTTCTCTGCTGGAAATGCACGCGCACCGTGTGAATCCATCCAGGCGCTGCCGTGTTGGGTTTGTTTATTTGCTTTTAATAAAATTAAAATAGGGTAGGCTGCGGACCGCCCATGTAGGCATCGCCGTGTTGCATTGCAGCAATTTGCACGGCAGGCGCAAGATTGGGAGTTGCTACTCCGAGGTGCAGCTTCGGAGAGCGAGAACACGTCGTGCAACGAGACGTTATAAAATCCTAGTCCTCATTGAGGTGGCAGAGCCGGGTTTGAGTTTCCGTCCATATCAGAAGCGGGGGCTTAGAGGACGGAAGGCTATGCCAAATACATTTTCCTGCACGCAGGAGACTGGCATCCTAGAAGAAAGGGCCCCGATCCAGCGTTATCTCTACAATATTAAGCTCTGCAAGTCTTTTTCGTTTTGCATGGAGAGGCAGGTCACTATGGAAAGCCTCCAACGGCAGCCCAGTGTTACGCTTCGACCCCGGCGTCTTTAAGGGTTCGGGTACCAGGCACCACCCACGAAATCCCCAGTATTTTGCTTTAAAAAATAAAAACCTGCCTGCTTTCTTTTGGAGAAAAAAAAAGCTGCCTTTCTGCTTCAAGGAACTTAAAAGCAGATCTCGCTTCGGTTGTGGTACGCCCTCCCATCAGATGTCAAGGAAATAAACAACTTTTAGAAGACATCTGAAGGCAGCCCTGTTTAGGGAAGTTTTTAATAATGACTGTTTTAAGGTATTTTTAATATTTTGTTGGAAGCCGCCCAGAGTGGCTGTGGAAACCCAGCCAGATGGGCGAGGTATAAATAAATAAAATAATAGATTTTTAGAGAAATGGACACTATGTTCTCCTTTTCTGAAAGCGCATGCTCTTGGGGTCTGTGACTCTCCCGCTCCCATCAGCCCCTGCCAGTGGTTAGACGTGGTGGAATTTACAGTCCTGACATCTGTCGGTGCCCTGGTTCCCAGTTCCTGAATGACTGAGCCAGTCTTCTTGGCAAGGTGCTCAGACACCAAATACTGCAGCTGTCTGAGAATTACAGACATAGCAAAATAGAGGAGGGCATTCCTCAAGTTTGATCGTTGCACCAGGGTATCAAGTCCAGAGATAGCTTCCTGCTAGCAAAGCATTTGGCCCAGGCACACAGCTACTTTCTTGGATCCCTTCCAAATGGTGTTCTGTAAAGTAACCAGAAGGTATTTCCTGCACTATGACTAGGAAAGAGCAAAAGCAGCGCCACTACATGGTGTGAAGCTTTACCTTTTGCTGATATAAACCGTAATTGTTTACAGGGAATGATAAGACTTCTCGGCGCTCTGTGAAGGAAGTCTTTAAAGCAGTGGCACCCATCTGGACAGGACTTTTGAGTTAGAAGCCCCGAAACACTCGGATTGGAGCGTGACTGTTATGCCACAAAGCCATGTGGTGTTATCACTGGTGCATAATGGGCATGGAATTAAAAATGAGAAGTCGTGTGATGCATGTGCCTTCAACCATTTATTTCATTGCTTGTTTTCATTAGATTACCGCAAATGGGATCCAGTTATTTTCTTCCTCTGTTCTGTGCCTGTGTCCTTAGCACTGTTGGAGGATGTGATTCTAGAACATGCTTCTGGCCGTGAATAGTAAAGACAAAAGCAAAAGGCAGAACGGAGTAAAGTCTTACCGGCTGAGATTGCAGCATTTGCAGTCTCAAGGGGGAATGCAGTAATAGGGTGGCCTCCAAATCAGAAATGCAAAATGTTTTCTATGCAGCTTAATAATTACCCAGTTGTTTTTTAAAAACTTCCTTTGGGAATCTGATACTCTTGCTAGAAATCCTTGGCAAAATTTCTATCCTGCAGCAAACTGAGCCTTAAAGATGGTTTTCAGTAGCTACATTATGATAGGTGCTTAAATTTCTCGTTCAACAAGATGCTAGAACCTGAAATAAAAACCTAATTTCTCCTCCTGGAGTAGTGCTCTTTCTCTGCATAACATCCAGAGCTACATCTGCAAACCTGGAAGGGAGGGGGAGGAGGAAGGAATACCAGCAAATGATGATGTAACCCACAGGAGCAGCAGCTTCCTTTTCCTATGTCCTTCCTTTCCTTTTTCAGCAGGCAGAATAGGAATATCCTTGTTGTATATAATGGCTGTGAAACCTTCCAATGGCCTCAGAGTGAAATTGGTGGTGGTGGGGCGCAAAACTGCAGACATGCATGTTCAGGTTCCCACTCATGCCCCTTTTTTTCATTTGCAAAAGCAGTTATTCTACTGCAATTTTGGTTTCATGGTGAACTGATCCCTTTCCTAAAGTCATATGCACACAACCCTGCTGAAAAATTAGTTCTGAGCTAGGCATTACAAGGCACAAATCTTGTAAATTATATGCAGTTAATGCTTCTTTTTCGAATTAAGAACACTGCAGAAGACCAACAAAACCAGACAGATCAACAGGCAGATTAAACAAACAAGCTCATACCAATCAGATGGTAGAAAATTGATGCTCCTATCTATCTAATCCAATTATGATATTAACATACTGGGGGCATTGAGAGTTGTAATATCCCATCTGAGTAAATCAGATTATAAATTGGATGTTATACTAGCAAGGGGAGTACCTTTTTTCTCTAGTGAATGTGAAAATAGCATCAAGTGACTGAATCCCAGATTCATACAATAAGTTTGGGACTTCATTCCTTCAACATTGTCCTAAATATTGCAGAGACACAAGTTGGATAATATGAACTCCAACCTTTAAGAATTGCCCCAAGCAGGCTTATTCTATGTAAACCTTTTATTTTCCATTAAGGGCTCTGGCAGGGTCTTAAGAGTCCATCTTTCTCAAAGCTTAGTTAGCACTTTCCCAGCCCTGCTGGAGGGGACGTAGGATAAAATGAGGGAACCATGTATGTCACCTTAACCTCTTTCGAAGAAATGGTGGAGTATGTCACACATCTGAAATATTCCTAGCCCTGAAGTAACCTGTTTCAAACACCTTGTCCTATATATAACTAAAGTTTTTAGTTCAGTAATGTTGAGCTAACTAGTTATCAACAAGCCCTTGGTAGATTAGAAATATGTTTAAACATCATGCTGTTCTCTTGAGCATTTCAGCATACACATGTCCTGCCCAATGTTTAGTCATGTTTGCAGTCATTAGAGGCTCCCAGTAGTGCCAGTTACTCACCCAAATATTTTTTTAACAAGGTATATAAGGCAAATAAGACATCAGTAACCCAGTCCTGTGATTTATGTTGGCAGCTGCTATGAAACCTATGTATATGCTATTCATATGCACTCAGAATGCTGCCACAAAGCTGTTCCAAAGTCTATTCTGCCCAATAGCCTGCAGCCTCTCAAATGAACTATTCAATTTGCTATCTCCAACCAACATTGCATGCTTGGAATGTGATTTCCTAGTAGCAATAGGCATTGTTTAACCCTAAATTGTTAAGGAGCCCAGTTGACATAGAATACGCATTGTATTGCTTACTCCATCCTAGACTCCTTTCATCATCATCCTGAACAGGATCAAGTCACCCACAAAATGAGTGAGCCCCACCAAACAGCATGCTTCTTAAGTGAATGGTACTGTCATTTTCCATAAAGGGTTTTAGTGGCATCAAGACTAAATGCCAATGAAACAGCTGAACATAAAAGACAGTAATATATGCAACATTAGTTTTAGTTGATCCTGTAAGTGCATCCACAGATTGTAACTTCTCTTGCAAATATAGCAATCATCCAGCAATACTTTTGTGATTTACTTGCTAAGGGACACAGCCAGTGTTTAGTTCATATCAAATATACCAATGTTGTAATGTTTCTGACATCAGTTAGTATCACTGTGAGCGGAGACCAGTTTAGAAGATGAAAATTAGCTTGCTGAGCTAAAAAATTGGAAGAAATTGTGTAAGTGGATACTTGCCCAAGTAAATGTGTATTAGTTGGGACATTTGGATGTCTTTCCCCCCTTTAAGCAGTATAACAAGAGATTTATAGAGCAAATGCCTCAACATTTTCAGCTTAATGCCTTTCAAACAAGGCCTTAGAATTACCAGCTTTTATTCTTGGACTAGAACTAGGCAGCACTATTTGGATCTTACGGCTTCCCTCTCATAGGATCACACACTTTAGTATATCTCAAACTATGTTCAAACAGTAACTTAGTTAACTCAGAGGCCCCAACTTCTATCAGCCTCAGTCAGCAGAGTATATAGTCTGCTATGGTGATCACTATGGGAAAGAACAAGTTCTCCATCCCCAAAGAATAGAAGAAAGGTTACACAGACAGGCTTAATATTGCCCAACACCTAAGCCACCCCAAGGTTTGACAATGTTTTTAGGATTAGGACCTATCTGATCAGATTATAACATGCAAGGCTTTGCCTTGGGGGAGAAAACAACAAACTAGCATGTGGTTTAACTCGTTTTATTTCACTTTGCAAACAAAGTTGTCTTCAGTCCAGCTGGACTTGTGAGGGAGCAGAAATTGAAACCCAATAGAAAAGCAGCAGTAAGTCAGGAGCACAAGGATTACAGGGGACTAACCCCAGCTACAGAAGGAATGGTTGATTGTTAAGACAAAGGAATTTTATGACAGCTGCCCACAGTCAGAGATGGTGATCTTCTTGCTTGTCTTGCCGTTCCTTGACCCAAAGCGCTCCATTGCTTCCACAATATTCATTCCATCTTTGACTTTGCCAAAGACCACATGTTTCCCATCCAACCTAAGGAAATAAATTGGTTAGAACAATTTAGAATGCTTTTGTGATTTTTGTTATTTCATAAAGCTGTTCCAAATACATTTAAGGCTACCATCCTGTCAACATTCAGAAGTTATTAGGGGACAGGCAGCAGGCAATAACTATGCTAGCAAAGAAATTACGCTTGGCTATTATGTTTGGTGTAACTTTAGACAAAACACAACCTTCTACTTCAGGCTCAGGGTATTCTATTCCACTTGAACTAATGCCTAAGTTCACTGTTGAGAGTCTCAAACAAAGTACTCACCAGTCAGTTTTGGCAGTGCAGATGAAGAACTGAGACCCATTTGTATTGGGACCAGCATTTGCCATAGACAAGATGCCAGCACCTGTGTGCTTGAGGACGAAGTTCTCATCAGCAAACTTCTCACCGTAAATTGATTTACCACCTGTTCCATTATGACGAGTAAAGTCACCACCCTATAGAAAAACAATATACACATGTAGCTGAAACCTGACACTGGATGATATATATATATGGATTCAGGACAGAAGAGCAATTATGCAAGCAGAAAAGGTCAAAGTCTAGGGACCAGACTATCATAAATCGTAAAACATGACAAGGCAGGACCGCAATGCTTTTTATATGAATGAATCTCATCAACAGTGTAATTCAAATACTGCAAGACTAAAATCATAACTGCTACATACCTGGCACATGAACCCAGGAATGATTCTGTGGAAGCAGGACCCCTTGTAACCAAAACCTTTCTCCCCAGTGCTCAAGGCACGGAAATTCTCTGAAATCAGAGGTAGACATTTGTAAGAACAGCCTTCCACATTTGCTTAGATCCTTGAAAAATTACTTCCAACAAACATGCCTGGAGATGAAGGCACTTCAAATGTACAAACCTGCTGTCTTTGGAACCTTGTCTGCATATAGCTGTGGGACAAAAACAGAAGTCAATTAATGACAGTTTGAATAGACACATTTTTACTTAACTCCCTTAATTTTCCCAGTCTCATCGATCCTTCTTGCTGTATTGCTTTACCAAGAGAACCACTGCCTTTAAAAATATTTAACTTGGGTGGTTATGGCGTATAACAATCATTCAAGCTATCCTGTTAACCATTTGTAGTTATCAGTGCCATTAATTCTAGCAACATGTGCCAAAATATATGTATTGCAAGGGATGCTATAAATTGAAAACATCCTATTCTGCAAATCAAAACTGACTGTTGACTCATTTATCAAACTGAACTCTGCAGGAATGATACAAGGCAGAAGCTAATTGATAGGATCAAGGCACATTAGACTGATACAGCATGCTTATGCCTTAGATTGAAGAGCACTCTAGAGGGAGCTCTGACAAACCAGAATCCTTCTAGTCTTCTAAAAAAAATGGTCGACTTAACTACCATCTACTGCTAAATATTGAGGCCAGCTGCAATCAGGCAAAAACGATTTACTGTCTACTCACCATATTTATTACCACCAGTTAAAAGTGTAATAATAACAAATCTACTTTACATACAACTGCATTTTGTTTTGGCACAACTTTAGCTAATGAACAAAAGACATCCAACAAGGCAGAATTTTCATAATTTGGAAAAGGCAGAAAATGTTCCACCCACTTCCCAAATCAAATCGGCATACTGTCCATTTATTCTTTGCTGCAGTGACAGGACTCACGCCAGGTACAAATTAGCTGGACAACACTAGCGTGCACCGTGCTCAATCTGGTTCTAACACCATTCGCATACGGGGTAAAACTTGCAACAGCCACCTCTATGGTGCAATCATTTGTCGCACTTTGAAACCCCGCACTGAAATTTAACCCGCTTATTTCCCCCCGCACAAAGCAGACACGATCCATCAAAACGTTACAAGGAACAGAAGTAACCTTTCATAGCCATCCCTAACCTCTGCGGTGGGCTTGGATGAGTGAAGATTTTCTTGCCAAAATCGCGGGTCAAGGAAAACAAAGCTACACTCGCAGCTTTTCGGTGCACAAATCTCCTTGCTCCACGCAAGGCATTACCGTGAAGAAAAGGAGCAGGAAACCCAGCTAGGGAAATATGCACGGGAGACCGCAGCCCGCCATTTGGCGCTTTTGCTAGCAAGGAAAACCTGATCGGGAGCGAGGGGAACAGAAAGCCCGAGAATCCAGGCCTTGCCTATACCTCCCTTCATGCGATCTAAAAAGGGGCTCGTCCGCACAGCACTTGCATTATAATGTGGGGGGGGGGGTTCGTTAGAGACGCCCGTAAGGCAATCCTTAAGCCGTGCTTCACTAAAAAAAAAATGCCCTGAAAATTACCACGGAAAATAATCAAAAAATTGAGGCTACCCCCCCCGCCCTCTCTGCAGCAAAGGCGTGGGGAGAATGGGCAGCGTCAGGGGCGAGGCGTGAAGAGCCTCGCCGGCGGCGGCAACAGCCAAGGGCCTTGCAGGCGGCGTTAGGAGACCGTCCCTTCCCCGCGCAGGGAAGAGCGAGAAAGGCGCGGCGGCGGCGGCGAGGGAAACAAAGGCGGCGGCAGCCAGCGACCGCTTCCCCCCAGGGCAGGCTGCGCAGGCCACGTGGAGGAGGCGACGCCCGTCCGCGCGCGCCCACTTCCCTTCCTCTGTTGCCGTCCCCCACCCCCCAGGCCGCCCGGGTGCGCGCGCAGCCCCTCTCGCGCCGCAGTGAGGCGATGGCGCCCCCTCCCCCCGCAACCGGCGCCCGTTGCTCCTAACCGCCCCCACCCTCCCCGTGCACACACACACACACACCAGTCCCAAAATGGCCCCGAACTCCCTCCCCGGCAGGAAATGGCGGCGGAGCCGAGTCCTCCTCAGGCGCGCCCCTCTCTCCGCGCTCCAGCCTTAACGGCTCTCTTCGTACCTCGAAGGTGACGCGCCCCAAGGGCTCGCCGTCGGCGCAGATGTCGAAAAACACGACCGGGTTGGCCATGATGGCGGGAATGAGTCGAATAAAGGAAGGGGGTAGCTTAAAAAAAAAGGAAAAAAACCGGCGGCGGCGGTAACAGGCAGCACCAGCGTCAAGCCCTCTCCACACAGTAAGGAGCGCGGCACAGCAGAAAGAACGGCGGCCGCTCGCAGGGCTTATATAGCCGGCGGACCCCCGCCTCCGCCTTTCCTCACGCGACTTTCGGCCAATCGCAACGAGGAGAGTTTCCAGATTGAAAGGGGCGCGGGGCCAGTCAGAGCTCTCCGGTTCGGGGCGAGGGTGGGTGCTCGGGTGTTCCGCGCCTCTCAGTAAGGGCGTGGTCTCCGCGAGAGGCGGGAACCGAAGAAAGGTATGGGGGAGGGTTGTTCCTCCCCCCTCCTTTTCTGAGCATGCGCGCTGTTGACTTGCACTGGGTAAGGCTAAGGTTGTCTGTTTGGAAGGAAGGAAGGAAGGAAGGGGTGGGGGATGGGGACGGGGCCTGCCGGTTCCCCCCCCCCCCATCCCGCGCTTTTTAGTGCTGAGGAAGGAAACGGCTGTGGAAGCTCTGCAGGCCGCAGGCCCGTCTGCTCGGAAGCAAGCCTCTCGGGCTTGAATGGCAGCCGTGTGGCGGGATGTGGCCGCGCAGGGAGCCGAGGCACGAGGGCGGGGGCCGAATCCAGGATGCAGAAACGTTGGGTGACTTGACTTTTGATGGCTGCTTGAACTCGGATAAGGAGGAACCAGCGGGGAAGGAACCGAGAGGGCAGTGTATCTGGTCCGGCCTTGCAAGCGAAAATGGCTGTGTAAACGCACTAGCAGCAAACCAGTGATAGGTTTGGTTTATTAATTCATTTTTCAAGATCCAGGCTAACGTGTTTTGTTTTAAACTCACTCGACCCACCCGCCTCAGAGTTCTGGTCGACATGGGAAGCTTGCACACTGTTTTGCAACATCTGGAGGGGCCCTAACGCAGCTATTTGACCAGCTCTGGATTTTGGAAGGCCTCCACCTTTTTATTATGACGCTTGGATCTTTCCTCCAAGGTGCTTTTGGGGACCATAAACGGCCCTATTATTAATATATTTATTAATTACCGTATTTTTCGCCCCATAAGACGCACCGGCCCATAAGACGCACCTAATTTTTGGGGGGGGAAATAAAGGAAAAAAATTTTATTTCCCCCCCCCCCAGGTGCGCTGCGCTACACCAGGAGCTTGGGGCGTGCTGAGCTCAGCGCGCCCCAAGCTTCTGCGTGCCGGCAAGCAGTCCGCTAGCCCTGGGAGAGCCGCGGGGCTCTCCCAGGGCTAGCGGACCCCTGCGCTACACCAGAAGCTTGGGGCGTGCTGAGCTCAGCGCGCTCCAAGCTTCTGCGTGCGCGCAAGCAGTCCGCTAGCCTTGGGAGAGGCGCGGGGCTCTCCCAGGGCTAGCGGACCCCTGTGCTAATCCAGAAGCTTGGGATGAGCTGAGGTCAGCGCGCCCCAAGCTTCTGCGTGCCGGCAAGCAGTCCGCTAGCCCTGGGAGAGCCGCAGGGCTCTCCCAGGGCTAGCGGACCCCTGCGCTACACCAGAAGCTTGGGGCGTGCTGAGCTCAGCGCGCTCCAAGCTTCTAGGTGCGCGCAAGCAGTCCGCTGCCACCCCAAGCCTCGTGCACCCGGCAGGAGGTCCCACCGGGTGCGCGAGGCTTGCAGACACTCGCCCGAAGCAGGGGGAGCCCTCCGGAGGGCTCCCCGTGCTTCGGGCGACAGGCTGCCGCCCCAAGCCTCGCGCACCCGGTGGTACCTCCTGCCGGGTGCGCGAGGCTTGCAGACACTCGCCCGAAGCAGGGAGAGCCCTCCGGAGGGCTCCCCCTGCTTTGGGCCACAGGCTGCCGCCCCAAGCCTCGCGCACCCGGCGGGACCTCCTGCCGGGCGCGCGAGGCTTGCAGACACTCGCCCGAAGCAGGGAGAGCCCTCCCAGGGCTCCCCGTGCTTCGGGCGACAGGCTGCCGCCCCAAGCCTCGCGCACCCGGTGGGACCTCCTGCCGGGTGCTCGAGGCTTGCAGGCACTCGCCCCATAAGACGCACCCCGATTTCCCCTTCATTTTTGGAGGGGGAAAAGTGCGTCTTATGGGGCGAAAAATACGGTACCCTCCCTTCAACCCAAGGTCCCAGGGTGAGTTACAGAAACTAAAACAAAATGTTCAGAATACAACTTATAAGCCTTCAAATATGTCCTGAAAATATACCTCTCCTGCTCCTGTTTTTGAAAATGCAAATAAAAATTAAAAAAGAAAATATATCTTTCCGGTATCAAAAGCCAGGGTAAAGAGGTGTCTTCAACATTTGCCAAAAGCCGTATAATAAAGATGCCCAGTGTGCTCCACCCATCCTTTTCATCTTCCCAACCAACCTGAGAGTTAAGTTAGGCTAGGACTACAAAGAGCGACTGGACCAAAACCAGCAGTTAGGCTGTGTACACATTCCTGTTTACTCTCCATGTAATAGCCACAATATATATTGTCTTGTATCTTATGAAATGTTGCTCCCTGGAAACTGGGGGGCAGGGGGAGAGAATGATGCATCTTTTTTTAAAAAGCAGCAGTGCATACACAGCCTCTGTTTCATGTGGATTTGAATCTGTGTCTCCCCAGTCCTAGCCCAGTTTATGAAGCTATCAACTTCATGTAACTCAACAGCCCCTCATTTCAATTATCTGGCCCTGGGATGTAATCTGGGATTAGGGTGGGTGCATTTCTGAGATCTTGGAGTCAACTGTTTCTCACCTGTATGTTCATTGCTTATTCATGACTCTTGTCCTGCACTGCATAGTGCTGCCTCAATACCCAAAATAGGCACAGCTTCTTCTGGTGGTATTTTTGGCATGAAGTCATACATTTCTCACACATTTTTGACTCTCAGCTGTGCTTGCTTCTGAAGGAAGCCTATTCGTATTAGTGAGTTTACTTTGGAGAAAAAGCCACTGGGGAACAGTAGCCTGTTTCATAACCGGCAATAAGGCACTGTCACAAATTTCAGGGTCTTTTCACCTTTCAGTCATTAATGGTGTTTCAGCATGTACTGCTGTAATTTGATCTTCAACATCTGACATTGCAATTTCACTGAAGATAAGTGCTTCCCCATTTGTGAAACACTACAACCAACATGTAGATTAGTGTGAGAACATAATCTCCTTGATAAGTTTCTAACATTTTAATGACAATAGTCTCTGGAAGTGAACTACGCTAGCTGTGTATAGGCATAAATTTTGCAGGATTTATTTTGTGCTTTGAGGTGCACCAGCTGAAGTACAGTGGTACCTTGGGTTACATACGCTTCAGGTTACAGACTCTGCTAACCCAGAAATAGTGCTTCAGGTTAAGAACTTTGCTTCAGGATGAGAAATTGTTCTCTGGCGGTGCAGCAGCAGCAGGAGGCCCCATTAGCTAAAGTGGTGCTTCAGGTTAAGAACAGTTTAAGGTTAAGAACGGACATCCAGAACGAATTAAGTACTTAACCCGAGGTACCACTGTACACAGTAGTGGCTTGGGGTGGAACCAGATGCAAAATGGTATCTTGGGGTGCAGCCACTTAAGTATGACATCCAAGTACATATCTAATTTTGTGTGCAATTATAGATCAGGGGCTTTAGCAGCCTAATTTAAAGTAGCCTTGCACATAATCCCACAAAGGTGACCAGCATGGAAATATATTTACAGTGATACCTCGGGTTAAGAACTTAATTCGTTCCGGAGGTCTGTTCTTAACCTGAAACTGTTCTTAACCTGAAGCACCACTTTAGCTAATGGGGCCTCCTTCTGCCGCCACGCCGCTGGAGCACTATTTCTGTTCTCATCCTGAAGCAAACTTATTAACCCGAGGTAATATTTCTGGGTTAGCGGAGTCTGTAAGCTGAAGCGTATGTAACCTGAAGCGTATGTAACCCGAGGTACCACTGTACTGGCCTGTTGTGGCCTGCCAAGAAGGGGACAAAGGGATTGGTTCCTCCAACTGCATGCAGTTGGTTTTTGTTGTTGTTGCTATTGTCAAATCTACAAGCAATAAAGTGGTAGAACAGAGCTTTCCAAACTCTGCGTCACGACATGTTTGTGTGTGGGTGTGTCGCACAAATGCTCCCTCCTGGCGCTGGAAAGGGTTCGTTTAACCTCCGGTTTGCTAGCAAAATTGAATTACTGTGTCACGAAATGATGCATGTCCAAAAAACATGTCACCAACTTGAAAAGTTCTGTGGTAGAGCCTCATCTACTTTCTGTCTACCCCTGTGTTAGGAAGAGTATCACTGTGAATTTGGAACTAATGAGGGCTTTCTTCACACTTCGCTCCAAAAGTAGTCCGTTACAGTAGCAGCAACCATGCTCCCTCCAAACCAAATAGCGACACCTTCCAGAGAAATTGTTAATACAGCCTGAATAAAACTTACCACCCACAGAAAGCTTTAAAGTCAACAGAATTGAGGCATAACTTGGGAACATTTTGGAGTGGCAGAAAAACACAACCTCTCCCATTCATCACTGATTATTAAGTACTAGCAGAGCATCATAGGTTCCTAGGCAAAATACATACAGTAATGCCTTTTCTTTTGTGTCTGTAGGAATCTGGACAGGCTAACTTGACTATTGATTCCAGCAATAAAGTTCTCCTCAATCCTATCCCATGTTTCAGGAGTACCTGTAGCCCTCCAAATGTTGCTGAACTGCCCCTCCCATCATCCCTACCGTTACCCATGCTGGGTGGAATTAATGGGAGCTGCAGTCATGGGTGTAACCATGATTTTTGTTTGGGCAGGCAGGCCTTTTGTTGGGAGAGGGGCGGCTCCTCAGTTTGCTATCTATTTTTATTGATTTTTATTGATTTAGGGGGGGCAGCTGCCCCACCTTGGCTACACTCATGGCTGCAGTCCAGTAACATCTGGAGGGCTCTGGGTTCCCTACACTTGCTGTATGTACAAGAAAGCAGTCATTTTGGCATCCTACAAAAACTAAAATGGGGCTTTCCCTCTTGGGACTTCCTGTGTATCATGGCTTCTTTGTCCCACTCAGATTCGAGCAATGAATCAGTTAAAGCTCCCTCCAGCTAGTTGCATTCCCACACATGCCTTTGGGTGCATAGACCCTATACATTCAAGGTTCACACACTGCGGAATCCTGGGAACCATAGTTCTGGGAGTTATAGCTCTGTACAGGGTAAACTAAACTTCCCAGGATTCTTTGGGGTGGAAGAAATGCACCTTAAATATATGGTATGCACACAGTCCCAATTAGTTACCCTACCAGGAAGAATTACATAGGGCTTACAGTCAGTTCTCTGCCTCCAGTGAGCTTCTGCTTCTTGAACAGAGAGTTGTTGCTCATTTGTTCTTGCTTCATAGCTAGCCTTAGGCACAGATCCTGCACTCTTGCCAGATCCTTTTGTCTCAGCAGCAGCCAGCTTCCAATATTGCCATATTCCATGCAATTTTTAGCAATGTTAAGGGCACTGTATATAACATTTGTAACCCACCAACTCCTTTTTAAAAAAATCACAGCAATGTACAATAAATCATTAAAACATCATAAATGCAGAACAAATGAGCAACACTTACTGAAATTAGTCCCACTAGCAAGACAGAAACATTTGCAGGTGACAAAGTATCAGGGGCCTGTCTGATTTCAATAGGAAAAGTGTCCCAAATTACTGTTGGCACTATGCTAAAAGCCTTAATTCATGTCAAAGCTAAATAAATAACTGGGGGACAGTTGGGAGGGCTTCTTGAAGTGATCACAATGGCCGGCCAGTTTGTAAGGGACAATATGATCTTCTAGGTAGCCTGGTCTTTTAGCTATTTAGGGCTTAATACACCAACAGTAATACCTTAAAACTAGCTCAGTAATGTACTGGCAGCAGTGCAGCGCTTTCAGTGCAGGTATAATATGGTGGTGTGAAGCTGTTCTGGCCAGAAACTGGGCTACAGCATTCTGTGCATGCTACAGTTTCCAAACCAACCCCAAGGGTAGCCCCACATAGAACACATTGCAATAGTTCATCTTACATGTTCATATGCACTTAAATGGAAATGGAAAAACAGGCCCAGTAGTCAGAACCTATGCTGTCATGGAGATGTCACCTAAAGACCCATCACTGTCAAAGCTGATCACTGCAACATTCTTTTCTATTTAATTGTGGTTTTTTTAAAAATAAAAAACCTCTGTAAACACCTGTCTAGGAATGTACAAGGCGACAGATGCTTATTTTACTATATGTACTTTATCTTATCATTTTCTACAGCAAAAGTGTGCTTATTCCCAGGGAAATGTGTTTAGCAATCCGGTGGGGGACTCAAGACACATTTGTCACTGCAGTAGCCATACGGGTTCTTTGATTTAAGTGAGTTTTTAAACACTGAAACTGCACATGCTCAGAGAACATTTTCTTTTGGCAGGGTTAGCCGACTGTTGTGCGTTTTTTGCTGTAACTTGTTATGGATACAGGAGGAGTTGTGAAACACGGACCAGTTATGGAGAAAGGGAGAGGAAAAATTACTTGTATGCTTCACAACTGAAGTACACATGGCCAGCTAAAGCCACTGCCCCCTGAAAGATAATTAAGGCCGTGTACACACCATACATACAAGGCATATCTCTCCCAAAAGAATATGGGAACTGCAGTTCACCCCTCTCTGCACCCTTAAACTGCAATTCCCAGGATTCTTTGAGAGTAAAGTGTGCTTTAAATGTGACACTTCTGCATTAAATGTATGGTATATATGCAGCACAAGCCCAGGTTGCAGACTGCAGTTTTTGTCCTGCTCTTCCCTGTGACTTTGTTGCTCTCTTAGTTGCTGGTCTAGCAGTTTGTGATCATCTTTGGGTTCCCTCCCTGCCTTGCTGATCAAGGCATTTTTCTAGCATGGGCAGCAATTATATATAGGTGACCTAGTGCTTTCCAGGGAAGGATGTCACAGCTGCTTTGGCTAAAGCGAGAGCAGGAACTCAAATCCCACTTCCGGAAGCTGAGTGGTAACTCAATATGGGGCGAGGCTCCTGTGTCTGTCCAGTAGTGCTGCAGGAGGTAGAATTGTCTAGTTATACAGAATTTGCAAAGTAGTAGCATTGGAGGTTTAATAGTGACAGGCTTTTCAACAACTGCAACACCTGTGGTTGGGAGAAACTACGTCTGTCCTAAGTATCCATTGTATGAAACATTGAAAACACCCAGGAAAGCCGTTCCCTTCTAGATTTCCTCATCCAGCCCATGCTTACTCTTGTTCCATTATTATTACTATTGAAGTGCCCAACCATAAAGAATAATTGACTCGATTGCTGAAGCCACATTAAAGTCAAGAATTTCAAAATAGGTGGCTGATACCAATTCTATGAAGATGACAGACATGATCCTAGATGATCCTCAGGGTCTCTTCCAACTCTACAAATCCTTGATTTTGTGATTTTTGGTGAGCATTTTTAAGGCAGGGGAAGGGGAACCTTGGGCCCAGGAGCCACGTGTGGCTCTCCGGGCCTTTCTGTCTGGCCCTTGAGACTCTCTCCAGGCCACACCCCCTCATTGGCCCTGTTTAACACCCAGAATATTTTTTTGCCTGGCTGGAATGTGTCCTTGAACTCTGCTAATGCTCTTTGCCTGTCTGGATATAGGCTAGACTAGAGATGGGTACATGAATGTGCATAGAAATGACAGTATGGTACAAATGCAAAATTCACATTCATTGCTCTGCCCAGTTTCGCCTCTGGTCTTGGAAGGCTGCTGAAATATACTCGGAGTCAAGTGTGGATTTCATGCTCTTTATTCAGCTCATAGTAGTGAGGAATGAAAGTTCCCCAAAAAATCTGCTTTATACACATTATTTACACAATGGGCCGCATGTGATTGGCTAATTCCGGGATTCTCCTGTAGGCCAATCAGGTTGCGGATTCACTTCCACCTGGAGCTGGATTGGGTGGCTCCTGCGGACCAATCATACTGCTGCATTGTTCTAGGACCAATCAGACTGCTGCGTTCTGAATCCTATTGTTCTAAGACCAATCAGACTGCTGCATTTTGGGTCCTATTCAACTCAGTACGTAACAGCTGCCCAGAAGGGAATGCAGCCCTCAGGCTGAAGAAAGCGTCCCACCCTTGCTTTAAGCTACCTGGGATGCTGCTCTGCGGGAATCGGCCCATTGCGACATAAAGGCAGCTATGTTAGCAGACAGTTGTGTAGCAACATGATAGGGGCGTGCCACTGACTCACACTTCCTGCCCTTCCACTGTGGCTTCCATCTTATCACTCTCCCCTTCCTGGCTGTTGGGAGTTCCCTTTTCCTTCCAACACCTGTTACACTAGCTGTGTGATGTCCAGATTGCAGTTTTGTAAAGAAAGAAGAAAGGTTTGCCTCAAAATTCACAATTCCTGTTCTTCTGATTAAGCTATAAGGTTTTCCCGATCAATAACACTTTCTGGTTTATACTTCCCCTAAGAGAGTTAGTTTGTGTATACTGTACACCGCATTTAAAAAAAATTAAGTAAATAAACCGCTTTGAGGGTTCCCCCCCCTACAGTCAAGTGGTATATAAAATTTATGAAGTAAATAATAAACAATACATTTAAAGCACATTGCTCCCCCCCAAAAAAAATCATGGGAACTGGAGTTTGCCCCTCACAGAGCTACAGTTCCCAGAATCCTGAATGAACTACAGTTCCCAAGATTCTTGAAAGCAAGCAGGCAAAGTCATGTGCTTTAAATGTTTGGCATGTGTACGTAGCCCTAATGTGGTACAGTGGTGCCTCGCAAGATGAAATTAATTCATTCTGCGAGTTTTGTCGTCTTGCGGTTTTTTTGTCTTGCGAAGCACGGTGTCGGGAAAGTTTTGGAAAAGCTTCAAAAATCACCAAAGTCTTTAAAAACCTCAAAAAAGGCTACCACGAAGGCTCCTCGAAGTCAAGTCGCAACTGTATTAACGGTGTTAAGAAAAAGGAAACAAACTTGCAAGACGTTTCCGTCTTGCAAAGCAAGCCCATAGGGAAAATCGTCTTGCGAAGCAGCTCAAAAAACAAAAAACCCTTTCGTCTAGCGAGTTTTCCGTCTTGCGAGGCATTCGTCTTGCGAGGTACCACTGTAATGCAGTTAAGAGTGTTGGACTAAGTTCTCACTTGGCCATGAAGCTTATTGGGTTGCCCTGGACTAGTCGTTCTCAATGTAACTTGCACCCCAAAACTACTGTGAGGATAAAGATCAGTGAGAGGGGAAGAAGACAATGTGTACACCAAACTCCTTGGAGGAAGGGTGTGATCAGTGGCGTAGCATGGGTTGTCAGCACCTGGGGCAAGGCAAGTAATTTGCGCCCCCTAACCCATGGATTTGCGCCCCCTAACCCTAACCCCCAGATGTTGCGCCCGTTGCGGCTGGCTCCCCCTGCACCCCCCACGCTACGCCACTGGGTGTGATAAAAATAGAATGGTAATATATGGACAGCTGCCACATATCTAAAGCCCATCTTCATATCCTAGACACAGCAGTGAAATTTCAGTAATACAATATTGTAATGGAGGAATGATTGTGCCCTTGTAAGTTTGGAAAAACAGAAATTTTACTCAATTGTGGTGCTCCAGTGCTGCAGCTTTCAAGATGCATTCTAAGGTATAAAAGGTAAAGGTACCCCTGCCCGTCAGGGCCAGTCGTGACCGACTCTAGGGTTGCGCGCTCATCTCGCTCAAGAGGCCGGGAGCCGGCGCTGTCCGAAGACACTTCCGGGTCACATGGCCAGCGTGACGAAGCTGCATCTGGCGAGCCAGCACCAGCGTCGCCCACGGAAACGCCGTTTACCTTCCCGCTAGAAAGCGGTCCCTATTTATCTACTTGCACTTAGGAGTGCTTTCGAACTGCTAGGTGGGCAGGAGCTGGGACCGAACGATGGGAGCTCACCCCGTCGTGCAGGGATTCACACCGCTGACCTTTTGATCAGCAAGTCCTAGGCACTATGGTTTAACCCACAGCGCCACCCACGGCCCATTCTAAGGTATGTCTCAGACCAAAAGTGACTGGGCAGCTAGTTTTTTGTTGTTGCTGAATAATACCAAGATGCACAAAATGTAAAAGGTAGTCATGTTGGCACATAATAAAAATTCCGAAAGGGCAATACCTTGAAGAGGCTGACCAAAATATCACAAAATAGAATGCAAGCTTTTGAATTTTCCATAACTTTTTATTCGGGAGCAGGGGAGGTAAGAGAGAAAGAGGGAAAGTAGCTAAGGTTGAAGCCTAAGATTGATGCAAAACATATTAGGTTGAAGCGAGTAGATAATAAATGAAAATTATATTTTTAATTTCAACTTCCGTTGCAGGATGGATCTGATGGGAGTTGTAGTTCAACAGCATCTGGAGGGCATCCAGTCAGAGAAAAAGGTAACAGATCATAGACATGGCTTTTATAACTGATTGTTTTTATCAGTGTTAGAAACTGAGATATGAAAGCTAGGAGCTGAATAGCACTTTAAACCTAGGTGTCAGGGAACTGACATCAGAGGAAAGGGAGTTGGTAGGGCTCCCAGAGACTGGGAGAGAGTCAGCAGCCAAAGCAGGGACAAGGAGGGGGAGCGAGGGGTCTCTGGAGGAGGATCTCAGTAATGCTGAGAGAGACGCAGCAGCCCAGGCAGGAAACAGCAGGGGAGAGAAAGGGGTGAGAGACACATCCAGCGAAAATAGCGGGGAGGTGTCAGAAGCAACTGCAGGGAGACCCATGCTTCGCCGGAAGCTGCCACGTCGTGAGTCCAGGAGACGCGTTTCCGTTAAGGAACTTCTTTGCTGGAAGCGCTTCCGCAGGCAGCCACTGTCAGACTCTACTAGTGACTAGAGCAGACATGTCTGAGGAGCTCTGTCACACACAGAGGTTTGTGGGGCCGCACAAACTCTGAAGGGGCACAATTTTAAGCACAAGCCGCTAATCATCCCCTGACAGCAGTCTGACAGTCTTTGTACGCTGCCTGTGCAGGAGAAAGCATCATGAGCAACCCAGCCGGAACCGGAGAGGCAGGGGTTGGAGCTGGTCCAAGCTTGGAAGAAAGGTATCAAGCTCTGGAGGTCCAACTTGCGCTGCAGACGGCGAGGCTCGAGGAGAGAAGGGCTCAGGATGCTGACAAAAAGGGGAGAACCACTCAGTTCCCCAGAAAGGTACCAGGATTGGTGCAGAAGTTTGGGGGGGACCCCAAGGATTACCATGCCTTTAGGACCGAGATGCAATATGCCCTGAATGTGCAGTTTGATGAGTTCCCTGATGAGGAATCGCGAGTTGCTTTCGTAATTGGGCATCTTGAGAAGGGGGCGCGGGACTGGGTTCGACCCCTGATGGCAACGCACAACGATATCCTAAAGGACACTATGAAATTCTTTCGTGCAATGGATATCATGTTTTCCAGCGATATTGAGGAAGGGGTGGTGCGCAGACAGCTAATGGCTTGCAAGCAGGGAAGCAGATCTGTCCGTGAGTACTGGACTGAATTTACCATGCTGATTCACAGATTGGGGTGGGATTTATCGGCAGCACCCATTCAGATGCTATTTGAAGAAGGTCTTTCTTCGGCTGTGAAAGACGAGCTGTCCAGGAGCCCCAGGGCGGTGTCTATGGATCAGCTGACCAAATCTGCGCTGACCATTGGAGCGCGCCAGGAGGCAAGAGCTTTGGAGAGGCGGGAAGGGAGAGGGGAACGTTGGAAGGAGTTACGCATTCCAGACATTCCTGAGCCAGCTTTCCCGCCGGCAGAGCCGATGGAAATCGGAACAGCCCGCGCGCGCGCAGTTTCAAAGCCCAGTGAGGGGGCGAAGAAGGAGGGAAAGGGAGCCCGGAAATGCTATCTCTGCCAACAGCCAGGCCACTTTGCCAGAGTCTGCCCCCAGAGGAAGGAATGGCAAGGGATGGTGGGAGCAGTTGAGGGGGGAGAGCAGGGAGAAACGGAGCAGGTAAAAGCCAACGCCTGGTTGCCACCGTCAGGGCACTGCAGCCAGGCCAAAGAGCAGTGAAAGTGCCCGTGCCAGAAGCTCCTCGACCTGCTCTAGTGATTGAAGTGTCGCTAGAGCTGCAAAATGGACACCCCCTAAAAATAAAGGCGCTGTTGGACTCAGGCAGCTCCTGCAATTTTATGAGCAAGGAGTTTGCTGCTGAACATCAGATACAGACTATCCCTTTAAGCAACCCCCTGCAGGTGACCACGATCGATGGCAGGGAACTGTTGGGAGGAGGAGTTAGCTTGCAGACCGTCCCAATGATAATGAGGGTGGCAAGGCACACAGAACTGATAGCGTTTAATGTGGCCACCTTGGGAGGCGCTCCCATTATTTTGGGAATGAGCTGGCTAGCCTTACATGATCCGCTGGTGGGCTGGCATCAAAGAGTGGTTTCCTTCGGTTCAGCACATTGCTTAGAACACTGCAGGGGGGAAAAGGGGTCAGCAGGGGCCCAAGCCACCCTGGCAGGGACTGAAGTAATGGGGAAGGGGAAGGTGCCACCACAGTATGCTGATCTCAGCGACGTGTTCAGCGAGAAGGAAGCTGACCAACTACCCCCGCATAGGCCCTTTGATTGCCAGATCAATTTACTCCCTGGAGCACAGCTTCCTGTAGGCAAGTTGTATGCCATGTCAGACAGGGAAATGCAGGAGTTGCGAGCGTTCATTGACAAGAACCTGAAGAGAGGCTTCATCAGAGAGTCCAAGGCAGCGGGGGGTAGCCCAGTGTTTTTTGTGGATAAAAAAAACACAGACAAGCCGAGACTGGTATGTGACTTTAGGCGGTTAAATGCAGTGACAGAGCCGGCGGCTTTTCCTATGCCCAGGATTGATGATATTTTGACCAGGGTGCGGAAAGGAAAGATTTTTACAAAGCTGGACCTAAGGGGGGCATACAACCTGATACGTATAAGGAAAGGGGATGAATGGAAGACCACCATGTTCACCCCTTTGGGGGCATTTGAATACCTCGTTATGCCTTTTGGATTACAAACAGGCTCCGCGTGTTTTCAAGCCTTCATGAACCACGTACTGGGGCCTTTGCTCTACAAGAATTGCGTGGCCTTCTTAGATGACATGTTGGTGTATTCGGAGAATGAGGAGCAACATGTGAGAGACGTCAGAGAAGTGTTGAGCAGGCTGCAAGCCAACAGGCTGTGGGTGAAACTGGAGAAGTGTCAGTTTCATACCAAGGAGGTGGAATTCCTGGGGTACCGCTTGTCAGACAAGGGGTTGGCCATGGACCCCGGCAAGGTTCAAGCGGTGCTGGAATGGAAAACACCCAAGACCAAGAAGGATGTGCAGAGGTTCCTAGGGTTTGGAAACTTTTATCGTAAGTTCATCCGAAACTTCGCCCACCTGACGGCGCCCATCACGGACTGTCTCAGCAGTAAAAAGAAGTTTGTTTGGACGGGGGAGGCGGAGCGAGCGTTTGAGGAACTGAAAAGGGCCTTCGCCTCTGATGAACAACTTCTACATGTGGATTTACAAAAAAAGCTGAGGGTCGAAACAGACGCTTCTGACAGAGCCATAGGGGCGGTGCTTCTTCTGCAGCCGGGGAAGGAGGGGTCAGAGTGGCGACCGTGTGCCTTCTTTTCGCGAAAGCTGAACAAATCTGAGAGGAACTACACGGTGTACGACCGGGAACTTCTTGCGATTCATGAGGCCTTCCGGAGATGGAGGCACCTGCTAATTGGTGCACAACAGAAGGTGCAAGTGTGCACGGACCATAAGAATCTAGAGTATTGGAGAACTGCGCGAGTGCTCAACCAACGGCAGTTGAGATGGGCCCAGGAGTTCTCCAAATTTAACTTTGAGATTTGTTACGTACCAGGCCCAGAGAACGTTAGGGCGGACGCTCTCTCACGCAAACCTGAATATTTGGAGCGAGAGGGTGCACCCGAAGAGACCCATGTCATTCCCGAGGACCGCTGGGTGTGTGGGGCGGCATTGGTGGGGCAAAGGGAACTGGTAGAGGGAACGGTGCAGGATGAATACGCCCAGGACAAACTCAGGGGTCTCAGGAGGGAGGGAGACAAACCCGGGGGTTTTGAGGAGAGAAACGGGGCGTTGTACTACAAGGGAGCGTTATACATACCTGAAGGGGAATTGAGGGAAAAGGTACTCAAGCAACTGCACGATAGCCCCACAGCAGGGCATTTTGGGCAACACAAAACCATGTGGCTGGTTACCAGGGAATTCTGGTGGCCCAAGGTCAGGGAAGATGTGCGGGAGTATGTGAGAGGGTGTGACCAATGCCAACGAGCCAAGGGGGAGAGGCGGGCACCGGCAGGTTTATTAGAACCACTACCCACGCCGGAAAGGCCATGGGAGGCAGTGGCAATAGATTTCATGACTGATCTGCCCAGGTCCAAAGGGAAAACAGCCATCATGGTTGTGGTAGACCTGTTAACCAAGATGGCCCACTTTATAGCCTGCTCACATGCGGTCACAGCGGAAGAAACCGCTAAATTGTTTGTGGAAAATGTGTTTAGGCTGCATGGCGCCCCCTTGAGGGTGGTTTCTGACCGAGGGAAACAATTTACTTCCAGGTTCTGGAGGAAGCTCATGAGCTTATTGCATGTAGAGGTGAATTTCTCAACTGCCCGTCATCCAGAAACCAACGCGCAGGCGGAAAGAGCTAATGGTGTCCTCCAGCAATATTTGAGGTGTTATGTGAATGACAGAGAGAATGATTGGGTGGAGAAGCTGGCGTTGGCAGAATTTGCCTACAACAATGCAGAGAACGTGTCCACGGGGATGAGCCCCTTTTTGGCTAATCACGGGTGTCATCCCCGAGCCTTCCCAGGGGGGGAAGGGGAGAACTGGAGCGTTCCAGCCGCAGAACAGTTCGTTGAAGAAATGGAAGCGATCCATCGCCAGCTCCAACTTAATTTAAACAGGGCGAAGGAGGAATATAAGAGGCAGGCAGACAAAACCAGAAGGGAAGGGGAAAGCATTAGGGTGGGGGACCAGGTGTGGCTGTCCACCCAAGGGTTACCATTCAAAGGAGGTTGTAAGAAGTTAAGACCCAAAAGGTTGGGCCCATTTGAAGTCACGCAACAGGTCAACCCAGTGGCTTTCAGACTCCGGTTACCGAACCACATGAAGTTGCACCCAGTGTTCCACAGGTCGTTGCTGTCACCGTATAAAGGGGACAGAGAGGGGAGGGTCAATAGGGGACCAGCTATGGAGGAAAAAGAACACAGCTACCATGTAGCGGAGATTCTCGATTCCAGGTGGAAGGGAGAGCAAGTAGAGTATTTGGTAATGTGGGAAGGGGAGCCGGAGTCGGAAAACACCTGGGTCAGGGCAGAGGATGTAGATGACGAGGTTTTGATTGAAACTTTTCATCAGAGATTCCCTCGTAAACCCCAGCCAGTGGCGAGGTTCCGGAGGGAATACTTCGCCACCACCGACGAAGAAGAAGAGTTGGAGGGGTTCTCTGATTCCGAGGCGGAGGAGGATTCAGCGAGCCGGAACGAAAACCGATGGAGGGAAATGTTCGAGACGTCTGAAGATGAAGAGGATTCTTTTCGGGGTTTCAGCTCCTCACCGCCCAGAGGAGAGAGTAGGGGCGGGGGAGAAGGGGGCCCTGGAGGGGAGGTGGATGTCAGGGAACTGACATCAGAGGAAAGGGAGTTGGTAGGGCTCCCAGAGACTGGGAGAGAGTCAGCAGCCAAAGCAGGGACAAGGAGGGGGGGAGCGAGGGGTCTCTGGAGGAGGATCTCAGTAATGCTGAGAGAGACGCAGCAGCCCAGGCAGGAAACAGCAGGGGAGAGAAAGGGGTGAGAGACACATCCAGCGAAAATAGCGGGGAGGTGTCAGAAGCAACTGCAGGGAGACCCATGCTTCGCCGGAAGCTGCCACGTCGTGAGTCCAGGAGACGCGTTTCCGTTAAGGAACTTCTTTGCTGGAAGCGCTTCCGCAGGCAGCCACTGTCAGACTCTACTAGTGACTAGAGCAGACATGTCTGAGGAGCTCTGTCACACACAGAGGTTTGTGGGGCCGCACAAACTCTGAAGGGGCACAATTTTAAGCACAAGCAGCTAATCATCCCCTGACACTAGGTTATGGGTGCAATAACTGAATATCTAGGTGCGTGTTTTTTTATAACAAGAATACAAAACTGAAAATGAATTAACTGCAGCTAAAATATTATATTCATTTTTTGTATGGTCTAGTCCTTCCCCTGCCCAACCCCCTAATATTCTTAAGAGGGTCTCTTCTCCAGTCTTCAGACAGTAGCTGGAAATGGGGAGGCAGAAAAAGGCCCTCCTTTCCTTCCACTCTGCAGTTTTTATTTGAAATCTTAGGCGCAGTACTGTGCCCAGAGCTCAGAAACTGCTTGCGCTAATGAAATCCCCTGTCGCAAAATGTGCCTAGAACAACGGGAGTTTCAAACATTGGTTTTGATACCTTGAAATATACCAGTGGCATTAATCTGATTATTTTAAATCTTAAACATACTCATTTGAAAGACATTCTTTGAACACATTCCTTTGAAATGTGGGGATTTCTTCCAAGTAAATGAACCAAGGATGGGGGTGTTAAATCTCTCAATGATTAGTGAAGTGCACCATTTGAAGGAATACGGTTATGGTGGGAATGAACCTGGAAAACATCACAATAACCAAGGGAGATTGGGAGCAATTCTCATAAGACAAACAGGCCAGAATAAATAGACACACAAATTGGACATGAGAAACGGGCTTTTGCGTTTGCATTCTCCCAGGACCCTCTGCCACTGACTTTAAGGGGCTTGTTATTGAGCAAAAGAACTCCAAAGGGAGGTTGCAAACTTTAAACCACTGATTTACAATTTATGAGGAAGTTCCATTTTATCACCTCTGGCTTGAATCAGTTTTTTAAACAATCACACTACACCAGTTAATTCTCTTACCAATTGAAGGATGTTTGTGTTATCACCAGCCCTGCTTTGTGAATGGCAACTGTTAAGTCTGTTAAGTCATTTCCCTCTAAACTCACATTTACAATTATCCCCCACCTGAAACTTAGGCTAACACTTAATTCATCTGAAGAAATGGACTGCAGTCTACAAAAAGCTTATTCTTTAATAAATTTGTTAGTTAAGTGCTACAAAGCTCTGTGGCTTTGTTTCAACAGACTTACATGGCTACCCCTCTGGACAAAGTTATTATAGTAAAGAATTACAGGATTGCGTCTGTATATCAACGGGGAACGGGTGGAGAGGGTGGCGGAATTCAGGTTTTTGGGAGTGACTATGGATCAGGGCATGACTTGGAGCGCAAATACCACTGCTCTGGTGAAGAAGGCCCAGCAGAGAATTTATTTCCTCAGACTTTTAAAAAAGAACAATCTGAGTGAGAGACTGCTGGTGTCCTTCTACCGAGGCTCCATAGAGAGCATACTTACATACTGTATTTGTGCTTGGTTTTCCAGTTGTACAGCCAGGGAGAGGAAGGTGCTCCAGAAGGTCATAACCACAGCCCAAAGGATTATTGGTCACCCTCTCCCACCTTTGGAAGAACTGTACGGTTCCCGTTGCCTTAGGAAAGCAAACAACATCCTGCAGGATCCATTTCACCCGGGATACAGTCTGTTTGCACTACTGCCTTCTGGCAGGAGGTATAGAAACATCAAGTCAAGGACAAATAGACTGAAAAACAGTTTCTATCCAAGAGCTGTGGCCTTTTTGAATGCTGTAAATCGATAGTGAGACCTGGGAGTTTGATGGGTGTGGGTGTGGGTGTGGTTGGAAGGTGGTTTGTTTGGTTGTTGCTGTTGTTTTGCTTTTGTTGTTTTTAAGGGATGGCATCCAATTTCGTTGCACTTGTGCAATGTTGCACTAGTGTAATGACAATAAAGAATCTATCTATCTATCTATCTATCTAACATGTACCCTGGTGATTCCTGGTTCTGCTCTTGATCTTGCTGTCATGCATTCCTATAAAATTCCAGCACACAGCTCCACTGTAGCATTCTACTCTAGTTTTCTTCTGGTTTAACCCCAATGCGTATTTCGTGCAGCAAATAATCTTATATCTCACCCATAGCTCCTTAATCCTAGGAAAGTGGGGTTTGAATTTGAGCCTGTCAGCTTTTAATACATTTCCATTTGCAAACAACAAATGACACTAGTTTACAATTCTACAGGGCCATGTAAATGTGCCTCTTGAATATTTTCCTGCAATTTTATTCCAGAATTTAAGCACTGCTAAAATACAGTATCGTAACATAGTCGGCTGTGGAGGCACTCCTATATACAGTTATATAGGAATAAGCCCATCAGAAGCAGAGGGCCTTACTTTTAAGTAAACATACTTAAGGCTGTATTTAAAGTCTCTCTAATTTTTTTATCATGCATCTTCATTACAGAAGCCAATTATCTCTGCATTACGTCCAAGCGGCAGTGAATCTGGCTTAGTGCAAGACAACCCAGATTTTCTAGCTATTGACCTTGTATCTTTTTACAACTTCTCGAAGCTGAGTTAGAACCTGTATTTGGGGGAAATGCAGTGGAAAGAGGTACCTGCGTTCCTTATGTTATGGCTAATTTAGAGCTGGAAGGAAAGAAGCCTGCCGTCTTATATTCTAATTTATTCATTTACCTTATTGCACATAATCCCCCCTTCCTCCAAGGAACTCGGGGCAATGTACAAAGCCAATCCTGTTCCAACTCTGTTAAAATGTTTTGTGAATGACAATTAATTACTGCATCCATCGTTGGGCAATATTTTTATTAAGACCAACCAAGTGTCACAAAGTGTAGCAAGTTTTTCGTTAGGCACGGTGTTCCTCAAAGCAGAGGGTGAGGGAGGGATGAGAAAAAATAATGGAGAATCCTCAGTGTAAAACCTAGTAGGTCTAGTGCCAGTGGTTAGATAGATAAGACACTGGCTGAGGGCAGGGGCATCTTACCCATAGAGGCTAGTGGTGCGGGGCGCCAGGGTGCCAAGTTCTGGAGGGCGCCAGGGAAGAGGTGGAGGTTGGATGCGGTGCCTCCTGGCATCAGCTCGCCGCCCTTGCCCGCCTCCGCCATGCCACGCCAAAGCAGTGCTGTGCCCAGAGTCTCCGTCTGCTGTGGCCACCACAGCACAAAGCGGCTAGCTGAGCTGGGATGTGCCGCGTCCAGCCCCCACCTCTTCCCTGCCGGAGGAGCCGCCCTACAGCCACTGCCTGCCTCCTCCAGCCCTGCCGGCAGCGCCGTCCTCCCTAAAAAAAGGTGGACAATTCTGGGAAATGGGGGGGGGCACCGAATATGCTTAAGACAGCCCTGGCTGAGGGTTCCGGGGGGGATTGGTGTGGATCTGCCTTGAGACTGAGGAGAAGATGACAGACAACTAGTGCCTCCCCCTCAACTGATTGTATGGAGGCAGGCAGGTGAGGGTTGGTTAAGGACAGACACAACTTGGTGGGGCAGTGACCCCATTCTCCCTAATGTCCCAGTCTCCACTGGGTCTCCCCATGATTCAGTTCCCTAACAGAAGAAATAGAGCACAATCACCTCTAGAAGTGGTTCTGTGAGCATAAATGTACAGTGGTACCTCGGGTTAAGTACTTAATTCATTCTGGAGGTCCGTACTTAACCTGAAACTGTTCTTAACTTGAAGCACCACTTAACTAATGGGGCCTCCTGCTGCCACTGCGCTGCCGGGGCATGATTTCTGTTCTCATCTTGAAGCAAAGTTCTTAACCTGAAGCACTATTTATGGTTTAGCGGAGTCTGTAACCTGAAGCACATGTAACCTGAAGCGTATGTAACCTGAGGTACCACTGTATAAAGACAGGAGAGCACATTGCACAATAAGATGCTACACAGAAGGTCTTAGTAGTCCTTTTTTTTTTAAAAAAAAGGTTTTATTTGTACTTTTAAGTTTTCATTTTATATGGTATTTTAGTTGCGTTTGTGGTGAGTTGCCCTGAGAATTTATGTTATAGGGCAGTGCTAGGAATTCAGTTAGTTCATTAATAACTAAGAAAGGCCATGGACTTCTGTCCATCTCCCTGCCAACCTGATCATCAGCCTTGAAAAGCCATGGCAGGCTGTATTTTGATCTGAACTGATAGCAGCACAATGACTGTGCATTCAGTGGGTGGGTGGAGAGAGCAGTGATGTTTGGTTCTGCATTTCCCTAGAGATAATCATGCAACAAGAATGAAATCAAGTTATTTTGTGGCTAGGAAGATGCTCGCTATCCCAAGGAGTTCAGAGCTGTGGCACATTAGTGCAAGCAGTAATAACGGCATTCTCCACCAACAGCGAATAGCTACTGCTATGGGATAGGAGCAATCACTGGGTTCGGTCAAGCTTCCAGAAGCCCCATATTTAATTAGCCTGACGTGGGAGATGTGTGAGAAACGCTAAAAGCCTTTCTCAGCAGTGTAGTGTCCTCTGGGCTAAGCAGCAAAAGTTAGTAGGCAGCTGTCCTTAGATAACACAGTGATGCAGTTGCAGCAGGAGCTGTGGGTGGGAAGACCCAGGGAAAGCATAGAAGAGGTTAGCAAGATGGCCACACAAAGAAATCAAGGCTCCGGTAAGCTGGATCTGGCCTTTAAGAGAGACTGAGAAAAGGAATCCAGAGCTTCCTCTTCACACATTTGGCTGCTTACAGGCTGCCTGGAGCATGTGTACCACTCCCCAGAGTGCCTTTTTGTTACCAGGCAGTTAAATGTAAATAGAAAGGGTCATAGCACAGAG
This sequence comes from Podarcis vaucheri, assembly GCF_965113315.1. Lineage (NCBI taxonomy): Eukaryota > Metazoa > Chordata > Lepidosauria > Squamata > Lacertidae > Podarcis > Podarcis vaucheri. The sequence goes on from NC_138753.1 coordinate 36,085,990, forward strand.
ACTGACCACATGCTAAGCAGGTTCATTTTTCAGCATGTCCAGCTAAAGTGGCAGGTCTTGTCTTTTTGGCATCTACTGAAGGCCTTCCTAAACAGCCTCAGCCCCGTATACCTGAAGGAGCATCTCCACCTCCATCGTTCTGCCCGGACACTGAGGTCCAGCGCCGAGGGCCTTCTGGCGGTTCCCTCACTACGAGAAGCCAAGTTACAGGGAACCAGGCAGAGGGCCTTCTCGGTAGTGGCGCCCGCCCTGTGGAACGCCCTCCCATCAGATGTCAAAGCGATAAACAACTACCTGACATTTAGGAGACATCTGAAGGCAGCCCTGTTCAGGGAAGTTTTTAATGTGTGACATTTTAATGTATTTTTAATCTTTGTTGGAAGCTGCCCAGAGTGGCTGGGGAAACCCAGCTAGATGGGCGAGGTACAAATAATAAATTATTATTATTATTATTATTATTATTATTATTATTATTATTATTATTATTATTATATTATTATTATTATTATTATTATTATTATTATTATGATTATTCCTCTTTCAACCAGCTTTTTAATGGTGCTTTTTACTGTTTTTATGATCTCATTTGAAAATATTAAGCAGCTTCTAAATGCTTTAAATAAACACACAAAGAAATAACTGTGGACACTGCACTTCGACCATTCCTTCTGCAAATAAAGAGCCTTTAAACCAATGATAGTCTGTGATTGAAGGAATGGGTTTCCTAAACCGAAAACTGACTGTGCAGGCATTTTTAAACTGCACCAAAATCCCCATTTCTCCTTAGCTAAAATGCATAAACTTTAGCCGTTGAGCAAATGCAAAACAAGAACACAGCTCTCTCCCTTATCAGTTTGACGGCAAGACTGGCCTTGACTTTACCAGTAGAACAGACACAGACATATCTTATGTTCTGACCACAAATGACGGGGAGACCCAAGTCTGGGACTAACGCCAGAGCATGTTCTCGGAAGTAGTGACCTTTTGCTCCAAGATAGGAGTAGGAACAGGAATATCCTTTTATGGTCAGGAGTGCAGGAAGGAAATCCCTTTTATGGTTGAGAGTACCAGAGCAGGAACATATGTGCATACATAGGCTGACGTGGTTGGAAGGAGGGAGAGGGTGCCTGGAGGATATAAATAGTGCATGAAACTTGTCATTTCTTTGGACTTGCTGTGGACTAATCATGCAAGTGCCTTCTGCTATCCGGAGAGCAGAATAAACTCTTTCTTTGAACCAACTCGGTGTCATTTTGACTTCCTTCCTCCTGTCCCGGAGCAACGCAGACCCAATCAGTGAACTCCAATAAGGCTACATGATGTCTTCTCCAAAGAAAAGGGAGCCTGCAAAAATAGTCCAGAACACAATCTGCCTTTGAAAAATTCAGGAAAGAGGAAGTTGTTTGGCATTTCATTTGTCACGGTGGCCAGTCCGATGCTTCCGGGAAGTCCGCAAGCAGGGCATAAGGCTGACTGCCCTTCGCTGCGGTTCCCCTGCCCCCAAGCAGCTGATATTCAAGTCTCATAGGAGCACAGAAAGATGCCTTACACCAAGTCAGTCCATTGGTCTGTTTAGCTCGTATTGCCTACGCCAGGCATCCCCAAACCCGGCCCTCCAGCTGTTTTGGGACTACAACTCCCATCATCCCTGACCACTGGTCCTGTTAGCTAGGGTTGATGGGAGTTGTAGTCCCAAAACAGCTGGAGGGCCAAGTTTGGGAAAGCCTGGCTTACACTGACTGGCAGCAGCTGTCCAGGATTTCAGAGAGGAGTTCTTCTGGTCCCTCCCTGCAGAAAACACAACAGCCGAAGTGATTTTTATTATTATTAAAGCATAGTAACACTACAGACTCTGCAGCAGGAAAGGAGCTAATCCAGTCCCAGGATTTTCGGAAACCAAAGGGTTGGCAAGGAGGAGCCCACACTAGGAGAAAGGACTGAGCTTTGCAAGGCCCAGAACAGTGACAAGGAGTTCAAGACTGCATAGGACTGAGAAGTTGTTCCAAAAAGTTTCCACTCCCAGCTGCCAAGTTCTAAAGCTGAGGCAGAGGGCAGCCTGGAATACAGGCGAGAACCTCAATTCCTGTAGGAATGTCTAGGTTGTAAGCTGGTACTATGTCTAGGTGGCTGTGTCTCTGCCCTTCTCCAGAGGCGGCTGCTTGTCTTGGGAGAGAGTGCACACCTTTTAAAGCTTCTCTGGTGAAAATAAGGACATCCTATTCTACATCAGGAGACTTCTCCTTCATTTGATCTTGCCACACACATATGCATTATATACACGCATAAATTGGCCACCTTGAGCCAATTACAAATGTCTGCCAATTCTACCTCACAGTATTGTCGTAAAGAAAAAATGTGTGAGGGAAGGGATTGTGTATGGCTTCCACAGATAAATGGAAGGAAATAAAACTTTAGTGATAAGCTGCCATAAGTCCCTGTCAAGGGAAAAAGTGGGACATAATATAATAGTAGTAATAATAATAATAATAATAATAATAATAATAATAATAATAATAATAATTTATTTATACCCCACCCATCTTCTGGCTGGGTCCCCCCACCCCACTCTGGCCGGCTTCCAACAAAACACTAAAATACTATAACCTATTAAACTTTAAAAGCTTCCCTAAACAGGGCTGCCTTTAGATGTCTTCTAAAAGTTTGGTAGTTATTTTTCTCTTTGACATCTGGTGGGAGGGTGTTCCACAGGGAAGGCGCCACTACCGAGAAGGCCCTCTGCCTGGTTCCCTGTAACTTGGCTTCTCGCAGTGAGGGAACTGCCAGAAGGCCCTCGGCGCTGGACCTCAGTGTCCGGGCAGAACGATGGAGGTGGAGACGCTCCTTCAGGTATACTTGGTTCCTTGGTACCTTGGTTCTCAGACTTAATCTGTTCTGAAAGTCTGTTCCAAAACCAAAGCGTTCCAAAACAAAGGCGTGCTTTCCCATAGAAAGTAATGAAAAATGGATTAATCCTTTCCAATGATAAAAAACAACTCCTAAAATAGAAATTTAACATGAATTTTACTATCTAATGAGACCATTGATCCATAAAATGAAAGCAATAATCAATGTACTGTACTGTAAAGGTAAAGGTACCTCTGCCTATACGGGTCAGTTGTGTCCGACTCTAGGGTTGTGCGCCCATCTCACTTAAGAGGCCGGGGGCCAGCGCTGTCCGGAGACACGTCCGGGTCACGTGGCCAGTGTGACGAAGCTGCTCTGGCGAGCCAGTGCAGCACACAGAAACGCCGTTTACCTTCCCGCTATAAAGCGGTACCTATTTATCTACAGCGGGTGGCGCTGTGGGTAAAACCTCAGCGCCTAGGACTTGCCAATCGCATGGTTGGCGGTTCGAATCCCTGCGGCGGGGTGAGCTCCCGTCGTTCAGTCCCAGCTCCTGCCCACCTAGCAGTTCGAAAGCACTCTTAAGTGCAAGTAGATAAATAGGTACCGCTTTATAGCGGGAAGATAAACGGCGTTTCTGTGTGCTGCGCTGGTGCCGGTTCGCCAGAGCAGCTTCGTCACGCTGGCCACGTGACCCGGAAGTGTCTGCGGACAGCGCTGGCTCCCGGCCTCTAGAGTGAGATGAGCGCACAACCCTAGAGTCTGTCAAGACTGGCCCATACGGGCAGGGGTACCTTTACCTTTATTTATCTACTTGCACTTAGGGGTGCTTTCGAACTGCTAGGTGGGCAGGAGCTGGGACCAAAAGACGGGAGCTCACCCCACCACGGGGATTCGAACCGCCGACCATGCGATCGGCAAGTCCTAGGCACTGAGGTTTGACCCACAGCGCCACCCGCGTCCCTCTAACTGTACTGTACTCTACTATAAAATCAATAAAACAGTATTGATGATTTTTAAAAAATGAAAATGTGATTTTTTTCTTACTTGCACTGATGATAGTCATTGTTTGGATGGGGGGGGTGTCAGGGTCCTCTTCCAGATTCACGATCAGTGACTCCTCTCCTGCCATCCCTTCCCTTGCTTTTTTTACACCACTGCCACCTACACCACTGCTACCTGGTTCACACTCACCGGATCTTTTCCTTACCGATTACCAATCCCCCTCCCCAAATTGAGACTTTCTGCCCCACAGAAGGGGAAGGATCAGTAACGGCATTGGAGGCAGATGTGTTTGGAAGCAGAAAAAGGCTTCCATCTATTCCAGCCTTCTCCTCCCATGCCTCCTTGTCTGTCTCCAGAGTCTGTGATCCCAAGTCTGAGTCAAAAAGTGCTGAGGGAGTCGAGACAGGTCCTTTCCCCAGCCCTACCTAGCAATGGGGCTTTCTGCATGAGTTCTGTTGTTGAGCTAGCTATGACTCTTCCCTTCAGTTAAGTTGTTTTACACTTCCTGGGTATTTACTGGGAAGGATTCCATTGTTCGGATATAACTGGGGCACCATTTCACTGCACCCAGATGTGGTCACTACACAATACAAGCACCACCGAGGTGAACACAGCCCTTTGGTGCTTCCACTGATGCTTTTTGTGCTGATGTCGCAAGCCGCAGCTGTGAGCTCTACCCGTGGTGGATTTTTCCGCAGGAGTCGAGTATAATCCCCAGGGATTAGACCTGGCTGAAGTGGGAAGGGCATATGGCCCCCACCTGTTCCCTCAAGTCTCTCTCTCCCCCCTTTCCCAAACAGAAGCACCAGCCCTGTACCTGTCACTTTAAGCTGAGTTGTAGCCATCTGTTCCCTGGAGGAGCGCTTGTCACTGCAGCCAGGCATGCAAAGCAGCCCCGGTATGTGATGTGTGAGCTTCTGATTTAATCCACCCAGCAGCTGCCAAGATTTTATGATGTTCCTGACTGGTAGACAACTGAATTGCCAGGCCGAGACTCTTGTCAGCAGGATCCCTGGTGGATTCCTTTCAGACGGAGCCATGCAAGGAACTCTGTGGCGTTCTGCCCTCCCCAACTTATCCAGGATTCCTTGAGGACTTTTGGCTTGCTGTATCTTGCTCCAGGGAAACAGGCAATCGAAAAAGGGGTGTTCCTGGAAGGAAGAGGTAGCAGATACGAGCTACTAGAGGTGGAACCGTTTAATCAATTATCAGAATGTGCATTATGATAATGTGAGGTTAGAAAGGTATTTATGTATTATATATGAATATTACCTTTTTATATATGTTTTAGGGTATTAAGGGATGCTATGAATCTTTTTTGATATATTTTCTCCTCTCCTTTTTCAAATGGGCCTCTTGTAGATCTATTTTCTTTATGTATCCTGTTATTTAGGTTTGGCTACCTATATCCCCGGGACACGGGTGGCGCTGTGGGTAAAACCTCAGCGCCTAGGACTTGCCGATTGCATGGTCGGCGGTTTGAATCCCCGCGGCGGGGTGCGCTCCTGTCGTTCGGTCCCAGCGGCTGCCAACCTAGCAGTTCGAAAGCACCTCTGGGTGCAAGTAGATAAATAGGGACTGCTTACCAGCGGGAAGGTAAACGGCGTTTCCGTGTGCTGCGCTGGTGCTGGCTTGCCAGATGCAGCTTGTCACGCTGGCCACGTGACCCGGAAGTGTCTGCGGACAGCGCTGGCTCCCGGCCTATAGAGTGAGATGAGCGCACAACCCTAGAGTCTGGCAAGACTGGCCCGAAAGGGCAGGGGTACCTTTACCTTTACCTATATCCCCATTGTCTCTATATGTCAGTATAATTCTGGAACAACCAGACTTCCTTTTGTTCTTTGTATTTTATAACTAGAGGGGGGTCTTGTCATCTGAGCAGCCCAGGACCTCCATACACATTGCATAGCCTTGCATCCTGGGAAGGTCATTTTGGTGCTGCTAATGCAGCAGTTTGACTTCACCCCCAGAGGCGCACTCCATTGTCTCTCGAGACAGATGGATGACAACAACATAAATAACATATATATTGTGACACGCCACCCCAATCTCTGAGCATTCCTGGGGTGAGATTCCTGAGGTTCCAGGCCCTTAGCAAGGTTCATGTTTCTTTTCGGAATGAGGCACAGAGGAGACTGTGGTGTCTTTATGATAGAAGGTTTATTTACACATATTTACAACCTGAGCCTACAGTGGAGGGGTGCACAGCATTAACAGACCCAAAAGGTCTTTTTTCTCCCATAGCTGCAGCCCTGAATTAAAACAGAAGTCAAACATTGCTCTGACTCTCTCTCCAGCTTGCTGCTTTTCTTCACTTCTCTGCAAAACTCCATTCTTGCCTTTGTCTTTTTCTAACTACCAGCCCCTCTTGCTGATAGCAGGGTGGCTATACAAAATCTAACTTTCATTTCTGTTTGTGCCTGCATACATTTTTGGGTCGATATACTGCTTAATTCCAATTGGTACATGCTCTGTAGCTTCTTGCTGAAATCCTGGAACATTGGGGTGGCAGGGTTAGGCTGTATGCCTGAGCCCACTTCTAATTCCTGGATCCAGCATGGATTCAATTCCTGGAATA